>NW_024885532.1:9893142-10006369 GCF_019232065.1 Centrocercus urophasianus
AAGGTTGGAAAAGACCACTGAGATCATCTAGTTCAACCACCGACCCATTACCACCATGCCCAATGACCATGTCCCTCAGTACCACATCTTAATATTTATTGAACACTTCAGGGACGGTGACTCCACTGCCTCCTTGGGCAGCTTTTGCCAATGCCTCACCACTCCTTCTCAGAAGAAATTTTTCCTGATATCCAATCTGAAAAGGCAGCTAGCCAATGAAGTACTCAAAAGGAAACTGCAACTTTTAGCCAGGCCCTTGGATTATCAAGGTAATTTCTTATTGCTAACAGAAAAGCGTGCATTTTAAGGAAAATCAGCTGAGGCTTCAGGTGTACAGTGTGTCTGTACAGACAGACCTACTGACATGAAGAAGGAACAGTTGTAATAAACATGTCATATACAGATCCTGCACATGGTTGCTGCCATAGCTTCAAAGCAGTGAAATCCTAGCAAAGTAGATAAGTATCAGCTGAATATTCATACTTAATCATTACAAGTCCAGACTATACTTGAGATAAATGTTCCAACTGTTTTCAAGACAAGGCATCCCATGATTGCAAAGAGGATTATTATTTTATTTTTTAGGCTTGGGGTGCAAAGGCTCTGTAGAACAGTATATCTTTTCAGTTGTAACTCAGACATTTGCCATAGCTTATACCTTTTGGAGGTTTATACTTAGTCTTTCTTTCTTCCTGCAGAAACAAACCATTATTTGTTAATTCAAATCTATCGTCCAGCAAATTAAAATATATCAGTTGTATTTTAAAATAAATGATTTTTTTCTAAGCTACAGGACTTCACAATAGGAAATTACAACCAAATGTGTAGTTACTTAAATGGGTCTGGTATACTTAAACTGGGATAATATGGTGTCTATTCTGTAGTCATATAGATCAATGGTTACCAGGTCAAGAAATAAAGAATGGAAGAAGAGCCTATAAAGGATTGTATACTACTTAGAGGGAAAATTTTAGTCACCCATAGATGAGCTTAGAAGAGTTGAGAAATTAAGCAAGTCTTCCTAATAAATGTGGTACAGCAGCTTGGGTGAATAATTAAGTAGAAATATTCCAGCTTGAAAGGTAGATTTTTAGCAGGCATTGAAATTTGATCATTGTAATTCATGAGTCCTTGTAGTACATTAACAATGTGTCAGCATGTCACACAGGGCTGTAGAACTAGTAGTAAGGCTTTTAGGGAATGAACACTAAGAGTATTTCTAGGAAGAAATTCTTCAGGCTTGTTTCAGAAATTTGTATCTCATCATTTAGAAGTACTTAGAAGCTCAAAAGCCCAATTAAAGTAAAGGAAATTTAGTAAAACACATGTTAGAATATAATCTAAGAATATAAGATCATTTAAACAAACTTAGCAACTTGGAAAAAAATGGAGGCATTGTTCTGAACGACCGAGGTGCAGAAGTATTTTCATTGTCACTGTCCTAGCAAGACACAGTTGGCAACTGTAGCAGAGAAATTGTAGTCACAAAAACCCACAGGACTGCAGCATAAAATAAGAAGTGTTTAGAAACATATTAAGTGTTACTGAGGCTTTAATTTTCAGAGGAGAAAGTAGAAGTATATTTAATTTTGTGATGATTTGAGTTGTGGTTATTTAGTTGAAAGTACATCTCTATTTAGGGATGTAGCAGTAGGCCTTACATCAGTAAATTTTCAGGCCAACATAAGGAACATCATTTTCAGGTTAGTTTATAAACCACCAAGCTCTGAAAGTAATTCTACTTAAAAAATGGAATAACCATAGCTGTTATAGCTTTTAGATTAGAGAGTTAAAATACCACATTTTCATAATTAATTTTGCTACCTAAAAAAATTAAGTAAAAATTGTCTATTCAAGATGAAAAAAACAGTGAACTAAGTTCTCAAAGTACCATCTCAAACAAATATCACCTTTAGTAAATCCTTTAAGTAAGCCTTTGAATGAAAACATCAGGTGTTTTCTGTATAAAATCATGGCCCCCACCTGAATGGTGTTCAGTTGCCACCATCCCTAAGGAGAACTGGGGTATGTGTTAGAGTAAGTTTATGTGAGTATACCTTTAGGAAAGGGATTTCATCCATTTATTGCTTGTATGTGTTTCAAATGGAAATATATAATACTTTTTAGGATGCTAGTAGATGTAAAAAAAAAAAAAAACAATTTTTCTAAAGGTAAGGTTTTTTTTAAAAAAAGAAAAAAAATTTTTGTGTTGTTGTTTAGGTTGTATTTTAGTGTATGCTTTATAAGCCTGTGGAAGTTGTTTAGTTAGTAATTTAGTAGTTATTTATATAAATGGCCTTTCCTGGTTTCAATATTTTAAAGTTTCTTGTAGTTTTATTAGAATGCACCTAAAGCACTTGTTGAATGTCTTAACTCTTTTTTCCTGTTCTTCTACTTCTCGGTTCTTTGCCACTAATAATGCTTTGCTGTAATAGGTCACTTATTTCTGTTTTTCTTCATGCAAATTAATTTATTTTCCTTGTGAGTATGAAGCCAAATTCTGCTTTTTACATTTTATTAATTATAAAAGCTATTGTGAAGAATAAATCTATAAATTGAGTGTTGTTATACTTAAGATTTGCTGTCTAAATCATTATTGTTACGGTATGGACTGAAGCTACAAAAAAAAAAAAAAAAAAAAACAACTCTGGAAGTCACAGAAGTGGTCTCTAGTAGATGGTCTGCTATGTTGGAGCTCTTTTTTTTTCACATAAACTCTGTTTTCTAGTCATAAAACTATTATTTGTTGTTTTTCTCTATTTGCCTTTGTTTTTCTGCTCATACTGTTGCTGAATTTCCATGATATTGCCCACATAATAAGACTGTTCAGGGTAGCAATGATAGAACAGGTTCTTTACCTGTATGGGTTGTACTTGCAGCGCATTGTAGATTAGACCTTTCAGAAAGCAATCCTGAAACAACAGCCTTCGGTCAGAAACTTTAGAACAGTTACGTTCTTGGGATATCTGTTATTTCTCTGTGGATTTTGTATTGAATAAAAGCTTGCATGGGATGAGAAAAAAAGGAAAAAAAACTGAAAAGGTGTTGCATGTGTATTTCTTTACTTGTACGGACTTATAAGTTACCTAAATATGGAGGTTGGTGGGTACCTTGGTGCAGTGTGGTGTGGATATAGCTGGCAGAGCTGAGATTCCAGTGCAGTGGAACTAGTTCTTCAAGAGTCTGTGAAGGAGGAGGAAAATAAAAGGAGGACCACTTTATGCACTGTGGTGTGTTTAGAAGGAATCTGAGTTCATATTTTAAGATTGTCCATGCTGTAAAGTAAAAATAAGAAGTAGATATCCTTCCCTTAATTCAGAGGTTCACAAAACGTTGAACCTTGTCCAGAAGGCTTAACGTTGCAATAATTGTTGATGCTGTAATGCTCTGTAAGTGTAACAGAATTGTTAAAGGTTATTGCTGATCACCAACCTAGTCAGCAGGCTGGGGAATGAAAATGGGGTCCTTTAGCGTGGATGTTCTTGTAGTCCTGGAAGAGGACAAAAGCTGATGCTAAGAAAAAAATCAGCTGTATTGCAGACATCCTGAGTTACTGATCAGTCTATTAGCTTTCTGGATCCAAAGAGTTGTTATTCAGTTGTTCCAGCTTGTATCTCATATTGAGGCATATGTGAAAAATTAGTTCAAAATCTTATTGTTGTGCACTGTATTTCACAAAGTGCTACCTTTATAAAATAACAACTTGATCAGTGGTCTAGGGTGCATTAGTTTATCAAACAGGTGTTTTGGTGTTCACAGAGGTGTACAACTATGGTATATTGTGAATCCATTGCCATTTAACTCAGTGTGTTACACGTAATGCAGTTTTGTTCTCCCCTCTGTATTGATACTGAAAAGCATGCAATTTATCACTCATTTTAACGTTCTGGAAGGATAGTGTTATTTTGAACAGCATGTGCTGGATGTGGTGGTGTTTTGTGTGAAGTACAATCTTGAGTGGTAGATTAAATCTTATTACAATGAAGCTGATAGCATTAGCAGATGAGGACTCTCTTGCACAGGCTGAACAGCTAGAGTCAGTGCTGCACTGCGGAGGGTGATGTGAAAGCATAAATAATGACGTGACACTGTCCTCAGAGAGCATCTTTTGCTGATTGATGTACTTCCTGCTGATGCCATCTATTCTGGAAAGTTATTCTTGAGTCCAACACCAAACAGATAAGAGGCCTGTGTTCAAGCTTGCCTGACTAGCTCCCTTGAAGAGGGAATGGGCAGTGCCCACACTGCTGGGCATCTGCTTGTAGTTTGGCCTGGGTTTCTTGTAGAGCAGGCACAGGGTAGGTAGGCAGGTAACACAGTGCTTCACAGTGTAGGTGGTTCACAGTGCTTCTAATGTGAAGCGTTCTGGGTTGGATCGCATAAGCACTATGATGGTATGGTGTTGAAGGGATTAAATAATGTCCTGAAAATGGGATGAAGGGAGGATAACAAGTGGTTAAGGATGAAGAGCAGCAGTTGAGGGTTAGTATTGTGATACTAAGGGAGGAAAAAAAAACAGAAAAATCTTCTACCGTCTTACTGTTACCCTTCTTGTAAAGGAGCTCTGCAGCAACAGATTATTGTTCCCTAATGTCTTATGTTTGAGGAGGGCAACTTGGTAGGACTATGAGAGCCAACAGAGATCCTGGGAGTGATTTTGTATACACTGCATGGCTGAGCAAAGATGAAGACTGAGACTGGAACTGGAAGCAAGTGCCAAATGGAAAGGCATCAGCCAGTATTTCTAAGATTTTGACAGCAACTGAAATGTTGCAGCCTCATCTCCTGTCCTGTGTGCAAGATTGGGTGCACACAGAAGGGTGTAAAAGTACTAGAGAGCAAACAAATGAGAGCTGCAAAGATGGCGGTGCTCCCTGTGAGGAGCAGCTGAGGTCTGCTCAATGCAGAGCAGAGGAGCTGAGGGGAGGTCTGATAGTGGCTGCAGCTCCTCACAGGGAGCAGAGGGCTGCGCTGAGCTCTGCTCTGTGTGACAGCGACAGGGCCCGAAGGAACGGCATGGAGCTGCGTCAGGGGAGCTGCAGCTGGGGGTTAGGGACAGGGTCCGCTCCTGAGGTGGGTCAGGCACTGAACAGGCTTCTCAGGGCAGTGGTTATGGCATCGAGCTGCTGGAGCTCAAGGAGCATTTGGATTGTGCTCTCAGACATAGGTTTGGACTTTTGAGTGGTGCTGTGTGGAGCCAAGTGCTGGACTCAGGTATCCTTGTGGATCCCTTCCAACTCAGGATATGCTATGGTTTTCCTATACAAAAGATTTCCTCTCAGGATTGTCTCTTCAGAGGCTCAGTTCAAGTTACAGAATGAGCTAGAAGCAACTGTAGCCGCTCAAGATTTATGGCACTCAAGTATGTGAGGCAAAGGATTGAATTCATCATGGAAAAGTTTCTGGGTGTTTGGAGTGAGCTTTAGGTGAAGCTGACTATTGGAACTAATAAAGCATCTAAATCTAATTGAGTCCCCACACTACTGTAAACAAAGTCTTTTTACTGATGAAGAGGCAGCTTCTTTCTCAGTGAAGAGAGAACTATAGAGAACAAATGGGTAATGCTGATCCATCTTCCTCGGTATGTGATAAATGTGTTTTGGCATCCATTTCTGTGGATCATTTCCTTTCATTTTATGCGTGAAGTAGGACATTAAGAAATTGTTCATTTTATGGATGCAAAGTAGAACAACATTTGTGAATCTGTATTTGGTTAGTAAAGCACTTACGTAGAAATAGTCAATCCATTTTACTTAGTGTTTGTACTCATTTTGACTAGTTATAACTTCATGGAAGCATAGGCCTGGGTTGAAAAGGACCACAGTGATCATCTGGTTTCAACCCACCTGCCGTGGGCAGCGTTGCCAACCACCAGACCAGGCTGCCCAGAGCCACATCCAGCCTTGAATGCCTCCAGAGATGGGGCATCCACAACCTCCTTGGGCAACCTGTTCCAGTGTGTCACCACCCTCTGAGTGAAAAACTTCCTCCTAATATCTAAACCTCCCCGTCTCAGTTTAAAACCATTCCCCCTTGTCCTATCACTATCCACACTCGTAAGCAGCTGTTCCCCTCCTGATTATAAGCTCCTTTCAAGTACTGAAGGCCACAATGAGGTTCCCCCAGAGCCTTCTCTTCTCCAAGCTAAACAAGCCCAGTTTCCTCAACCTTTCCTCATAGGAAAAGTGCTTCAGCCCTCTGATCATCTTAGTGGCTCTCAAATGCCTCATGAGGTTTGGGTTTCACTGCTTTTGCATTTAATTAATGAAAAAAATGAAGAGTCTGAATTTCAGAGCCAGAAATATTTTGCTAATAGTATCAGGAAATGTTTTCACAACAGGGCTGTCAAATTGCCTGCTGATTTCAAGTATCATGATTTTTTTAAAAAAGTAATATTTTTCTGACAGAATGTGTGAAATTTCACACTGTAGTTTAATATTAGTAATGAAATCATTTCTCTGACAGACTGAAAAATAAATCTTGAACAGTGGAGTCACAAACTATTCTTGAGTACAGCTGTGTACTGTGAGTGCTGATGTTCTCTTGTTCAGTGTTGGTTCCCTAATGCTTGTTTTTCATAGCCTGCAGGTAGAAATGTATGCATCGCTAATCCTGATGTTACAGCAAATGCAAAACATTAATGAGATTTTCAGACTGTTCAAAATAAATTGCTCTGTGATAATTTTGGCATTTGTTTTCTTCTGTGATGTCTTGGTATTATGATTTGCCTCGTTTGTGATAGCATGTATGGAAGCGAGGCTCAGTTGCTCAGCTGCAGGAGTTACAAGGTCAAATATTGAATTCACACTGGGGCTTAGAGAGTCTGTTATGCAAATACTAATGTAAGGTACACTTGCTTATGAACTACAGACGTATTAGGAAAATTAGGTGGTAATGGAGATTGAAGAGAAAAATCCAATAAAAAGTGCATTTATTATCACTTACAAAATACTGGTCTTCATCTCCTTTATGAACAATTTAAAAAGACATGAGTTTTCCCATTGCTAATTTCTGCACTTGATCTCACTGGACAGCAGAAGTGGTTCATGCCACTTGAGTGGTTAAGAGCCCACATAATATTTGCTCAGACAACATTTCTTGACATGTGCTTCAGCTATGCCCAATTGGACACATCACAGTTATAGTCACCAAATTTTTGCAGAGTGGGGATTTTAACCTAATCTGTGTCTGTTCCATTGATTGCACCAATGAACAAACTTCACTCTTCCATCAATTTCCATTTAAAGAAATACAAACAGAAGTATTAATCAATTTAAGGTTTAAGTGTTTCTGCAGCAATATTTATGATCAAGTGCTACATGCACTAGAAAAATGCTAGAGGTGATGAGGAGAAAAGAAGGATTATTGCAGGAAGAGCTGAAATAGAGTATTAAAAAACCCGAATCTGTATGTCTCAGCATCAGTGTGTTTAAAGGGTAATATTTGAGTTCTTCTATGTCAGTTAATATATCTACCAAGAATCAGTCATATTCCCTCCTTTTTTTTATAATTTTGTATAAACTTACTGTATCTTTCCATTGACTTGTAAGGATTGCATCTCTAGTGAGACAGGAGATAAGGTCGTCTTTTTTTTTTTTTTTTTTTTTTTTTTTTTTAAGTATTTCAATTTCAAACAGTTCTGTATCTGTTCATTTGTGTTGTTCAGAGTGCCTTAAGCAGTGTACATATGGTGTCAAACTTCCATGTGTTCCAGTGCTTTTTTTTTAAACTTTAGAACTAAGAGGAACTGCATGTAGTCACAAATAAATGCTTGAAATGTAACTTTGCTCTCGTAATGCTTAAAGAGTTTCAGTCTCTGATTATGCTACTTAATTTACAAAAAAATGATGAACCCATGGTTACCTTAGCTTACCTTAGATTTTTCACTTGTGCTTCATCTCAAGGTCTGTAGTGGCTTTTGAGAAGCTGCTTGTGATTAGTAGTTCGCTCCTCAGGTAGTTGCATTTATTGTTAATGCAGCAAGTAGGTAGGTAGGTATGTATCACTATGTAGGGCACTACTTGTTTATTCTTGCCTGTGCCCTCTCCCACCTCTCTGAGAACAAGAAAGCTCCAATCCTGCACCCTCTCTTGCTGCAGCATCCTCATCCCACTGCTCCTGTATGGTGCTTCCTGTCCATCTCACATGTCTATGTTTGCAAGTGTGGAGCTCGCAAGATGCTTCTAGCACTGTGTAAAAGAGGCCCTCGAGCTGCTGTTCACAGAGGTAAGCTGCAGCTGAGTATCTGTGTGGTAGCTGTTTTTAAAAAGTAAAGCTTTGAAGTGCTTCAAATAACACAATGGTGTGTGTACCTTTTGATAAAAAGGATGTTCGATACAAGTAGGAGAAAATACTGAAATATTAAGATAAGCAAATTTTGCCCTTATGAACAATGATTCCCAAGGGAGAACTGACAGTGATCAAAGTTTACCAAAGCAAAACTACTTTCTCCCAGTTCATAATGGCTGAATAAACAAATATCCTTGATTAAAAAGAAAGTGGTCAAAAGCACACTAGTGGCTGTTGGTGTTACTGCCCAGTTCTAAAGGAGATGAGTATATTGCAAAGCCCAGGTCAACTCTGTGCCCTGTGATGAACAGCAGTTCAAGTATGCCTGGGTCTTCTTCTTAACTGTTTTTATTTAGGCTGTGGTTTTTTTCCTCCTCTGGAAAATGAGGGCTGGATTTTGGTCAAGGGGAGTGGTCCATAATGGGGCAGAACATAATTCATCTCATGCCAAATACCAATACTTGATATCAATGATCTTTGACTCAAATATTGCTCTTGGGTACATTTATCGTTCTAATTCTTCTATAATGTGGCAGGAAAAACAGTTGTGAATAATTGTTAGCAGAGAAAATCTGCAGACACTGGGAGCTGAAACAGCTCTTGGAGCTGTGTAACGAAACCCCAAAATGTTGGCAGTGTTTTGGACCTGGAAGGGAATTTTTTTTGTTGGTAAACATTAGCAGTGGTTTCAGAATGGCGCATGTTCTTTTCACTCTGTGTGTGATACTGCATTACACTGCACATGTAAAATGTAATCTTGAAAAGCTGTGTTTTCACCTCTCTCTACCCAAACAGAATACCTTGTGGGGAACGCATAACTGATAAATTCTCATGCTGTGAATTTGAATTCCACTTTTGACTGACTAGCAGTGACACCTTGGGTGATCAGTTTCTACTCCACAGTCACATTAGGCATTTCTAACGTGGAGGAAACATGCCAGGTGGCAGCCCTGTTGTTGGGCTTGCATTAGGTGGGTGCCTAGGATCCTCAGACCTAACAAAGTAGTTTAACACCACCCTTGAGTGCATCTCCTCTTAAACCCAAGCTGTTGTCCATTAGACTGCACTACCTATTTGGAAAGCCTTCAGACCAGCCCTGAGATGGGTACAGGTCAGAGCGTAATACATATTCCAACTCTTGTTCAAACCTGTTTGCTTTGCAACAAAGATACAGGGAAAAGTGCTCAGGTGCTCACTGCTCTATAGTTACTAAGAAATATCTTCTGGGTTTTGCTTAGATAGACTAACATGGTCATTCATCGGCTGCAAAAATGTCAGTTGCTGAAAAACTGTGAGTTGAAGATGTGTGGTCTGATTTCTGTTTGATCATTAAAACACTTAAGTATTTTAAGCCTCTCTTCCATTTAAGCTTCTTTGGTAATATAGTTTGATTCAAAGAGGGAGGATTAGATATGAGGTTCTTTATTAGGAATTTTTGTACAGTGTAACTTCATATCCAATATACGCAGAATATGTGATCTTGTGAGTGACTTCAACTTAGTCATTTATTCTGTAAGTTATTTCCCTTCCATTAAATTGGTTGCATGCTTCCTTTCAGATGCTTAGACTCATCTGTGGGATATACTGAAGGATCTCAAAAGGATCCACTGAATGGTGGTATGTTACTCTGACTTCATTGTTCCAAGTACTGAGATTTAGGCAAGTTGTTAACTTTAGTGTTATCAGTAAGTATAGGTGCTGCACCTGCAAGCATAAACTTGTCTTCTCTCAATCTATCTGAAAACCTTTCTGTTTTGGGTGCATCCAACTAGTTCAGGTTTTGTACTTGGAGATACTGTGTTGAATACCTTTATCAGTACATCTCCTTGGTGCAGAAGACATCTCAAGTTTATGCTAATGGATTTTGGAGAATCTACAAGATCAAATTACTTATGTAGCAGTAATATTTTATAACCCGGTGAGATAGTTATTTCCTTGACTTGTTACCATTTTCAAGAATAAAGAACTGGTAGATAGTTCTGTACTGCCAGATAGTATCATAACTGCTGCTGTACCAAGAGCAGCTATGCTGTTCTAGCAGAGCTATTGGATGGGAACAAATCATGGCATCTTTTGGAATAGTTAATGGCATAATAGTTGGCTTCTGAGACTACTGTAAATAGATTTTCTGTTGTAGGTGGTACGATTGGGTGTATTCTTAGTCTTTTTTATTGGTGGTTTGTCTAATGTAAAACTCTTGGGTCTCACTGAAAGCCTGTGTAAAATAAAAGACAAAATAAGAAGTTGTGAAATAATGGAAGTAGATTCTATATATGTTACACCCTTACCAGAAGTGCTGAATGGGAAAAAAAAAAATTGCAGTGCAGTAATGGCTTCTTTGCAGGCATGATTTCATTGTAACTATTAACCAAATTGAATTAACTCTTTCTCTTGATTCTTAGAGTGGTAGATGTATAAAGGGAAGGAGTTTCTTCTACAACTGACATTTATGTAGGGGTAGTAGAACTTGAATCTGCAGCTGATTCTACCCTGTCATACTTTCCCCTCCCCCACATCTTTTTCTGCAGTTCCATTTTATTCATCAGATGATTAGTACACATGAATAAGTTATGATAATAATATTCCTCACCATCTTTTATTTACCACCCACTAAATTATTAATCCAGTATCATTATTACTGGGTATTACTCATAATAGTCACGTCTAAAACATAAGAAGTCAAATTTTGTTTGACAGTCCCAGAACTATTGCATTTGTGAATTGCTTTAGCTTGCTTTATCAAAATTATGAGACTCAGACTAAGTTTTAAAATGTTATGTGACTATCTTGGATTTGAAGATCCCTGGCTAGCCAAATGTAGTGGTGCTACCAGTGGCCTAAGGAGGAGTAGGTCAGGGAAGGCTTGCACTTGAGAAACCAACTGATGACTGTCGGTCACTGTGTTGGTTTTCACCTGAAACTTATTGCCCAGGTTCTCATCAGATAATAAGAAAAGTCTGCATTGCTGCAAAACAAATACTTCTGCCATTCTGTGAGTTACGGACTTTCTCATTTTGATCCACTTCTGTTTTAAAGAGATAACAAAGTTGTATTGTAATCTGTGGATCCTCCATTCCTGGATGTATTCAAGGCCAGGTTGGATGAGGCTCTGGGCAGCCTGGCCTTGTATCACACCTGGAGGTTGGCAGCCCTGCCTGTGGCAGGGAGGTTGGAGCTTGGTGATCCTTGAGGTCCCTTCCAACCCAAGCCATTCTATGATTCTTGGGCTCTATTTAAGGGGAGAGGGGAATCAGATCAAAGTAGAGAAGCCTTTGAACTTAGACTTTAATAATCTATGAAGTACTTAAATTCTATTTTTTTTTCACATTATGGCAACATTTTTTTGTTTGCTTAAATGATAAAGTAGTGGAAGGGCAGCATTTGAGCAGACAGGTTTGTTTGTTCCTTCTCTCCACTGTTAGCAAGTAAGAATAATTCCTCTCTAGCTTCCTAGCCAAACAAGTGCAGCAGCAGAAGAGAGAAACCTCTTTATTTAAAAAAAAAAAAAAGCTGTGTCCACTGTCAGGAATTAGGTAAGGTGAGTCACTTAAAAAAAAAACAACGCAAGAAAAAAATCATCCATTACCCACCCAAAAACTTTTGGGCCATGTAGCAGGACTATTTTTGAACTTTAAAAATTTGATGCAGAAAGTTGTAGCCTAATCCTGTAGGTTTTTTTTTTTTTTTCCTATTGCATGGGGTTTGCAATTACTGTATGGACACTGATGTGTATTAGACCTAAGGCACTGCATGTGAGGCATATAAAATGCTGATCTTGTGGCTGAATTTGAGAGGTCTTTTTCATAGAGACCTGCTTACTAGAACCATTCTAGAAAGCAGCTGATCTGGACTTTTCTGGACATGGATGTGAAAGGAGACAGCTTACAGCATGCATCTTTACAAAGCAGAAACATTGGTGGGACAGGAGGTTAGTGGTTTACTGTCAGAATATGCAGATGTTTTCCTTTTTTTTTTTTTTTTTTTTATCTCTTTGAACACCTCTTAAAAGTGAGTTATTTTTCCTCCAAGCAGATAGACTCCAATGAATTTGATTTTATAACCTTCACCTTTTATAGGCAAACTTGCTAAGCAGATCTGCTAAATAAAACAACTGGTGCTTGTGAGTATAACGAACACAGTAGTAAACAAGTTCACTTTTTGCCCTTCATATTACGCTGAAGAATACTTTCTCAGTTTCCTCCTTGAAGATTAAACACGCTTGCACAGGGTCCTCAATCAACTCTGAGAAAGCAACAGAACAGTAGGAACGAAGCTGGGCTTTGCAGCTGCTCAGCCACACCTCTGTTCCTTTGTCAAGTGCTCTGAAGCCCACTGTGCATGCTGCAAGGTTTATTTACTGCACTTTTGCATTTGGTTCTTGCTCTCTTCCTTGCTGACCTCAAAATAAAATCCCGCTGTCCAGTTCTTGGCTGTCTGTGTGGGAAACTGGTAGCCAGTAAAATGCAACTGACTGACTGCTGTGTAAAAACATGAAGGTTGAAATGTAAAAGGCTCCTTTCTGTTAGAGTAAAGCAGTGGTGATGTATTGAGGCATGAGAACAGCCCTACAACTAAGCTACTGCTCCAAAGCAGCAGATGTGGAGGCAGCAGTTAGTGGTTGCCACGTGATCATTTTCTGCATTAAAGTTAGAAGTCTCCCCTGTTAGTGCTTCTATCAGTGGGTCACTGTAGCAAAGGTATGCAATAGGACCTGTGCTGTCCTTTCAGTTCAGGGACTGCTACTGCATTGGAACAGCGTGATTCAATCTAGGTGTTAAAATAGGCTGTTTGAAGAAGAAGTCTGTTTTAGAATATATGGATAGTAATGATAGTGTAAAGCATCTCTGTTTTTTAACCATCTGTGGTGGGTCAACCTTGTCCAGCATCCAGACGTGCACCCAGTAGCTCACTCATCCCCCTCCAAGTGGGAAGGAGGAGAAAATGAGATGGAGAAATGCATAGGTTGATCTAAAGTGAGATCACTTACCAATTATCATCACAGCAAAACATACTGGACTGAAAGAAAATTGTATTTTTGCCAATTGAAATCAGTTTGGATGTTGAGAAACAAAGGCAAAAAGTAAAACACCTCCCCTCTTCCCTTCTTTCAAACTTCACTTCTTCATTCCTACCATTCTCCACAGTACAGGGCAGTGAAGAATCCAGGTCCTGGTGAGTCTGTAACAGCTCCTCTCTTCTGCTCCTTCCTCCACATGCTTTGCCCATGCTTTGGTGTGGGTCCTTTTCACGGGCTGTGGGGGAATCCCTGCTCCCGCATCTGGAGCACCTCCTCCCCTCCTTTCTCTGCCGCCATGGTGTTTGCAGGATTGTTTCTTGCACTTCTTACAGCACTGCTTGTGTGGTGTTTTGCCCTTTATGTACAATTTCCTGAAGCACTACCATGTCGGTTGCTGGGCTCAGTCATGCCTTGCGTTTTTAATCAGGAAATGGAAAGATCAAATTAAACCAAGCACTGGATACCTCATTCCTTTTAGGGCTCATCACGTCATCACATCTGTTTGGCCTCCTTTGACTATCACTGCATTACCTGCAGTGTCTGTAATGGGGCTCAGTACATGTGCTCCAGGACTGTGGAAATGTAAGAGTGCCTCAGTGCAGAGTGTTTTATCGTAGAAAGGCAGTGTATGTTATGCTAGATAATGGAGAGCAGTGTTCAGATAAGCGGTGAAATAATATAAATGCAGCTTTGTTCTTAAAGTGTTTAAGGGATGTCTTCTATTAGAAAGGGCAGCTCCTTCTCCTACTCAATCTTTTAGATATTTTAAATGACCTATGGACTTCAGAGCTTTGAAACTCTATTTTTTGCCAGTTTTTCAACGGCAGCTAGAAAGAGTTTCCTAGCCATAGGTTTTTTACCTATATTCAGAGAAAACTTGCTCACAAAGCCTGTGAAGGTGCTGGGTAGCACTGGTGTGGGAAAACTTTTGATACTTGTAAATGAGCATTTGGAATTCTTTTACCTTTTATGGGCATGAGCTTTTAAGTAGACCCTGTAAAAAAAAAAACCAAAAAAAACCAACATTAAAAAAACACACCACTACGATGTTGTAATATTATTTACAGCTGTAAGGCTGCAGAGAGACCTGATAGCAGCCCTTCAGTATCTAAAGGGAGGCTATAAGAACGGGACAAACTCTGTATGAGGTCTTTTTGTCTTTTGTGACAGAACAAGGTGAAAGAGTTTCCATTTAAAATGGGAGATTTAGGCTTGATATAAGGAAAAAGTTTTTTATAATTAAAATGATCGAGTACTGGAACAGGTTGCCCAGAGAGGTGCTGTATGTCCTGTCCCTGGAGACATCCAAGGTCAGGCTGGATGGGGCTCTCATTAACCTGATGGAGCTGTAGGTATCCCTGTTCATTGCAGGGGAGTTGAGCTAGATGACCTCTAAGGGTCCCTTCCAACTCAAATGATTCTGTGATTCTAGGAGGAACAAATATGGCAACAAACATTAGTGATGTGATATCCTGAGAAAATACCAGGGGAGATCTTTAGCATCACAGCTTCCAGGTGTGTCTCTTGCTTGTTGGCTGTGTGTTTAGCACCAACTGCTAAAGAAGGTTCTCATCTGGCAGGGGTTCTACCTTTCCTCTTGTCACTACTCATACAATTCTTTGTGCCAATTTCAGGCTTTGCCCTTGTGCTCCCTGCAAGCAAGGTGAAACAGACTGTTTTGCTTTTTGTTCATTAACATTTTGATAAATTCCTGGAGCGTGTGTGTGGCTTTAGCAGCTGGAGTTGCTTTGCTCTTCATCTCTTCCCCTAGCTAATTTCAGCCCATAAAATATCAGGATTTGCTCTGAAGGCAGAACTCTGCTTGGTTTGAGAGGATTGGTGCCATGTCAGTAACTACTTGCTTTTTGGGTATTACTGAGCCGTTAGCTGCATGTCAGCTTCCTGTCAGGTTCCTTCTGAGAACTGCAGAGCACAAAGTGGTGTATTCTTCCGTGTTTTAACATAATAAGGGATTTGTAAAAGCTTAACTACCACTTACTTTGTTCTTGTGAGACTAAAAAGTCTTGGGATTTGACCGCTTCAATAGCTGCA
This sequence comes from Centrocercus urophasianus, assembly GCF_019232065.1. Classification (NCBI taxonomy): domain Eukaryota; kingdom Metazoa; phylum Chordata; class Aves; order Galliformes; family Phasianidae; genus Centrocercus; species Centrocercus urophasianus. The sequence goes on from NW_024885532.1 coordinate 9,908,501, forward strand.
TGTCCTCTTTTCTCCCCTAAAAACCATGATAAATTAAACCCTAATAAAGAAATCAAAGAACATGAATTAGAAGCAGTGGATGATAGCTTTCTCCATCAAGTATCCTCCTCTGTTTTCCAAAGCCTTTTTCTAAAATTGGAGAAAATAGATGTAAAAAATAGGGAAGCTTGCCACAGGTTATAGAGAAAATTATAAAATAAGGGGTATTCTTATTAAATCCTTGTGTAGTACATAAGTCGTCTTCTAAATATTTGTATGTCTTTCTGTATGCTGGATTAACAATAGAGTATTCCATTAACTGAGTAAAAATTACGCAAGGACTTTTTTGTTAGAAGAGTGACAGCTCTGTTACTGTAGGCTTCCAGATTATGAAATGTGGTCATTTAAAGACTGTGGGGGGAAAATCCTGATTTTTGAGAGGAAGGTGTGCATCCCTTAAGTTTTATTAAGGTGTGGCAATTTGTGAAGCATGTGTGTCATAAGCAGTTCTTAACTGCTTGGGAGTCTACAGCTGATAATTGGTGTAGCTATATATTAACAATACAAGACTCCTAGAAAAAAAAAAATTGCCTGCAAGGTGACTGTTTCTGGTAAAATAATTTTTACAGTCAGCTTATATTACAGCAGCATTACCTTACTTTAGTCTTTGTTTCCTGCCTATATTGATAGGCCCACAAAAAAACCCAAAATGTTAGCGCTATTGTTCTTTACTTATATCTGAACTGTAAAGTCATCAAATATTTATCATTGGAAATAAGTCTTGTAACTCTTACATTTTGTACTGCGCTCTCATGTGTTACACCAGGATGTTATTATATGACATATTTGCTATTATCTAATGTGTCTCTTAGAAGTTCTGCCTTGAAATTAGCTTTCTGCTTACCTGGTTATCCACCTGAGCCAGACTGATTTCCAGAAGTGATGAGCACTCAGTCTTGATGCTTTAGGGAACTATTTGAAAGACTTGTTGTTCTTTGATCTGCACTCGTACCTAAAACTTCAGACCTGTTATAGCAGAATTTGTTCTGTGTTCCCGTAATTAGCTGAGCTTGCAGGGTACACTTTTTTGTAAGCTCTTATTTTAGCGTGTTCTTAACATTAACTGATTTCTAGTGGGTGCTTGAAGTACTTTCCTCTTGTGCCCTTTTTCGTACTAACTTCACAAGTTTGAATTTGCTGTTGGGTAGTATTTTTTACAATACATGAGAAAATGCTGTTGAGCCTTGTGATTTCCTTGTGGCAACTCTGTTCTTCTGAATTCCCTATCCAGAAGGCTGTGGTCAGCCTCAGGCATAATTTCAATTAGACTAACAATTATTATGAGGCTGCTACTAATGGAAAGTAATACTGTCTCAATTATTACATGCTGGTGAGTGATTTGAATAGCTCTTCATATGTAATGCATCTTTGAAGCAGTCACATAGGCTGAGCAAAGATTGAGATGAACAGGAGGCTCTTGGCATAGAATAGGTCCTTTCATACCTTTTCACTACTTGGGAAAAGTAAGCATGTGTAAAAACAGAAATCATAGATCAAACAGAAATGAAATCTCAGCTCTGCACAGTGTGTAGTAGAGGTCAGTCTCGTAGTAGAGGCAGTAGAAGCTCACTTACCATCATCTCATATACTCTTCAAAAAGCCTGTAGTAGTTTTACTGTGATATAAAGTTGAACATCCAAGACTGAGCTAGTCATGCCTATTGTTCCCATGAAGGGAAACAAGATGTAAAAATCGTTTTGAACTGTCTGAGTAGGGCAGCCTCCCAGTGTCAACTCTGACTGCTCTTGTATACCACTTAAAAATGTTTTATATACCAAGCACTTTGTTTGGAAGAACAGATGTGTTTGCTTACATTTTTATATTGCTTTTACTTACAGTTTGTCATTGCATTAATATACATCATAATCCTTTTATAGTGGCCTCCTCACACACACAAAAAATAATCTAACATATGTCAGCCTGATTCCTCTTTATCTAAAGATATGAAAATGCTAATATATTGAGCTTTACTCACTTCTGTTCATGTAACAGCTACAAATCCATACAAACTAAATTCCATCTTAGTCTTTGAATTTAGTTGACCTTCTTAAATGAACTGGACATTTTTCACATTTTGCTGACTAGTTGGCTTCATGTGAATTTCTGAACGTTTGTAGTTTTAATAATGCTTTTTTGATAAGCCATGAATCATTTACTCCTGCTCCACTGTAAAACTCAGTTTTGAAGCATGTGAGACTGTGCTGCATATGATTGAAAAATGTCCTGACAGAATAAATCTAACTAGTGTTGCATGTTTCTGTCATGTTTAGAATAAACTTCAAAGTGGAAATGGTTATTGTGTCTCTCTATAGTTCATCAATATCTACTGTATGGAAAAGTATGAAATTGTTTTAGAAGGTCTTACAGGTGACACAGCATGTGAAAGAAGGTATGCACGCCACTTCCCCCTCCCCTCCTCCTTTCCCCCCCACAAGAGACTTGGAGAGTAAGATGTATCTTGTCTTCCTAGAGATGATGAGCAGATATATAATGAAATGTGCTTACCCTCATTGAGACAAGTGGCATATGTACTTGCTTGATTTGCAAAACAAGTTTCAGCCTTGACTTCAGAGAGAACAGGACATCCAGACATGATCAAGAATAAATTCCATTGTAGATAATTCCCAGATAGGGGAAACTCCCCTGGGAGAGAGAGGGTAGATGAGGAGAAGGGGGAGGAATGTAGTTTACTCCTTCAGGGAGCTTATTTTTCTATTCCCATCAGTAGCCTCATGTTTACTGCTAACTCTCCTCAGCAAATTGAGTTGCAGAAAGTATTTCATAATCTGAACTGTCTTTAGTTTAAAAAAAAAAAAAGTAATAAATTAGTTTCAGCTGCAGAATGGTGTAACGGGATAAAATGAGTTCTAAAATCAGTTCTAAGAGGAAACTCTTTTTAAGAAAGAATAACTCTCGCTCCTACTTCTTAAACTTGAAGTTACTTAAAGCCTACTCTTGCTTTGATTACAGCTGAGCATGAGAAGTTATATCCTAGCTGAAATGATTTAAGAAACTCCTGTGGTGTTCTGAAGCAAATGGGATTTCCATTATCCTTTAAAATAACTTGCTGTCGTAAGAATTCTGTGAGGTCAGTGGTGAAAGTACTCTTCCCTTCTCATTCATCCCTGTGTGAGTCCTAAAGTGAGCATTTAGATTAGAGGTTAGAAACAGCCATAGCACAGAAATTGCTCTGTTATGTCTAAATACATTTTCACCAAACCCTAGACAACTGGGTCTCTGCTGCCCTTCTCCTGTACATGCAAGGAGTATACCTTCATGCATAGGTACCCAAGTAGGATTTGCTAATAATACTGGGAAGATGGAGATGCTGGCAGAAGTAGTGAAGCCATGTGGGCTTCCAGATTCCAGAAATCCTTGGAATATTTATGGTCTTACTGCTAGGATGAGATAAAGCCTTTCTTTCTGTGAATGCTGTTAGCAATATTAGCTCTGTAAGTTCACAGAATCATAGAGTAGCTTGCATAGCTAGAAGGGACCTCAAAACCCACACAGTTCCAACCCCCCTGCCATGGGCAGAGCTCAGGTTGTCCAGGGCCCCATCCAACCTGGCCTTGAACACCTCCAGGGATGTGACATTCACAGCTTTTCTGGGCAGCTGTGCCAGGGCCTCACCACCCTCTGAGTCAAAATTTCCCTCCTAACATCTAAGCTAAATTTCCACTGTTTTAATTTAACACTGTTTAGTTCCAGCTGACATCTTTGTCTGACCTGCATAGACAGGAGCCAGTCCCAGCAGCTGGTTCCCTGAATCTTTCACTTACCAGGAGCTGGTGGATGGACTGTCTTACAGTTTCTGCTGTCGGGCAGTTGCTAGCTTAGAAATAACTACCATGCCTACTGAAGTGAGAAAACAAAGATTAGTTGGGAGCACTGAGACAAGGAGTATCTATCAGCAACAATTAGTGATGCATTGCAAATGTTCTTTTACCTGAGGTAAAATGTTTGCTTAAAAACAAAGCTTCCTGCCCCACCGCATGTTTTCAGCTCCCTTCCATCTGTCTTGGTTCTCTGTATTGATTGCATATTGTGTTCTCTGCCTTATATGGTAACTGCCTGCCTTCGTGCCCTTTGCCTACAGTTTTACAGAGCTTAGTATAACAACCAAAACAACTGTTTCATAAGCTTTCTGGGAATATATGCAGTCTCCTGGGTCTTTTTCCCCTTAGATTGCTCATTTTGTGTATCACTGTTGGTGCAACAATCTTGCTTTACTGTTTTTTTTTTTTTTTTTACTTCTTTGACTGGCGTCAGAGCTTTCTGGGAAATCATCTCCATTTCTATTACCCCTGAGTCCTATGAGCTGTGCTCTTTTAATTTTTTATTTTATTTTTTACTATTGATGGCAACTCTGTAGCTATTTTGGAATTCCTCTGCGTAAAAAAAAAAATAAAATAGTGCTTCCAGCTATTAAATCTGAGATACTCTCGTACATTCAGCTGTCTGGATTTAATTTTGAATACCTTATCTAACTGTATTCTTTTCACAGCTAATATAAGCTTCTGATGAAATCATAGTATTATAACAGCTAGAGATTGACAAGATTAGACTCGTGACTCCCAGCGAGAGTAGGGCTGGGTGTTTTGGGGCGTGCTAGCTATGCCTTTGGGCATAGTGCTAGTGCTTTTTCTATCCCCACCAGTCAGGTAAAGCAGTGATTCAAGAATTGGATTCAAGGAGTGGTGCTGGAGGAAACCAGCTTAAGTGAGTTCTTCCTACTCCACCAGGTACCTTCAGCTCCAAGCAGCTGAGAATTCAGCATCTGGATCAACAGGGCTTCCTGAGGCTTTTTTATTCCTTGTATTTATTGTAGAGTCATTTGCTGGTCATTATCTGGGAAAATGATTGCATTGCTGTTTGCTTAGGTGTTTTATAGTCTTGTAAGATGAAGCAGTTCCTCTTGTAAGGTGTGAGATTTCCATGCCAGCTGGAACTTGCACAAGTGGATGCTTCTAAACTGCTAGAAAAGTAACGAACATTACTTGACAGGAGTAGAGAAGCTGCTGAAAAGCTGTTACAGTCCATGTTTTTTCTCCCATGTGCACACTGGCTGATAAATACGGTTTTATCTTTCACAGTTTCGTAGTGAATGCCCCTTCTAGCAAAGGAGTCTTCAGAAGTTTCAAAAAAACTTTTGTAAAAGTTTGTAATCTTACTGTACTTTCATTACTGCAGTTAGAACTTTCAGGGAAAACATCAAGTTGGAAAAGACATAACTCTTGGGTTTCTGATGATTGGGTTAGATGATCTTTGGTGTCTTTTCCAACCTTAATGATTCTATGTTTTTGTGTCATTAAGGAATTTCCAGCATTGTTAAGGAGTTTTGTTGCAGTTATTGCAATACCTGATCATGCCCTGGGCTACAGCCAATTCTCTTAGAATGGAATCTCATTTTCCCCCCATCTCCTGGAGTTCACGATGAATTAATAAACACATAGCGATGGCGTCTTCAGTGATAGAAGGGCAGCAGCTGTTCTAACAAATGAGTTGTAAATGTCATGTTGCCTCCATGGAGGTCAGATGCAGGTGGTTTTCAATGAAATGCGGGCTCATAGTCATTTTAGGAGTTGTGGTTGAGGAGCACTAAAACCTTGATCTCTCAATTAGGGAAAAGCTGCTTTACCGGGGTGTGCTAATTTCTTAGTCAGTATGTGAGTTCATGTTTTTAAAGTTAAAATCTTGAGAATTTGTCTAAATTTACTGAATTAAAAAAAAAATCTGGCTTAAACATCATATATGGAGCACTTACTTTTCTTAGTACTCGCACCTTAAAGGTAAAAGGAAATTCCTTATCTTCCGATCTGCATTTGAGGACTTGCCATAAATGGGCAAAATGCTTCACTGAGCTGTCCTTTTTTTTTTTTTTTTTTAAAAAAAAAAAAGGAAATGAATCACAGAATGGCCCGGGTTGGGAGGGACCTCAAGGGTCATGAATCTCCAACCCCCTGCCACAAGCAGGGCCACCAATATCCCCAGTTAATACTAGACCAGGCTGCCCAGGGCCCCATCCAATCTGGCCTTGAACACATCTAGGGATAGGGCATCCACAACCTTTCTGGGCAGCCTGTTCCATCACTTCATCACTCTCATACTAAAGAACCTCCTCCCTCAAAACCATTTCCCCTTGTCCTGCTGTTATCCACCCTTTGTAAGAGTTGACTCCCCTCCTGTTTGTAGGCTCCCTTTAGGTACTGAAAGGCTGCAATGAGGTCACCCTGCAGCCGCCTTTTCTCCAAGCTGAACAAGCCCAAATCCCTCAGCCTGTGTTTGTAGGGGTGCTCCAGTCCCCCGATCATCTTTGTGGCTCTCCTCTGGACCTTCTCCAAAAGCTCTCTGTCTTTCTTATACTAGGAGCTCCAGACCTGGATGCGTTGTTCCAGATGGGGCCTCACAAGAGCAGAGTAGAGGGGGACAATCACCTCCCTGTCCCTGCTGGCCACCCCTCTTCTGATGGAGCCCAGGATATCATTTGCTTTCCAAGCTGCAAGAGCACACTGCTGGCTCATGTTAAGCTTTACATCCATCAAGACCCCCCCAGGTCCTTCTCTCAAGGACTGCTCCTTCCAGTCTGTATGGATGCCTGGGATTCCTCCAGCCCAAGTGCAAAACCTTGCACTTTGTTGTGCTGAACCTCATTAGATTCACCCAGGCCCACCTTCGAAGTCCATTGAGGTCCCTCTGAATGGAATCTCTTCCTTCCACCGTGTCAACTGCACCACTCAGCTTGGTGTCATTACAGACTTGCTGAGGGTGCACTCAGTTCTGTCATTGATGTCACTGATAATGTAGGGAATGTGTTAATTGCTTGGGAAGTCCACACGACCATCTTACACAGTAAGCTCCTTTAATAATAGGGCGTTAAAAAATTTCAGAGATCTAAAGAGCGACATTGTCTTTAGTAAATCTTTCTAAAAAATGAAATGCCGAGTGAAGTTCACAGCACTGTTTTGAACTTCACATTTCTTTCCTGAATTTGTGCTTTCATACTTGAGGAAAACATGGGATGAAGCAGTGGGAAAGTTCAAGATGAATGGATGTTGCAAGCATGCTGTAAAAGGCACTCAAGGCCAGGCTGGACGTGGCTCAGGGCAACCTGGTCTAGTGGTTGGCGACCCTCCCACATAACAGGGGGGTTGAAACTAGATGATCACTGTAGTCCTTTTCAACCCAGGCCATTCTGTGATTTGTATAATCAATGAATATTGAGATGTTATCATTACAAAATAAACAAGAGAGTTAAGCAAAGCAGGTTATGATAACAAAAAGAGAATAGATAGAAAGCTTACCCGTATCCTAAGCTCACTTACAAAACTCCAGCAAAGCGGATCTCAAGACGAGATCCTTTCCCACTGGTAGCCAGCTCTTAAATAGGTCTAGGAGAGGCGGAGCCTGGCTCCACCCCTTCTGGCAGCACAGGTGAATTGCCTTCACCTGTACTCCTGTGGCTGACTCATGGCTCGCCTTGGGTGATTAATCAGAGGTTCAGGCCATGACCCAGCAGTTCCCATGCAGTGGTTCTATGACTACATCCTGAACTTGGAAACAAGCCTGAGAATACTTGTGTACGCTTACAGTATGTTACTGGTAGATTAATTGGGGCTTACTGTTTTACATGTTCTAAGGAAGAACATGCAAAACTTCAGACAGTTGTGTTTATCTGTACTGATACTTCTGCGGATTGCAAAGTATTCAAGCAGTGTGTATGTGAGCTGTCTCTGAAAGGTGGAAAAGCAGAAGTTTGATTGGCTTAAACTTAGGAACAAAATACCATATGTACCTTCCTCATGGAAAACAGTGTTCCTGTTGCACTGCCATCCATTCAGTTCTTTGATATAGCTTGGTGCAGTGCGAGCATGGAAGCATAAAAAAAAAGGCATCTGTTGTCTACTGAGGCATCCAAACAATCTTGTACCTCTTACACATTCTTTCCTGTTAAGTAACTTGATCCACCTTCTATCATTATACTGCTTATTTAAATTTGGATACTTGGCACAGAGCATCTTGTGCGCATGTCGTGCACAGAATGCGTTAGGTGATCCATGAGTTTCCAGCAGCGCATTAGCTAACATGGCAGGTTCTCCAAGTGAAAGTTGTGCAGTTTTTGTAGGCTTTTCTATCTGGTGAATGCACTGAGACCAAACAGGGCAAGTAGTTCTTGGGTTGATTTCAAGTAAGATTTATTTTGACTAATGATTTTTTTTTTTCTATTTAATTTTTATCTTGCCTATCAAAATATCTCGCTCCTTTTAGACTGGTATAATGATCTTCAGGTCTGCCTTCAGCAGGAATGTGTGGTGTCCTAAAAATGTATCATAAGTTTGAATAGCAGAGTAAAACAAGTGCATTGCTTCATAGTAATCCTTTAGAATGATCTGGGTTGAAAAGGACCACAATGATCATCTATTTTCAACCACCTTGCTACGTGCAGGGTTGCAAACCACTAGACCAGGCTGCCCAGAGCCACATCCAGTCTGGCCTTGAATGCCTCCAGGGATGGGGATTTACAACCTCCTTGAGCAATCTGTTCCAGTGTGTAGTAACAAACCTAACTGGGTTCTGAATGGAGACCTAGAAAACAGAATAGGCCAGGCAAATAGGTAAACTGTGTCTCCTGTAAGCAGAACTTTACTGAGTGTAATCCTGAAAGGGTTTTTTTGGCTTATTCATTGCGTTTTGCTTTGTGTAGGCTTTGGCATGAACAGCAGAAGTGTGGAAGCACCAGCTGCTAGGATGAGTGTCAGCTAGAAGCTTCAGAAGCTGTTTTTGGTGGCTCCTTCTTTGCCAGAGCCCATGTTCTGTCATCCTTGCTACTGGCTTTGTTTTATGTTAGCGCAGACTTGCAGCAGAATGATCCAGACTTGATGGAAGAAGTTTATTGCTGGCTGCTGAGAGTGTGACTTGATGTTCTGTAAGCTGGTTTTGGGGTTGTTTTTGTTTTTTTTTTTTTGAAGTACATACACTAAATGCAGATGGGTTGCAGAAATGCTGAGCAGTTCTGTTATTTTTTTCCTTTGCAATAGCATTTCTCTTGATTGCAAATCCTCATTTCAGTAAAACTAAAATGTTGGTAGTCCTTCAGCACTAAGTCAATTGAAGGACACAAATTCTTCTGTTCCAGTTTCTAAATATCTGACATAAAGCCCACAAATCGATTGTGTGACTGCCTACATTGAATCACTCTGAAGTTGGTCTTTTTATCTCTTTATGAGAAAGATGCATTTTTAATAGCGAGCTCTTGAGGAGCATTGTCCTCAGTGTGCGATGCAGCAGACTGCAGCAGAGGTAGGAGTGCAGAAGGTCTGTGTGATCAGTACGGTATTGCCTGGATGGGTCTAAAAGCATTTGTATCAGGGGAGCTAGCAGTTACAGCGGTTTGTTTCCTGTCTTTCTGGGTTGAGAAGAGTTATTGTTACATAGGCTTCAGCTGGCATTTGGGTGTGTTTTTATGTGAGATTAAGAACCTTTCTTCAGTGTGGAATGCCCGATATGCAGCAGGATATGATACGTGGCTTATTTGTTTCAGCCTGTGCTTTGCTGCAGCAGCTGGCTTCTCCTCTCCCATCTTGTGGCTGTGCAGCTTAACCCTATCTGAAATGGGAGTAATGTCTGTCTGATTCCTGTAAAAATTTGCTCATTTTCGTGGTTTCTAGTCAATGGATGTTGAACTTTGAATAATTAACAAAACATTGAGTATGGAATTCTGGGACAGCATTTTGCTTCTCTTTGTTCCTCTCTGCTTTCTGTTTGTTTTCAAATAAGCACAGATCACCAGTGGGACTGCAGCTATTCAAATAGAGGCAGCTCCCAGTCCCAAGCCAGGAAGCGCTTGGCCCCCGAAGCGTAACGTCTGCTGCGCTGCCAGGCTGCAAGCTGAGCAGTAGATGTGCTCAGCGCTGCCAGATGACCACCAGCCCCTGCCGAGTGTAGATCTTCTCAACTCTCACTGATAGCAGGAATCTGCTGCTGAGTGTTTGTGTTCTCTGCACCAAGGTTCGGTGACAGCTTTGCCTGAACATGCCTCTGCTCCTGAGCTGGAGCCCATGCCGTAAGGTAATTACTACATGTGGGGCATTTGCTTCTCTCCTTTCCAAGTGTGCTGGTAAGATCTGATGCTAATGGGAACCGGGTGGTGGAGTGAGAAAGGCAGAGTGGCTCTGGTGCTCTGAGTGTAATCTCCTTACTAGAACTGCTGTCATTAGGCAGCCAGAGTTATTAGGCTTATTTGTCAGATTAGTCCTTCATATTGATGGCTTTAAGCCTTGTGCTAAGAAGAGAGGCTCTGCTTTGTTCCTGAATTCCAGACAGAAATTAGTAGAGATCAGAAACAACCAGAAAAGTTGTGGCATAATGAAATCCTCTGTAGCTCTGTATGTGAAACTATCCAGCAAATGCATTTTGCTTTTTTTGTGATATTCATAGCGTTAAAATGTTGCTTTTGCTTAAAATGGAGAGTGTTAATTACTGCTGTCTGAATGAATGATGACTCTCCAGCAAAAAGGTGAGCTCCACCTTTGTTTGGTGAAGGCTGCTGTAAATTCAAAGAATGTTTATTTTTTTTAGCACTCTGACTTCTGTCACTGCTATTCAAGAAAGCGTGTGGTATCTCCATGGAGATACTCTGCCTGGAATTGTGACAAAAAAAAAAGCATGGAGGAGAACCGCTGCATGCATGATTTAGTAGACTTGATGTACTCTCTATTTTACAACTTCTAGCTATAAGTGGTAAGCACCTTATCGTTAAGTTTCCTGTTCTTTCTAAAGCAAGGTTGATAAAATTGGACGTTACTAAAGCAAAAATCTCATTGCGTGACACAAGAATTTCTAAGAAAGTTTCAGTTTGATGTTAAATATTTTCATGTGGTCTTCCTTTGCTGACTTTGTTGTTAATTAAGTCAGATGAAAGAAACTTGCATTAGAGCTGTCAGGTTAAATGATGTCCCTCCCCATCATGAAAGTACATTTCTGTATTGAACACAGTTATGCTTCCTGATGTATAGTACAACTTACTCTTACTGTATTTGTATGTACTTTGTACAGTTTATACATGAGGAAGGTGTTTGTTCTTCTTATGTAACCCACTTGCAGGTGTGGTGTGATTTAACCTGCTCATCTTCATGCAGCTGTATGCTCACTCCCCACCATTGGGATGGGGGAGAGAATTAAAATAAAAGATAAAACTCATGGGTTGATTATGAAGACAGTTTTTGGACAGAAAAGGGAGGGAAAATAATAGTAATAAAATAATAAAAATAATAATGACAGTAAAATAGTAATGATGAAAGAGTATGCAAAGCAAATGATGTGCAGTGCAATTGCTCATCATCAGCCAACCATTGCCCAGCCATTCCCTGAGCAGCAGCAACCCCCCCGAATCAGCTCCCTCAGTTTTATTGTTCAGCACAGCACCATATGGTGTAAGATATTCCTTTGGCCACTTTGGGTCTGCTGTCCTGGTTCTTTCTCCCCATCTCCTTTTGAGGATCTGAAAAGTGCTTGACTTAGTTTAGTGTAAGCACTACTTAGCAACAATCAAAAATGCTGGTGCATTATCAACATTAGTCTCATCTTAAAATGAATAAACAGCACTGTTATCAGCTACTAGGAAGAAAGTATCTCAGCTGAAACAAGAACATGTAGTCACAAAGGACAGGATTGGATGGAGACTCTGAATTGCAGAGCTGAAATCAGCAGATCTAGAATATATTAATATACTTTTTTTTTTCTTTTTTTTTTTCCCCTCCAAGTTTAAGTGCTGCAGCATTAACCTTAACTAGCTGGACAAATAGGTTAAGCACCACAGTAGTTCATAATGTTTGTATGACCAAAATTGTGGGTTGCCAAGTGCAAATGGAATAGCTTGGAGGTCCATGTGGCTGAAGTTGTTGCTTTTTTTTTAGTTTCAGCTTACCAAAGCCCTACAGTTCACTGGAAAGAGTGTAATGCCTATCACATTTTATTTCTTATGTTCAGAGCTGAATCTTATTGTAGATGGTGCAGAACTTGACTAGTGACATCCATTCCGATTTGAGCACAGCTGATGTTCCTTATTGGATCAACGCACTGAATCAGATCTAACTAGGTAGAGTGATTCATACAACTCTAGGCTATTCAAATATGCATGATAACTGATTTAGATTCCCAAGTGGCTTTTTTTCCTTAATTAGACTTATCAGATGCATCGTGTTTCCTTAGAGTGAAATATTGCCTCGTTAAAGTTGTCGTAAAGCTATTCTTACTTTCCTCTCACCTTTGGACATTTTATTTTTGTGAAACCAAGTTTTGGAGGCAATTCTCTTCGCGCTGAGGATTTTTGGTACGGGCCCTGAAGAAAGACCTCTGCTCTTTTGAGTTCTTGAGTTCTCTTGGCTCTTACACATTGCTGAACAATTGCTCTCAACTGTTAGCCTTGGATAACATCTCAATAATTCCACACAGTTACTGAGATTTAGAAGGAGTAGCTATGAACACTATTTCAAGAGTATTAAAGTTGAAGTACCACTTTTGTCTCTGGTAAATGTGTACATCTCTCAGCATCCTGGAAGGGAGCAAAGCTCATCTGAAGCCCACACATCCTTTTTGTGTGGCTGTCCTCAATTATTTTGTCCTCCACCTTGTGTTGGTAGTGGGAGACAAGCCATGTGTAAGACCTTGACTTTGTTGAGCCTTAAGAGATTCCCCTGGGCATACCTGCTTGAGCCTATGTAGGTCTCTCTGAATGGCATCCTGTCCTTTGAGAATGTTGACTGTACCACGCAGCTTGGTGTCACCTGCAAACTTGGTGAGGATGCACTCAATCCCACTGTTGATGTCACCAATGAGCATCGATCTCAGCAGCGATTCCTTAAAGATACTGCTTGTCACTGATCTCCATCCAGACACTGAGTCATTGACCACCACTCTTTGAGTATGATCTCACAACCAGTTCCTCATCCACTGAACAGTCCACCTATCAAATTCATGTCTTTCCAATTTGGGGAGAAAAATGTTATGGAGGACTGTACCAAAGGCCTTACTGAAGTCCAGGTAAATGACATTACAGAATCAGAATGGTTTGAGTCAGAAGGGAGCTTTAAAGGCCACAGGGTCCAACCTCTCCGCAATGAACAGGGACATGAGAGCTCCCATCTCTGGCTCTTCCCTTGTCCACTGCTGCAATTACATCAACATTGACTACATAGAAAACTAGGTTGGTCAGGCAGGACTTGACCTTGGTGAAGCCATAACAGATGTCCCATATCACCTCCCTCTCCTCTGTACACCTTAGCATAGGTTCCAGGAGGATCCGTTTTATGCTTCCCTGGCTCCGAGGAGAGGCTGACAGGATGGTAGTTCCCTGGGTCATCCTTTCTACCTTTTGTAAAAATGTGTGTTACAGTAATAATGTGACAGTATACTTCTCATCAAAAATCTAAGGAAATTTAATGAGTGATAAATATAGGCATGTCCTGTATTACACTTTCGGTTCCTCCTGGTTTGACAGCAACTGTCCCAGAAAAGTGCCATAGAACTATCAGCTCACACTTTTTCACCTGAGAAGCCCTCTATGACTCCCTTTGGAATGTAGTCATCTGCTTTTCTGCTTAGCAGTTTTGGGTGATGAGACCTGAGAGAATTAATTCTCCTTACAGAATTCCAGCACTCTCTCCACTGGATTTGTTAGGGCTGAAAGTATGCCTCTGCAAATACACTGCCTATCTTCCTCTGCCAGTCTCCTTGCTTGCAGTAACTTTCTTTGAAGTTTCGTGATAAAAATTCTGAATACACAAGGTAAATTGCTTGTTTAAATACTTTAAGCATTTATTTCCTTTCAGTGTAGGTGAATGAAAAAAATTGCTTAACTTTTTTTGCTCTGCTGTAACTGACTGCCAGCGTTTATGTCCAGGAAGATGTGAAGTGTCCATATTTGTTTAAATAATAAGCATCCCGTTTCTCCCCTTTAGCTGCTTAATTTCATGAGACTACTGTAGGAAAGTATTAGAAGTTTGAAACACTTCAGTAAGTTTTGGGACCGGATGGGCTTTCCTAGGGTGCTGAGGGAGTTGGCGGGGGTGCTGGCTTAGCACCTGGTTGACTAGAGAGGTTCCAGAGGATTGGAGGCTTACCGATGTGACTCCCATCTACAAGAAGGGCTGTAAGGAGGATCCAGGAAACTACAGGCCTGTCAGCCTGACGTCAATGCCAGGGAAGGTCATGGAACAAATCCTCTTGGGAGAGATCTCATGGCTCGTGCGTGACATCCACGGGATCAGGCCCAGCCAGCATGGGTTCATGAAAGGCAGGTCGTGTTTGACCAACCTCATCTCCTTCTACGACTGGGTGGCCAGACTGGTAGATGAGGGAAAGGCTGTTGATGTAGTCTACCTAGACTTCAGCAAAGCCTTTGACATGGTCTCTCACGGTATCCTTCTGCGGAAACTGGCTGCCTGTGGCCTGGACAGTTTTACCCTCGGTTGGATAAGGAACTGGCTGGAGGGCTGTGCTCAACGGGTGGTGGTCAATGGAGTGAAGTCCAGCTGGAGACCTGTTTCAAGTGGTGTCCCCCAGGGGTCGGTGCTGGGGCCCATCCTGTTTAAAATCTTCACTGACGACTTAGATGAAGGGATTGAGTGTACCCTGAGTAAGGTTGCCAATGACACCAAGCTGGGAGGTGGTGTCGATCTGCCTGAGAGTAGGGATGCCCTGCAGAGGGATCTAGATAAGCTGGAACGCTGGGCCAAGGTGAATGGGATGAGGTTTAACAAGGCCAAGTGCCGGGTCCTGCACTTTGGCCACAACAACCCCATGCAGTGCTACAGGCTTGGGGATGAGTGATTGGATGACTGTGAAGAGGAAAGGGACTTGGGGGTGTTGGTTGATGCTCGGCTGAACATGAGCCGACAGTGTGCCCAGGTGGCCAAGAGGGCCAACGGCATCCTGGCCTGCATTAGAAATAGTGTGGCCAGCAGGAGCAGGGAGGTGATCATTCCCCTGTACTCAGCACTGGTGAGGCTGCACCTTGAGTACTGTGTTCAGTTTTGGGCCCCTCACTACAAGAAAGACATTGAGGCGCTGGAACGTGTCCAGAGAAGGGCAGTGAAACTGGTGAGGGGTCTGGAGCACAAGTCTTATGAGGAGTGGCTGAGGGAGCTGGGATTGTTGAGTCTGGAGAAGAGGAGGCTCAGGGGAGACCTTATTGCACTCTACAACTTCCTGAAGGGAGGCTGTGATGAAAAAGGATCTGGCCTCTTCTCCCAGGCAAATAGTGGGACCCGTGGAAATGGCCAGAAGTTGTACCAGAGGGGGTTTAGGTTGGACATTAGGAGAAACTTTTTCTCTCAGAGGGTGGTCAGGCACTGGAATGGCTGCCCAGGGAGGTGGTAGAGTTGCCATCCCTGGCAGTGTTCAAGAGGCACCTGGATGAAGAGCTACAAGATGTGGTTTAGTAGCTTGTGGTACTGCGAATGGGAGGGTGGTTGGACTAGATGATCTTGCAGGTCGTTTCCAACCTTGCGATTCTATGATTCTATGATTTTGCATGTTTCCCTAGCCTAGTTATTCTTAATGCTACTAAACTGACTTCTAAAAATATTTTAGCAGATTCGTCCCATTAATTCACTATTTTTAATCTCCATTCTGCTTACTTATTTGTCTAACTTACTGTGCAATTTCAATATGAACTACTAATGAGCTAATATTCAAATCCAAAAAAAGTTACACAACTTTGGTGTAATTGTGATGGTGACTAGGGCTTCTTGCAAAAAGAAAAAAAGTCTGTGAGAAAAACTGTCTCTTGAAAGATGAACCAGCATGGATGCTTTGAGAGATGTCTGCCTCCAGCTGAACTGGCACAGGTTGCGGGCTAGTGCACAATGGGCAATGGTAAAGCAGTCTGCCAGTGAGAATGAATAAAGATTAAATACAGCCTACCGTCTGCACTGTATTAAGACTAACTTTTGGCCTCATTGAAAACCAAGATGATGATGATGTCTGTAAGGACAAAAGCTAAAGGTCAGTAGATCATAGAGTAATTGGATTAATTTTGCAACAAATGAAGTGGAAGGAGATTCGCGTTTGAATGCCCAATGGAGGAGGGGTGTGTAACGGGAGATGGTGATTGAGACCAAGTAATTTTCCACCATGAGTTGCAAAAGTGTTGGCATACAAGATCACTGCCTAATTAGCATGTTTCAGATTGTATCATGACTGGAATAAAGCAACCCTGTAGGAAGCAAAGTTTATTTTCTAAGTTGTGGTTTCAGAATTACATTTTCTCTTTTTATTTTTCTTTATTTCTTTTGGAAAAAAAAAATATCAAATGTTATACAAGTACTAAGAAGCTATATTAAATACAACATTCACTACTGATTGATTGCATTGGATAGGTAACCACAGAGAATTGATCTCTCTTGCAAGGAAAGTATTATAGATAGCCTCCCTGCATCTCATTGTAACTCACATCCTTCCAAATATATGTGCCATGATGCCATTTGTTATCCTTCTGGAAAAGATGAGAGCTGGTGACAAAGAGGCTGGGTTTATCCAGAGGTGGATACTGTTGAAAGAAGTAAAATCACTTGATCAGCTGTCGGTAGACTTACATGAATCTTGGTTGTTTTTCAGTGAAGGCAAAAAAAAAAAAAGGGAGGGGGATCTTGTACATTAAGTATGCTGATACCGAAGGCAGACGTTCTTTAAGGTGACTGGGATGATGGAGGTAGAACTTAAAAGACTGGGTGATACAGGGCTGAAATTAAGAACTTCTGCTACAGTGATATGCAGTTTGGCCTTATATGGATATAGTAGGAACCTGGAGGCAAAAACAGTGCAGGAGAAGAGAGATGTAAGTGTTCTGTGATGACTGAGACAACAGGAAAATGAAACATTAATACTCTCATAGGGCTGCAGAACAGAGAAGGCAGTATTAGTAAAAGGAAAAAATGAGTAGATGCAGACATCTGTCAGTGGACTTTAAGTTCATTGATTTGGTAGTTTAAAACCTTATATTCTGAAACAGATCCCTGTGAAAAATATTAGAAATTATTTGCTTTGATTCCACTTCAGAAATAGTCTGTACAGAATTTTGAATTTGCTTTTATTTTGACAGCGAAGAAGTAGTGGCACTCTATTGAATAACTCATGGGAATATTTACAGTATCAGCCATTTTTTCTTTATCTGTGCTCTCTTTTGTGCCTGCTAAAGAGACCTTTTAAACTGTCCTTTAGGTTCCTGATGTCATCAGCAGCATAAGACAAGTCTCCAAAGCAGCACTGAAAGAAGATGCCAAACCAAGTAAGGATAGTGAAGATGCTTTCTATAACTCTCAAAAATTTGAGGTCTTGTACTGTGGGAAGGTTACAGTGGCTCACAAGAAAGCTCCCTCATCATTAATTGATGATTGCATTGAGAAATTCAGCCTTCATGAGCGTCAGCGCCTGAAACTACTCAATGAACAGCGGAATAATGAGTCAAGTTTGGACTTAGCTCTGTGTGAAGGAAATGCACCAGCTTCTCCATTGGATAGTCCATTTGAGGAGCTGGAAAGTCCAAATACCCCCACAGGGCATGCTGTGATGTTTACAATTGGCAGCCAGAACAATTTGACCAACCTGGCCAGCACCCGTAGCTCCTTTCCAGAGCGAATTTTGGAGGACTCTGGCTTTGATGAGCAGCAGGAATTTCGTTCCCGGTGCAGCAGTGTCACTGCAGTTATGCAAAGAAGGGTTCATGATGCAAACCTGAAGCCACGCAGAAGACATGCAAGTGCACCCAGTCATGTTCAGCCTTCTGATTCTGAGAAGAACAGGACAATGTTGTTTCAGGTGTGTCCTAGGAGTTTGTCACTTGTCCAGTATGAAGCTGAGACAAGTCTTGTAAGATAAGTAGTATGTGTCCGGTGTGGTTTCATGATTTCTCAGAAATATTTATTCATAAATAATTGGAATAAAAGCAACTGGGTTTTAAGGCAATCAGCACAATTCACGAGCCCAGATAGATTCTTAAAGAAAAAGAAACTATCTGTGCTCAACAAAAGCTGAGTTTCTGAGGACAGATTTGAGTATTTCATATGTAATTCTGGTTGAGATTTGATGAGATGCTGGTGAGATCTGGGGCTCAGTTGAAAAAAAAAGTATTTTATTCAAAAAGATAATCCGTGACAATTTCATTATGAATATATCCTGTTTTGTTGTCACTGTTCAATTAAAAAGAAGCTCCTATGTTTGCAGCCATATGCTTGAGCCAGCTCCTTTATGATAAATTGTGCTGATGTTAAACTTGTCGTTCCCAGATAAGTAATATTTCTACTTGCACTGAGGCCTTCTTGTTTCCAGCCTCTGTACAACCAGTGAATGTACAGATGTTATAGTTATGAGGTATATCAGAGAGCTTGTCTACATAGCTATTACACCAAAGCAGAAAAGATAGGATGCTTACCCGTATCCTGGGCTCACTTACAAAACTCCAGCAGAGCAGATCTCCAGAAGAGATCCTTTCCCACTGGTAGACAGCTCTTAAGTAGGTCTAGGAGATGTGGAGCCAGGCTCCACCCCTTCCAGCAACACAAGTGAATTGCCTTCACCTGTGCTCCTGTGGCTGACTCATTACTCGCCTTACGTGATCAATCAGAGGTTCAGGCCATGACCCAGCAGTTCCCATACAGCCTCACATCCTTTCTTCTGTTGCCTGAAGTGCGTTTGACATCTTCTGTGCGTGTATTGAGAAAACAGAAGGACACTTAAGGGAGGTGAGCCATAAAATGAAAGCAAATAAATTTTGAGCCTTAAAATAACAGGGAGCTACATGCTTGGTTTTTTGTCTTTCTGTTTGCATTTAAGATCATTCTTGCCTTTATTCTCTCAGGTAAGTTCTAACTGAAGTGAGAATGTATTGCCCTTTGGTCCATGACTGTCACTAGTAATGAAAAGGATTTAGTTGCAAAATCCCCTAAGCTCTATGGAGAAAGTTCTGTATGCTTGAGGAGTGGTTTGGGAAAACTGAAAGATAACTAGCTGCGGAACCTCTACTTTTTAATTCATAATTAGTATAAAACCTGAAAGAATCACTAAGGTTAGCATAGTATCTCAGTTGATCTGTGGAACTGTTGTGGTGCTGGTGGTTTTGAGGTTCTAGCTTACGATTTTTTATTTTCCTTTTTAAGTCAAACCATCCACAGATTGTGTAGTTCTGCTGTTTTCTTTACTGGATCTTATCATTTAGCCACATTGTATCAAAGATCTTAATAATCTGCCAAATATGTGATCTTTTGTCCAAAATAACTCAAAATGAAAAAGTCCACCCTCCACAGCTATCTTCTTTCTAAATCTTTTTTCTATTGAATGGAGTGTTTTGTTTTTGCTGAAATACTATTAGCCAATATAGGCTTAATTATGGCAACGTTACTCCTACTGGGTGAGCCAGTATGCTGAAGGTGCTGTGTGAAATAGAAAGAGGTAGATTTTTGACATTTTTCTTGCTATTAGCACTGTGCCTCCAAGGCAGTCATAAACTAGACTTTCTTGTTCTTTCTGTTTTTTTTGTTTGTTTTTTGTTTGTTTTTTTTTCCAAGGTTGGAAGATTTGAAGTTAACCTCATCAGTCCAGACACCAAATCAGTTGTGCTTGAAAAGAATTTTAAAGATATCTCTTCATGTTCTCAGGTAAGCTTTAATGGGAAGCAACGTATAGGTTATTAGAAAAAAAGGGCGAATGGTTTTAAACTGTGATGGGAGGTTTAGGGTTGGGGTTATTAGGAGGAAGTATTTCACACAGGGTGGTGATGCACTGGAACAGGTTGCCCAATGAGGCCGTGGATGCCCCATCCCTGGAGGCATTCAAGGCCAAGCTGGATGTGGCTCTGGGCAGCCTGTTCTAGTGGTTGACAGGCCTGCACATAGCAGGGGGGTTGAAACGAGATGATCATTGTGGTCCTTTTCAGCCCAGGCCATTCTGTGAAAAAGAATTGATCTGTTCTTAGCTTGGTTGCCTTACTAGCTAACAGAAAACTGAAAAAATAAGTTGTTTTTTTTTTTCCTCAGAATTCTGTGCTGTTCTCCTTTATTCAGTCTCAAAGGCCACTTTTAAAAAGTTTATCCCATCTGTCTAAATTAGATTTTGAGAGGTTGTGATGAATGTGTATATTGACTCTGCACAAAGTTGACTGGAAAATGTCATTGACTTCTTTGGGGAAGAATATATCCAGCTGCAATGGCTGGGTATTAAATTGCGATTGCTTCATAAACAGTTGCAGCAGACGAAGTAGTGATTTTCCTTTACAGTACTGAGAGCTGTTATTTAAGTCAGGGACTACACTTGTCTGGTAGCAGTAATGAGTAGATTCTGCAAAAAAAAAAAAAAAAAACAACCCGACAACACAGAAATACAGAAATGATGAACACAGAATAATCAGCATGAGCTGCAGTAGTGGTAACTTTCATCACTGGTCAGAAAGCCAAGTATAAACTGTTCTGCTTTGGAAGAACATTGGATTTAATTTTGGAAGCAGCTTAATATCCATTCAGGATGCTCTGAGAGTGCTGTTTCTGAGTAGCTGATCTCCTGAAAGCCTCTGGAGTGAAGGGAGAAGCACATCAGATCAGCCTTTCAGAAAAACAGATCACCTGCATCATTTCTTCTAGAGATATGGTAATAGGTGAACCTAGCTTTCTCCAGCTTGTAAATGTGTCTTATGAAAAGTGGATCATGGAGACTGAGGGATTTGTTGTCCTATCTTGCTGTTGTTCAACAGCTGTTACTTGTGATGCTTTGTCTTTTGAAGCCTTTTTTAAAATTACCTTCTCCCATGCACGTGCATTATTTCAGGCCACCTTAAACGCTGTTATTCTAGTTTGAAGTATGCTTTCTGGCATACTCTAGGCCTGCATTGCACCCCTCATTTTAATGCTAATTAGAAATCTGCTCTTGTATGGCTGTACTACTAGTGTTCATATGAATTAAGAACTTTTCACTTCTTGAAAATCAAAGGGGCATTAGACTGCCCAGAGGTCGAGGCTTTTAGGTGGTGGAGTCTGTCTACAGCTAGTAGTGGAAAAATGCATGTGCAAATATAGAGTGGAACAATATAATCAGGCAGTTATTTATTAATAACTGTACAGTAAATATAGATAAAATATTCTTAAAGCAGTGTTACAGAAAGCAGAGTTGGTAGATGGTTTGACTCTTTCTTCCATCTGACTGCCAAACTGAGTGGTGTACTGAGCTGAATAAAAGTGATGGTTATTATGTACTGGATTCTGGTGTTGTATATACGTACCTAAAATGGGCAAACAGAACTCTTTTAGACATGGACAACTTTTGTTCTGCTGACTTCAAAGAATCATATTTCAAACTGAGGGACATGGTTAGTGGACGTGGTGGTTGATGGATTGATGGTTGGATTAGATCTTGGTGGTCTTTTCCAAATTTAATGATTCTATGGTGGAGACAAGCAAGACCACTGCAGACCTCTGACATCTTGCTTTTCCTTCAGTAAAATAATTGTATATAGTCAATAATGTCAGGTAATGCTGCATATTGGGTTTTGGAAGTGGAGGATTTTGCTGTCATTTGGAGAAATGTTTTTGTCATTTTGTGTGCCTGAATAACTTACAGACTGGTAATACTATGGGTTTCTCAATTAATGCAAAAAATACTTTAGAGAAGCCAGTTGTTTTTTTTTTTTTTTCCCTATGTTCAGTAGATATGAAATATGTAATTTGTCCAAGTAAGGGTTTGCTTGCATAAAGATAATCAGTATTTCTTTCAAGAACTCTGCTAGCCACAGGGCTTCTCTGTTGTGGATTTACAGGGAAGTGATTTACTATGTGATGTGAGACTGCAGCTTATTAATGTTTGTTCTCCGAGCTTTGAAAACAATAAAAAAGATGTTCTTTTCAGCTTGCATTCTGGATTCTCTTAGTCTGGTGTAATAAAGCTGTTTTATTCTGTAGTTTGAGTATGGTTGATTGGCTACGTTTAGTTCATTATCTGCACTTTTCATAATTGTCAAATCAGCAGATAAAATGGACAGGAGATCCCTGTGTGTGCACTGTCAGGCAGTTGAAGAAGTTTCCTTGTTTCAGCTTTCCTGATCTTGAGAGAACTGAGAAAAATGAGAAAGGTGTGTGTGATTTGGCATTCTGAGTCAGACTATTCTTGAAGAAAAGTGGTGGAGGAACATATTGTACTGTTTATGCTTTGGTGCAAGTGTCATGTCCTTCTCCCCCACGCATGTTCTCTTGCAGAGCCTGACAAATCTGACAGCAGTAGGCTTGTCCAGGCATGGTCAGCAATGAGGGAACTGGCATCTTTCTGATACACTTCAAGTAAACACAACTTCCTTGCAAAACAAAGCAACCTTTTGCTGTTATATCAATTAAAATGTGTGTATCCATCTGTTTTTTTTTTTTTTGTTTTTTTTTTTAAATTATTCTTCTGTAGATATCGTGTGTTACATGAAAATGGATTCAGTTAAGTCAGAATTGGTGTGGACTGTGGTAAAATAATGGAAGTTGCACCCTCTTAGAAAATCTCTGCACTTAAGTTTCTCTTAAGTGGCACAAATGTAACCTCTGGAATTTTGTTTTTAGTTTTAAAATCTGCTGGGATTAGCAACAATATGTTCAGTCTGTCACGTAGTGTGTTACCAGTTTTGTCTGGAGTGTTCTCTGTAGGGACAGACAAGTTGTTTGGCCTCCTCCCCTCTTCTATGACATAGGTGTTTTCTTTGGAGATGGATCCAAGCAACCAAGTTCTGCTTTCTGATGTATTTGAACTTGAGAGATTAAGCTTTCTTCTGGAGAGAATCTGCTATTACCATACTTAGATGATAAAAACATTGGCAAGAGCTTTAACAATAGTGAGTCATGTTCCATGAATTGAGACTGTGAATATCGTGCTTCTTAGGAAGCAGCTGTCTTTGATCTTCTCTGTGCTGTTTTTAGCAAGGCAGCATTCCCTCTCAAGCAGTTAGAATAGTATCTTGAAATAAAACATCAGTAGTAATGCGTAGGAATTCATGAAACTTCTAGTTTGTAACTGTCTAAAAACATAATTTATTTAAGAATCCAGTTGGAATTCTACATGCCTTTGCTCATTTCCTGTTCCTTTTTGTGTTGTTCAGTCTTTACGGGAAAAGAGAAGATCTGTTGCTACTTTGATGCTACTCCAGTCCCATGTTCTAGTGTGGGCTTAGTGCATGCAGCCTTCACTGTAGGGACTGTTCCAAACACAGAATCTCACAAAATCACAGAATGGCCTGGGTTGGAAGGGAGCTCAAGGATCGTGATCTCCAACACCCCTGCCACATTTAATACTAGACCAGCCTGCCCAGGGCCCCATCCAACTTGGCCTTGGACACCTCCAGGGATGGGGCATCCACAATCTCTCTAGACAGCCTGTTCCAGCACCTCACCACTCTCACAGTAAAGAACTTCCTCCTGATATCCAGCCTAAATCTTCCCTCCCTCAACTTAAAACAACTTCCCCTTGTCCTGCTGTTCTCTACGGCCTTGAACTGCTTTGTTGTCTTCCCTGAATATCTATTCTCCTCAAGGAATACATTCAGGTCCAGATCTATTGTTTTGTAACTACAGCTTTATGTAATTTCTTAATCCAAAAAAGAAAAAATAAATAAAAATTAACTGTTGAATTTGTACAATAGATCATTAGAAGGATGTATTTATAGTTTCTCAAATTTTTGTGTTGATTAGTATTGGAGTCCGGTGACTAGTTTTGATTTCACTTTGAAAACTAAACATGTTTCTAAAGTAGTTCACTAATGCTGATTTTTAAACTATTTTAAACGCAATATTTTTTCATTAAAAAACCCTCTTTTTTAGGGTATAAAACACGTTGATCACTTTGGCTTCATTTGCCGGGAATCTGTTGAACCTGCTTTAAGCCAGTATGTTTGCTACGTGTTTCAGTGTGCAAGTGAGTCTCTGGTGAGTATTTATAAACGATCCCAACATCTCCATCAGATTGTGTCTAAAACATTTCTGAAACCGTGGCAATCTCTGTTCTACTCTGTAAAGTAAGCCTCAGTGGTCATGTCTCACACCTCTGCACCTCAGTTGTGAATTTGAAACTAAGATACAGGAAGCACACACATTCTGTCCTATAGACTTATGCTGCTGCTCTGCTGATGTAGATGTCAGTAACAAATAGAAAAAATAGAAAAAGTCCAGGGTTCTTACATTTAAGCTGCAAGCATGTTTGGTCTCTGTGTTTGTAACTCTTGCATTTCTAATTGTTGAGACGCTTGGTTCCCTATTAATCATACAATTACTTGTTTTGAATCAGTAACAAAGCTGATGATAAAACCCAAGCAGATTTTTCAAGATAGTATTTCTACAACCTGTTTTTGCATGTGGCTTCTGTGTTTTTTCTATATTCTGTTTTGCTCCTCAGGAGAGAAAAATAACAGCATCTAATCAAAGAGGCAGAAAACCTGAATTCACACATGGTATGTGTGCAACTAAAAAATCCAATAAAAATTTCATAAAGGGTGTATTTGTTGGCTGAGCTACCTGGTGCCAGTGATTTAAGTGATAGAGGTAACTGCTTCATGTGAGACTTATGAGATCAATGGAATCTCTGTTCTGACTTGAAATGCTAAGCGACTTATTGATAAATCTGACAATGCATAATTTGGTTCAGAGGCGCTTAAATTTTGTGGTCTGTGAAGAAACAAAATATCTGTGAATCCTTCTACATGGTCAAATACTGTTTTGCATGTGAATGTCCACATTGCAATATGAAGTGGACATTCCCAATCTACCTTCGAAGGCAATCCCTTGGACATCAGCAGCAGTTTGACTTTGGCAGTGTAGAGCTGCAAAACGTTGTGTTTTCCAAATTCGGTGCTGTCAGGCAGGCTGTGTTAGTTGACTTTTCATTGGCTCTAAACCTAGTTACAGTTCCATGATTTTGGTGTAGTCAGAATCTGTGTGCTTAGTACTGTTCTGTTTATCTTTCATTTGAGGCATCTTTGCTAGCTTACTCTTAGCAGTTATGTGTTGGCATTATGAGGTGGACATTCATTTTACCACAGCCTGCATTATTGCTAAAGAGAGCACTTAGGAAATGCTGTCCGTGCTTAAGATTCTTTTTAAAGAAGTAAATGGGTACAACCTAAAATATTGTCTTCAATCTTATTTCCTGCTGATGCAAAGGCATGGATAAACAGCTTTTAATAAGGATTGTGTTAGCCTCAAATACAAACAGGGTGACTCAAGTGGTGGCCAGTCTAATGGTCTTTTGATCTGGAGTAAAGTGAATGTGGGGGAAGATCCTGTCTGCTAGCAGGGTTAGGTCTGTGGGGCTTTGTGCTGAAGGGTGAGTGGTTATTGGAGAAATACAATTGAGGGGAACTAATGTAGTTTGCAGGAGAAACTTGAAGCTAAAGAGAAGAAATTAATTTTTTATTTAGCCAGTAACCATGAGTATAGTTTGATATTAAAAGTTTTGCTTTTAACTGAGTTTTAAGATGGTGAACATCTTATTTCAGTGGAGACTGAGGAAATACGGAATCAAGGATAACCTTTTTTTCAGGCTGAAAATGTGCTTGCAGTTGAACAGTAGAAACTTGGAAACGTAGTTTGAGATCCTTGCACAGAGTAACTGATAAACTCATTTCCAAAATAATGATTGTGTTATCATTTTTACTATTAGTGGAAACTTACTATCTGTCTCTGAAGCTCTTTTCAAACGCACTGGCAGGTGAGTGTCTAGAAGTATTCGGGTGCCTGTGGATGCAGATATATCCTAGACACGATGCAAGTTAGATGTGAAGGCCCTTCTAAATACAGACTTCTGTCTTCCACCCTTATGTGTCCATTTACCTTTTGAAATTATCAACATCACTAAATCCTCTGCATCAGCAAAGTAGTTGGAGGTTTCAGAAAATTCCGGTGTTGAAGTTCAGGTAGCAAACTGTGTCTTTGCCTTTGTCTTAGAATGGGCAGAAAGCAGGGCATAAAAGTTTGAACTCTAGAAGACAGCAAACAGGTTGTTTGATGGCAAAGCACCTGTCTCTGGGTGTAAGGTATGAACCTTATTTGATGTATATGGCATGCACTGTTGTTTACATGTTATCTTTTCGCTCTTTTACCTTTAGGTTGATGAGGTAATGCTTACCTTGAAGCAAGCCTTTAGCACTGCTGCAGCTCTTCAGAGTGCCAAGACGCAGGTTAAGCTGTGTGAGGCCTGTCCTATGCATTCATTGCACAAACTTTGTGAAAGAATTGAAGGTAGGAGCTGAATTTGTGTTACAATTTTTTTGCCTGATTATTCCAGAAATATCACACTGTACATGTAAAATTTAATTGTGTCAACCATGCACTTCTATTGATGTGGGAAGGGAGAGAAAAGTTTCCCAATAAGGTCCTTGCATTGCTTTCCACTCTGTGCGATTGAATGGAGGTAGCTGCAGTAATGAGCAACTGAGTATAATACAGATTGTGTTAAAAGTACATACTCTTTTATTGTCATACTTATCTTAAGCATTAAGAGAGACAAAAAAGACAACAGTTCTCCCTTTCCTGAAGATAAGCTGTTTCAAAATGGATCATGAAGAGACAGTGATCAAGAGAGGATCTTCCTTTCGCATGTATTCATTCTTGTGGGAGAAGAATAAAGTGGTGGGAGGCTTTTTTGTTTGTTTGTTTTTGTTTTTTGTTTTTTAATTTTTGTGTCTATTCTCTTAGGTACTTAATCTGGTTTTCTTTCTATCGTAGGAAATAAATGATTAAGATAGCGACTTAAGGAGCAACTTATGAGAAGGCCTTATGAGGAAAGACTGAAGGATCTGGGATTGTTCAGTCTGGAGAAGAGGAGGCTTATGGGAGACTTTATTGCTCTCTATAACTATCTGAAGGGAGGTTGTAGTGAGCTGGGGGTCGGCCTCTTCTCTTGTGTAACTGGTGATAGGGCTAGAGGGAATGGCTTCAAGCTGTGCCAGGGAAGATTTCGGCTGGACATTAGGAAATACTACTTTGAAAGAGTGGTCAGGCACTGGAATGGGCTGCCCAGGGAGGTGGTGGAGTCACCGACCCTGGAGGTGTTCAAGGAACGTTTGGATGTTGTGTTGAAGGACATGGTTTAGTGAGAGCTGTTGGTGATAGGTGGATGGTTGGACTGCATGATCTTGTAGGTCTTTTCCAACCTTGGTGATTCTGTGATTCTGTGGTAGGAAATAAGTATCTAATAACGTAAGTCAAAACAACTACTTGACTTTAAATATGAATATAAATAAATATGAATCCACAACTCTTTTTGGTTTCAGTGGAAGTGATGTATACCAAAGCCCATGCAAAATATCTTATAAGACAGAATTAAAAAATATGAATAGCAGCATTCTGTTTTTGTAGTCACTCTGATGTGTGTCCTTGCGAAGTGTCTTAGGCAAAAATAAGCAAGTATGATTTGTAGTAATCTTGTAACTCCTGGTCTGGTTATGATAATGATCATGATTGCTACTTATCTCCCTCTCGTGGATCAAAAGCAAACTATGAATCTTAGAGAAGTGACATTCAGTTGACTTTTTTTCTGGATTCAGCAGTAGATATTCGGAAGTGAAAATTTATCTGAGAAGGTCTTCCCTGAGTAGAAAACTATAGAGGCTTCCATCTGAGGCAGCATAATTATCTCCGTAGTGTAGACTTGCAAGACTGGGTTAAGCATCTGTTATCCAAGTAAAATCTCTCTTAAGATAACAAATTGAATACCATGGTAGAATTTTCTTAAACTTTTGCTTAGTGACTTAAAGACTTCAGCGTCTCTTTTGCTTTCTTCTTTTAGGATCTAGAATTTTACCATAATCAAACCCAGGATTTCATTACTTTAAAACTTTTTTATCTGCTCTGATTGCAGTTCTGTTAGGATAATATGTAGCTTGGGTGGATGAGAGTATATTTTTATCTGATCTAGGGTAGTTGTTTTCCCCATGGGTTTTTGTAGTTTCCTAGAATAAGGTCTGAGCAAATGCGGGCCTTTTTGAATATCAGAATTTTTTTCTTAATTTCTTATAGCTTTTATGCTGCTCTTGTTTTTAAAGGTGATGTTCTCTAGTATGGCCTCTATCCTTTCCCTGCCTTGTCCTTGTCCTCTGTCCTTGTCCTTTCCTAGAAATTCATCTAAACATTTCAATTAAAAGCTGCTGGTAGTTTCTTTTTGTATCTTGTGCATTGAGTATCTTTCAGACCTTATCTGTGGTCTGTTCCTCTCTTCCTCCCCTCTCGTACAGATGTCAGGCTTCCATCTCTTGATACTAGGCAGATGTCAGTGGAGCATCACAACCTTTTACTGAGGAACCAGCCGCTTAGTGGCTGTTAGTTCTATTTTTACTGCTATCAAATGGAGACAAAGCCCTGTGCTTTAGAAGGACCTAAGGCATCTCCTATCAAATATGCTGCTGATATACAAATATCGTGCATCAAACTTTTATGAATTTAAATGCAATTTTATATTTGTTTACACCATTGTTTTGGGTTTTTTTTTTTTCCAAAACTCTTTCAAAAGATTGTTTGGGAATCCAGAAGCTTTTAATATTATTCCTTTCTCTTCTCAGGACTTTATCCACCAAGAGCCAAGCTTGTGATTCAGAGGCATCTGTCGTCACTAACTGATAATGAGCAAGCAGACATTTTTGAACGTGTTCAGGTAATAAGTTAGAAGCTACTGTCTCAGATTTGAAAAAGCCCATGCCAAAACGGACTGGATGTTTTTTCTTTTGATTATATGGGTTTGTTTGTTTGTTTGTTTTATATGTTGTTGGCATAGAATTTACTGTTGTTCCATCAACCATCATACTGAAATAGTATGCTTTAACCTAACCTAATGTGTGATACGCAGCTCTGACACTATTTTTGATTCCAAACTCTGCTGAGACTCCTTCTGTTCTTACTTAGAGGATATTTTATGTTATCTGTAAACATTTTTCTCTACCCACAAGTGATATGAGAGTGAATTGAGAATAGGTGAGATACGCAGGTGTCAGGCAACTGGTTGGCATTTTCAGAAGCTCTCTTTTGACCTAAATTTTGAGGCAAAAATCTAGTGCAAGAAAACGTACTCAACTGAATGACCTATATAGTAATTCATGCTTCCAAAGGCTACACTTTCAAAGGCTTTCTACTACCTTCCAAAGGCTTTCTAGCAGCCTCAAGAAGGGAATGCCTTTTTGATTTATATAGGTTCTTTTTTCCTTTTATAAGCTTAGACAACAGCAGACGACCTTTGAAAACAAAATGTGTAGTGTTAACACTCCCTCTCCCCTCCACCTCCACATCGTGCAGCATTTTCCATATGGAATTTTTTGGTCTATTTTACTTGTGAGTACGAAGGCACACAAACGATGATGTAATGTGACTCATTAATTGTGCACTTTGGCTTCTGGAGTGTCAGTGTGTTACCTTCAAAGAATGTATACAGATGGAAGTTAAAATAAGCAAATAATGACTTGAAAGACTAATTTTTTTCTCTTCTTTGTTCTGTTACTAACAGAAAATGAAGCCTGAGAATGACCAGGAAGAAAATGAACTTGTGATCCTGCATCTACGCCAACTCTGTGAAGCTAAGCAGAAAACACACATTCACATTGGTGAAGCTCCATCGGTAAAGCTTGATTTCATGTGATTCCTCTCCCTCCTCCCATTCATATTCAAGTGTAACCTAGACTACCAGAAAGGTTGCTGCTAGAGTTCATCAGGGATAGCTGAAACCGAGCATTGTAATTGAGAGAAGATGGTGGGGAAAAAAAAAGTAATTTGATTTAATTTGCTGTGACATGCTTAGGAGTAGGAAGAGAGGGAAGAAGACAATCAATTATTTTTAGATCTGTTTCTTTACAGTACAAGAATACCATATCTGTCATCTTTTCCTTCCTTCCTGATCTCAAAAAGTCATTTCTAGAGAGAGCAAAATAAGAATGAAGAGGGTGTTGGTGCCAGTCTAAACTACTACTTTATCTGGCAAGGGAAATAGATATCAATATTATTAAATGAATATTCTTTTTCAAGATAGTCTTTAGAGAATAGAACGTTCCTTTAACTTTTTTTTTTTAATTTATATTTAAAATAAAGAATAGGGATGTATTGTCTATTATGTAATTGTAACTTGGTTTAGTTCCAGTCTTTGGAGGTCTGCAGTTGCAAAAACAATTGCCAAAACTGAATTGTGTCCTTGCTCATATCAACAGACTGCGTCTAACAGCGTGATTCCAGAAAACACCACCAGTGGTGGCAGGTTTAAACTTGACGTTCTGAAAAACAAGGCCAAGAAATCCTTGACTAGCTCTCTGGAAAATATCTTCTCAAGGGTAAGATTAACAAATTGTTGTCAGCAGTTTTCCCAGATATCCTTGACAGTGAAGTGCTATCAAATTTTGTTTTGTTTGTTTTGTGGCCTCAGTTTAATAAATATGTGATGAAATTACATCACTGTTTTGATGTGCTGATGGTGTCTTATGTACACTAGAAAGCTTATGGTAAGGCCACACAAACAGTTAAAAAGGGCAAATTTTTGAATAATTTGTGTTCTTGCAAGTGGCAAGTGAACTAGTGGGCAACTCTAATTAACACCTCGTATCTAAAGCTCATGTTGGTCATTAACAATCTTTGGAAAGTAGTAGCTAAGGGGTCCTTTTGTAGGACAAAAAAACAATTTGTTTAAGAAAAGGGGGGAAAAAGGTAGAAAAAAAGGAGAAAAAAAAAGTATTGCTCCTTAGTGTTGCTAACCTACTACAATGTGGGTAATTACTGGAAATCTCTTACATTAATTTGCTTTTTAAAGAAAAAGTCTGAATTGCAGGTTTTGCCCCTTGTCTATATGCAGAGGAGGGATGTACAGAGAAGTAACAGAAGAATGTGTCCTGTGTGTCACTGCAAAGAAGGGACAGAGAGCTGTGGTGAAGTCCAAATATAATTCAAGCAGTGAATTTGAGCTCCTTCTGTTAATAGTTTTAAAAGTATCATAGTACTGTGTCATCTGGGCCTAAGCTGCACTTGTCCTGCAGCTTTATGAGCGTGCCGTAAAGTAACCTCCAAACCTGAGATATCACAGATATTGCATACTAAGAAATCAAAACATTATTTGCCAGGGTGAAGCTTCTGAATGGCTTGTACTTAGGTGGAGAGTGAATTTAGCCTATGAGTGACTCTAGGATTAATACTCACCTGGTCAAGTCTGGGTTATGTTTTGTTGTGAATTTTATGCATTTGGAATTTGGCCTAGAAAAAGAGCAAAAGAGAGATGATGTTCAGAAGATCTGGATAATTTCATCAGTCTGAAATACCATCAGTTGATGACAGCTGCAGTCGTGCCTGTGCTGAGTCTGATTTCTTTCTCATGTCTAAAGGACATGTGACTGGAATGTGATCTGACAGTGGGGTATGAACTCTGCAGTGACTGTGGAAACAGCATACATCACTGGGAATAACCCATGAAAGCTGCTTGGCCGTGTATGGACACAGTATTTGTATTATGTGAAGGAAAAATCTTTTATGAGAAATGCACTGCTGAGTTGAAATCTCAGAAGGGAGATAGTCATTGATTGCTGTTTCTGATACATTATGTTCCTTTCTCAACACAGCCACTGTGCCATGCTGTGCTCTATAGCACAAAGATCCACTTTCAGTCTGGGATTTAGTTTAACAGCAGTGGACACCCAAATCCATGCTGGGGCCATTTTCAGCTTGCTTGTTTGTGAAGAAAGCTTGCTGTTGGGATTGTCTCATGTTTTGCTTGTAACTGCTAGAGATCAGGAACAGCATTGTGTTGCAGTGAATCATGATGCATGGAGAGGTTCATCATTGCAGATCCATTTAAAGGTCACACAATGCAAGAACTAGAAAAATACTTTACAGTGCAATATAGCCACTATTAATTGGTTAAATCAAGTAATCAATGGGTGGTGGGATGCTGGAACAGGTTCCCAGGGCAGTGGTCATGGGCCCAAATTGCCAGAGTTCAAGGACTGTTTGGACACTGCTATTAGACTTAAGGACTGATTTTTGGGTTGTCCTGTGTGAAACCAGGGGTTGGACTTGATGATCCTTATGGGTCCCTTTCAACTGGGGACATTTGATGATTCTCTGAATGTGTGATTGTTTTTGTACAGTACGTACGTGCATTCTGTGTGTGATACATGCATACCTGTGTTGTATAATGGGTGTTTTATAGTTCTTGCTCTTCATCAGACTATTATAACAAGTCTAATAGATCACAGTTGATTCCTAAAGGTATTTAGGTACCAAATACCCATTCTTGTAGTGGATTTTTGTTTTGGTTGGTTGGTTGTTTTCCCTTAAGCCAGCCACCAGTTACTTGGTATTAATTTTATGGAATGTTAATTGTATGTGACTTACCATTTTATTTTAAAGTGTAATTATTAACTTAGAGAGTAGGAAAGAAAGTCAGTTCTTACAAAATTGGCATTCAGCATCTTATTGCATATTTAAATATATATAGAGAGAGATATATATAGACATACACAGATACACGCAACACATATACACATTCATATATATATATATAGACACAAGTCAGTAAATGTGAGGTGAGATTCAAGCAGCCTTAATCTTAGCAAATTAGAAATAATTATACGGTGGTCAGGTATCTAAGAAGACTTAGTAAGTGAATAGCTTCATAGCTAGGATAAATAGAATTATGACATTTTAAGCTACTTGAATGAGTAGCTGTTCGCCACTCACCATGGGGATACATGCTGGGTTTTGTGCTCTGGCATTTTTCTCCCAAAGGAATGCCACTTTTTCACTTGTTTGTTTTGCTGGAATTATCTTGTTTTTGTCAGGTTCAAACTGAAAACAGGCTGTGGTTTCCTAACACGTTATCTCAGAAAAAATAAATATAACCTCTTTTTGACCTTCTGAACACATTTCTACTAGCCCATGCTGTACTAACTTCTGTTGTTGTTTCTTCTGAATCAAAAAGCCTTTCTTAGTGTGCCAAAAGCATGTTTTTAAATCTAATAAGAAACTTCCAAGTTATCTTTTGCTCCTATTTTATTGTGAGGGTCAGTGAAGAGATCCCCTTCAGGCAGAGCATTCATTGGTAATGATCTTAAATGGGATAATGTACTTAAGGGGCACTCTAAATCTTGAAAATGAAAATAAACCTTACCAGGGAAAAGCTGGCTAAATAAACATTGCTAACGTTGACAAAACTTCCCTTGTAAGTTACAGAAATACCAAGAAGAGCTACTGTGCTCTGTCTGTTTTATCCAAGGCCCAGACTTTTTTTTTTTTTTTTTTTTTTTTTGTCTGTTAAAGTGGTGGAAATAACTTACTTCAGCAGTCAGTAATGTGCAACATTAAATGCTGCCTACGTTTTGTGGGTGTTGAAGACAGGTAGAAGAAAGTAGAAAACACTGCTGATCTGTAATCTCTTTCTGTGAAACCAGATGACTCTGAACATGTTTGGCCAAGATCTATTAATGCCTGTTTCAGTCAGCTTTCCCTCAGTGCTAAAACCTCACTGCCTTTGAAAAGGATTGCTCATATCCAACCTTATTTGGTTGGATTTGCTGCCAAAGAGCACTTACCCACTTACTTTCTCTTCTTTTTCCCAGGTAGACTTAATTTGTCTGAGATCTCTAGATATGGTATAAGTTCTCTGAGATCATAGCATGTCGACTGCATCTGATAGTTGCACTGCAGAGTGCTGTATGAAAGTCTGCAGGTTTTCTTAGTCTGACCAAGCCAGCTCAGATGTTCTGCTTCGCATGAATGCATACTCAGTTGCTTCAGACAAGAGCTATCTGGTTAAAACTCTTGGGGGAAGGAAAGAACTACTTGGAAAATCCAGTACTTGCCTCATTATCTGATGTTTTCCATCAAACATGTCACATACTTGGACTGTCCTGTACTCACCTATGCAGTTGCTTCCATCGTTGCTTAATCTTTGGAAAAGCAAAAAGCCTGGACTAAACTATTCACTTTTTTTCTTGCAGGGAGCCAACAGAATGCGAGGCCGCTTGGGAAGTGTGGACAGCTTTGAGCGCTGTAACAGCCTTGCTTCTGACAAAGTGCGTAAGGAGCTTAGTTCAAATGGGCACACTTTCATGCATGGGTGGTAATGAAGCATGAGCATGCCTTCCTTCTTCAGTTTGAACGAAGTAGCACAGAGCACATCAATTCACTGAACTCAGATAAGAATTTCCAGTGGGAGGTGGAGGTTGTAGGAAAGCTGGCATATGTGTTGTCTTGGAGCTTCAATTTTAATCTGTTGTTTGATTGCCAGACTGGTGGTATTTCAGGTGTTTTTCCTACGTTTCCTTTGCTTTTACAAAATGCAGGGAATTTTTGGTCAGCTTTGCTGAACCCATTGTAAATGGTCATATCTCACTGTAAGGAAATGCTCTGAAGGTGAGGAATCCTTTCTGTAAGTAAGGCAGTTGTTTTAGGGAAATTAAAATGCTGACCTAAAAACATCTGCTGGGGATGCTTTGTGGGAGTAAAAGGGCAGAATGCTGTTCACTTTCATTTTATTTCCTGTTTTCAATCATCTTCCTCTGACCTCATGCAGGGATTGGTTGCTGTTTTTCCCAGGAGATGGAGATTCTGTTATGGTTTTCCTGGCACAATTACTCACAAACTGGCTGTGTAATAACAGGCTCTCTTCCAGGATATCGCTGTGAAGGTGCAGGAAGCATGCTCATGATATGTCGAGGAAACTATACCTCACAGCGGTTTCCCCAGTCTTTTCAGTCCCTGTTTTTTCCTGAAAGAGCCCCAAGCCCAGTAGCTGGTATGCTGATCCTTTAAGAGGAGGCCTGGAATAATCAGTATGATTTTGCATAGTATATAAACTTTTATTCCTCTTTTCTTTCTGTTTTTGGTTGGTTGTTTTGGTTTTTGTTTCGTTTTGTTTTTTTTTCCTCCAAGAAGGACGCTGAGGTCTCAGTGTAACTTAACAGAGGATGTCTGTTTTGGGTGATAATTAGCATACAATAGGCCATGACCAAGAGGGTGGAGAGGCTCCGGTGCCCCAATGCTGTGTGTGGCTGGTGGGGCTAGGGGAGCTCCTGCAGGCCTCACTCCTCCAGTGCTTCCTTCCAGGACGCTTCTCCGGGTGACTCTCCGCCGACCACTCCTCCGGCGTCCCCGGTGTCCTCAGCCTGGCAGCCATTTCCCGAGGAGGACTCAGACTCCCCCCAGTTCAGAAGACGTGCGCACACCTTCAGCCACCCTCCCTCCAGCTCCCGGCGGCGGATAACCTTCCAGAACGGCCGGTCGCTGAGCGCCCGCTCCCCGCTGCTGCGGCAGAGCAGCATTGAGCCCACGAGGTAAGTCCCATCTGTAGTGTCAGCACACCGACTTCTGATGTGAGCTGCTTCTATGCTGCTCTGGGTTTGTTACTTAACTTTCAGCTTGTCTTCTCCACCTCTGAATAGCTTGGTGCAGTAACTGGCTGATCCCCAAATTAGTGACTCAGGGGAAGCAACAAGCCGGTGGATAGATAGCCAGGCTGCCTGCTGATCTGTATGCTTGCTTATTGCCAGCTTTAAGCTTCAGCCTTTTGGCTGTGCTGCAGGCAGGCCTTCCAGAGAAGAGATCCTCAGCACTTCTAACTGCAGAGGCTGTAGCTTGAGGATTTACGCTGGGATAAGTGCTGGCAGCTTTGAGTGCTAGTTGCTGTATTAGCGAGGCTCCTGGAAAGTGTGTCCAGAATTAAAACTACGGAAGAATCCCACTGAAAGACTTAATGATTAAGTGCCTCCTCTGAAAAGTGAGGCATGCAGTTTTGATTTTTGCCATCCGCAGGAGTTTCTATCTGCAACTTCTTTTCCTCCCTGTTTGGAAGCTCTCCTGCTAATGTCATGTGGGATCCTTCTGCTTCAGGAGCCAAGCAGAGTTCTTTTGCTTGGGCAGGAGAGGTCCCCATAGTTCACTGTGGACCTACTCAGATTGCTTAACTTTCTCCGCCTCCATCCTGCTTACCTTCATCAGAAAGTCACCAGGCAAAACTCTAAAACCTTTATAATACAGACTCTTTGCAAGAAGCTGTGACTTTCCCATCTCTGGAAGTGTTCAAGGGCAGGTTGGATGGGGCTGCCTTGGGCAGTCTGATCTGGTGGGTAGCAGCCATGCCTGTGGCAGGGGGTTGGAACCAGATGAGATTAAGATCATTAAGAACCCTTCCAACTGAAGCCATTCTACAATTCAGGCTGTATTTTCTATGCTCTCTCCAGACTGCTCATCTGTTGCAGTGCATGGTTGCAATTTAAGCTTTTTGAAGGCTCTTTCTAAAAATGATGTTAAATAATTGCTTATTGCTTACTTGTTGTCTAGATTAAAACTTCAGTAAGAATGCCGCATCAGATTGTAGAGAAAAACAAATCATTTTATTCTTTTTAAGAGAATAGAAGGGGTCAAGTGTAAGAAACTTTCATGCAAGGCTTGAAAGAAGACTTGAAATAGCCATGTTATGCTTTGTTTCTAAGAGATAAATGAGTGGGGTTTTTTTGTTTGTTTTACTGAGATAAATTCCTTTTTTTTTTTCTTTTTTTTTCTTCACTGTCCATGTTGTATGCAAACAGGAAACCCTGAAGGACTTGCTGACTTCGCTTCTTTGTAATAACTTTCAAGAAGTGGATGATCAATTTGCATTGTCAGCAGGTTTTCAGTCCAAATTGCTTTGTAACAGCATGGTTCTAGGTTGGGGTTTTCAGTCTCCCTTTTCCTACTCAGGATTGATCAAAATGTTAAATAAGAGAAATTAAGTTGATTTTAATGTCTCCCCAGTACATTTTTTTCTCTTTTTAAGTAATGTTTAACTGTGTGGGAGGACTGTCGTCTTTGATTAAAATACTCAACAAAAATTTCAAAAATTCCTTCCAAATTATTGCGTTTAAATAATATCTACTTTGTAGTGTGTTCTAGCATTCCACTAAAGTTATTTCTGAAAGCAGGAAGCAGGGGAGGACAGAACCCACAATGTGATTGATGTTATTGGAGGCAATTTTCTAAGGTTATTTTATGAGTGTTTCAGAGACTATCCTTCTGAATTTCCCTTTGAGAATAATAAGGCTGAAAAAATAAGGTTTTCTGCGTGCTGTGCAATGCTATCAAAATTTTTCTTGAAGTAAATGAAACGTAACAATAGAATCAATATCAGTATAAAAACTGCAGTGGTGCAGCTGATGTGCTTCATTTTCCAAGAACACAAAGAAGTTACTTAAAGTCGAAAGGAGGTACTTGGTCATTGTTTTTAATTTGGATATTCTGTTGTATCTGATTCCATGCTGACTTGTCTGCTGTGTTTTCTTATTGCCTGCACAGTCCTATTGTTGGGATTCAGCGCTTTCACTGTGAGAGTGAATCTGCATCACCTGGTCTCCCTTCCTCTCTCTCTGCCCCTTCTTTCCTGAAAACTTTTTACCAGGGCTCAGGAAGGTTGCTCCAGCACTCAGAAAGTGACCTCTCCAAGAGGTGAGAGCACTGTCTCCTGCCTAGTTCTTCACTGCCAACGGCTTAACAACAGGATTCCCAGTGCAATGCAACATGTGGGGTGCTTCCTACTCTGCCTTGTGCTCCTGTATTTCTAACACACTTCCTAAGTATGTGACACTGATTTGCACTGATGAATAGGCTTTTGGCCAAAAAAAACCTGTTAAGAACTGAGGCTTGTCTGCTGACATCTGGGAGCTGCATCTTGTTTCTTTTGTGGTGTTGCAAATCAGCTGCATTGGTTTGTTGCTTGAAATGCAGTGTTTTTTAGGAGTGTTATGCCAACTGGATGCTTTCTCTGCTGAATGCAAAGCAGCATGTGTGGCTGTAATTGTTGAGAATTGTTGAGAAAAGAGCAAAGTGAGAAGAGTACAGTACTAATACAGGATGTATTTGGGGAAGGGGGAATGTCAAGTTAGCTGAGTGATACTAGCTGTGATATTTCTAGGAAGAATTGCCAAGTGACTTCCAATTAAAGATGAGTGGGGAAAAAGCCAAGGTAGAAGAAGGACTTCCTGACATCGGTGTGAATCTGGACGGAAGTCATATTTTTTAGTATAAAGAATAGGCACTCCTTCAGAATGGTGCTTAGGAAAACTGCTTATGGATTATTCTTCTGAAGTGGGCCCACAGTGATTAAGGTGGAACTGTCGTTTTATATTTCATAATGGTTTTTTGTCAGTTGCTCACCTCTATATTTTTCTTTTGTCAATGACTATTTCCGTCTGTACGCTGGCAGCTACTGTTCATTTCTGTACGCTGAACTGTTCTCAGGTTTCTGCTACTCCTCATCTCTACGTGGTTGTCCTCTGTCCATTTCCAACAGGAACTTCTGGGGCTATAGAATATGTTCATGTGACCATTTCTCCCTGAAAAAGTAACAGTAGATTGCACTTTAAATACAAACACATGTTGATGAGATCTCGTTTTTGGATGCATCAGGAGTCTGTTATATGGGAGTTTCAGTTGTGAGATGCATATGGAAGTTTTCAGGGGTGTTTAATGAAATTTTTTTCACTTTGTGGAATGCTGCTTCATTAAACTTGCTCACATAAATTTGTCATCTCCATTTTAGGAAAGGCGATAAAGAATTGTAGATCCCTGCCCTGGTCTGATTAAGGTAAAACGATAAGCAGAGGTCCACACGCAATCATCAATTTCAATGAGAATCTATATACTACAGTTATCACAAAATATTGATAAGCAGTTATCCCCAAAATATTGGCACTATAATGATTAAATCTATCTTACTGTGTGGCTAAACTAAACGACTTTATAAGATGGCATCTTATCACTTAGAATCAGTCTTACACTGTGCAGATAAACTCTGCAATCTTAAGGAGCCAAGATGTCTCGCAATTACTTAACAACTTGACAGCTTAACAACTTTACAAGATATGGCATTTAGAAAACTGAAATAAGTCTTCCAATTACTTAATGACTTTTAAGAGAATAGGAGTGAAGAGAGAACTGGAGAAAGAACAAAAGAGGCAGAGAGATGGGCAGAAAAGAGATGGCTGATCTCATTCAAGGAGTTCCAGTGCCAGCTCACAGTGCTGGATATGGGATGGTGTAGAGTGAAAGTGTTTTATATAGGGGTGATAGCCTCGAACCAGCAAACAGCAATGATGACCTGGATCCTCCTCAGGCACCCTTTTTATGCTTGCTAGGTTTGCAGGTGTAATGTCCCAAGGTCGTGAACAACTAAGTTTCACAATAACAAGTTTGTCAAAAATAAATTTGTAGCCAAAGCTCTGGCATAGAAGGTAGGGCACGAGATCTTGTACCTTGCTGATAATGGCCTCTGACTTGTCATGGCGGCGGCCTCGCACAGCAAGTGTTTGAGACACACCAAGCACACCCAACATACCCCAGCTTTTGTTGGTTCTTTAACGGAATTAAATAAATACACCAATTAATGGGAGGCAGTTGACCTAAATGTGGGTGTAAGGTATGGTCTAAGTTAGTCATCTCTAAATAATACACAGGTTATAATAGCAAAATGCAAAATATGTATCTTCTCTTTAAGCACACTGTATCGTGCCTTATTTTTCTGACACTTATAATGTCTTTTCCTGGTCTCCTATCTGTAACAGCATGAACAGCATACAGCCAGAAACTCATAACATAGAGACAATTGTGAAACACAGTGGGAGGATTCTGCAGTTTGAGTCTTTCCAGAAGAGTAAACTAGTGTGCAAGTACGATAAGGTGAGACATCCTTACAGGAAGGTTGCATTGCCTTAATGGCAGAACCAGCGCCCATTCTCTTCATCAACTTAAGTCCACAGTTTTCAAAAAGTAAATGGTAAATTACCTAGATTCCCTGTCTTAATATGGGGATAATATAAACCAATCATTACTTGGGAAGTTTTTCCAAAGCTAGTCTTAGTAATGTGTCACATCTTTGAAGATGGAATAACTTTTTAAGAGACTCTACCTTTCTACTCAAGCACAGATGAATAAGGAGGAAGCAGTGTATGCTTCCAACTCTCATTTTAATTGGCTAATGGAGAATGAAATGTATTTTTCTACCCATGAATGTTAAACTCTTTAGACTTTCCCCAGATTGCACTGCAAATTGCAGATTTGTCAGTAAATTTAGGTGTGGGAGATAGGAAAGTCTATGGATAAGCATTGTGCAAGTCATGTTTTCAAATTGGGAAATAGGTAATTGAGTTAATGCATTAATTTCTTACATCAACCTTCTGAACCATTTTATCACATGGTAGGTGATATTACCATTTTGTTCCAAATTTCTTCCTGCTTTTATTCTGTACTGTTTCACACCTTCAGATCTTCTGTTTTTCTTTCTTTCTAAATAGAAATAAGGAAATTTTGCTCTCTTTCTGTCTCCTGTTTCTCCAGTTTCTTTTTCTTTGGTGCCCTTGCCCTGTACTGATTACAAGGTGAGTTCTCTGATCATTCATCAGAGAAAGAGGAAGTGGTCAGTAGAAGTTCTTGAAATGCCAGGGGAATTTTGGTAGATATGATCTATCAGGAAACGAAAGGCCTAAGAATTGTATGATTTGCACATTTCATGAAGTAGCACGTATGACTGATGCATCCTACTGTGAATTCTGGGATTTGAATGTCTTAAGTAGCTTTAAAAAACTTAGTTCCATAGTGTAAAATAGCCAACAACTTATTCTGACTTTCCTGTAAATTTTACTAGTGTAAATTGAATGTTGTTCCCAAGGCTGCCCATTTAGGAGTGCACCAACCAACACAGATTGTTGTACATGGCAGTAGAAATTGAGTTTTCTTTTACTTCTCGCGTAGCTTTTGTTCAGTAAGCCCTGGAATAACTTTTGTGTTCTAACATGGAAGTAGTGAGTAGCAATTTTGTTTGTTATTTATAGAAGCACGAGTTCTTATGATTATTACATCCAACTCAGTTTATTTCCAGGAGTCACTGGGCTGAAATACTTTTTAAAGACAGCAGTTTCAAAATTGATTTTGTAATCTGTATATTGTATTTTGTAGTCTTTGTGTATTCATCTAGCACAAAGAATAGTTCCTCCTGGATTATATAAGAATTAGCATGGAGAGATTGTTGCTGGGTTTTGTTACTATTTCAGTTAGTGCAACATGGGGTCTCAATTGAGACCGCCCAGCAGTTGTGTTGAGCATAGGGAACTGAAGCGCTGTAGAAAATACATCAGGAGTGGCGAGTAATTCAGGCTATCTGTTATCCAGGGCTGATTGCCTGTTGTGGTTTTTAGGGGAAAGCAGAGGTGGTTGACTAAATGTGGGCAAATGAACTTGAGAACACAGTTATTTCTCCGCCAGTGACGTGAAAGCTGTGTTTAATGTTTGTGTGTAATAGTGAGCTCAGTTTGCTTGCTGAGGCTTAGGGATATCAGGGAGTTGCTGTAGATCACTAGCAAAGGAATAGCACTGATCACTCAACAGGTCTGTCTAGTTGTGTGGATAATTGTTCATCATGGTGTTCAGTGTGAAATGTGCCGCTCAGTATGGTGTAGCTGGTAGACTGCTGTAGCTGAAACTTCAAGATGTGGTTTTGCCTCCCTTGCAGGTGTCTCTCTTTTTATGCAAGCCAAACATGGAGAGCATGGCTGCACCTGGAGAACTGTGGTCATTTTCAACTGATTTACCGCTAAAAGCATAGCAAATGCCCGATTTACTGGGCTTTCCTTTTGTCTTTTTATTTTTTCATCATTTTTTTTCATAATTTTTATTGGAGTTGTTCCGTAACATATTAGTTCTTCACAGGATGAAGGTCTGAGTACAGCTGCTGGTGTGTTGAAATAGCTGTTTTCTCCTTCAGGGATGGTGGATTTCTCTGAGATACCATATCCATTCTTCAGTGTAACTGCAGTCTGTGGGACTTCAGCTTATCTACTCCAAACCACAGTGATACCTTGAGGCCCAATTAACAAAGGACTCTGTCAAATGTAGGCACCTTCAAGTAAAGTGATTTACCTTTGGGGAAATACAATTCCATATATTATATGTTTGTTCTCTCTACTGTGTTTAGTCTGTAGTAGATAAGTACTTCCGTTTCTCAGCTTATTATTTTGTAAGAGGTTGGTATGTCCTCTCTGTCCCAGAGAGCTGCTCTTGCAGGTGACTTCAGTGTTATTTAATGTTCAGTGGAAAAAAAAGCAGCTGCTGAGTGTGTAAGAGGAGTTGATGTTATCAGTGTTTCACATTGCTAATGTGTGGAAGGATGTGTGGGATAGGATCAGTGTACCCATTGCTGTATTAGATCTATGTACCTACTTCACTACTGCAAGGGCAAAATACTGAAATATTTCTGAAAATGGTTCAAGTACATACAGAAGTTAAAGCTAAATATCCTTACTTCAGGCAACATTCAGCAGAGAGTTGTGCTTGGTACTCTATTAAACTTCTGGCAAAGCTTCCCTGCAGCTTCTCCTTGCTTCCTTCAGTAGCATAAGCTACTATTGAAATTACTGTGTAAATCTGTTTCTACCTGGTGTTTGGGGAGGATGTTTTTTCACTGTGGTGGGAGTTGAGCCTCCCTTTGCAGAGTTGTTCCTTTAACTGGAGATGCTAGTAAAACGTGAAGACTTTAGATTCCCTTTCTGCTAGTGGAGCATCCATTTCCTGAAACACAGGTAAGAGAAAGGCACAACAGTGCCTTGGTAGAATACTGTGAGCTCATCATGCCATTTAAAATGGCACTAAATGGAGCACTGTGTTCTGTTCAAGCAACATCTGTGCTTTTAAGGGTATTACATCAGAGCAAACGTGTAAGACTGACGTACGGCAAGGCAAGTTTTAGCATCTGAATATTACCACTTTTTTTTTTTTTCCTGCTTGAAGTTTCCTTAGCTTTTAACAAACTTAGCTTTTGTTGTTCTCTTTCAATTGGGCACTGTATGAATATTATGAATTATTCCCAGTGGATTGTTGAGCAAATTTAACAGCACTGTGCTACAAGTTGGATATTTCTGTGTTCACGGTGAAGCTCACACACAGCGCACTGCCTTCTAAAGCTTTCTAGCAAATGCTTCTGCAGTTCTTGTTGTACAGTAGGCAGATTTTTTGTTTGTTTCAATTTGTTTTTTCTTTTTTTAATCCAAAGGTGACTTGCTTTGATCACCCCACCTGTTTTTTTTTTTTGTTGTTGTTGTTGTTTTTCCTTCAGTGATGGGGAAGGAAAGAAAAGAGCATCAAACATCTGCAGCAACGAATCTCTAAATGCAGTGGGGGCCACACTCACACCTCGCCGCATCTCCTGGCGGCAGAGAATATTCTTGCGGGTAGCTTCACCTATGAACAAATCTGCTTCCAAGATGCAGCATCCAGGTTTGTGTGTGCTTTCAAGCAGTTGTTGCTGAATAGCTAGTACTACAGTGAGCTGCAATATGTAAAGACATTAAAGAAAAAGGGGGATTGGTTTGATGCGGTGTTCTTGCTAAAACCTCACTGGAGAGAAGTTGTACTTATGTGTTGATTTACTGCGTGACCCTAACGCTTTATTTAAAAATGACTCTGTTACTGAAGTGCATTTTCTCTGTTTGGAATCAATGTCTCGTTGCTGAAGGTGAAACTCAGCTATTTTTGTTGTGCTGTGACATAAATGTTCATGATGTGTCAGTCTGAATTCCCTCTAATAGCTTTCTGTTTCTTTGCAGATAGTCATGACGGTAGTGAATTGTTACCGCTATCTCCTCTTGCTCCACCCTTGGAGGAAGACCCTCTTCTTTTAATATTGCAGAATGAGGATGGTACAGATAAAACTGGAGAGAAGAAAAACTCGGAAGAACTACAGAGTCTGTGGAGAAAAGCTATCCATCAGCAAATTCTGCTGCTTCGAATGGAAAAAGAGAACCAGAAGCTGGAAGGTTAGCTATTTAGAAAATACCTGTAAAGCTATTACAGATTCTGCTGCCTAACACTGAAAGTTGTACTGGTATCAGTACCTCAAACATTGTATTTCTGTATCTTCTGGGTTAACAGTGCTAGTCATGTGTCAGTTTATTGGGATCTCTGTCCACCTTCCAACTCTCCAAGCCACTTTAGTAAAAGAAAATGATATGGGTTGTTTTTTTTTTTCCCCTTTTAGTGCATACTGGACAATAGTTGCTATGATCTGGCTGACTTCTCCTGGAATTCTAATGTGAAGTGGAGTCAGGAGAAGGGATGCTATGTGAACATTAAGTATAGTAAACCTTGCCCTCTATATCTCATTTCAGTTCTTTGCAGCATGTGACATTTCTGACCAGACTTTCTGTCACCTGTTAACCGTATCACAATGGTAATTTATAAATATTTGTACCCAAATATGATTTTTGAGCAATTGGCTCTTTAAGTATGTCAAAAACAGATCTGAAGTTGGCCATGCTTATTTTTAATGGTCAGAGCTCCTGGCTAAGATATTTAATTGATTGGTTAAGATTTACGCAAATGAACAATTGAATGCAGTATCTGTCCTACAATAAAAAAAGTTCCTGAAATGAATAGCTTTCAGTGCAAGTTAAAAATTTCAAATATCCTCTCTACAATTGCTTTCCTCATCTCCTGTATGGTGTATAACCTCAGTATATGATAGCTG
Organism: Centrocercus urophasianus; assembly: GCF_019232065.1. Classification (NCBI taxonomy): domain Eukaryota; kingdom Metazoa; phylum Chordata; class Aves; order Galliformes; family Phasianidae; genus Centrocercus; species Centrocercus urophasianus. Next base: position 9,953,048 of record NW_024885532.1, read on the forward strand.
GATTCTTCAGACATCATGATCTTTTAAAGGTCGGTTAATTGTTTTTCCTTTTTTAGTGATCCTTACTGAGAAGACAAGGAAGGATATGTATGTGAAAGTATTTTCTACACAAGTAGCATGTTATTGTGTACTCTCTCTACTGGCTGTCACACTGTGTTAGCACAAACTTCTGTGGGAGCTCATAGATTCATAGGGATCATCTAGAGAGATGTCTGTTTTAACTTCACCCAAATAATTGTTTATTTTAGTAAATGATCTCTCTACCGTTATGAGGTACAGAAGTGTTTGGATGCCTGCTGTAGTGACTAATTTCATCTTAATTCCTCTGGTAATCTGAGTTTCAGATGGTCAGTTCTTTTTCATACCTTCCCCACACAGCTCAGTTGCTGAAAACAAAATAAGTCCAGTTCCTTAAAAATTCATCTGTAACTTATTTCTGTTCTGATACTTCTGTAGAAAAGAAGTTCTGCCTGCTATAAGGCAGAACTATAAGCTATTAAGCTTATAGGGAGACAGGAGTGTCATAGAATCATAGAATGGTTTAGATTGGATGGGACCTTAAGAATCACCTAGTTCTAACTCCCTGCCATGTTCAGGGTTGCTACCCATGAGAGGGTATGAGGTTGGTACCCATCAGGCTGCCCAGGGCCCCATCCAGCATGGCCTTGAACATGTCCAGGGATGGGGCATCCACAGCTTCTCTGGGCAGCCTGTCCTGGTGCCTCACCATCCTCATTGTGAAGAATTTCTTCCTTATATTCAGTCTAAATCTCACCCTTTTTAGTTTAAATGTTACCCCTTGTCCTGTCAGTACATGCTGTGAGTGTCAGCAGTGAGGACTCCAAACTGGGACCTACCTACTTATCTGACATCTTGGTTTGCACTCCAAGAAGCTCTGTTCATGTATGCAGTATCATAAGTACTGGTAGTGAATCTGGTCCTCTCATAATGTGCTCTGCATAGCTAGAGTTTGCAGAATCACAGAATTGCAGGGGCTGGAAAGGATCTCTAGAGATCATTGAGTCCAGCCCTCAAATTCCTTATCTCATTTTCAGAGGGTGAAAAGTAAACTGCTTTAATGCCTATCTGTGCTTCCTTCTTCTGGTTGCTGTAACATGAACCATTTTGTGGATGATACATATGCAGAACTGATGTGTGCTTAAAAATAAACACAGGTTCAGGCAGTGGTTGGCAACTTAACCTACAGTTAAGAGTAGATATCAAGAATGAAAAATGTGGTAACAAAAGTTCTCTATTTTATTAATTTTCCATTTCTCTATTAGAAGCCAGGTTCCTACTTGTGAATTTATTCAGCTGTATGCGAGTGGTTTTAAAGTGGAATTGCTGTAGAATGGTTTTCAGTAGTGTTCTGGGTTTTTTTGTTTTTATTTTTATTTACAAAATGTTAATAGCACCTTTTTTCCTTTAATTTTTGCTGTCGAGGAGACTTGGATACTATTAGCTCTTTGTTTTGCAGAAGGTAAGTTCTACAAATTGCACAAGCTTGGTTGGTTTTTGTATTTGTTTTTTTTTTTTTTCTGAGCAGGTAAAAGCTAATTTTCCTGATAGTCTTTCACAGATTTGTATACTGCATAGAAGAATGAGCATTCTCAAATGAAATCATAGAATAATAGGGTAGTGTTTAACATTGGCCCAATCAGACTGCAGATTCTTTTGGTGAGACCACATTATTGATTTTTATGGAAGAGTATTGCTCCTTGCAGAACAGTTGCCTCTACACGCACTCAGGAGTCTTCAGTAAATAGAATCTCACTGGTGTAGCATACTGTCAATGTTTTACAGGCTGGTTTGGCCCAGTTCTGTGACTAGTGAGATGGGGGAACCCGTGGACCCATGCCCCAGGAGAGAGAAAAGGTGATGGGTCTAAAATAGAACGGTGGCAGTGATTTGAGGAGAAAGAGACTAATTTACTAAATAAGGATGCAAGATAGCACATTTAGCACATTATAATACAATATAATACAATATAATTTGAATTGAAGGTAATAAATAAGATGAGAGAGAGTGTCCGAAAACCAAAGGCCTTACTGTAATGCTTAGGTGAGCAGTAGGGAAGAGAGAGCATCACATGATAAGAGAACAGTTTTATCTTTCCCTCTGTGCAGAAACTGTAATGGAACAGCAAGCAGTCCTCTGGGAGATGTAGTTCTTCTTCACTTCTAGGACAGGTACCCAGAACTGGAGCATTAACTCTTTAACTCTCAGTGTACTACATGGTGCTATGATGTGGAATAATGATAAGCAGACATGATAAAACCATGACACATACAGCTTTTGGAAATGATTTATCATCTAAATCTTCTGATCAGCTGTGCAGTGAGCTTACAGATTCATCAGCATTGCTTGCATGCACAGTAAGGTCATTATGTGAAAGAACAGATTGCATTGCTTTACAGGTTGTATACTGATGTGAGAGTTTGCTTTAACTTAGAGGTGATGGTTGGAAGTGGGAATTCGTCTGTGCAGAGGAGGGAGTCTCCTGCAAGGAGTGAATGCTGCACACCCATCAAAGCAAATTTGGGATAAACTGGATTTCAGCTTTCAGAGATGATACTGTGAAATACTCTGTTCAGCCGAATGATAATTAAGCCTACCTCTGTAAATTAAGACACATTCAGATCTTTACTCCAGTTTGATGCCAGTAGTATGTGGAAACAGAACATTTTACTGTGTGCATATAATGTATAATAAAACAACCACATTAATTTCTCAGTAATACAAATGGAAGCTATTCCTCCATGAAGTTTCAGAGTAATGCCAGAGTAATTTACATCAGAAATAGGGAATTATCTGGATAAAATATCTTGCCCATAGGTAGTGTTATGCAGTAAAATTGTTGAGTGTACAGTAAGGTGTGTTCTGTGCATGAAGTACAGATGCATCTTTCTGCATATGGTTCTTGTTAGATTCTTCATTTTATTCACTTTTAGTCAGCCTGATGATGCCAGGCAGCAGTGCAAGAAACCCTAAAGACCCTCTTAGAGGATGTGTGAAAACTGAGGCCAGTGTGACAGACTTCAGTTTAGAAGACTTGCCTAACTTGTTTCTTAAATCTCTGTTATAAAAATTCATGTTTGGGACTTTGCATGCTAAAACCATTCTGATGTTAGGTACTAAATGAAAAAAATCATTAAGGGTGTTTTTGCAGAGCAGTGTGTTGAGCAGGTTTTTGTTCTTGCCCCAAGCTTTAAAAATGTTTTCGTGTATTTCATGAATTACTAATGCTCAAGACCCAGTAATAGAAGCTAAATTGCTACCTGCAGCGTTTTATGACAGAGGATTGGCCCCATCTCAGCTGTTGACTGATGGATTGTAAAAAGTTTATTTATCTCTGGTGAGATTATCAGATGGACATATCCAACTTGATTTTTAATGTCTGGTATAATTATCTGATGTTAAAGTTTTTCCTTGTTCTCTCTCTCTCTCTCTCTCTCTTTCTCTCTCTCTCTCTCTCTCTATTACTTTGTGCTCTAGCAAGCAGAGATGAGCTCCAATCGAGAAAAGTCAAACTGGACTATGATGAAGTTGGTACATGTCAGAAAGATGTCATAAATGTTTGGGATAAGAAGTTACTTAACTGCAGAGCCAAAATTCGATGTGATATGGAAGATATTCATGGTATTTTGAAAGAAGGTATTTACACAAGATGGCTTTATTTATTTTATTTAGCTATCAAGTCTGAGGATCTTTTTTGTTGTTGCCTTTTTATACTAAAGGAAATCCACCAGCAGTACCCTGGTTTTCTTAGCAGAAAATCATTTTAAAAACTGCCTTCTTTTTGCTTGTATCTCCACATTTTATGGCTATCAAACTGAAAGTAGGTGGTTTTGTGTCTGAAAGATGTGGAGCTTTTGGAGAGTCGTTAGGCTGAAGTTAGGCTGAGGGAACTGGGCTTCTTCAGCCTGGAAAAGAGAAGTTTGCAGGGAGACCTTGTTGTGGCCTTCCAGTATTTAAAGGGTATTTATAAACAGGAGGGGAATCAACTTTTTATACAGTTAGATAGTGATAGAACAAGGGGGAATAGTTTTAAATTAAAGGAGGGGAGATTTAGATTATATATCAGGGGAAGTTTTTTACTGAGAGTGGTGAGCTGCTGGAACAGGTTGCCCAGGGAAGTTGTGGGTGCTCCATCCCTGGAAGTGTGTAAGGCCAGGTTGGATGGGGCCGTGGGCAATCTGATCTCATACTTGATCTAGCAGCTGGCAACCCTGCCTGTTGCTGAGAGGTTGGAACTTGATAATCCTTGAGGTTCCTTCCAACCCAAGCCATTCTGTGATTCTAGGATATGTAGTCATAGTCCTAAAAGTAGCTCTTTATCTTCTTCTGGGTGGAGTTGTATGTCTCTTCCTGCTGGAGGCTAACAGCCCGGAGGTAGTGATGTCTGTGCCTCAGTTGCCTAATGAAACTGCTCAGTGCAATTATCATAACTTTGTAGTTAATGTTGAGTTAGTGGGACTGAACTGCGAGAATGCAGTGTGTAGTGAAGAGCTTCTGAAGGTGTAAGGGATCCTCTGAGCTGGTTAAGCTAAGACTTCATAAAGCAAATTCTTGCATGTTACAGCTCAAACGTCATGCCCTGGCTTAAGCCTCTTGTGTTCTGCCTGACCTGCAGGTGTACCAAAAAGTCGTCGAGGAGAAATTTGGCAATTTTTGGCTGTGCAGCATCGAGTCAGACACAGACTGCCAAACAAGCAGCAGCCTCCTGATGTCTCTTACAAAGAGCTTCTGAAACAACTGACTGCTCAGCAGCATGCCATCCTTGTAGATCTAGGTATGCCTGTTGGTGGCTGGGAGACTTTTCTGATGTTTTCCATGTGTCTGAGAGTAAATACACCAGTCTTAATGAAAGCTGTTGCTGGAGATGGATGCTGCTGTGTGAGCACAGTTTTCTGTACTGTGAGAATATGTTCTACATGTGTCACTTAGAAATGACTTGCTACAAGGACACTTAGATGATGTTATTCTTATTTACACTCTTCTACGTCTGTATCAAAAGAGGAAAATTGAGCAGTCATTTCTTCAAGTTATGTGTGGGAAAAGAGAATATGAAATAAGTTCAGTGGATACAATCTGAAGCCTGTGGTAAAATATGAATTGCTTTTACTCAAATCAACCTGCATATCGAAGCAAAAGGAGGAGGCCTGTGGGAAGAGAGGAAGGCTGTTATATAATGGATCTGTTTTTTTTTGTTTTTGTTTTAATTTTTTTTAGAAGCATTGAATATCAACTATTCCTCTCTCTTTACCTCAGGACGGACATTCCCTACACATCCTTACTTTTCTACCCAGCTGGGAGCAGGACAGCTATCGCTCTTTAATCTCCTGAAAGCATACTCTTTGCTGGACAAGGAAGTGGGTTACTGTCAAGGTATAAGCTTTGTAGCTGGAGTGCTGCTTCTACATATGAGCGAGGAACAGGCTTTTGAAATGCTGAAGTTCCTCATGTATGACCTTGGCTTTCGTAAACAGTACAGGCCAGACATGATGTCACTACAGGTAAGTCAGATCCTTTCCTAAAGCAAACAGTTTTAAATGAATTCTGAGCTCTCTGAGGTTGCTCGTGTTCTCCAGGGGCTTATGAAACTTCTTAACTCAGTTTTGGACATAATTAGGTACATAAAAATGTTACCATTAAACCCATTTTTGCCTCTGAATTTGCAAACAAAAAAGTCTGGAACTTGCAGACTTTTCTTGCCACATGTTCCTATGGTCTCCTGTTTGGAAAGTCTGCTTTTCTCTGCTTGCATATGTACAGACAGAGTTTAAAGATAAATTTGATTTTGTTTTTCTTCGATTCATAAAGACTTGAGTTACAAAATTCTAAGTCAAGTCAATAGTGACACCCAGTGGCCAGTCTGTGTACTCCGTAGGCCATTCTCATGTGGCATCATACTTTTCTCTCATTGTCTTCTTCCCGCTGCGAATCCCAACTCAGAATAAAAACAGACAAACAATGAATTGTGTAGCTTAGTAATGAAACGAGGTGACTTTTCAATATTAATCTTTACAAGCTATCTACAGATACTCAAGACTGCCTAGGAAGGAAACAGGGAATCTTTCAGATCTACATAAACTGTTTTTTCTCTAGGGAGATGACCTTTTAACATTTATATGGTATGCTGCAGTAGTAGACTTTAAGATGCTTTGAGAGTGACCACAAGTTTAGGATTTCACTTTTTGATTTGTGTAAGTTTGAAACTTTCTTCATCAGAAACTTGTAGGAAGAAAGTTTTCTAATTTTGAGAACGTAGCCCTGCTTGCCCTTCGGATGATTTGATATCTCTTCCCACACCATTTGCTCTTAGGTTGTTAGAAGTACAAGTTTAATCTGCTGAAAACAAACTAAACTATTGAAGATGACTTAAAGAATCTCACTAAAGCCTTGTCTTTTGTTCTGTTTTTTTTTTTGTTGTTGTTGTTGTTTTTTAATATGATTAGAACAGTTGTGAATTCTTTTGCAATTATATCAGAATGCATACAAGCTTACGTGCAACATGAAGAAAAATGTTGAATTTTTTAATTTTTTTTTTTCTAGGATAAAATTTCTTACTTGACTTGTCTTCTTAATTTTCAGGGAAAAGCAGTGATCTAGATTGTTCTTTCATAACAACCCCACTCTATAACTGGTTTACTGCCTTTGTGATATTACTTAAAAATTTCCCACATGAAAGTGTTTTGTATTGACAGTGTTCAGATTGTGTTTAAATAGCATCCTTACCATTTAAAGCAAGGATTCAAATGCATGCACAAATATAGTAAACTTGCTAGAATGAGAAGCAATCTATCTGTGGACACTGACTGATAGTTTCAAGTGCAGTCAGTCCATGATAGAGAACAGTCATGAAGGCTATAAGTAGGAAAGCAACTAGATCCACTAAGTCATTTTCTTCTCAAGGAATAGAGTCGTGTTAAGCACAAGATACTCGTAATAGCAGAATTGCACCTAACAAGCAATAAATATCTTTCTGCTCCTTATTTTCTGCTTTTTATGAGCAACTTACTCTGGAATCTAAAATCAGTACAAAATAAAAATCACAAGGAAATAGTTTGCCAGAGTGCTATTTTTAGCATGGAATAGCAACTTTTAACAACTTTGCTTTGTACACTTTGAGAGGTTATATAGCAGCACTTTCTTGCATCAGTATCTTAAATTTCTCTGGACTAGTGACATGAGCGAGGTGTGCTGGGAAATACTTACCTGGTACATCTCTACAGACTCATCTAATGTGTTGTGTGGGTATAGAAGCTGTCCAAAGCGATGTCTGTAGAAAAGGAGTCTTAAGTGCAGCAAAAATGTGGCCAAGCTTCAAAGGATGAAAGCTGAAATGGATAATTTCAGCCAGAAGTAGTTTGATTCTTTAACTAAGAGTTTTGATGTGTTGATGGTTTTACATTACTTTTACTTTCATTGATCCAAGATGGCAATTCTAGTGTGTTGATCCAATTAGATCAGTATGTTCTCTTCTTACCTGAAGTCTGTGAATCTGAACTGAAATGATACTTCTTTAATTAATAACGAGGTTCAAACTTTCATTGTTATTGATGACTATGTTGGTTTTAATTCATTAGGACTGAGTTGTTTAGATATGGGTGGATATCAACTGAGGCCCTAAGCAGCAATTTTACAATGCCATCTATATTGAAGTTAATATCTCTTGAGTGAAAAATGAAGGGTAAAGCTGAATTAGTCTTTTTCCACTTCCCTTTCCTCTGCTCCCCTGATGCACTGTAGATTCAGATGTATCAGCTGTCAAGGCTTCTTCATGATTACCACAGAGACCTCTATAATCATCTTGAAGAAAATGAAATCAGCCCCAGTCTTTATGCTGCACCGTGGTTTCTTACACTGTTTGCATCTCAGTTTCCATTGGGATTTGTAGCCAGAGTATTTGGTAAGAACGATTATTCTCTTGCAATAATAAATAGAATGACATTGTTCATTGTGTTTTGAAACTCTAAGGGAATAGTTTTCTATATACTAGTGATGTTTGGGGTGACTGTTGTGGGTGTCAAGTAGCAATACTCCTCATACTGGGATGTCATTTCCATTTTGAAGAGGAAAACCAAATGTATTCTTTCAAACATGAACAATTGATTATCTTCTGTTATTAGTCAGGATTTGAGAAGAAAGAAAAGTTTGTGGTGAATGCCTTTTGTGCATCTAGTGTTTAGTCAAATCTGTAGAAAAGTTCATCTCATGAAACTTGCAAATTGAACTTCAGCACGGTGAAAAAGAAAATTCAAGTTAATTTGGACTTAAACGATGTTTTAAGTATTCGTTTATATTGGAAGTGTCTTAGTATGCCTCCTATTCTATTTCACCAGTTTTCCACGATACTCTTCAGATAATGGTACAGAAGTTTAAATATTGGTTATGCTTTGTAATTTTCAGAGTCAGCATAAGTAGTTGGTTTTATCTTCTTTTAACGTAGAAAAAAACGCAGCTTAATCAAATCCCTACTAATGCAGCATTTTATTTTTTGTTTAGTTCCATGTGTAAAACTCACTATGTGCAAATATGCAACAGATATATACTTCCTCTTAAAACAGCCATCTTTTCATTTGATTTTCATTTTTCTGTTTTCTTAAGGAATGTATATCTTCTGTCTCATATTTTATTACTAGAAGTTTTTTTTCTCTTTTTTTTACTTGCTTTGCAAGGGTTTTCTTGTCTACTTTCTCTGTTTTGATATGTTAATTTCTGTATTCCAGAGTTGTGGGTTTTTTTTTTTTCTTTTTTGCAGCAAATGTTTTCTGACTACACTTTGGGTGAACAACTGATTTCTCTATTTTTCAGTAGTATTTGTGTTACAGATTCATGTCCTTTCCAGTAGGATTATCAACTTCCTGGACACTCAAGCATTTTTGTGTGTTTTCTTTTTGATTCTATTTTTCAAGACAAAAGTGTGATGATTTTTTGATTGTTGTATTTTTATTTTTATTTTTTTAACCCCAGTTTCAGTGGACATCTGATTTGGAAAACTAATTCTTTAGGTCAGAGTTTATTACTCTGTCAAATGAGCTGAGCAAGGCATGTTTTTATTTAAAAATTGAGAAGCCAACATGCTGTTTTACTTCCTAGTGCTTTGGATTCCTGCCTCTTCAGTGTCTTACACTCAGTTGTCGCATGCTGATAACAGATGGCTGATGTCTGCCAATTACAAATTATATGCTTATAGAATGTACTTGCACTGGTTAAATGTGTATCCTAGACTTGAGAAGAGGAAGTTTTGGAAACTGTGTCTGAATAGTATGACTGCCTCAGTGGTGTCCTGATGCTACCCCATGGTGTCAGAGTAGGATCAGGGATGGCCTCACTGTATAACTGTTGGAGGCTGGGATGTTCAGCAGTATAGCCCTGCGCTTGGTGGTGTGATGAAGCCCAAGAGCAAAGGAGGCTTATCTGAACTGCTCATACATTGTGTTCATCTCAATAGCCTCTGTTCTGCTGCTGATAGTAAGCTTTTAGTTAGCAGTGAGATTTCTAATTTCTGTGCAGTCTCTCTCAACTGACTCGTGCAGGGCCTGCAGTTCCCCTCATACCCATTCAATTACTACATAATTACCTCAAAATAAAGGTTTGAAGCATAAATTATAGCTAATGTGATAGTTACGATGGATTTTGAGAAAGGTATGGTTGGTAGTGGAAATCTCATGATCGTTTTTAAGGACTATTAAGGTCCGTTGGGGAGACCTGATAGCGGCCTATCAGTGTTCTAAAGGGGGGGGGGGAGGTGGCTGTAAGAAGGAACAGGACAGACTCTATAGAAGAGTGTATAGAAGAGTTGAGATAGAACAAGGGGAAATGGTTTTAAACTAGAACAGGGGAGATTTAGACTAGATATAAGGAAAAGGGTTGTTTTTTTTTTTTTTTTTTATAATAAGGGTGGTGAGGCACTGGAACAGGTTGCCCAGAGAGGTTGTGGTTGCCCCATCCCTGGAGGTATTCAAGATCAGGCTGGACAGGGTTCTGATCAACCTGATGTAGCTGTGTGTGTCTCTATTCACTGCAGGGGAGTTGAACTAGATGACTTTTAAGGGTCCTTTCCAACTTGAACCATTCTGTGACTAGCTTCTGCGTGTAGAAGACAGCAAAACATCAATATGCTGTGATGTGATCCACTTCCCAGTTGTTTTTCAGTCACAGATGCATTTAAAATCAGCTAGCAGTTATTTAACAGTGTGTAGCAGAGTAGGTAGTAATGGAATGTTTATTGCAGACAACTATCGTAGACGTAGAAAGCATGTCATTTGCAAGATGATAGAAAATGCTCGTATCTGTTTTAGCCTCATGCTGAAGTAAGACAGGTTGCACTTCTGAACTGAATAAATCTGCGGTATGTTTGCTTTAAAATAAAATAATAAAGCTAAAAAAAAATCACTCATTTTCAATTATTTTCATTCATTTTCAATTATTTTCTTTTTTAGATATTATTTTTCTTCAAGGAACAGAAGTCATATTTAAAGTAGCACTGAGTCTACTTAGCAGTCAAGAGACAGCTATAATGGGATGTGAGAGTTTTGAGAATATTGTTGATTTTCTTAAAACCACTATTCCAGATATGACTCAACCTCAAATGGAAAAGATTATTACCCAGGTAAGTTTGTTTTTCTCTCTACTTCTTTTCTAATTTAGTTTACTTTTAGAAGTCTGTGCCTAAGGAAGGCTACAGAGTATGTAGAAGTCTTCTCAGGATGTCCCTTTTTGTGTGAAATGCAATGGATTCATTTTCCCCGTAACTTGCGTAGAAATAGGTCATCAGGAAGCACTTCATCACTGTGTGAGTGATGGTGCACTGGCTCAGACTGCCCAGAGAGGCTGTGGAGTCTCCTTGGAGATCTTTGAAAGCTGCCTGGATGTGGACCTGGGCACCCTGCTCCAAGTGGCCCTGATGGAGCTTGGTTTGAGCCAGATGGCCACAACAAAGAACCTTCTGACCTCAGCCCTTCTGTGATTGTGTGATGATTGATTTTTCAGCAGGTTTTGAACTCCCATTTTAGAAAGACTTCAGTTACTACATTATTGTTAGTACTAAAGATACAAAAGAGGGTTATCTTTTCCTGTCCCAGCTGTTGGGAAAACTTGACTCCTATACGTTTCATCTTCAGAAGGGTAAAAGCAGAGTCACTGCAATTTGGTGGCAAAAATTGCAAATGGAAGATAGACAAAGAATTACTGGTATTGATGTAGGAAAGAGCCTAGTTTGTTGTGGAGTACTGACAGTGCTTGGGTTCTTCATCTCTCCACATCCTCTTTCTCTGCAATGAAGATGCAAATTGAACGTGAATCTCAGTCTAGTACCTGAGCTGAGAATGGGTGAGCAGTTTTCCCTGTTCATGTGGCAACTAGAGATAATCAAAGAGCTCTGGAAAGCCATCTCTCCATGCAGGAGTTCAGTTAATACTGATGTATTCCTGTTGCTCAGTTAACATTAGAATGATTCTAGTGCTGTCAGTTAAGTCACTTGTTGATGTCATTTAAATCTTCACTTCCTCTTTGTACTGACTGTGATAGCAATGCTGAACCTGTATCAGACACTTCAGTGTCTACCTTTACACCTCAGTAATTCTGGCAGTGGCAGAGATGATAGTTCAGTGTTTTTGATACTGTGGAAAATAAATCTCTGTCCTGCAGTCTGTATGCATTGCAGAGCAACCTTGCTATGATGAAAATGGTAGAAGTGGCTTTGTGCAGAGCCATATCTGATCAAGTAAACAGTTTATGTTGTCTCAGTGGAAATGAGTGTATTTATACATGGGTCAACATAGCTCTGAGATGAAGGTTACTTGCCTGCCTGTGGTGTGGTCCCATGCTGGTCAGCCTTCTGGATCTGCATTCATGTGCCCACTGCTTGCATCATATCACTCCTACCTGGGCTGCTGCAGGTGGAGTCATTTGGCTATCTTAATGTTGTCATTCTCAGGACCTTTGTTATTGCAGAGAATGAAAGAAAAATGCAGGATAATGAAAGATATGCACAACTGCAGTGCACTGATAAAGAGTTGACTAGGTAGTCAGCAGAGAAAAATGGCATTTAGCTAGAATGAACACTTTTAAGTTCTGTCTCATTTTAAATAACCTGAAGAGTAGTGAATGTAGAGCAAAACGTGGGGGATCCATGTGTTTTCTATTTGTGAAATGTTTGTGACTTCTGTAACAAGGAGCAGCATTGATGTCACAGTACTCATCCTTCCTAGTATAAAGTATCTAGTAACTTTCAGAAGTTGAGATGTTGTGACCAAGTGTACAAACAGAGGTCATATGACCCTGATGGTTGTCTTGGATCACCCTTTTGTCTTTAATTAAAAAGAAATAAAATAAAATTGTCTTCAACTTAGCACTCCTGCACAAAAGATCATAAGATCTGATAGCAAGAGGTGATATTTGGCAACATTGTAGTGATCGGATTTATTCTAAAGTCTATGTGCTAAAATATTCTTGCTTGAAAAATAGCTTATTTTTGAAAGGTACAGGAAAAAAAAAAAAAAGAATAATCAAACAAAGTTTTCTCTTAGACAAACTTTCAAATAGAATAAATGTGCTGTTTCTCTAATGTAGTTAAAAATTCTTTTATCTCATGGCAGGTATTTGAGATGGATATTTCAAAACAGCTGCATGCCTATGAAGTAGAGTACCATGTTCTGCAGGATGAACTGCAGGAAAATGTGAATCTCTGTGATGATGGTGAACCCCTGGAGAAGCTGGAGAGAGCAAATAACCACCTGAAAAGGCAGAACATGGATTTGTTGGAGAAGCTACAGGTAAATGAGTGAAGATAACAAATTTGTGGAGAAGTCATTCCTATGGCTCAGCTGATAGCAAAGTATATTTTTATAACTGTACGAGAAATGTTCTAATTGTAAGATCTTATGCAGCTAAGCTTGACAATGATTTGCTTTTCAATTACAAGGATTTGCTTCTGCTTCTGTTAGGCATTTTTAACTTGCTTGTCATTCCTTACATTCTTCCTTCTTGTTTTAGATTCCTTTTTTCCTCAAAATATTTCTACAGTTCACATAAAAGTTGTTGGTTAAATTTAATGCATCTTGCTGAAAAAAAAACCAAAACAAAACAGTTCTGTCCCTTCATCACCTTGCTTCTCTAGTGAGAAGCAAGTTGCTACTTGCTTCTCTATTTCTGTTTTAAGAAATAATCCATAGTTGAGTAGGCTTACTTTCTCCAGATCTTTGTAGGCAGTATCTTTCTGTTTCTGTCTGATGAAGCTCCTAATCACATTCTTGATTTGGAAGATGGCCTCTTGTAGCAAACTTGAATAAAGCTGTGTGCCCGCAAAACTTTGCTCGATTCAGTCATGCTTTACAAAGACTTCTTTTCCTCCTTCACTCTTCAACCTTTCTCCAATAGCCTGACCAAGACTTTGTTTCAAGTTTTCTTGTATGCATTGTCTTGCATTTTTTTGAAAGAGTAGTTCTTCTTGCATCACCTGGCCACTTACTGGAGTCAAGTGTTACTTGAACAAGCATAGTGAAAGTCTCAGAGAGCACTTTCATCTCAGGAAACCTGAAAATAGAAACAGGAAAAAAATAAAGTGGAGATCGGGACATTGTTATTTTTCTGTTTAGTGTGCTGAGATTGCTGTGCAGTGTTCTTCTGGTGTTGTTGAAAATAAGGATTACTTTTTCATTATCATTATTTTTACTATATTATTGTTTGTTGGTTTTTTTTTTTGTTTTTTTTTTTGTTTGTTTGTTTGTTTGTTTTTACTACTGCCTGACCTTTTATCTCTGTTCTAAAAATGCTCCAAGGGCATAGAATAATTACGAGTTAATAATTTGAAAGGTTTCTTGTAAGTTCTTCTATTCTTCCAGACTGCTGTGTCATAATGTGTCTTCATTCGTTCCTTACACTCTTTGTCTTTTTGTTTGTACTGCTTCTTCATTATTGTTCTTTGCTTTGGCCCTTACCTGGGAACAGTCAGAATTTCCTCACTTCTTATGGAGAAGCATTTGCATCTGCTGAGGTGCAGGGTTTCTGATTTCTATTCAGTGTCCTATTCCCAGAAGAAACTATAGGTCTTTTGTTGGAGGGGAGGGAACAATGTCTACTTCTCAAGTGAACCATTTTAAGGTTCATTTCCTCTCTCATCTCTCCACCCTGCTAATTTTATTTCATAGGGTTCTCATTGCTCCCACACTGTCAGTAGGCACTTTTCCAGTGGTATTAATGCTCCCAATTTTCTTTTTTCCCCTGTAACTTCAGTTCTTTGTTACTTCCAAGTGTTGCTTACTTGCTGCAGCTTGTGTATCTCCTTCCTTGTGTAAAGCTTTCAGAAGTCCTTCAGATTAATTTGGCATCTCTAAGGAGATTCAGTGCATGGTATACAGTAGAAATCCTTTGTATCATCTGCCTACGTGGGTGTCTTTTAGAAACATCTATGTAGCTATGTGATGTTGTTACCAAACAGCATGCCATAAGAAAAATAAATGTTATTCAGAACATCTTGATTTATTAAAAAGATAACGTTATTGTTTACAGGTTGCTCATGCTAAAATTCAGAGTCTGGAATCCAGCCTGGAAACTATCTTGACTCAAGAGAACAAAATGAAGACTGCAATTCAGTCACTGGAACAGGAGAAGATAACATATCAAAAGACTCTTGAGCAGATAATTAAATATTTGCCTACAGAAGCATTGTCTGACTGTGAACTGCTCTTGAAAGAAGTAAACTACAATCCAAATAATAAAACAAAATAAGGAATAAGCCATAAACCAGGGTATTGTAGGGCAGCATTTCTTCAAATATTAAGGGAATGAAAAGATGAGTATGCTGCTTTCAAAGGACTTAGCAATAGGCAATGTTATTATCCAAAACTAGTGCTGGGACACTTATAGCTACAGATGGGCCTTCAAATCTCAGTATGCAAATTCAAGCTATTAATTTTTTTTTATGATTATGTAAATAAATCACAAGGGGGGAAATAAAGGATTCTCACATGTAATTATGATGAGTAGATATATATTTAGAATTGACCTAAAGGAAAAGATGAATTTGAGTACTCAAAGCCAAGATAATAGTGAACTACAATTTCACTCTGGATGTGCTTATCTTGTAGTGAAACGAAGATAGCGTGTCTTTATACATATAAATATATATATATGTCGAATAATACTTGAAGAAGAAAAAAAAAGAATGTAATTTCCCTCCAAAGAGCAGCATGTTTCACATCTTCTATGGAAAATCTGTGTGAACTCATGCGTACCTCTCTTCTAATTGTACTGACGTTTTGCTCATAGACCAGTAATGCAGAATAAGTATCATGGCCTGGTTCATGCAGGAGGAGCTCTAGTGCTATTTGCTGCTTGGGCTGTATCGGTTAGCAGTGTACATCCACATGCATGTTGGACCTGAAAAAAAGCATCACATCATCATCTCAAGCCTTTGTAACTCAGACTTAAGAAATAAGTGTACACAAAAGCAGTGATGCCTCCTTCGTAGCCTGCTTGCTTCCACCTGGGACTGGTCAGTGATGATGGGGGGATGGAAGTAAAGCTGTGGAGCAGTATTTATTCTGACATTAATTCCACAGGATGCTTATGTAGGCATAGGTAGGTAAAGGGTTCTCGTTCAACCAAAGAAATATTGCAAGAAGCCTTGTTTTAGCTTAATGGGAGCCAGAAAACTGTTTTTAAATTTAATTTGACAAGAAAATTGAGGTGATTGCAGGAAGAAGAGCGTTAAATGCACTGAGAGGACCGAGCAAGTTTCAAACATGACATAGCTTTCAATTTTCATATAGTGAATATGCATTTCAGAGGTGATTCTGAAGTTTGGGTGTGGTTTAATAATGCTTTTCAGAATTTTCATGTTTTAATCCTGCTTTGTGGTCTTCTTTGAAAAACAACAAAAAAGAAATCACAGATTTGTGTGTTCTGAGCAGAAGGAGAGGTAAGCTCTGGTCGCTTCAAGGAAGAAAATATCTTTATAACAGCTTAAAAAGATGTCTTTAGATTTGAAAACGTTTTGGAGTGGAACTTTTGAGAAATCTTAGATAAATTTGTATAGACACGTATTTTGGAGTGCATGTCTGAACTGTTAATGGGGTGTTACTGTGGCTCACGTTATCTCTTACCATTTATACTGTATTTCAGGAAACATTTTTAAACAAAAACAATGAAGCAAAGTGCCAAATCCAGCAGTGTCTTTATGCATAAGATTGTCCAATTTAGAAAGTGAGTACTTAAAAAGTATTACAATTCCATGTAATCTTTAACATGATAAAAAGAGAGGAACAACAGTGCTGATTTGCTGCACACTGCTGCGGAACTAAAGGGTTTGGGGTCTCTTGGTTTTTATTTTATTTTTTACTTCCATGATGTTTTACTTGATTAAAAATATTGATTTACTTAGCGGTCTTTCTTTTCACAGCTGGGGTGTGAGGTCTTAACACTGTATAAATTTATGTGGAATCTAAGTATTTACACACTTTGTGTGTTGTACTGTACCAGGTGGGGAAATGCCAAGTGGAAAGGCAGTTCTTTTGCTGTTCTGTTCAAAGTAAGTTTTAGCTGGTGTACGTAGAGAAAACCAATCCCAGGAACTGCAGTAGTGTGTATTAGAAAGAATCAAGGTTATTCACCTTTTTTTAAGATGGGCTGGGTATGCTTTATCCTCTGTTTTACTTATCAGATTTTTCATGTGATGCCTGGAGAAATTCCAATAAATGTCATTGCTGCATTTCCCACAGCCTCTGGCAATTCTATTTTCTGTTAGACTTCAGGTACCAATCTTACTGTCAGTAGTGCCACTTACGTGAAAGATGAAAAGGAGCTGTTTAGTTTCTGGTTGTGACAAAACAGGATTTATAGAGGGATGTGGGGAGTATATAAATTCTTCCTGGGAAAATATTTTCATAGTTCTTAATGGATTACAAGGTATTTTTCTTCTGTAAAACATTTAGAGTGTAAATATGTTTAGAACAGTGATTTGATGAACTCTGTACTGTACATCTGACCTGGGAGGAGGAATGAACCATAGCAACAAGTAGGAGTAAACTATGGAATTGAAAATGCAATGAGGTAAGTGTCTCATGACATTAAGGGGTCTGTTAATATCCTTTGTGTTCTGGACACAAGTGTGGCTTGTAACAGAGTATCTCTGGGGTGTCTAGCTTGAAACCTACTCTCATGCAGATACTCTCCAGATTTCCTTCAGATGAAGAGCTAAAAAAGTCTTTTAATAGACTGTGAATAAGGTGTGTGTTTCTCTCAATCTATTCTCTTATCCCTTTCTATCTTATAAGTAGTTTTATGGGGGCTATTTTTTTTCTGGTTGCAGCTGTGTTACTGTAGAGAGGGAAATCTAATGTGCAGTAGGCCAGAGGCAAAACAGCAAGCATATATATGCTTGGGAGAAGGGATGGTTAATGGGTTTGGTCCAACTGTTCCTTTTCTGTTTTTTCCCTTTATCTTTTTCTTTCTGTTGTGGAAAAAAAAGTTTTTCAAAGCGTTTGTTCTGCCTCAGCTAAGCACAATAGAACTCTTTGGAGCAACTGCCTTGCAAGGAACACGACTTGCTAGGAATGCAGTTGAAATAGGTCAGTCTGGTAAGATGGGCTAACATAGGGAACTCTGTGGTATTCACATCTTTTATGGATGGAAAACTTGGCCAGAAAGTTATTCTCATCCCCGCCCCCCCTAAGAGGCCCCATACTTATGTAAGGTGCCTTGAAGTTGTATTTTGTTCACTTTTCTGGAAAAGATGATCAGATGTTATTGAAAAAATTTCTTCCAATAAATGGCGTGTTCCAGTTGAAGCCTGGCTTGAAAGCACGATCTGATACATCCAGCTAATCTGAAGTGGGATGATTATCTCCTATTCACCATGACACTGCTTTGCTTAATAACAATACTGCAAGAAAGCAGATTTGCAATTAGAGCAATTGTAACAGTTTATTCTAAGAATTTAATATTGTTAGTGTGGTCCAGAGGGTCTGAATTTGGACATAGGTATTAGTGTGAATAGCTTTTGTGCTTTGAGGTGACTTAGCTAGGGCACAAGTAGTAGTGAATATCTGCTCAATCTGCATAATTGTTATAGGTGGTTATTGACAGATGTGTTAGATAGAGCTGTAAAATATGAAGCACTTTGTCATGCTGCATTATCACTTTGGAGGTTCATCATTGATTCTGTACCTCCATAGCTCAGCTTTTACAGTCACTGTTAGCTCTTCAGTGTATTTGATATATGTTTTGCCTTCCTCAGTTGTTTTAGAGACTGTAAAAGAACAAAATTCATCTTCATCTTCCAAAAAATGAAGTCAGGTGGGCTGCCTGAAATAATGGCAGTCCTGGAGAACACAGATAGTCAGGGCACAGCATGAAAGCAGTATTCAGGGTAGCCAGAACCTGGAAGCAACTTTTTCAAAACTGTGTGACTTTACTAAGCATCCAGGAAAGGAACAGAGGCTCTGTGTGGCTCTGGGAGGGCTGGACATCGCTGCACTGCATTTGGGAACTCCGCGCTAAGGTGGGAACATGTCCACTCCTGTAATTGGGCATATGATATAGAATCATAGAATGGCCTGGGTTGAAAAGGACCTCGAACATCATCTAGTTTCAACCCCCCTGCAATGTGCAGGGTCGCCAACCACCAGACCAGGCTGCCTAGAGCCACATCCAGCCTGGCCTTGAATGCCTCCAGGGATGGGGCATCCACAACCTCCTTGGGCAACCTGTTCCAGTGCGTCACCATCTTCTGCGTGAAAAATTTCCTCCTAATATTTAACGTAAATCTCCCCTGTCTCAGTTTAAAGCCATTCCCCCTTGTCCTATCACATGCAGGCTGCTGAAAGGCATCTTCCAGTTGGGTTTTACAGCACAGATGCAAACCAGATCAGAGTAAGTGGGGACATTGGAGCCCAACACTAACTAAAATCCTGGCGTCACATGCCTCCTGTGTGACCATGTATTGATACTGTGTTCCCAAACATTGTTCCAGCACTCAGTCAAGTTGTTTTTCCAGCGTGGCAAAACACATGTGTGATAATCTTTCTGTGATCAGCCTGCCACCAATGAGTGCTTCAAGAGAAATCTGAGCTATTAAATTTGTACTTGAGCGTTATCCACAAGATGTCACTGTTGCTTCTGCATGCACATCTCCACGTGTGTGAGTTTCATGGTAGCACTGCTTCTTTGCCACACAAACATATGCAAGGAACACACCATGGCTCTGGGTTGAGAGAAGTAAATGATTTGCCTGTCTTATGGTGCTCTGTTTGCACAATATTTGTAACAAAATGAGATGCTCCTGGTTGAAGAACTTATTGTAATAAGAGGGCTTGCTGAATGACAGATACAGCCTTCTCAGAAATGGGTGCCCTCAGTTGTGGTGTTTAGCCCCTTTTGTTGTGCAAGGAAACTGTGGAACCACTCTTACACCCTACAATGGGCACACTGTGCCTCAGCAATCTGATCCTGGGTGTCTCCTTCTAACTGTTCTGGCTAAGCGGGATTTATTTTTGTCTCTTGAAACCAGCCCTGAGCTGATCTACCTGCAGTTTGATTCTGTTTTGTTTTGTTTTTTTTTCTAATCAAGGACTTCCTTGCAGTAAGCTTCCCTAATTAATCTTACTGTGTTTTCAGTGATTGGAACATAAATGAAGGATTTCTTCTTATCTTCCTACTATCTTTTCTCAGAGCAGCAGAGAAAACATTACTTGCTAAATCCATTTTACACTTCAAATTTTTCCCTCCAACAGTATTGCTTTGAGATGTCGCACTGAAATGTGGAGGATGCATCCAGCCACCAAGACACAGCTATTGCCAGATACGTCTGGACAATGCATGCACAGCGCATTCACCTACGGAGCAGAGCTTAATGTTGAGCTGTATGCAGGTGATTATGGCATCAGCATTTCCCTGGGGACCCCTGGGCATAAACAAAAAGACCACATCTCTTCTACAAATGTGTTTGCATTTCTATAAGTGCCAAATTATAGATGGGCCTAATGGGTTGAAGGTGCTTAAAGCGGGGCCAGTACACTTCACGTGCAATATACCATCATTTGAAAAGCTATCACGTTGTGGAAACATCATTCAAGTGCTAATTTAAATAATACCAACATCTAAAATGAAGGCACGCTCTGACATTTATAGGTTTAATGTCTATTTCTGTGCTCTACCAAAATAGATGGGTTGTGGGTGGATCTATGATTATTGCTGTGCATTAGCAAGGCAGAAATTGCATAGGCAGCTGGTATTATGCCTGGGTAAATATAGATAGGGGAGAATCTACAGAGTAATTTCTTGATGTCACATATTTACTTAAGAAACCATTAGAAAGTATTTTATTCAGCAGTGCTTAAGGCTTTGGAAAGTAGGAGAAGGTCTTCAGACCTCGATGGCTACACCAATCTCCTTTCTGTACAGCCTGCAGCCCTGCTGGCAGTAACTTCGTGCTGCCCTTTGGCCACTGAGCAGTCACAGTTGGTGCTGTATGCACTACCAACTTGTGATCTCAACTGAAATTTGTGATACTCATGTCTTCTGCCATTGCAGTAATCTGGAAAACCTGAGAGAGCTTTCATGGGCTCAAACAAGTATTCATTGCTGACTCTTAGTACTGCTGTTGTAGAAAGAGCAAAGGTACCAGTCTTTCGGAAGGATTGATGTTCTTCCAAAATAGAACAGTAAAGGGAAGAGAGGTATGCTGCACCATTGAACTGCTCACAGTGACTTTACTGCTTTTATAATAATATGTGCTTGTGTGTAATAAATCAACAAGGTGGTACTTCTAACAGTTTTCTAATAAAGATCAATAAATACAGTTCTTGACTCAAAAGAATAATAAAAAATCTTTTTCTCTTTGGCTTTTTTGGCTAAAAAAAAATTAGATAAGGTGGTCTGCATGCCTACCCGCCCTTTCATACAAAGATTAAAGCATACTTGTATGAAGTTTGTCAGTACCCTTGTGGAGGAAGAAAAACCACTTTTGTGTTTGAAAGAGAAGTGGGGCAGTTGAAGAACAGCCCGTGATTAGTGCTGTTCCCCACTCTCTTCCTTCTTCTGCCTTAGAACTTATCTAGTCCACAAAAATTTTTGGTTCCCTTTTTTCTGTGCAAGACAGACAACAGACTTATCCTTATGGGAAAGACTTGGGTTATTTGGTTTTAACAGTGGGTGAGAGAGAGATTGATAGAGGAGCTAAATCTGAAAACTGTTTCTAGTCACACAAGAACAAGAAAGCCAGCAATGTCACAGGAGCCTGGGTTCTCCAGGGGAAGTCATGCTTGACCAGCTTTATAAGCTTCTATGATGAAACAACAGGCTTTGTAATGGGAGAGATTTGTGGATTTTTCCTACCTTGCCTTTAGTACATTCAGTGCTCTCTCCCTTAAGAAGCTCATAACCTGATGCAGTATGGGCAGGATGAGCAGATAGTGAGGTGGATTGAAAACTAGTCTACCAGCTGAGCCTGTAGGATGGTGATCAGTGGACATAGTCAAGTTGGAAGCCAATAACAAATATCTTCATTAATGATCTGGGTGGTGGGGCAGAGGATATGCCAGAGAATCATGCTACTGTCTAAAGGGATCTCAAGAAATCAGAGACCTCATGATGTTCAATGAGAACTGCTAGGACCTTCACCAGGAGAAACCTTAGACACCACTATGTGCTGTGCAGCATCCAGCTGGGAATCAGCCTGACAGAAAAGATCCTGGTGGGTACCAAGTTGAACGTGAGTTAGCCATGTGTCCTTGTTGCTAAGAAAGCTGAGAAAATTGGGACTGTTTAGCTTAGAAAAGAGAAAGCTTTGAGGGGGGGCCTTACCAATGTGTATAAATACATAAAGATGCAAAGAAGACAAAGCCAGGCTCTTTTCAGTGAACCAATGTCAGGATGAGGCTATGGGCACGAACTGGAACGCAGGAGGTTCCCCCTGAACATCATGAAGCATTTCTGTCCTTTCTGGGAGATAGTGTACTGGCAGAGGTTGCCCAGAGAGGCTGTGAAATTTCCTCCTTGCAGATCTTCAAAAGCTGCTTGGGCTTGCACACTCTGCGCCAGGTAGTCCTGATGGAGCTGGGGGGTTGGACCAGACGGCCTCCAGAAGTCCTGCAAACCTCATCCCTTTTGTGATTCTGTGAAACATGATGGTGTGATGGAGGGTAGCCCAGCTCTGATGTTTGGTACCAACTGCTTATGCAGCCTGATTTCAACTGTGCATCAGCATTGATTTTATCCTCAGTGTAAAATACAAGACAATATTAAAGTTGGGAGAGAGGGGTCGTTTTCCCCCGACTTCCTCATCTACTTTTTTTCTACTGAACTTTTTCCTTTTTTTCATTTTTTTCTTGATCATCAGTTCCCCTCCACCACTTATTTTTTTACTCAGTGGTTTGTTCCCAAGTGTCCCTGCTTTATCCCTATTGCTTTGTGTATTCTTTTTTCCAAATGCCTTGCCTCTCTGCCAACTCCTGATCTCCTCAATGTTTGTTCTTAAATGCTCTCTTATTTTGCTGCCTCTGCAGGAAGATGGGATTCTGCTGTGTATCTTGCTTTCCTTTCAGGCCAGCTGGTTCCCACGCATACAACCTTTCCACTGCTGCATGCATTCTTCACCAAGGGTGGGACCATTTCCTTGGTTTATGTGTGGTGTGCTTCTCAATTTTTCTGGCTGAAGAAGCAGTGTCAGAGCCCTGTGGCTTCCTAATATGCACTTGTATGGATCTTGTGAAAAGGCAGAGCCTCGTATGCCAGTTCTTTGGAGTAAGGACACACGCTCCTGTGGAGGTTACACATAAGCAGTGCAAGAAGATACTTTATGTGCCTGACATGGCTAACTCCTTGCTAAAGGTCCAGGGCCTCAGGTTGGATGGGGCCCTGGGCAATCTGATCTAGCACTTAATCTAGTGGTTGGCAACCCTGCCTGTGGCAGCGTTGTTGGAGTATGATGATCCTTGAGGTCCCCAAGCCATTCTAATATTCTGTGATTTGGGTGGCTGTAAAACCCCTTGCATATAAAGATGTTGTTTTTAACTGTCCTCAGTGTAAGCCAGCCGAACACAGTTAAAAAGAGCAAGAGTAAACTTCTGCTTCGTTAAAGTAGGGCTGGGGAAGTATAAAGTGGGAGAACAGGAAGAAATGGAATTGTGACAGGAAATCATAAAGTGGATGTGGCAGACATTTCTGTCTTTTAGTAGTTTATTTATGCCAAAGCACATGGTAACTTGCCAATTTTTGAAGATTTCTGGCTTCTTGACATTTCTCTTACTTACTCTTTATAAAAAAAATGTGCCTCTTTTCTAGCAGTGCCTGAAATGATCGTGGCATCCAAGATAGAACCTACAAAAAGATCCAAAGCACTGAAATGATGTGAATTTGCTAAGTGATGAGTCTACATTTTGGAAACAATACTTACTGTTTGTGGTATAACAAAGCCAAGAGAGATGCTGCAACACAAATCTGGTAAGACTGCAAAAGATGTACAGCCTCCCAAGAGATTTACCATTAAATCAATGAGGTAGGAAGGAGGGTGAGAGTAAGTTGCTAAGAGCAGAATGGGTCCAAGATTATTAAGATCAGCTTGGGGAGACACAACCACATTGTGAGCACCTGCTGTCAGAAGTAGGGAGACTTGATTCAGTCTTTCTTAGGCTCATCAATGGCTTTTATAGAGACACCTCCAAAGAAGAAATCCAGTTCATCTCATTTTGACATCCTCGTCTTTCTGGCTGCAGTATGTCCTAGTATGTTCACCAATTCCTCTTTTCTCTCTCGAGAAGGCATCCTAGAAAAAGCGTAAGTAAAGAGAAAACATGCAACAGTGACAGCCCACATAGTCTGTGTGTTTGTTATTATACTTGGAGATTCAAATAATGAGTGTGATTAGACCCTCAAAGGCTCTCAATTACTGACTCCATCTCATATGGTATACTTTGAGTGAAATCATAATGAACACGCTATTAAACAAAACATGAACCCTCAGGCTATCTGGGATACAGCAGATTTTCTGCTTCTTGGCGTGTGCAAAAGTCCTCTCTCCCTCCTCTCTGAGGTGAACCTGGATCCTGAAGAACCTTCTGTCCTTCTTTGCTTCTAGAGCCTCAGATTGGGCTCTCCAGCCACCATGTCCAGCTGGGAGAGGCAAGAAAGGGGGAGGAGGGGAGAGTGATGCTCTCAGTGTCCATGCTGGTGCCTGAGTCACTGCTTTCATCCAGTCAAGTTGCTCATCTTCTCCCTTTTTTCCCCACATCTCATAGGACTTGGAATCTGAAGTACACCTCAGTGTAAACCCCCGAACACAGAAATGCATTGTAATCCATCCTGTGTGTGATAGGAAGATAAACAGCAGAGAAGCTTTGTCTGGGGATGTCAGGGGTGGTGTGGAAGAAGGATGAGCTGCTGCAGATGCCTTGTGTAGATACAGAGGGTGCTGGAGTTTGGGGCCTGGTTCGATACATCTGTCATGAAATAGATGTGCTCTCTCCCACTGTATGTGATATGTGCAGAATCATAGAATCACAAGGTTGGAAAGGATCTACAAGATCATCTAGACCAACCATCCTCCCATCACCATTGCTACCACAAGCTACTAAATCATATCTCATAGCTCCTCGTTCAGAAACCTCTTGAACACTGCCAGGGATGGCAAACTCCACCTGGGCAGGCCATTCCAGTGCCTGACCACTCTCAGAGAGAAAAAGTTTCTCCTCATGTCTAACCTAAACCTCCTCTGGTGCAATTTGCACCAGAGGAGTCTTGTTCGTTGCCTGGGAGAAGAGGTCAAACCCCTCCTCATCACAGCCTCCCTTCAGGAAGTTGCAGAGTGCAATGAGGTCTCTTCTGAGCCTCCTCTTCTCCAGACTGAACAATCCCAGCTCCCTCAGCAGCTCCTCATAAGACCTGTGCTCCAGACCCCTCACCAGTTTTGTTGCCCTTCTCTGGACACATTCCAGGGCCTCAGTGTCTTTCTTGTAGTGAGGGACCCAAAACTGAACACTACTGTGTTCAGTACTCTGGAGGTGCAGCCTCACCAGAGCTGAGTACAGGGGGATGATCACCTCCCTGCTCCTGCTGGCCACACTATTTCTAATGCAGGCCAGGATGCCGTTGGCCCTCTTGGCCACCTGGGCACACTGTCGGCTCATGTTCAGCCGAGCATCAACCAACACCCCCAGGTCCCTTTCCTCTTCACAGTCATCTAGCCACTCAGCCCCAAGCCTGTAGCGCTGCAGGGGGTTGTTGTGGCCAAAGTGCAGGACCCGGCACTTGGCCTTGTTGAACCTCATCCCATTCACTTCAGCCCAGCGATCCAGCTCATCTCAATTCTTCTGAAGGGCCTCCCTACCCTCAGGCAGATCAGCACCACCTCCCAGCTTGGTGTCATCTGCAAACTTACTGAGGGTACACTCAATCCCCTCATCCAGGTCATCAATCAAGTTATCAAACAAGATGGGCCCCAGTACCAACCCCTGGGGGAACACCGCTTCTAACTGCTCACCACCTGGATTTAACTCCATTTACTTCTACCCTCTAGCCAGTTCCTTACCCAAAGAAGTGTATTCCTGTCCAGGCCACAGGCAGCCAGTCTCCCCAGAAGAAGCCTGTGAGAGACCATGTCAAAGGCTTTGCTGAAGTCTAGGTAGACTACATCAACAGCCTTATCCTTGTCTAACAGTCTGGCCATACAGCTGTAGAAGGAGATGAGGTTGCTCAAGCACAACCTGCCTTTCATGAACCCGTGCTGGCTGGGCCTGATCCCCTAGATGCCATGCACGTGCCATGTGATCTCACCCAAGATGATTTGCTCCAGAACTTCCCCCGGTACCGAGGTCAGGCTGACATGCTTGTAGTTCCCCGGATCCTCCTTACGGCCCTTCTTGTAGATGGGAGTCACATCAGCAAGCCTCCAGTCCTCTGGGACCTCTCCAGTTAACCAGGAGTGCTGGTAGAGGCTGCAAGCATCTCAACAATCACCCCTGCCAGCTCCTTCAGCACCTGAGGGTGGAGCTTGTCCGGTCCCATGGACTTGTGATAGTCCAGGTGGAGGAGCTCTCTGACTGTCTCCATCTAAATCACTGTGGGTGTATTCTGCGTAGCATCCCAGACTTCGAGATCAGGGCATAAAGTGCTCTGAGGACAGCAACCAGTTCCAGACACAGTGTGATGGCCAAATGCTGGGAAGGAGAAAGAAAGGGAAAGGACAGGTCACAAACTGCAAGAGGAGATGAGGACTGGGGTTGCATTGAGTGTACTAAAAGAACTTGATGCCAGTCTTCTTTTGTGTGCTTGAGGTCCCTGTCGTCATGAAGTCCTGAGTCACAAGTCAGGTCCACAATCTCTCTTTCAGGCTCTGCCAGAAACTTTCTCATAAACTGTAAATGTTTCAAGGTGTAACTGTCCCTTTCCATTTCTGTAGTACAGGAAGGAGGAAGAAGCATCTACAACCAAACTCTTTTGCACTGTGAACACAACTCTGCTCCTTCCAGTACACTGAGTTCAGAATCATTTAAGCTTTTGAAATCTGGGAAAGAAGAGATGAACTTTTGAACCAAGACGTGGTGTACTGAAAGCCCTCAGCCGTGGGCTTGGCTTCTGAATAGTGAATGAGAAACAGTTCTTTGTTTCAGAAGAAATCTAGACACTGAGGAGTTAGGCAGTTAGATCACATGGCTCCTTGGGGCTGGCTTTGTTGCAACCCTACAGATACAACAGCATCTTGGTTTCTTTGGTGCTTCTCCCTCTTTCTAATTGATAAATTATATGTTGTATCTGTGTGATACGTAAAACTCAAGCATAGAGAGCATATAGCATATTTCTGTAATTTTGTAGAAGCAGTAAGACTTGGGTGCTGAGAGTGTCTTCTCTGGGGCATTTTTTTACAATAGTGTTAATACTGCCCTTCCTTCCACATGAAAAGCCACACAGTCATGGCTATTATCCCATGCAGGATTAACTTTAACACTGATTCTGCAAAGGTTTGTGGTGTTGAGCTTTCTGCAAAGTCTGCTACCTAAGTACTGAAGCACTCTTCTCATTTACATAATCTAATTGTTACAGGCGTTAACAATTACTCTCTCTTCCAAATCCTCTATCTGATCTCCACAAGGCAAATTTTGTCAGCGCAATTAAATAGGAGCCCATTAGATGTAGGCAGAAGGAAAAAGAAAGAAAAAAAAGGCAAAAAGATTATCAGAGTTTCTCAGCAGAGTTTGTGACTCTTTAACCACAGTATAGAGCTGGTTCAGATGCTGATTCTACTTCCTTCTTCTACTTCCTTCTTCAGTTTTGTCCCTAATAGCTGTGGAAACAAAGAAATGTCAGCAAAAGCGTTTCACTTACTCGCTTTCTGACCGCAGTCTGCTCTACAAGCTGTGTTATTTGCTGTCTGCTGTGCATGCTGGAAGGAAAGGAAAATTACTGCAAAAAAATTGCTGCATCCAGATGTGGAATCCTCAGAACAGGAGAGTGTCTCGCTCCAATTTATAGAAGGGAGATGAGATTCTTTTAATATCTGTATACCCGGCGTGAGATTAAGAAACAACGGTTCATATGTTAGTCCATCCAGTTTATTACAAATCCTAATCAGGGAGACGGGGAAGGGAAGGAGGGCGATAGAAAAGATAGGAAAGAAGCAAGAATTGCGTAAAGCGGGGATACTCACCACCAGGATCCAACAGCGGTCCCATTGCGTTACGTTTTGAAGGTCTGAGGCAGAAGAAGCGGTGGGGAGGGGGGGGGGGGGGAGGGGAGGGTGTAGCAGCAGCATGTCTGAACTTGGGCAGCAAGCAGGTAGCAGCAGGCAGCTACAGAGCCAATGCGGGAGGAAGCAGCAGCGCTCAGGCAGCAGGCCCAGGAGAGTTCGTCAGCATGCAGGCATCACTTTGTGAGGAATCTGTTGTCTGAAATCCTTGTTCTTCTTCATGAAGAATCTGTTGTCAGAAATACTACCCTCATGGTTTTCAGTTCCCCTTTTATCCTCCTTGTTCTCCTACCCAGGTGACAAGGATGGGGCTTGATCAAGAGTCATGTGAGTAACCCCTGAGTAACCCCTGAGATGGCCATCATCCTGAGATAAGTCCACACAAAAGAGCACTTCACAGCTATTTAGCTGCAGCCCATCTCTCTCTCCTTACCCCTGGCCTTGTCCATCTGTGTCCCCCAGACAAAGGATTTCTCAACCCCTGTCCAGGACTTGCCTGGACTTGAACAAGTCCGTCTGTGTCCCCAGCAAGCTTTGAGACACTGATGTTAACAGAACAATATCTTACAGAGAGACAGACCTGTCGGAGAGCATCCAGAGGAGGGCCAAAAAAATGATTCAAGGGATGAAACACCTTCCCTGTGAGGACAGACGGAGTGAGCTGGGGCTGTTCAGCTGGGAAAAGTGAAGGCTCTGAGGATACCTGAGAGCAGCCTTTCAGTATGTAAAGGGGAATGTAAGAAGGAAGGCGACAGACTCTTTAGAGGATCTGTGGTGACAGGACAAAGGGAAGTGGTTTCAAACTAGCATGGGAGATTGAGACTGGATATAAGGAAGATGTTTTTTATGATAGTGAGACACTGGAACAGGTTGTGTGGAGAGGAATTGGATGCACCATCCCCGGAGACATTCAAAGTCAGGCTGGACAGGTCTCTGGGCATTGTGATCTAGCTGTAGGAGTCACTGTTCTTTGCAGGGGAGTTGGACTAGGTGTCCTTCAAGGGTCTTTTGCAATTCAAACAGTTCTGTGATTCGGTAAAGGAGAAACAAGGAAGCTCAAAGATGGCAAAGACCATCTGCAGATGTAGCAGGCTAAAGAGAAGCAGGGTACAAAGTTGAGATGGTGATGATTCAGCCAACTGAGAAATTACGTAATCTTTAGAGAAATCAAGACCATCTCAGTGTTTCCTACTCTCATTCCTTATATTTCTGCCTGGAAACCTCAAGTGAAGCATCATGTTTGGGTGATGGTGGAGAAAACTGGAAGCAGAGAACTCCACAGAGCAGTATGGACAGCAAAGTCAAGAGTGAGTCTTTGGGGGCTGAGGAGCAGTCTTGGCTTTCCTCTGCTCTCTCACCAACCTCCTTGTAACCCCCAAGGGCTCGGAAGTTAAGCTGCAAGAAAGGAGTGGAATAACTTTTCTGGAAGAAAAAGTGTGAGGGGGCAAAAAGCAGAGTTAGAGAAATGTATGTGTGGGTTGCAAGGGAAGTATCAAACAGGACATCAGTGCTTCCTAGATGAAGCCTCTGCAGTTCTCTGACTCAAAAGTGAGATATAGCATGCTGCTACATGTATTATATAAAAATAGGCTTATATTGGTATTTATAGAATAAGACGGTCATTTTCTGATAGCCATCAGCACTGCCAGACTATGAATAAAAATACTTGAAGGTGGTAATAAAAATATCTCCTGCTCCTTTTTGCAAAACTTCACTGTGAGCAAACCTGGTAAAAATAGTGATGCTGTTAGTCATTTTCTGTTTTGTTTCTATCACCTAACAGGAATAAGCACCAAAAATTTCAATTTTATCACCCTAACAGAGCTATGGGTGTTTGCAATGCTGTTTTTGGAGACTGAAAATAATAATCATAATAATAATCTGGGCTTTGTGTAAATTTGCAGAATATATTCAATGATAACAATTTATTGATATATATATATATATTTAATTCTAAGAATGTGGTGCTACGTCCTTTAATCACAGTGCTGTTGGCTGTAGTATCTCCTTGTTCTCCTCTCAATTTCAGAGAAATGTTTTCTAGAGATTCCTGCTGAATTAAGATACTGAGGCAAAACTGAATTTGCTGTGCACAGGCAGGAGATGTCACCGCTGAAGTTACCCACTAGAAACAGAGGACTGGGAGCTGACATCGCTGAGGATTATTTTAGATTGTTGAGCCATGAGACAACTTTTTAAAATACAAGGGAGACAGGGTGCATGAGGAGAACGATTGCTGTTAGAAGCAGAAATGAAAGGTAAGTTTTAACACAACTGCATATAAGTATATACACCAATGTCTAGTGAAATAATTTATAGAATATATATTTATATTTATTAAAATATGTGCTGGAAGAGTTAGGCAGGGTTAGAAACCTTGGTTGAGTCTTGGATGTCCTTTAAACCATGACAAAAGAGAAAATCCAATCTCACTGCTAAGGAAAGGCCATGTGTTCGAGGAGAGGTATTGTCCAGATTTATTCCACAACATGCAACACTAATTAGTGTGTTTCTATGCATTCTCTGCAGGAGGGGAGGAGTGAAAGACCTCCAGAGGATAATCCAGATCTTATGCTAATTTTGAAGTAATTTAGTCTAAGACTGGAATTGCTCTCTGGAGGGATCTCTCTTGTTTCACTGACTTCCGAGGAAATGTTAAATTAATTAGGTGCACCTGACTTAGTTGGACAAGTCTGGACCTAAATGATAGGATTTTCATAGAATCAATGATGTTGGAAAAGTCCACTAAGATCACAAGTCCAACCCAAATCCACCTCCACCATGCCCACTGGCAATGTCCCTCAGTACCACATCTACCCTTTTCTTGAACACCTCCAGGGCCAGTGACTCCACTACCTCCCTGGGCAGCCTGTGCCAGTGCCTCATCACTTTTTCTGAAAATATGTTTTTTACTAATGTCCAATCTGAACCTTTCTTTCATTGAAATGGTGCTACCAATGCTTGCTGGGCCCTGTCTGATGAAATGTGACTGTCTAGTGTCACATAGTCCCCCAAAGGGTGAAGTTTCTGGTTATAAGTAATGTGCACCTATTGATGGAGAACAAATGTTTGGTTGAAGATTTAGGACGGGGACCTCTTGCTCTTTCAGCACATGCTGACTGGGCTTATGTGAATGTTGAAGGGCTGTCACTAAAACGACTGGATGTGTAGGGCAGTCAGTTCAGCATGAGTACTGCTGGTGAACTGGTGTGAAGATATGAAGGTCTGCACAGACAGGAAAGAGACTTGTGATATGAAAA
The DNA here is from genome assembly GCF_019232065.1 of Centrocercus urophasianus. NCBI lineage: Eukaryota > Metazoa > Chordata > Aves > Galliformes > Phasianidae > Centrocercus > Centrocercus urophasianus. The sequence goes on from NW_024885532.1 coordinate 9,983,993, forward strand.
CGGCAATGAAAACACTCATTCTTTGCTGTGTCAGTAGTGGTGACAGCCATAGAGATTTGCCCTAATGTAACAAGTTACTCATAGTTCTTGAGGAAGATGTCCTATCCTTACAGACTTTCAAGGCAAGGCTGGAAAAGGTCCTGAGCAACCTGATCTAGTTGTGATGTCCCTGTTCCTTGCAGGGGAGTTGGACTAGATGGCCTTCAGAAGTCTCTTCCAACTCCAAGGATTCTCTGATTCTAAGATTTCTGTGTGTGTATGGATGCCATTGGGTCAAATTTGATGGGGGTTTTACCAGTCCCTTTTGTAGCCCTGGTTGTGTGTGTTGCCTCCTTTTCCAAAGCCTTCTGAAGTGCTAGGCTAGTTCTCCCTCCAGGTAGTGTGTTTCGGTTTTATGTAGCTTTACCCATGGAAAATCAGCAATTCTCACCAAATTTCTTAGGTTTCACAGAATCACAGAATAGCCAGGGTTGGAAGGGACCTCAAGGATCATGAATCTCCAACCTCCCTGCCACATGCAGGGCCACCAACCTCCCCATTTAATGCTAGACCAGGCTGCCCAGGGCCCCATCCAATCTGGCCTTGAACACCTGCAGGAATGGGGGCATCCAGGACCTCTCTGGGCAGCCTGTTTCAGTACCTCACCACTCTCACAGTAAAGAATTTCCGCCTGATGTGCAACCTAAATCTCCCCTCTCTCAACTTAAAACCATTTCCCTTTGTCCTGCTGTTATCTACCCTTTCAAAAGAGTTGATTCCCCTCCCCTCTGTAGGCTCCGTTTAGGTATTGAAAGGCTGCAATGAAGTCACCCTGCAGCCTTCTTTTCTCCAGGCTGAACAAGCCCAGCTCCCTCAGCCTGTCTTCATAGGGGAGGTGCTCCAGTCCCTTGATCATCTTTGTGGCCCTCCTCTGGACCCTCTCCAACAGCTCCCCGTCTTTTTGTACTGGGAGCTCCACACTTGGACACAGTACTCCAGATGGGGCCTCACAAGAGCAGAGTAGAGGGGGACAATCACCTCCCTGTCCCTGCTGGCCACCCCTCTTCTGATGGAGCCCAGGATATCAATTTGCCTTCCGAGCCGCAAGGGCACACTGCTGGCTCATGTTAAGTTTTTCATCCATCAAGACCCCCAGGTCCTTCTCCACAGGGCTGCTCTCAAGGACTGCTCCTTCCAGTCTGTATGAATGCTTGGGATTCCTCCAGCCTGAGTGCAAAACCTTGTACTTTGCTGTGTTGAACCTCATCAGGTTCACCCAGGCCCATCTTTCTAGCCTCTTGAGGTCCCTCTGCATGGCATCCCTTCCTTCCACTGTGTCAACCGCACCACTCAGCTTGGTGTCATCAGCAAACTTGTTGAGTGTGCACTTGATTCCGTCATTGATGTCATTGATAAAGATGTTAAAGAGCACTTGTCCCAAGACAGTCCCCGGGGGGATGCTGCTCATTACCGGCCTCCACCTGGATATACAGCCATTGATGACCACCCTCTGCCTGCAGCCTTTCAACCAGTTTCTGATCTATCAAGTGGTCCACCCATCAAATCCACATCCCTCCAATTTGGAGATAAGGATGTGGTGGGGGACCATGTCAAAGGCCTTGCTCAAGTGCAGGTAAATGACATTGGTCGCCTTTCCCTTGTCCACCAATGCTGTCACTCCATCATAGAAGGCCACCAGAATGGTCAACCATGACCTTCCTCTGGTGAAGCCATGCTGGTTTCTTAATTAAAGGATGTGAGTGGGAGAAGGAAGAAGTATCAGTGAAACTCCACTGTTCTCAGCTATACCCTGTCTCAGAATTTCTGTTATGCTGCATGGGTCTAAATAGTGGCACTTACCTTTCTGTTCAATGGAGCCAGAGACAACAGAGTAAATATTGCAATAGGGATGAATTCAGATATATTTGTGCATTTTTGAAAGTATCTGCTCTATTGCTATAGGTTACTTAAACAAGACTTTCTTGTTTCAGGGCCTGAAAACAGCATAGCAAAATGCTACTGGTTTCTTTTTCTTTTCTTTTTTATTTTTATTTTTATTTTTATTTTTTGATAACTTTAATCATCTTTCTGTATTTCAGGGCTGGAATGTAATCATAGAACACAGCTCTTCAGATTGTTCTTTCTGTAAGCACAGCTTCATAATGGAGATTTAGTGGGCAGTAAACAGGATGTCGTATGGTGCTCTCTGTCAAAAATTAATGATGGCAATGAAGATTAAATTATTCTTCCATGAAAACGCAGCACATATACAGCGATGTTTGCAAGCAGGCTTCAAATAGGCCATTCCCTGGGGACAGCCTGCAGTTCGCTGCCTGCCCCCCGCTTCCAGCCCTGGCTTGCCACTGAGGGGAGCTGCATTTAATGCCTGCCAAGGAGGCTTTTGTTCCCAGCCTTCCAGATGGGGGGAAGCTGAGCACATCCCATCCGGATAACCTGATGCACAGCTACCTGCAGTGAGCTCCCAGTGCTCCAATTTGCTCTGCTGGCAGCCTCTAGCCACCCATCCTTGTCAGAGCTCTGAGCTCTGCAACTGTGGGGATTCGCTGTGTATTCAGTTCTGCATATTTGAGAGGGGTGGATGAAGAGGGAGGAGTGATTTTCCGCAGTTAGAAACCGAAAATCTACAGCATATCTACAGGAGGAAGGCCTCCACTTTGTCATCTGCTTCTGATTTTTTTCTCCTGGATGAAGCACAGAGGTGCTGGTGAGAGAACAACATATTGTTTTCTGAGACAGGTTTGCAACTGATGCTGGCTGGTATGGATGTCCTGGTGTGCTGAGCAAAGCTGTTTCACATGAAGCTTTCTGTAATGCAGCTCCCAGCTGTTCCCTGATTCACGTTTTGGCAGTAGGTGGCTGTCTACCTCTGCAGAGGTTCAGCCAGGCCCAGTATTCCCCAGGCCACTTGCTTCTCAATTCCCCAGACCTGTTTTCTGTATCCAACTTAGTGAAGATGTAAATATTAAGCAGAAGATTTCATGCCTTCCACAAGCCGCTTTCTCAGTGAATTCATTCCCGGTACCAGAGAGAAAATTAGGAAAACACCTCTTGGAGGGAAGATGTCATCGTGGCCATTTGTTCCCTCATGGGAGAACTGTTACCTGTATCCTGATAAACTTTTGTGTTCTCACAGCTTCATCAGTTATCAGTTTGAATATTGGAAAGCATCTGGTTTGGGGGTTTTACATTTTTGAATGTTCTTCTGAGGCTAGTGAGTTGGCTTGATTTTCGCCCCTGTCATATCCACATCCATACCCTGTGTGTCTTCTCAAGTGAATCCCCTTGTGGGGGATCTGTGTAACTGAACAATCCTGCAAGCAGTCCAGACCTGGCAAAGCGTACCTTCCCTCTTGTTTTTGAAGCCTGATGTCTAAGAAGATACCGTTTGTGTATGCTCAGAATATGTGAGCTTATTGAAGCGAAAGGGGAAAAAGAGTGAGTGCAAGCATGGTGCTGGACCTTTGACACTTGTGAATGTATAAACCAGTGTACACCTGACATTTTAACTCTCCTTGGGAGGATTTGGAGAACTCGTTGCTATGTGGAGCTGCAGTGTATGTGTTATGTAAAATCCATCTCCTCCTGTCTCCTCTCTAAGATCCCTTCTTCAATTACTTGTGTATTTCATGGAGAAAATTGCTACCCTGATACGTTTATTCTTTCAGTGAGCAGTGAACATTGTTGTTGTTGTTCCCTGTCTCAGAAATTAGCTGGATAAATTACTTTGTTTAAGTTAATCAAACCAGCACAGCACGCAAGAGTATCTCTCCGTTTCACCCTGTTGGCTGCATGACACCAGTGCTGGTGTTGAGGCAGGGGTGACCTTACCTTCTGAACCTGGCAGGGCTTCCTAGGTTTGCCTTTCAAATATGTTTGTCTTTCTACATGCACTCCAACTTTGCATCAGTGTAGATGCATAACATTTCTGGTATTGCTGTTCCTTGACATGAGATATGGAGTCTTTAATGATGATTTTTGCTTTTCCAGTTTTACTGGATAGAGCTGGTAACAGGGCATTAGTCACCTAACACAAACTCACTGGAAGATGGAGTAAAGTCAAAATAACCCCTTGTGCCTCTGTGAGCATTGTCCAGAATGCTGCATGCTTTCATGCTACATGATGGGGAACTGACTGCACCTCTGTTCATCCTTCACCATTGACACACTTTGATATTTTTTCTTCTGGTCACCATATTGAGATCTCTCAGGGATCTCTTGGAAAGAGTCCAGCGGAGGGCCACAAAGATGGTGAGGGGCCTGAAGCATCTCTCCTATGAAGAAAGGCTGAGTGAACTGGGCCTGTTCAGCCTTGAGAAAAGAAGACTGAGAGGGGACCTGATCCAGGTCTATAAATATCTACGGTGTGGGGGGCAGAATGGCGAGGCCGGACTCTTTTCAGTGGTGAGTGGAGACAGGACAAGGGGAAATGGCCGGAAGCTGCAGCATAGGAAGTTCTGCACAAATGTGCGCAAGAACTTCTTTACAGTGAGGTGACGGAGTACTGGAACAGGCTGCCCAGGGAGGTGGTGGAGTCTCCTTCTCTGGAGATGTTCAAGACCTGCCTGGATGCCTACCTGTGCGACCTGCTGTAGGGAACCTGCTTTGGCAGGGGGTTGGACTCGATGATCTCTGGAGGTCCCTTCCAACCCCTACAGTTCTGTGATTCTGTGATTCTGTGATCTCTGCCATGGCTCCAAAATGCATACTTCACTTTTCTGGATTCGGTGCAGCAAACTGATTAAACTGTGCAAGATCAACAATAATTTCTCTCTCTGGAGGGTGATTGCAGGTAAGAGATAGAACCCCTTTGTAATAAAGTCCTCTTAGTCCTCGTGTGGATCAGGGATATGCTAACTCCCCTGTGTGTCCAAGCTATTTGCAGCTGCTATTGCAGCCCAGAAACAAATATCTATGGTGTTGGACATACACCAGAATTGTAAGCAGCCTGTGGAAAGAGGATGTGAGCTTCCACCATTGCCTCTGTATGTTTCTTTGTTCTGGTGAAGACGTGATCCATTTGTGGATCACACCTACTGTCCAGGCCCTCTAGTTCTAGCCTCTAGATGGTATATCATAGAATCATAGGATTCTTAGAGTTGGAAAGGATCACGGAGGGGCATCTAGTCCAACTCCCCCACAATGAACAGGGACATGGACAGCTAAATCAGGCTGTACAGGGTCTTATCCAGCTTCACCTTGAAAGTCTCCAGGAACAGGGCACCAACCACATCTCTGGGCAACCTGTCCCAGTGCCTTACCATCCTCACTGTAAAAGACTTCTTCCTCATATCTAAGCTGAACCCATCCTCCTCAAGCTTGAAGACATTTCCCATTGTTCTATCACCACAGATCCTCATATGTTCTTTCAAAAACACATTCCATACACAAATGCCTGTGGGGCTGTGGTGGAACCTTTTGGTTTAAATCCTGCTCACAGATAAGTGCCTGTTTTAGCACCTTCTTACCACAGCTGCCTGCTTCTGAGTAAAAATCCAAATTGGTTGGGCTATTTAGTAGTCAGTACTGACAATTTTTGTAATGTCTGTGCAGAGCAGATAGTAATAGCAATAGATAATAAACAGTTCTACATTTCCAGATAAACTTGTCTGTATTTCTTCATCCATTTGCAGAGTGGCAGCATACTGGAATACGCTGCCTAGATTAATTGTGGACATTCCTTCTCTGGAGATATTCAAGACCTGTTTGGACACCTACATGTGCAGCCTGCTGTAGAGACCCTGCTTTAGCAGAGAGGTTGAACTCATTGATCTATAGAGGTCCCTTCGAACTCCTCCAATTTTGTGAGTCTGTGAGAATTTTATTGAGCTGGGAATTTTTGCCACTGAATCTCCAAGACCCTTACACTTCAAAGTGCAGAACCACCTGAAGTTTTAGAAATGCTTCCTAGTCTTCATCTACTGGCAAACTATTCAGGAGGCACAACTCAGGTGGTAGTATGGTTACCACTTACAATGACAGCAGGATGAGAGAGTTTACATTTCCTCCTGGATTTTCCAGGTCATCAGTAGAGACGTCAGTTCCACAACATGATTAAATTAGGCAATATTTTATTTAATAAAAGACTAAAAGGCAGAGATTTTGCATCTAAGTAATGTTCAGCAAAACAGCTGAACCCCCCAACACAGAGTTGTAGACTACTTTACTGAACAAGTAGAAGTACTCCTTTCAAATGAACCATATTTTTCTTTTCCTTTCTTGGACGTGGAGATCAGTGAAAAAGAATCCTAACAACTAATTCAAACCTGACCTAACTTGAAGGGACAACAGCAGAAAATATGAAATTAGTTGCCTTAACAGTAACTTAACAGTTGGAGCTGCAACTGGTGAGACTGCTGTCTCATGTCTCCATCTGCCTCATGTCAATATGAATGGCCTACATTAAATTTCTGTGAAAAAAAAAAAAAAATTGCCCCGTAATGGTAGTAATGGGCATAGATAAGGAGTAAGGACTGCTCACTACAGAAAGTCTGCCCAGACATGACCAAACTCAGAGATATAAAGAAAGACAACAAGAATAGTGTTGAAAATTTTATGCATATTTTAGTTATACATATATTTATATTATTCTATATATTTCAGAAAAGCAAGAAAAAATATAGGTGGTCATCTATATAAAGCATCCAGCTTTTACCTCCTATTCATCACTAATATTCATTCTGTTTCTTTCTTTATAGACATGATGCTGAACTTCTAGTAACTTAGTCATGATCAGCAGCTATCTCAAGCATAGGATGAAGTAGTTTAGAGGAGATATTCTTTCTCTACTGATCTCAAAAGAAAAGACCATAAATAATTTTACAAAATTCCAATAGATTGGACTGCAAAAACACATACAGTGGAAAACATCTTATTGCTTCTTTGTACTTTCAAAGATTTTTTTTTTAATATTAGAAATTGAATAAAAGCCATGATATCTGTTGCCTTGATACAATCCCTTTCCACATTCCAATGAAGGAATCTTTCTCTGGGTTCCTCTGTTCATTAGCATAAACCTAGTGAATAAATTAGTCTGCACTACAAAGACACTGAAACAGCTGGGACATCACTTCTAATAACCCTCTACTATTTGTATGTGTGGTGGTCTTAGAGAAGTAGAAAGGGAGATAAATATATCTCTTCTCATCAGTGTGGGTTATATTTGGAAGACCTCATGTGATGTAAATTTCCATTGTTAAACCACTGCAGAGAAAAAATAAAACATAAAAAAAAAACCTTTCGGGCTCTCAACCTCTGCAATGCTGATGAGAAATCATGATGTCCCACAGTAGTCTGGGAGTCAGTGTGTCCTTCGGGAAAGTACAGATACATTCTCCAACCAAATGAGACTTCTCTTTCACACTTGAGTTGCTCTTGAACCTCAGTGAATCTGATATGATAAGAAAGTCTACACCCAGGGTAACATAGTTGTCAAATGAACTAGCAAACTGCTGAGTTTATGTCAAATGCATAACAGAAAATCTCGAAAGAAAACAGATCATAAGATTGATGCCTCAAACCTTTTGCTTGCTCCAGATCTCACATTTTACTGTAAGTGTGAAAGCCATGAGTTTTTGTTGTTTTTAAATTAAGTAAAACAATCTCACAAAGGGAGCATCTCATTTTGGTGAAATGTCTCCTAAAATCTCCTCTTCATTCTTGAGCTAACAGATAGCATAGCCAATGCTTTGTTCTTTCTTTTGCATGTTGCAGTTTCATTCACACTCTCTTGCACTAGAAAGACCTAGATAAAGTGTAATTGATTCCTTGCTTCTACCTGCAGCAAATTATCTCATTTAAAATGTTAATTTTGATCCATTCATGCTCAGGTGAGAAAGTACAATTTCAAAGGTTGCTTACACAAGATGTGATATCATCAAGCCTCTTTAGCTCTGAAGTTCATTATGAGCACCAAGGGTTTTAATTGGAAATTTTTCCCCTGGCATCACATTGTCCTACTCTGTTACGTCCCTGGGTGACTGTGACAAGGACTATCATATGAAAGACATACTCATACCTGTGCAAAGCCCAGTGTGGACATGGCAACGTGGTTCACCACAGATCTGATCCAAAGTCTACAGTATGCCACCTCACTGCTGGTTTTTGAATTTTTGTCAAAGATCAATTGAGAGAAGCCCCACAAAACATGTCACAGGAAAAATAAGCATCACAGTCGTATCTATATGATTGCCCTTACTTGTTAGGAGTCACAAGTAAGGTTACTATTAAGTCCTGAATGTGGAAAATAAATCCGGACAGGCTGACTCCATTCCCTTTTTTTTTTTTTTTTTTTTTTTTTTTTTGGTGGCAGAGTATTCTGCTTCACAGTTTAGGATATCAGTTTCTGAGAATTCCAGCATTTCCACATTTCCTTCAAATATGATTCTAAATGTTCACATTGAGGAATTGAGGATGGCACTGACATTCAGTGATCTGATTGGGTCCCACAGATACTGTGTGCAAACAGAGAATGCTAACTCCTAAAGAAAAGCAAAAAAGATGGAGCTGACTAAAGTGGGGAAAGGGAGTAATAAGGTGGGAAGGACTAGGTGTGGTTCAGAGCAGTAATGTAATTTTCTTTTAAATATAAAAGCTTAATCTAAACACTAAGTATCTGGATCCTCCAGAAACTGGGTCAGTTCCAACCCAGAATGAATTGAATTGTCATTGGAGGTGCCCACCTTTTACCACTGACTATGAAAACAATCCTAGGCTTGTTATGAAAGAGTTAAAATCACTTTAAGCATTTGAATATTAACAAATTGATCCCTAGTGATGCTAATCAGAATAAAAATATCCAGATTTTTGCATACTGGGAAGCTCTTTCTAGAGGAGGACAGTGTTGTTAGTCCTTTTCAAGCCGAGGAAGATGCAGCAAAGCAAGTGGCCCAATATCACTCAGTCAGTGGTGGAAGTGACAGGAATAGAATCCAGATCTCCCTCATTCCAACCCAGTGAACTTCATGCATATCACTAAACATCACTACTTTCATTTTTGGAGAACAAAAGCTGACCCTGAGTAAAAAGGAAAGGCATAGGAACAGTCCCAAGCTTGGGCCTCGTTCTTGGGCCATCAGTGCCCCTGCTCAGAGTCTCTGAGGATTCTTCCATTCTTCACATTGTTATTTCTCTGCATTTCTGCATTGTCTGTTCTGTTATTCATGGGGGAAAAAACCCAAACCAATTGATTTTCTCTTCAGAATTGCAACCAGAACATTATGCTGAGCTGAGCATTTCTGAATTGAAGCAAATCCAACTGCAGTGGCCTTGCCATAGGCACACCCTATTAACAGCAAAAAATTCCATATGTTCCTCTTTCTGTTCAGGCATGACTGTTCTGTGACTTAAATGCTCCAGTTTGCCTCATGTTGGAGAGTTTTCATACTGGGAGCAAATTTGTCTTGTGCCACCACCTACATCTGCTTACCTTTCAGGTTTTCATCTGCTTTTTCCCCCATCACTTTGTGGCTAGTTTTCAAAGCCATTTGTTTGCTTCACCAAGTATTTTTAGCTCCACAGTCTGTTTTCTCTTTCTTCATCCCACAGTAAAGTTATAATGCTGAATTTATGACATGGCAATTATTTTCATGGCAACAGACTGTGGCATCATAAAAAATGATTATGATGACTTCACTGCAGGATCAAGCAGAAAAAACAGCCAGGTTCTGGATAGTGAAATTCACCAGTCCTAGAAAGTCTTTTAGGGCTTATCTGCTGTGTATTCAGAGATATTCTTTGCTCCTATAACTATTAGCATTCTATTATGTATGTGGAGTAAAAGGTATGTACTGTATATATGTAATCCTTGTTAGCCAGGGGAAGTTCATGTCGCATATTCTGAGTAATTTCTTCTCTGAAAGAGTGGCCTGGCACTAGAATGGGCTGCCCAGGGGGACAGCATTGATAATATATTGTTTTGGTAAACATACTAACATACAGCAAGCATTCTCAGAATACAAATCACATGAAAATGGAGGATTCCTGTAACTGGACTTCCAGTGCAGAAATGTCTCACTTCTATCGCTCTTTTATTTCTGACCAGTATTGGCTATTTCTTGTAGGAGAAAACTGCAATGATATCTCTGTTTATTTCTCTCTCCTTCAAGGTTCTAGTGATAACTGCATGTGATATGTTTCATTGTACTTGAAGATAGCATCAGTGTACCCCTAAAATTGCACTGTATCTTTCTGAACCCAGTGGGAAATACTGTGGACAGCCAAGCCAGACTGCTCTTTTTAATGGAAGTATTTTTTTCTGTGCAAAGAATCTACTCTAGCCGGTGCTGTGGAGTGCATAACACAAGCTGTGAGGGTTTAATGGGGTGTTTCATGAGACTCAAGCTAGCCCCTGCCCCCCCCCATAGAGATGAATTTTGCTCTGATCCTCTTCTTGCTAAACCCTATGCAAATATCACATTCAACATTTCCTTTCTCTCAGCACCAAACCACCTATCTTTATTTTTTAGTAACTCCCCAAAGCCCTAATTTGCTGCGCTAGTATGAAAAATCTGACAGGAGCGTATGACAGCTCTGGCCAATCTCTCCCCTTAGATGTAAGCAAGACAGTTAATAACCTTTTTAGAAGGATGAGGCAGAAAGCCTGTATATATCATCTCTCTGTATTAATAGGCTACATATGTGGCCCTCCCACCACATGCATCATGGGAAAACACAGGTTTCTGATTTTTCTGTTTTCACAGCTGAAGAAGATGTTGATGGCATCTCAGACCGTTACGTCAATCGGTCACCCGCAGTACCTCTGTGACCCACGCACCTCACAGTAACTTACAGGGATTTGGGATTTAGATTTAAGCAGAGGACATAAAGAGGTTCTCCAGACTGCAGATGCTTTGATTTTTCTGTGTATTTGGGGAAAAACAAACAAACAAACAAACAAACAAAACACCAAAAAAACCCAAAACCCACACCTTACTGTTTAAAATAATTACAAATGGGAGGGTTTTTTTAATCAAAACTTAAATTTACTACAGATGTTTCATAGGTATTCTAATAGTATATGTATCCAGTGACTAATACTAAAAGGCCTTCACAACAAAGCAGAGCTGTGTAGGCTTTTTTTTGTGTGAGTCAGCCAAAGGAAAGGCAGATTCCTGGGAATGTACACCCAGAAGCTTTTGACAGTGGTCCCTCCCTGGACAAAAATGAGGTAAGATACTCGGTTTCCAGCCTCCTTTTAGAGTACTACAGCAGTCAGTGGCACCCTGGGCGCAGCCAGAAGTTTATCATCAGCCCCTGGAAGTGCTGCAGCCTTGGTGCTGCACTCCTATCAGACTGCTGGCTTGCTTTCTTCCAAGGATCTGGCAAGAGCCAGGGAATGAAAAAAAGAAGTGTTTCATTCAAGAAATACAAACCCAGCAAGTCATATTTAGCTAGATAATCCAAAAATATTAGCTCACATGCAGGAATAGAAACACTCCCTGAACAGAGTTCAAGAATCTTTGGCAGCCCAGCTTGGTCCAGGGCTGCTGATATCCTAAATTAACTGAAATCAGTGTGAAAGCTCACATCCATGTTTGCTCATCATCCACAAACCACAGTCCATGGCTAATAGGTTTGCTGCAAATCCACGAGGGTCCCAGCTGCCCTTCTACAGGCTCACAGTGTGCAGGCCAGCTCCTCCAGCTCCAGCAATGAGCAAAGCAACATGTTACCTGTCTAGGTATCTCTGGCACAAGCAATGGCTTCATAGCGGCTACAGATATTTCATCCCACAGTTTACCTGTAGCATAAAATCTATTCATGATATTGCTTCCTGGTTTATGAAGGCCTGGCATAGCTGGAACTTGTATGTTTGTCAGTGACATTTATCAAGCACTAATTTGGGAAAGGTGCAGGATGACTGCTGGTGGAAGGTATCTTTATTTTTTATTATAATGTATGAGCTAAGCCAGCAGCGTGATCAGTGTGAGGGCATCCTCAGAACATGAGGAACAAAGAGAGACAGAGGCTCACATCTCCATCTAAGGCAGCGGGGGAAATGCTTGCTGATGACAGGCAGAACAGAGGCAGGAGGAGGCTGGGGGCTCTTAGCCCAGTGCTGGAGGCTGGTTGCCATGGATACCCCCACCTCCCATCACTGATGGAGGGGCGTGGGTAACGCTGTGGCTGGGGGGCTCTCTGGGGTGCAGGATGAAGCAGACACACTGTCAATGGAGAGAGCAGCAGCCAATTGGAGTTTGGGGACTTGGAGGAGGCCTTCCTGAAAGCACGGCATCCTTCTTGTGGCTGTGGTGGGTTGGCTGACATGTTACCAAGCTGAAATCTGAATTAGCTGTTCCCTGGGAGTACAGAGGGATATTACTGAGATTGTTCAGTTATAATTCAGATAATTCAGTTCAGACTTCAGTATTTTTCTGTCTGAGTGCAAAATTTGGCAAGGCTGGGTTTTGAAGCTGCTGGTTCTGCCCTCCAGTCGTGAGGCAGATGCAGAGCCAGCATTTGCAATGAAATTGGCAAAGCAGGAGTGCAAGTCTGCATGCATATGTATAGTGCCATGCTGTTGATTTTGGGGTGTGCTGGGGTTTTCTTCTTGTTTTTTTTTTTCCTCTCTCTTAAGTAAGGAACCTGGTTGTAAAACTTTGTTCTCGATTCCCTTCCATATGAGTGCATTAAGACAGATGCAACTCATTCTCATACAAGTAAAGGCATTGTGCTTACCTGTGTCTGTCTTTATTTCTCTGCTGCCTACATGCTGCAATGTCAATCCTCTTCCAATCTGTCTCCCTGAAACAGTGAATGCCTGTGTGAAGAACCGTAAACTGCAATTATTCTCCTGTTTTGCTGAAGTAGCAGTAATGAACTCTAAGTACACTCTTCTGCAATGATATTTAATCAGTAATTGTGACTAATGTTTTTCACAGCCTTGATCCTTTCAAGTCCTGTATTCACTGGCCTATCTCCTGCTGTAGTAGTCAAACCCAAACCTACCCAGTATGGTCCTATAAAAGTAGAATGAAATCTACCTGACTGGCTGACTTGAAATATAGGAAATAGGTTTGAAATTGTCCTCCACTGTGTAAACCCTGACAAGATACTTCTAACAGCTGTGTTTTCATGAGTAGAAACCAACATGGGACATGGAGATAAGTCTGACATGGGTCATGGAGATAAGTCTGAGGAGGCAGGACTGGCCTTAAGTGACTTGTGACTCATTTAGTTATGATGTACTGGTGATAAACCAGTCTCACAGAGGACATAGGATGGATTTATTTTCATTAAAAGAAAAGTAATGCATGTATCATTGACTCTTTATTCACTGTGCATGGAAGCACGTCAATGAAAATTTATTCCCAGAGGTGTACTCATCTCTAGGCAATGTTCCTGCTTCAGAATGCTTAGGATCTAAGACATGATCCAGTGGACATGAATATGCTTAACCTTAGGCACGTGAGTAATAGCCACATTCAAGTGTCATCAGAGACAAGCATTTGCAGGATCAGGGCTTTAAAGGATGCAGTCTCCTGGAAACACTTTACACATTCTTTTTGTAATGAATAGAAGTATTTATGAAAGGCTCACATTTAGGGTTAAAGATGTTTTATGATATAAAATGTCACTGCAGCTAAAGTTAAAAATACTGAGGGAGGCAACTGCCCAGAGTATATTATTAATGATTGTTTTCTATAGGAGTGATTATCCGTTCTAGAGGATTTTCAGTGAAAGACTTTGAGCTAATCACAGATATGATTGTCAGGTTACATTAATGGGTACCCACATATACCCTTGGTTAGTGCAACATGTGTCCTGAATGTCAGAAGGCAAATTAATTCCTGCTGTAATGTTGTTAATTGGTAGGGTTGTGTGAACAATTAGTCCATTATCATTCATGATAAATCTGTTCTAACAACTGGACAGATTTTTTTGTTTATAGGAATGAAAGGAAGCAGCAATCATGTTTCCAATCTGCTTTCATGTCTAAGTAATAAGGTTAGTACTGAATTACGGTTTTCTGTATTTAACAGGAAAGAGCTCCATACAAAGGCCAAGAAAAAGGGAGATAATCCATCTAATATGCTAATTTCCTAAAACTAAAGACACCAAAGCTGTAATTAAAACAATTAAAACCCAGAAGTAGCTACAAGCTGATTCAGCTCAATGTTAAAAGTGGGAAACTATAGAAATTGGGAATCTGATATATTTGTATTGATGCAACTGAACACAGTTTGGGCTATTAAAAATAGCATCCCTACTGAAGGAAAGTCTGGCAAAAGGGGAATGAATACACCACTATTCTAACCACTTCTTAAAAGGGATGAAACTGTGCTGTACCTATTAGAAAGTAAAGAACCCTGGGTAAGATATATTATAAAGGCATTTTTAAGAACTCCCATAGAACACATCAGGGTGACAAGGATCCTGGCTTTGAGAAGAAAGGGATGGCTGCAGCTAAGACCAGCGAAACATCGGAACATACCTAGTATATGGACTCTCCTGTATGTTATTGTGCCCATCACCACACATGGAAAAACTGATTGTTTTACACTATATTTCACTAGAACATACTTATCATTACTTTGGGAACCATCCATAATAAGTTCTTTAGATTGTGTATGGCCTGTTGGAAAATGACATATCCATCATGACTGCAATAGTACTTACCTCCCTGTAGTTCCTAAATTGGTCCAAATTGGCCCACAGCCTTCTCTACTGCTGCTTTACTCATCACTATGTCATTATTCTGCCTACCTTTTCCATACTCCAGCTCTTCTTTCTGCCTATTTGCCATATGCAGTAATACATCTTATTAACCATGGGCTAGCATGCACAGAACAGTTCTGCAATGATTTAAACATTTTACATTATTCTTAATCTGCAAGGAAATCCAATATGAATCATGGACAAAAGGGAGATGAAGCTATGCTAATCTCTTTGGCATTTTTCATCAGCTGAAGTGTATGTTTGACTCATAAGCAGTAGTGTCCTTTCTCAACAGCAAGGACGAGCTAATGATGCAAAGAGCTAAATCATTTAGGTCTTCATTGCAGAAGCCTGGTTTCAGAAGCATAACATTTCTAGTCCGAGAGAACAGACTTAACAAACACAGAAATCAAGGGAGACAGTGAGAGCTGACAAGTAATCCTCCAATTTACAAAGGATATAGCACTGAAATCAAGTAGGTGTTTCTTGCTATATCTTTTGACCAGATAAGAGTCATTTCTCTCTATAAAGAAAGATGCCAGAACACTTAGAGAACAGACTCTGGCACTGTTAGCACCTATACACTGTCCTGCAATATCCATAAACCTATTTTTTGGCATAAAGGGAGCATTTATTACTAGTTGTTTGCTGAAACCACCCGGAGTATTATCTAGAGTGATTTTTAGTAGGGAAGCCAGTCTGCTTTGGTCTGGTCTGAGTCTGTTGTGTGCACAAGAGATTTAATTACTCTTAAGCTTACAAAAGGTGAAAATTTTCTCTCAATCCTAGCGTCTCTGACTAAGTGTAATATTGAAGGCAACAAAACTGCAGACAAACAGCAGTGGTTGAGTAAGTGTTGCAAGTGCATCAAGGGACTCTCTCCCCAGTGCTGGTCTTCACAGAAAGAATGGTTTAGAGAAGGTAAGTCCTGCCCTTTGCCAGAAAAGTGTGGTTGCTATGCATTTCACAGTAAACAGTGTCAGCATGACATAATAGCAACATTTTTCCTATTTTTTCAAGGCTTTCATTACATTGCAGCATGCTATCACTCTGTTGTGAATGTTGTGACATTTGGGTGTAGGTAGCTGTAAAATCATGTAGGGATGTGTACCACAAGGCAACTACAGAGGAGTTGCTGCCTTATGAGACTAGCACATGAAAGGTATCGCTTTGATAAACTGAATGCTCACATGCATAATTAAGCAGCTGTGTGATGTTGTGTATCGTACAATCTGATGATCAAAATGAAATGCAATCATTTTAAAAAGTAATAAGGGAAATATTGAGCAGTAGTAATGTAACGATGTGCAGCAGGAACAAGACAGAACTAGCATTAGTCTTTTTTAGAACAAGGGAATGCCTTGGTAGATCCACAAACAATATGATCCCAATAGTTTCTGAACTTGGAAACAGATGTATGATATGTTCCCTCCAGCACTAAGATTTTGATTTTCAGCTCATCTGACAGAGAAATTGCAAACAATGAAAAAGTGGGTGGGATGGGAAGGAAATGAAGAAAAGCCTGTATCTCCTAGTGTTTTGCTATGGCAGTATGTTTTCAGAAGTTACATTAGTTGAGTGACTCAGTATGCTCTGACATCCCTCACTGAAAAAAGCAAAACAAGAATCTTTTTTTGTATCATAACTTGTATCATAACATGCTTTAATAATATGGCCACACCTCAAGTACTGTGTCCAGTTTTGGGCACCTCCTGCAAGAAAGACTTTGAGGCCCTGGAGCAGGTTCAAAGAAGGGCAACAAAGCTGGTGAGGGGTCTGGAGCACAGGCCTTATGGGGAGCGGCTGAAGGAGCTGGGAATGTTCAGTCTGGAGAAGGGGAGGCTCAGGGGGGACCTTATTGCTATAACTACCTGAAGGGAAGTTGAAGTGAGCTGGGGGTCAGCCTCTTCTCTTGTGTAACTGATGATAGAACTAGAGGGAATGGCTTCAAGCTGTGCCAGGGGAGATTTAGGCTGGACGTTAGGAAATACTACTTCTCTGAAAGAGTGGTCAGGCAGTGCAATGGGCTGCCCAGGGACGTGGTGGAAGTGTTCAAGGAACAGTTGGATGTTGTGCTGAAGGACATGGTTTAGTGAGAACTATTGGTGATAGGTGGATGGTTGGACTACATGATCTTGAAGGTCTTTTCCAACCTTGGTGTTTCTGTGATTCTGTGATATAGACTGCAGAGAATATACTAAGAAATTGAAGCAGAAGGAAGGTCTGGTAACATATTATGTATCCAACTTTAGGGAATACTTTGCCATAAGCAATGAAGCAGCCCTCCATTGCCAATACAGGCTTGCAGTTCATTATGGGGTAGCTTTCAGGTTGCACTATTGAATATTTGGTCCTTGGAAGAAACAGCCCATGGTAGCCTTAAGACTGGTGAAGACTGATGTGCTGCAGCTCAGTGCACAATTTGTGCCATTGAAGTGGCAGAAGAAAGAGGGAGGGAGAGGGAAAGAGAGAGAAAGAGGGAGATGGGCTGGGCTTCTGCACCTCCTGAAATCTGAAGGAAAATGGTCTGGAAATGCCTGACACAGATAGTGAATTTCAAAGACAAAACCACCCTCTTTTCAGAAAAAGAGAATCCTTCTTTATGAGAACTGTTCAGTACCATAACGAATGAGTGAGAATCCCTGAGGAAAGAAATCTAGATTTCTCTTGTCTTTAGGCTTAATCCTCATATCAGACATGCATTTGCTTCAAAGCGCAGCTACTCACAGTGAATGCTTCTACTGAACAAGGCAGAGTCTACAGATGGCAAATCGGGTGCGTATATTGTGCTATGCTCGTCCCTTTCCTCAGAGAAAAAAAACATCCAATGCAACGTTGCAGAGAATGAGCAGTACATCCTTACTGCAGATACATGAAGTAACTCCAAGGTCAGCTCACGAAACGTCATTCAGAGTTATGTTTCTGTACTGTTCTTGCTGGGGAGTTGCTCATATTTCCTTCTAAATCAGCGCAAACTATGGTTATATATTGTTACACAAAATATGAATGCAGTCCATAACACTACTGTGATATGTTGAATCACAGAATCATGAAGGTTGGAATAAACCTTTAAGATCATCTAGTCCCACTGTCCACCTACCACCAATATTTCCCACAATATTGAAAAATATGGAATCTTGAATGATGTTGAAATATGAAATGCCTTTCATACTTCCAGAAACCGGGCAGAGTAGGGCCACATCACAAAGCTCCTGTCGCCACCTTCAGTCAGCCTGTTCTCTGCTTTGACCTGGCCCATTTTGCTCCCCTCCAGGACATGCTGCCATGTGGCACAAGCCAGTCCATACTGTTCACATTTCAAAGGATTTAAGATTACCTTCTGCTGAGTGACTGTGTGTCTTGTCCCAGGTAAAGCTATTCCCTACATGGGCACCAAGAGAGTTTTCCTCCAGGGAAAACTGACAAGGAACACTAGAGGGGACTTTTGATCATAGCATAAGTTTTTACTTACTTTGATGACTGCAGGAATTGGCAAGTTAGCACGTATTTTAGTTTCCAAAAAAGATGTTAAAAAACAGTACAGGTGTTTACTCTTATGCATTTGAAAATTCATTTCCCATGGGTTAATGTCAGCTTTCTAATGGTTCAAAATGTCGTTTGATCCCTAATTCTCCTCTTTAACCACAAATGCAGCACATCAGGAGCTGACAGTGAGCCATACTGATACTTATATTCAATGGACAAACCATGAAAGCTATCTGTCCAGAAGTATTTCAGCTGAGTGTCCCTCACTTTTCACAGTTTCCTTCTGAATAGTATTCCAAAGCAGTTTGGTCTGACTGGGAAACACATCCACTCACACATCTGCACGACTTAGTTTGGTGTTTAATAGCATTCTCTAACAAAAGCCTAGCCTACCATACATATCTTTCCTATTAAAACAAATATTTATGATGGTGTTCCAGCACTAACAATGACAATCATCCTGTCTAAGATCTCATTTCATGTTCAGCAACATTTTTTTCAGTTTGCTTGTTTTGTTGTGTGTTTTTTTTTTTCATTCTCCTTTTAGTATCAGTCAGGGAATGAGAGGCAATTGAAAATCACTTGGAGTTTTACGATATTGTCTACTATTTGTCTTTAAATAATGCAGCCCTGTGTCCAAGGAATAGATAGATGTGTAGAGTCATAAAAGTGAAAAACCTGATTACCTATTATTTATAGCCATTCTCTCCTTACTATAATAATGTGTTAAGCTTTGTTCCATTGTGTGTATTTGTGCCTCTGACAAGCTTTCTGGCACATCTTTTTTGTATAACTCACTCACCTTCAGCTGCTACAAAGAGGATCATCTTCTCTCATTCCATCATCTTGAAGGAAATTATTTCTTATGGTGTGTGGTAAAATTCTTGTTGTTAGGGGTGATGTGTGGATAAGGAACTGTGAGATTATTTATGACAGAGATAACAAAAATATCTCTTACCTAATCTAGTCTGTCATATTATCTATTTATTTTTTCAATGAATTTCCAGTCTACATACTTTTAAGCAGTAGGACTGTCAAATACAGTTTTAAAAATCCCACTGATTTACCTATCAGCCTTGAATATACCAGAAAGACTCTATCCATCATTGACAGTGACCAGCATTTATGAAAAAGGCCACATCTTCCTGATCCGAAGGAATAAGCAAGAATTGCCATTTTGGTGGCAGATCCTTCTTTGAGGAGGTGAATCCCATCCATGCTTAGGACATATGGAGAGTGAAATAACAACTAAGCAAGGATTTTCAAGGATGCAAGCATGAACTCCAAGCCAGAATCAGGGATTGTGCTTCAGAGTAATGTTATTACAGCAGTAGATAATCTATTGCCAACTACTTAACTGTGAAGAAAACCTGTCACAGATGCGAAGTGCCCACCAGAGACCAACACTTCCCTAAAGCACTCGGTCTTTTTAAAATAAAAGACAAATACATTACTTTAATTTTTCACTCATGGACTTTCCTTTTATTCGTAATTCTCCTTGCCCATAGAAAAGTTTGTCTGGGAATTCAGCTCCCAGAATATTTGTATTTCCCAAGAAGTGGTGAAGGTTGAAGACAACTTTGCAGGAGCTCTATGTATCCAAACTGTAGATCCCAGTCCTTCCGCTGCTTCTGCTGTGCATTGCTTTCAGCACACCTCACCCCAGCAGAGTGAGTCAGTGGGATAGAGAGACATTAGCTAATGCTAGCATTGCCTCAGAGCCACAGATGAAGAGGGATCAACTTTCCGGTCTGAAAGAGAATCTGTGAGGCCTTTGCTAGCTTCAATTAGGATGAGAAGAGAAGAGGGAAAAGGAGAAACAACTTAAAATAAAATAGAATTAAAAAAAAAAAAAGGACTGGACAATTTGGAAATTTTTATTTCAGATTTTAATGTTTTTTCTAAACGATCCTTTAGGAACAGTTATTTTGATCTCCAGAAAGAAGCTATAAGTCCAATAAAAGATCAAACTGACACATATTAATAAATAAAAACTCATGCTTTCAAAATATTGAGAACAGTACTCAATGATCTGACATTTCTAAAGAGGAAAAGAAAAAAAGCCAACAGAGATAAATCCTTGATTAGAAATAGTAATGTTGCTCAAAGGTATTTGAGCACCTTAGTTCACAAACACATTCGCTGGTGTGACCAGAAGAACCCCCAGAGGAAGCAGTCCCTGCCTGCTTTCTCTTGCTCTGCACCCATCCTTTCTGGGGCTCAGGGCATGGAGAGGAGGATGGAAGGGGACAACATGAGTTTCCCAATGCAAACAGCCCTGTGAAATTGCAACCAGCTCAACTGCTGGACACTCCTGCAGGAGCAACGAGCTCACAGGAGGTGCTTATCAAAACCATTGGTAAGGTTCAGATGAGTTGACAAACCACCTTTGCTGATACATCCCACTGTAATCAACACTTTCAGCTGAGGGCAATAGAAGCAGCACTAAGGTGGTAGTAGGAAGAGCATGTACAGCCTTGGTAGATGTGGACAGGGAGATGAAGTGATTGATGCGGGTAAATATGTGCAGTGGGAAGGTGGGGATGGTCAAGAGATTTGGGATACTGGGAGACAATCTGGTGGGGAGGCAGTAATTTCTGCACAGATAGAGAGAAATTGGAAGAGCCCTAAGCATGTCTGCTTCATACCCTTCCTCCTGCTTCTAGGACCATCCCTCCCAGCTCTTAGGCCTGTAGATGATGGGGAGTGCATGCCTACTGGGAGCCCTACACCACTCCTGAGTAGCCCAGCCTGGGTATGTAGGCAGGTCAGGTCCTGCTCCTGCATCATCACTGACCGAACAGCTCTGCCTTTGCTAGGTACATTGCTAGATCCAGCCAGAAGTGATTTTTCTCTCCTTCATGGAAGAGAGAAATCAGAATCAGAAACAAAGGACACAGCGGAGAATAAGAGTACTTTAGTTTTGTGAACTAAGATTTGTAATAGCATCTTGTACAACTTAGTTTATTCAGATAATGTTTTGGTTTTTTTTCTGTATGTTATAACAGAATATATTAATAACAGGGATAATCCATCATGACTCACAGTTCAAAATATGTTCTTGCTATGAGAAGCAGTACTATGAACAGCACATGACTGATCAATGGTTTTGTCTCAGTAGTTTTCAAGGAAAATCTGTTTTTCTCGGGTTTCCCTGCTGCCTAAACTACAATCTCAGCCTGAGATTTGCATGATAGTTTGTACTCTGTTTAAAAACGATTATTATTATTTACATATCAACACTGCTTTATTTTTTTTTTAAAGAGTACGACAGGGAAATTTTTCCATTTCAAATATTTGTCCAACATTTGTCTTTGGTGGATTGTCACAATAAAGATAAAATGTAGGTATTCTGTCAATGTTTCTTCAAACTCTTTACAAATCAGGCTCCTGGGAAGAGTAAGGAATGAAGAGACCGATGTGATTTATTTCACAGGCATGCAGCACATCAGTAGAAGAGGCAGGCAAAACCTGTATTTCCAGTATAATACCTTGATACTCTCTCATCTAGGTTGGTTTCAGCTCTTTCTCACTTTGGTGAGTTTGGTGCAGAAGAAAAGAATGTCAGCTTCTACCACAAGGAATAAAGCTCAGTTCGATAGAGTCAGCAGATTCATTAATATTGTGTCTTTTCAACTATAACACTGAAGCACTGAGGCCTGAACCAAACGACCTCTACATTAATTTCATAACCCCGCATTATATATCATCAGTATCTGATCGTTAGTGAGATATGTACGATCATTAGTGAAATATATATCTTGGACAAAACATCTCATTAGCAATAGATGTATCTTGGACAAAGCATTATGAGAATGTATTAACCTTTCCTTGTTTGAAAACACACTGTCAAGACCTCTGGTACGCAAACCTCCTTGATTTCTGTTTGGACCCCTGGACAGGCTTGGGGGGGAATCGACTTGACTTCCGAGGTTCGCTGCTTCGGAGCTGTCCCTGCCAGAACCGCAGCGACCGACCGGCAGGTACAGAGGGGTTTCAGTAGGTTCCTTCATCCAGGAAACCCCGAGGTAACAGAGCAGCCCGGCAGCTCTCGCGAGAGAGGCTGACGTGAAGTGGGCGTTGCCAGGGCAACGGCTCTGCATCCACCCCCCCTGGCTAGAAAAAGCCTCAGGGACGGAGAGGAGCCGTCAGGGCGCATGGAACACGTGGGCCGTTCGGAGGAGGAGGAGCGGTACGCTGCCCGTTCGCGGTACGCTGCCCGTTCGCGGTACGCTG
>NW_024885532.1:10006379-10033394 GCF_019232065.1 Centrocercus urophasianus
GCGGTACGCTGCCCGTTCGCGGTACGCTGCCCGTTCGCGGTACGCTGCCCGTTCGCGGAGCAGTAATTTCCCTCCCCTCTCCCCCCCACCACTGTAAAGGCAGAGCAAGTTTCAGACCACCTACTGAGACTGAATGCGTACAAGTCTAGGGGGTGGAATGGCATGCATCCCAAGGTTCTGAAGGAGCTGGCTGAGGTGGTTGCTGAGCCACTGTGCATTGTATTTGAAAAGTGGTGGCTGTCAGGTGAGTCCTGGATGACTGGAGGAAGGGTCACATCACTCCCATTTACAAGAAAGGGAGCAAGGAGGACCCGGGGAACTACAGGCTGGTGAGTCTCATCTTTGTGCCTGGGAAGATCGTGGAACAGATCCTCCTGGATGACATGCTTGATCACATGAGGAATGAGCATACAATTTGAGACAGCCAGCACTGCTTCACAAGGGAAAGGTCATGCTTAACCAATCTGGTGGCCTTCTATGATGGAGTGACGGCACTGGTAGACAAAGGGGAGGCAACCAATGTCATCTACCTGTGTCAACGGTTTACGGGCTGGTTCGGCCCGGTTCTGTGACTAGCAGGGCGGAGGGATTTCGCAAAATCTGCGCCTCCGGAAAAAGAAAACAGGGAACCCCAAAATAATTAAAGACAGCAGCAATGATTTGAGGAGAAACAAACTAATTTACTAAATCTAGTATTGGAATGCAAGGTAACGCACTATAATACTATATAATCAGAATTGAAGCTAATAAATCAAATATAATGAATGTCTGAAAGGTGGATAGGCATCACCACAATGCTGAGGTGAGATGCGCAGTCCAGTTGAGCAGCAGGCAAACAGGAGAGCCGACGAAGAAGAGCGGACGAAAAAAAGCGCATCAGGTGACCTTGCCAGGAGTTGTATCTCCTCTCCATAACCACAAAGTTCCCTGGGGAATGTAGTTCTTCTTCTGTTCTGAACAGGTACCCAGAACTTGAGCATTAACAGTTAAACTCCCAGTGCCCCACATTACATTATGATGTGGAATACCGAAAACCAAAAATCACAAAACCATGACAACCTGGACTCAAGCAAGACCTTTGACATGGTCCCCCACCACATCCTTATCTCCAAATTGGAGGGATGTGGATTAATGGGTGGACCACCCAGTGGATAGTAAGGAATTGGTTGGAAGGCTGCAGACAGAGGGTAGTAATCAATGGTTCTATGTCCGGGTGAAGGCTGCTAACGTGTTCCCCAGGTGTCTGTCTTGGAACAGGTGCTCTTTAACATCTTTATCAATGACATCAACACTGGAATTGAGTGTACCCTTCGCAAGTTTGCTGATGACATCAGGCTGAGTGGTGCAGTTGACACCATTCAGAGGGAGCTCAACAGACTTGAAAGGTGGGCCTGGGTGAACCTGGTGAGGTTCAACACAGCAAGGTGCAGGGTTTTGCTCTTAATCTGGAGGAATCCAAGGCATGTATACAGACTGGAAGGAGCAGTCCTTGAGAGTAGCTCTGCCCAGAGAGGTTGTAGATGCCCCGTCCCTGGAGGTGTTCAAGGCCAGATTGGATGGCGCGCCCTGGACAGCCTGGTCTAGCATTAGATGCGGAGGTTGGTGGCCCTGTCTATGGTGGGGGGGCGGGGGGAGCGCGCCGGAGATTCATGATCCTTGAGGTCCCTTTCAACTCTGGCCATTCTATGTTTCTATGAGTCCAAAAGGGGGAATGAAACCAGGTGGTTCCACCTAGTTGTCATGTATGCTTGTTTATTCACCAATATAAAAGCTAGACCTTCTTGTAGGAGAGTTGGAGGCCTCACCTATGAGTGATCGCACTGCACATGACCTCCGGTTTTCCAAGAAAGGCTCTCCAAATCCTTGATAGAGTTCCCCAGCAACTATGGATTGGATGATGGTGAAGTATTTCGGCAGCTGGTGATTTATCTTTCTTAGTCACTATTGCTATCCTCATGTAGTAATAGGTGCATCGCTGTATTCTGTTTTATTCTTGCTGTATCATTTCACTTATTTTCTCATTGCTTTAAAATTCAGTAAGGATAAATGCACTTCTTAACTTAGTGTCTGTGACCTTTGTGCTGACCTTGTCCACTGGCAAAGCAAACACCTTGGCAAAATGGAGCCCAGATTCATTTAACCAAAAATAAAATTTAAGGTAATATACTAAAAGATTCATTCAGTGGCTCTTGCTCAATTCATGTTCTAATTTGTTTTGTATGGCTATTTTAATTTGACCCTAAATAAATAAATAAATCAATAAATCTGAGAATATTTATGTAAGAACTGATCTTAGTTTAGAGGTTAGTCTTTTAGAAACAGTTATCTTTGAATAATACACTCCTGGAATGTTGAATAGCCTGAGAAATAATTACGCTTTGTGGAGGGAGAAATATGACCCATCTTCTTTCATGTTTTTGTGTTGTCTTTGTTCCCGTCCCTCTCATTAAATGTGCATCCCCAAGCGTAAAGGAAACATTTTTGGTAAGCATTTTAAAAGGGTTCTTGGCAGTTCTGTTGTTAACTGATGATTCAAAGGTTGCTTCTTGGTTGTTAATGGAGAATGGTGGGTGAGCCAAGTCTAGAAGCAGCTGTCTCCTTCTGGAGTCCCACCAGAGATGATATAGCAGGCCCAGGCTCTGTCTGCATGAACCAGAGCAGCTTTTTTTGTCCAAACTGAAGCACAATCCCTGCTCCAGGAGCTTACATAGCATGGTGCTTTGTACCATGTTCCATAGACCTCTGCACAGAATTAAGACAGCTGCAAGTGCCATGGTCTTGCAGTGAGTAATTTCTGTGTTGATGCTTTATAGCAGCAGAGTAGATGTACCTTTAATTTTGTTAACATGTTGGGGAAAAGTAGGTGCTGAAACTGACTATATCTATGCCATTTCCCTAAGTGCCAGAGCCAGGTGGCGAGCCTATTGCCTGAATCAAGTATTCCTACATGCTCTGCCACTGCTGGTGTCTTTGTGGCAGGGGATGTAAGGCGCCTTCTGGAAGGAAACCAATGGGGATGTGGTCCTGCTATCCAGCATGTGGCTGTCTGGTGAAACATGCTATGGTCATCCAATTGCCAGCTGCAGTTTCACCTTGATGGGCAGCTAAACCCTGCCATAACTGCTCTCATACTCTCTCTCCTCAAGGGAAGGGAGAGTGAAAAGAAGATGGAAAAGGGCTCAAGGGTTGAGATAATGGCAGGGAGGTCAGTCACCAATTACTGTTATGTGCAAAACAGAGTCAGCACAGGGAGATTAATATCAATTATTGCCTGATGATAACTTACTCGAATAGTGAGAACTAAAAGCAAACTAACAATACTTTCTTTGCAGTCCAGTTCTCCTCTACCTTCTGTGCCCTGAGTGGTTGCTGGAGAATGAGGAATGGAGGATGAGGTCACTCCATAACAGTCTTCGCTACTCCTCTGTGGTCATTCCCTGCCTCTGCTCCTCATGGGTCCCTCTCGTGGCATGCAGTGCTTCCCAAACTGATTCTGTATGGGCTTCCTACAGGCTGCAGCTCTCCAAGCACTGCTCCAGCATGGCTTTGTACAATGGGACTCACCTTTCAAGCATTGCTCCACATGTCCCCATGGATGGTAAGTCCCCCAGTCCTCCTGCCCCACTACAGGCTGCTCTCCTCAGGCCTGGGGCTGTTCTTGTGGGGGTATTCATGGGCTGAGCCTCCTTCAGGTCTCATCCACTTCTGCCCCATTGGCTCCTCCACGGTTGAATGTGGAGATCTCTACCTGCTCCCTTTGCAACTCACTGGAACTGTAGCACGCCCTGCTACCAAGAACTTGGCACAACAACTTAGCACACCACCGCAAGTAGCTCCTTATCTAAGGCCAGAAAAAAGTTATAGCCTGAGTTTTCCCATGTGAGCACAAGAATTTTTGCTCAGACTGTGAAAATATGGGAAATCTGACCTTGAGACCTGCTTTAAATACACTGCAGATGCACCTACTGAAAGAACAGTTGACCAAAACCCAACTCCCCACAGCAAAATCAGTAAAAATTACTACTAGAAAGTTTGTTTAAATGTTGGAAGCTTATGAACTATGGTAAACACTGGATATTTCCTTATTTGTAGCTCAGCTACAGTGTAGAATAAGGTTATTTCTTTGAGCTGGGCATGATAGAGTGCTATCCCTCTACTACATATCTCATGGAGATGTATTCCAGGTTTGACATGTGACACAACCATTTTGTTTCGTAGGGTCATTGTGGTTTTAACATTTCTCAAGGCAGCAGGAAGATGTTGCTGATGTAGACTTTTGCTCTCAGATTCCAAGAAACAAAATCCTTAGGAAAGCAGAGTAGTTATAACGCTGACGCTTTGGGTTAGTTTACATCAGCTGAAAATGTACTGTAAAAATAATATCTGAGATAAGTTTGCCTTACTATTCTTCCCCATTTATAAGATTTTTTTCCACCATCATCCTTTTGGTAGTTTTATTATGCCAGACTTAAGATTTACTGTGTCAGTCTCAAAAAACAGCCACTTATGTCTGCATACAAAGTGAATGAGCTGAATAATGTCATACAAAACTTTCTGTGCTAAACATTCAAAATTCATGTCTTATTATTTTAAGATAGTTTGGATCAAAAGAAGACTCAGTATCTTATGTTTATAATGTATGTGTGGTGTGTATGATACATATGAATTTATCAACATATTAATTTATCCTCTCACCTGTATTTTCTGTTGCCTGGAAATTTTTGTATAATAATAGTAAGTCTAGCCTCTCAAAAGTGCAAGAAGAGAAGGATATGTTTAGGCACATATACCAACAGGCAGATGAAGAACCTAAAGTTACCAACCTTGTTTCTTTTCCCTGCTTCATCTCATCACAGAAGGTGCCAATATGTCTATCTTCAATATTCACGGACTGTGTGTCACTAAGTAGTAAATACAGGTTTTCCAGTCTCAGCTACATGCCATGAACTCCTCTCCACTGGCTCTGCCTCCACACTCCTGAGTGGCTTCAGACTGTAATTTGTCATTACAACTAAAACAGAATTAATGGCTCTACTGCAAATAGATTTCATTTATCTATCTAAATATAGAGATCTATTGACTCAGGGTTCAGGCAAGGTAAAATTTAGCTTTTGATCAGCAGTTGATTTCCATTTGCAAACTCAATGATGCTAAAATAGGAGCTTTATCCCACTGGAAAGAGTAATTACTCAGCCCTCCTGTGGACTTCATGGAGCTGCAGAATGATGCATAATAGAAATCTCCAGTAATACAGAACTCTCATGGATTAAAAAAATAATACAATTTTACTAAAATGATTTAAATTATGAAAATTGAGAGCTCAAATTTTGGGAAACATAGATTATCTTGCTTATGTTTGTTCACTCTCCGTTATATAGCAAGCATAGAGGTTGTTCATATAATATAGGTTATGTATTTACATGTACTTTTCAACTCTTTGAAAGGGTAGATGACTGCAGGACAAGGGGAAATGTTTTTAAGTTGAGGGAGGGAAGATTTAGTTTGGATGTCAGGGGGAAGTTCTTTACAGACAGAGTGGTGAGGTGCTGGAACAGGCTGTCCAGAGAGGTTGTGGATGCCCTGTCCCTGGAGGTGTTCGAGGCCAGGTTGGATGGGGCCCTGTGCAGCCTGGTCTAGAATTAAGTGGGGAGGTTGGTGGCCCTGCATGTGCAGGGGATTTGGAGATTCATGACCCTTAGGTCCCTTCCAACCTGGGCCATTTTGTGATTCTGTGGTGTATTTAAGTGATACATAGGCAAGCAGTGTGAGAGTGAGCTTAGGTTCAGTGGGAACTCAAGCTAATGTAACAGCTGAGGTATGGTATAACAAAGTATTTACCAGACTGAGGTGGGCCCTGAACCAAGAATTCATCACCCTCGATTAAATGTTTTAGCCATTAGATTAACCATTCATCTATATTTTTTGAGTCCTACACAGGGAAAAATCAACATGTTTAACAGAAAGGCAAATTTAAAGCACTTTGATGATAGTTATTTAAACCATAATGCAGAGAAACACTGGCTTTTGACTGAGTACCATCACTTTGGCTCTGCATCAGCCTTATTCAACTTGTTTTGTAAAAATGGCAAGGCAGTGGCGCAGGCTGCCTAGGGAGGCTGTGGGTGCCCCATTCCTGGAGGTGCTCAAAGCCAGGTTGGATGAGGCCCAAGGCAGCTAAATCTTTCCTTTCATAGACCAAGCAACAGGACTTAGGGAAGTGGTCAACATAATGGGAGGCAGGGATACCATTCAGAGAGACCTCAGAAAGCTGGAAAATTGGTCCAACAGGAACCTCATGAAATTCAGACTAGGAAAATATAACCCCACATATACCTACACACTGGAGACCAGTCAGCTGGAAAGTAGTTGTTAGAAGTCAGAGGCAACTTTTTGGACAACATATTGACCATGGGCAAACGTGACCTTGTGGCAAAGAAGGCCAGGATTATCCTGGGATGCATTAGGAGAAGCTTGGCCAGCAGAAGGTGATCTTTTTCCTCCACTCAGTCCAGGTGAGATACATCTGAAATGTTGGGTCCAGTTTCAGGCTCTTCAGTACTGTGTTTTTCTATTCTTTTTAGAAGTGGCGTGGTATCCATAAGCTAAAAGGGCTGACACCCCACTCTTACCCCCTGCATATAAAGGTAAATGGGTAACTGGGAAGTCAGTTATATAAGTGAATGAAGAAACAAATCTATAATGTAGTGCTGGGTAGTAAAAGTGGTATTTTGGGCATCAAATAGTAACATAGTATTTCTACAAAATAGTATATACAGACTATTTTATATTTACAGTATTTTATTGACTTTCGTTCTAGTCAGAATTGATTTCCACACTGGTCTTAGCCATAACTGAAACCTGTAACGATGTGCTCAACCTTGACTTAAAATCATCCTTTTTGAAAGCAAAATCTACCCAGCAACTGGCAAAAACAGGCAATTTAGTCTGCGTTGAATCCCAAGTGTCTTCTGCTTTGCTGGTAGCTCTATCCAAATGAGAAATTTAAAGTTAGCTTGAGGTACATCTATATGATCAGCAAGCACAGCAAGGAATGCAGTGAAATACAGTCCCACTCAGTTCCGTGCATAAGAGATCACTCTTTAAAAGGCATCAGTTCCAACAGATGTTGTCTCTGCATGCAATCCACCTCTGGATTTTACTAATCTAAAGAATTCAGAGCTTCAGATCACAGCCAGGGCAAAAATACAGAAAAATTTCAAATTGAGTTATCACAGCAAGACTTAGCTTAATTAACAATTCATGGCAGAGAGGAAGACAGATGTTGATATTGTTTAAGTAAGAAAACTAGAAAGACAGACGCCATCTTTTCTCTTTAGTAGTGTACAGTCCTTTAGCACTGCTTTACAACTTTTCTATCTGGAATATATTTGCCTTGACCAGAGGGATGAGGAAAGGAGAGAAACAGAATGGCAAACATATTTGGATATTTTATTTAAAGCATTTTAATCTTAGAAAGGGAGTAGTAGTGTAGTCAGTGATGAGTTCTGCAGTGATGTAGCCACAAATATTGCAGTTGTCTATCTTAAACGAAGATGAACAGAAATAACCTCAGAAGCATAAAATAAATATAATTTGTATAATTCTCTATCAATTATCATGCTAAAGCAGCTGAAATTAACAAAGAATTGATATCCATAGTGATTCATGGAACTATAGTGATCTACTCTGTAATCCTTCATATGTCTTATCAGCATATAACGTGTGTGTATTACTGGACTACAAGGTAAGATCCTTCTCAACTGAGCTCTCTTATCATTGGAGGTGATTCCTAAATAATCTATTTTGTGATTTATATTTCTAAGAAAAAATTTACTTATGCATAAATCAAAAAGATTTTTACAGATCTAAGCCTGAACACCACAACTAGCAGTATACAACAATATATATACAAAACTTGATTGTCCTATATACTGCAATATAAATACCAATGGAGATTCACTGTACTCAATTTGCAGTCAGCCAGCTTCAGACTGCGTAGCAGTAGGGATAAATGTATGAGAGGAACATGTCTGAGTTGTGTACTGATTTTTTTTTCATTACACAGCAACCTCTCTTTCCCTCCTATCCTTATGGTGAGTTATCTTTGATAAGCCAGAGATTAAGAGAATTGTAAACCCTGAGGAAAGGGATGAGTCTTCTGTGAAATGTCTGTAGGCACTGCAGATACAAAAAAAACCTATTTCTTAGAGTTTGTAAGATGCTTACACTGCAGTGGTCATCTCTTGGAGTTGCTTGGGTCTTTGCACTGCTAAAGACAAAGGTCAGTGGAAACCGTTAAGTTTAATGTAATTATTTCTACACTAAGATAGAAAAAAGGGAGCTTTCAGAGAAGATTGTTATCCATTTGGTCTACATTTGGATCTGGGGAGAAGATAAAAAGCCCATAACAATTCATTCTGGAGAGTAGCGCACAATGGGCCATGCTTTCAAACACACAAAGTTTGAGCTTGTGGAGTTAGAGAAGACTGTAATCACAAAACATCACAAAAAAAGATTGAGAAGGTCACATAAAATAATTTCTACAAGTCACATGATCAAGATTTACTGAATCTTTTGACTTTTCTATTGTATGCCTCTGACATGGAAAGGTTATGAGATCAGAAAACATATCTATTCATGAGGAACAAAATGGAAAAACTTTCAGAGATTAAAAGACTAGTTAATTTTAAAATAATTTTTTTTTTTCACATATCTGTTCTCCTCTCTTCCTCCTTCACTCATCTGACTCAGGTTTTGTATGGTGAAAAAAAGCTGTGACTATGTGTCAACTGTATAGTGTTTTTCTCAAAGCAACAGGTGCATAATCACGTTATTTTGCTACCTAGTTCTACCAGGTTACGTATTAAATTATTCAATCCATATGTTTAAAACAGCTTCAGATCAATCTGTAAGACTTCTAAACCAGTACAAAAACAGGCTATCAATCTGGAGGCACTTTCTGTCCATGCATTTTTACATTATTGTAGCTAAGGTCCTCTAGATCTGAAAAGAGGCTTGGGGTCTGTGATACAGCCTTTGAAAAGAAAAATATATGGGCTGTAAAACGAAGTTCTAAAGTGTGTCCATAGTTTCCTAAAACCAACAAAACTGAAGATCTTTTTTTCTGAAACACTGGAGATTCAGATATGACATGAAAAAACTATTACATAATGGCTGTTGTTTTTCCAATGAAATTACATTTACAAGTACATTTTCATTAAAAGTAGTCTCTCTTGACTTGAATTCATTTTAAAAATACATGAAGAACATCAGCAACATGGGGAGAGTTCACTTAGTGTCAAGCAGAATGATCTTAAACCCATGCAACAGAGGAGTTAGGACAAAACATTAGGAGTGTTCTCAAAAAATCGTAGAATCGTAGAATCACAAGTTTGGAAACGACCTGTAAGATCATCTAGTCCAGCCGTCTTCTCATTACCATTCCTACCACAAGCTACTAAACCATATCTCACAACTCCTCATTCAGACACCTCTTGAACACTGCCAGGCTCAGTGACTCCACGACTTCCCTTAGCAGGTCATTACAGTGCCTGACCACTCTCTGAGAGAAAAAGTTTTTCCTCATGTCTAACCTAAACCTCCTCTGCTACAACTTGAGGCCATTTCCCCAGGTGCTGTTTGTTGCTTGGGAGAAGAGGCCAAACCCCTCCACATCCCAACCTCCCTTCAGGAAGTTGCAGGGTGCAATGAGGTCTCCCCTGAGCCTCCTCTTCTCCAGACTCAACAATCCCAGCTCCGTCAGCTGCTCCTCATAAGGCTTGTGCTCCAGACCCCTCACCAGTTTCATTGCCCTTCTCTGGACACGCTCCAGCGCCTCAATGTCTTTCCTTTAGTGAGGGGCCCTAAACTGAACACAGTACTCAAGGCGCGGCCTCACCAGTGCTGAGTACAGGGGGATGATCACCTCCCTGCTCCTGCTGGCCACACTATTTCTAATGCAGGCCAGGATGCCGTTGGCCCTCTTGGCCACCTGGGCACACTGTCGGCTCATGTTCAGCCGAGCATCAACCAACACCCCCAGGTCCCTTTCCTCTTCACACTCATCTAGCCAATCAGCCCCAAGCCTGTAGCGCTGCAGGGGGTTGTTGTGGCCAAAGTGCAGGACTCGGCACTTGGCCTTGTTGAACCTCATTCCGTTCACTTCAGCCCAGCGATCCAGCTCATCTCAATCCCTCTGCAGGGCCTCCCTACCCTCAGGCAGATCAACACCACCTCCCAACTTGGTGTCATCTGCAAACTTACTGAGGGTACACTCAATCCCCTCATCCAGGTCATCAATCAAGTTATCAAACAAGATGGGCCCCGGTACCAACCCCTGGGGGACACCACTTGTATCAGGTTGCCAGCTGGACTTCACTCCATTAACCACTACCTGCTGGGCATGGCCCTCTAGTTGGTTCCTTACCCAAAGAAGGGTATACCTGTCCAGGCCATGGGCAGCCAGTTTCCCCAGAAGAAGCCTGTGAGAGACCGTATCAAAAGCTTTGCTGAAGTCTAGGTAGACTACATCAACAGCCTTTCCCTCATCTACCAGTTTGATCACCCAGTCGTAGAAGGAGATGAGGTTGCTCAAGCACAACCTGCTTTCATGAACCCGTGCTGGCTGGGCCTGATCCCCTGGATGCCACGCACATGCCATGTGATGTCACCCAAGATGATTTGCTCCATTACTTTCCCCAGTACCGAGGTAAGCCTAACAGACCTATAGTTCCCCGGATCCTCCTTATGGCCCTTCTTGAAGATGGGAGTCACATCAACAAGCCTCCAATCCTCATGGACCTCTCCAGTTAACCAAGAGCACTGATAGATGGCTAAGAGTGGCTTGGCAATCACCCCCGCCAGCTTCCTCAGCACCCAAGTGTGCAGCCCATCCGGTCCCATGGACTTGTGACAGTCCAGATGGAGAAGGAGCTCTCTGACTATCTCCACCTGAATCACTGTGGGTATAATCTGTAATGCTATCCAAATGCATGGATAAATTCTGATCAGAAAACTAGACCAGCTGCTGGATTATTTTGATCTTTGTTTTGTGACAGGCTTGAGTCTGGTCTCTTACTTCTGGATCCCAAAAATATGCATCCTGAGAGCAGATCTGCTGCCTGACACTCCCTTTAAAAAACAAGATCCCAGGATCCATCCATTTGAATCAGCTAGGTCATACACAGTCTCCAAATCTTCATTCTGGGGACTACCACAATGTATACTTTCAGTCCCTGATGGCATGGAAAAAGAAAGAAGAATATATTTCATGAACATGAGCCTTGTAAGTGTGCAGATATACACCTTATTACTTATGGGCATGAAGACTGTAACTCCCTGACTTATGGTCCTCACTCCAGCCTGCAGGCAGCAGTGTCCTGTGATGGTGCTCCCAACAATGAACAACTTAAAAAGTAAAACACTGATGACTCTGCCCAGACTGACAGGCAGGACAAAGTCTAATGTCACTAGCAGTGTGGCTACTTGCTCTTGAGCCCAATCAGGGACTGTGGCCATTGCCTATTAGCTGTAAATGTTCAGTATAAATCATTCATGCCACTTGGAACTGTGCTGTGATATATAGATATGCTCAGGTGGACAAAACACATGCCGTTAACTCTGCCTATAAAATTGAGGGTACAAAAACATACCCTTAAGGTCTGGAAACTATACCTCGTATGTATAGTCATATAAGTACCCTGGAAGTGCCCATGTGAGAAACCACAGAGTCTTGTAACAAATGCAATTTATTATTCACATCTGACTATTTTTCTTGAATTCTGGTTGCTAAACCTTCTTCCCCGAGACTACCTCACAATATCTCAAACTCTACCTAGGTTTTAAAAAATGGTCTAACATTAAGTTTTCCATCCTTTTCTTCAAATATGGGCTTTATTCCATAAAATTATACTTTTCTGAGGTCTAGGTTGAATAATATTTAGTTCTGGAACAGCTGCAGATATAAAATCCAGCACAGCACAACTCATCCAGGCTGAAAACACAAGATCTGTCCCACTAGAATATCAGGAAGCACAACTGAAAAAGAGCTACAATTTTTTTTCTCTCTCTCTCTTTTTTTTTTTTTTTTTTTTTTTTCTTCAGTGCTATATTTTAGGTATAAGCTAAAAAATACAAAAAATCAGGTTCTATTCTGTATGGAAAATCCATTACTATTTAAATAATTACTAGAAAGTTGAACTCTCTGAAACTTGTTTGTCTGGATACCCAGTACAAGGCATGTCTGCTAAGATACACAATCTGCATAGTAACATTCAGCAGTGGTCAGAAAGGGAAAGGTACAGCAGAACATCGTTACACCACTGTGATTGCACAGCAGGTCCAGGGACCTCTTGCAGCTCTTGTCACCACATTTCTAGATCAGTCTAACAGAACCAGGAAAAGCAGCGAGCAGGGAAATAGGGATAATCAGGACAATTTACCTCCCATATTAAGGATTAGCCATGTAGGTGACAATTCTTTACCCTGCAGTGAAGCATCAGCCAGGATACAGGAGTCTGCAAAACCTTCAGTACTGTGAATGAAATGATTTGTGATTCTTATTATTGCTCGTAATATCAAAGCTGAATATTTTCCAGTTAACTTACTGTGAGTGATTTTATAAGCAGGAGGAGGTATTTTTTTATATATGGCATAGTGTAATGTGGGTATTCACTGAAATCCAATCCTGAGGTAAGAGTCATACATGGGAAAAATATTTTAAAAAATGATAGACTGACTGAACAGAGGATAGGTGGCACCTCAGCATGATGGTCTGTATGCATCTTTCATCTCCAAAGGTCCAAAGCATCTGATTTTGAGAGGGGAGGACTATGCCAAACTCATCATCACTGTGTTCACTTCCTTTTTTCTGCCATCCTTTTCCTGAGCATCTGCCACAGGTCGTGATTAGAGGCCGTACAGCGTCCTGGAGAGATTACTAGATTGACCCAAGCAGTTGCTCTAAGGTCCAGAATGTATATTCCCTGAAACACCAGTGTAACTGTTTTGCTGCAAAGTGTCTGAAGGCAGAATAACCCAGAATAGCTGGACTATGGGGCAGAGCTCTATTTTGGTCCTTGGTTCTTTATGCTAACAGCTTGGAGACAGTTTATCTGAGTGCGCAATTTCAGGGGAGACAAATGTTTGTGCACCTGTACTAAAGAGAGTACAGGACACACAAGCATGGCATCCACAAACACAGCGCTCACCGGGTTGTCCTAGATAGCAGATTTTACTTTGGCCAGCCTAAAAAAAAAAAAAAATTATCCATCTTATCTCCCCTTCCTATGAAAATATATAAATCAGGGAAGTTGTAGGAAGGAAGGGAGAGGAGGAGCCAGGGTTTTACCCTGGGCTTAAAATCCAGACATCTGCCTTCACGTGAACTCTTTAAATGCAGTGTTGCACAGCACCTTGCCAGTAAGGATAGCAAGCTGCAGATTTGCGAATGGTTCCACTTGCTGGCTGGGCTGCCAGCAGAGCATCCACTTCCCCAGCTCGAAAGACCCAGTTGTTTTACTCTTTGCCCTGCTCCTCCCTTCTGAAACAATTTAATGGGGCCTTTGAACATGATAAAGTCAGTAAAGCAGGCAGGCTGCAAGGTAAGGTGAGCAGAGATACTGCACACGAACAGAACTGCTGATGGCTCATGTGTTCCTAATTTTCAGCAGTCAGTAGAGGCTGGTTAAAAATAAGCTGACGTGATGGTGAAGTTTTGACTATCCTGTTTTCTGCCAGCATTCCTGGAAGCACAGCTCATAAAACACATTGAATCATATAAAAGTCTCCAAGAATTCATCAATAGAAAGGAAAATTAATCTCTTATTCATTGGCATGTATTTTACTATAATGATGAAACCATACTCATTTAGTTCTTCCCTAAGTTAAAGACTTTAATTCAAAGAGGACCTGACTGCTGTCCAGTCATGTTGAATAAAGTTTTGATGCAATTTTGCTGTCACAGCTTGGACAAAAATATATTATTTCCTATGAATCAGACCTACAGAAGTGGTCTTTCAGCTTCTGCTGCTGCTTTTGTAATTTTCAAGCTGGCAATCAGAAGCCATATAAAGTGTCAAGCAAAATATTTTGTATCCTTTATACAGTGGTCTGTGGTAAAATGCATGACTTGCTTGTTTAGGGGAACTCATTTATTATGGTAAGAAAAAGGTTGCAGTAATACACCCTACCTCCACTAATAATGATAATGATAATGATAATAATAAATACAGTTGTTGTGCCATTGAGCAAGCAAAAAGCTGAGAGGCTGAGCAGCACAAACATGCTAAAATGGTTCTCTTCAAAATCAATCTTCTATTTGTAACATGCTCACAGATTACACTTCTCAAACAAACAAACAAACAAGCAAAAATGTAATTGTATAAAAGACCCTTCTTTGGAGGTCAAGGGGAGGTTCAACTCAATGTTCCCTGATGCTCCATTTAAGAACAGTTTGTTATATGTAAGAAATTTTTCTCCTTAGTTCTCTATATAGGAATAAACAACATTGCACTCTAAAATAGAAGCAATCCTTGCAATAATGCACAGGTGTTCTGACTGTGGGTTATTTCCCCTAAAAGCATCCCCATAAATTACTCTACCTCTTCCTGCAGTGCTCCAAAGAAGCATCTCAAGGGCCAACTCTGGTGGAAGGAAGCCAGGAAAGTTTTGTCTTTAACAGGGTGGCGGCAGTGGCAGCAGGGGTACTGTGGGATGGATTGCAAGGGGGCAGATATAGGATTCAGAGATCGAAAGGGTCACAGCTGCTAATACAGTGCTGAGTGAAGGAGAGAGCGTTGTTTCTCTGCTCAGACCTACTACGGGTGTGCAAGAAGGAGGTCAAATTTACATCTGCTCAGCTCAGCCCCACAGGGGATAAGTAAGAAGTTAATAGCTCAGAACAATAAGAGAGTTCTTCAGAGGACATATTTCCTTATGCACACTTCAGCATCTAGCTCTGTCTTCTTGAATGTTTTTGGTGTTAAGAACTATAAAGCTCCTCATCACGAGCCTTTTAATGCAAGATAGACCTTTCTACAAAATCAGTAATAGTGGCTGTTCACCTCAAAAATACATGAAGCAACCAAAATTTTATGGTGCCATCCATGCCTCATCGAGCATTAATGTACTCCTTGTAAACACATATTCTTTATTTGCTTAGGACAGTAACAGTACCATGTGCCAGACTTACCATTAAATCCCAGTTCTGATATTTGTAATGGGATATAACAGAAGTTGTATCAAGAAAAATTCCTCATTTCATTTTCTGTGCTTACCCCAAAAATACGACATTATTGATCTATACTAGTTTTCTCTCATTGCCTGTCAAATTACCACACAGAAAGCACTTTGTTGCAGACATATGAGTAGTAGTTGGGAGGTGAGTGATTTATAAGCTGGCACGGGAATGACTGAGAATCATATCAATGATTTAAAATGTAGCTGTTGGAAGAGAAAAAAAATCAGAAAAACCAAACCTCACAAGTTATAAGTCATCAAAATGTCATCAAATATAATGTCATCAAAAAGCTCCCCCAGACTATAAACACTTTGCACTTTAGCCTTGCACCAGGACCATGCGGGGAGATACAGAGGGCCCCACTGGGTTCACCTTGTTGTACTTCATGTGGGAACAGCACAAACTTTGGAAAAAAAATGTTTTTAAGGAAGGAAATTAAAATGTGAAACAAAAGCAGAGGAGATGGGTCATGATAGCAGGATGAATGTATGCTTAACATGCTGGAACCATAAATAACAAACACATTAAAAAGGTCACCACTGATAGCCAGTGTGGAAGTCAGACCATGAGATGTCCACAGCTGCCTTTCTTTTTTACCTGTTTTTTACAAGCTATGACATAAGAATAAAAGAAACAAGCCAAGAATGCAAATGAATTGCAAGTCAGCTGGTTTTATTTCATTCCATTCTTTTAAGATTAACTTCATTGTATATTCCAAAAACTTGTGTGTTTAGTTCAGGCAGGGGTCTAATAAATATACGTTCTCTTTCAATAGCATATGAATTAGAAGGACAAATCCACTAGTAACTTTGGATCAGGCACAATTTCCTAACCTGTTCACGTGAATACCTTATGCAGCCTGGCTTTGAGAACAATTTACTTGCAATCCAATTTCTAGACAGCCGGTCACTGCCTGGAATTGAAAGTGTAATATTATAAAACCTTGTCTCATACACATAAGCCACCAATCAATCCTAATACACCCCACTGTCTGTACCTGTGTACCTGTGCTGCACATCACCATTTGGCTGAGACAAAACTACAGTGTGATGCTAGGCAAGGAGAGATCCCTTTCTGTGCTTTTGTCAGGCTTCATTGAATAAAACTACAACTACAGCTGAAAAGCTGGAATTCAAATAAAAATGACTACTATTACAAATCAAGCAAATAGGTATTTTCCCTCATAGTATTAGCGGGATTCTGTTCAGCAGAACAATCCTGTATCAAAGATACAAAGAGAACACCTATTGATAAGCCACAGTGCCATTTTGTTTGACACTTTCCTACAAAATTGTGGGTTTCTAACTTCAGAAGTCTGATTAAGGGGTGTATGCATTCACAAACACTACATTTCATGTCTAGACAGCTTTGTGAACATCAGGTGAGATGTTTCTTTTATGTGCTTTTATGATTCAGTAAAAAAGTCTGATGTTACTCCGTTAGTGCTTACAGCCAAGATGCTAATTGATTGTCAGTGGTTATTCACTTCATTTTCTGACTGGTTGTACAGATCAAAACAACGATATTTGTTCTACTCTGCATGATTTACAGATAAAAGTTTTATTGACCTCCTTCGTCAAATCCTTTTTCCCCTGAATATGTCATGCTGATTTTACAACTGAATCACATTAGATGAATTTACATTCAGCATAGAAACCATGCCTTTTAACCAAATTTCCTTGTTTAGGTGAACTATGCACTACACGGGATAACAGCACCCTGTTACATGCAATATTCATATTCTGATATGTAATTGCTTGTTGTGATACATAATTGTTCAATGACGTGCTAAATATGTAACATAGTGAGACTGCTAAAAAAGCCAGTGTTATGGGATAAAATGTTCTGAGTTGTAAGATGTGATGGAAGATCTGGAGTGTCCCACTGCAGTTTGATATTCCATATAGGTGCAGTGTCCTTTGTTATGTGCTCCTGACTCTATGGTGTAGCCATCTCTCCTTCATGTTGGTCATCTTGTGCCCACCTTCCCTTTCACTATTTGCAAAAATGGCCCCTTCTATACGGCCCCTTCTGCTCTTCTCAATTGAAGAAATCTCAATTTTCTATATCCTCTCTCACTCCAACCATAAATTCTTGTCTTCACACTAACCACAGCATCTCCAGTGTGAGGTTTTGTTGATAAAACAATTGAAGATGCTCATGTCTGCTTTTCATGGGGAAAATCAAAACAGCAAAACCTACCACTGAGTTCTGTTCGGGGACCAAGTGAGACTCAGCTTGTCCTGATTTGGTTTCAATTCAACTTCAATGAACTCAATAAACACTGAAGCTCAGGGTCTGTTTTGATGCCTTAGTTAGCTCAGAAGGGTTTTTGCTTAGTTTCAGCTAAGATCCTTGATTCTAAAACCCACTTCTACTTAGAAATACTGCTCTGTTCCATGATTTTGGAGGTATTAGGTGTTTTCATGATTACGAAAATTCAAAGCCTTTTGTAACTTAGTCCTAGTGATCTGAAATACTATGAGTTTAAACAGATTATTATCACACATCTTATTCTGGTAAACTTTTCAATTCATTGTTTAAGTTACCTAGCAATCAAATTGATTGTTATGGTGGAAAGTGAAGAGAAGCCAGAAGAAGAAGCCACAGTGTCTAGTGGGATAGTTCAACAATGACCCAAAGAGTAACAAGGATCCAGGAGCAAGATCCAGGAGCATCAGGCCAAGTTAATAGATATGGTGTAGATCCATGCCTATTATGCAAATCCCAATTTTAGAATGCAGCCTACAAACCCCACCAAAAACGAGACACTTTACAGCATCATCATATCTATTGTGGTTACTTTCTGCACAAAGAACATTTGGAAATCCTTAGGATAAACCATATATTCAGTGAATGCAATTCAGGAAATCAATTGTACCTAGTTGTACCCAGATGTTAGGTACCAAACTTAGGGCCCAGTTTAAGTCAATGACTGTTGTGCTGTTAACTTCAAGTGGACTGGGATTTCATCTCCTTGGTCTTGCTGCCAATAACAGAGGACGGATATAGAATAGTGGAATTATATAGATCAGAGGAAAAGGGACAAAGTAACACCACTGCAAAAGGAGCTAAGCATAAGCAGAACTGCACCAGGTGATAATTCATACACGTTCTATACAGGTTCAGGCTCTGACAGCACGTGCACAAAAGGCATAGAATATAAAAGCAAAATTTTGCTCTGAATTTTTCACTGCACCTCAAAAGCACATGAGTACAGAACATGTAAGTAATGATTTCTTAATTAAAGATCAGAGCCCCCCCCCCCCTTTTCCATTAAAATAGGAAAGAATGATTATTTCTCTCTTCCCCACTGTTGCTCTATTGAGGCTTACAGGAAGGATTATACTTTGTGATACAGACCAGCAGTTAGTGCAAAATTATTTCTGTAAATGTGAAGCTGGCTCTTATCTTTATGTTATGGGTGACTTACCAGGGGACCCATCCAAAAATGCTGAGATGCGTACCATTGTCTTTTACCCATCTAAATGCTGGAAGATAAAATAAATGTTAACAGGTCCTGTTAAGACAAAATATTTTTAGCAATCATCACAAGTGGAAATAGGGAAAGCTTAACATCTCATGCCTCAAAGTTCTGTGCTCAGGCCCTCAAACCAAGTTCTCTAATAAATACAAACGGTCTCCAACTACTGAAATATACATCTCAGATTCATTCAGAAGTTCCTTACAGGAGAGCCCTCTCAAGGAGCCTGCAGTGAGATGTGGAAGAGCAGAGCTCAGTCTGGAAAAGAAACCCTGGAGAGCTCAGCACAGTAACAAAAGCAAACACACTGTATAAAAAATGTCTGGTATGAGGGCATCTCAGTTACATAAACAAGGAGCACAGAATGTGCAAAAATGAAAGAAAAAAAAAAAAAGAGAGAAAGAGAAAATGTGTTGTTCTAATAGATACGGTTTTCCTTTAAATATTGATGCTTTCTTAAAAGCAGCATTTCTTAAAGTTTCCTCCAGTCGCAAGTGCCGGATGCCAGAAATGCAAATGAGCAGCTGCCCTTCCCAGCCCCTATTTTGGATTTTACATAGTTGAGAGAATCTTTAGACCTTAGAGCATATTTATTCTTTGATTTCTTTGCTAAAACAGTCTGCAGCCTGAGTAAACACTGAGGATGGCATGGAGCCAAGTGGTTTGTCTACATAGGCAGATTTTTGTTTCTCCAGTCTTCTTTCAGATTTACAGCTGAGTAGTCCTAAGCAGTGGATGTTCCCCTGAGCTTTTAACCCAAGGAAGCAAAGCTGAAACCTGTGAATTTTCCTTCTCACATACAGATTGAACCAGTTCAGTGTTCTTTATATATCTCAGAGATGGTCCAGGCAACCTATTGAACAGTCTATGAGAAGCATTTACCATCATCTCACTCCCACAAGGTCCAGTGTAGGGAACCTGATTTGGCAGGGGGGTTGGACTTGATGATCTCTGGAGGTCCCTTCCAACCCCTACAGTTCTGTGATTCTGTGATTCAGATCAGATTTCAGATCAGGTTATGCCAGTACAGACTTTTTAGCTTTAGCAAAGTTTTTTTTTTTTTTTTTTTTTTTTTTTTTTTTTTTTTTTTTTTTTTTTCTGATATATATAATAGAATCATAGAATGCCTTGGATTGGAAGGGTCCTTAAAGCCCACCCAGTCCCACCTCCCTGCCATGGGCAGGGCTGCTCCCCACCAGCTCTCTCCCTCTTCCAGGCAAAGCACAGTACTGTTGATTTTTGAGATATGAAATAGCTGTGGCTGGTCTAGCTTTAACTCTTGATGAACCATCCAAGAGCTGGATAAACACTATATCTGAAGGCATGCTTCACCAAGAAGCATTTGCTGCTATACATTTTCCCTCCATTCTTGTACTCAGTTATCTTTTACAGTTTGTTCTCTTCTTTTGCAAATAGCCTGGGAGGCCCTCCCAACACTAAACATGCCTGGACTCCCTCCTCCGTACTCCGTATAGACAAACTCTTTCACATCTACTGCAGTTGACAGAGAACATTCCCACTTTACCCAGAATACAACCCCTAGCTTTTCAGCCTTGATTTCTTCAGTAACATCCTTGCTTTAGTTTATGGTCCATATCATATTTTCCAGTGTAGATGTATGTGACATCTTTCTTGTGTTAATCAAAATAAACCAATTTATTTCATGAACTGGAACTGACATCAATTTGATGGAAACAGTAGAGAAACCAACAATGAAACTAGATCTGCAGCCAATAGGAGGGTACAGTAACAGTGAGCTTAGATTTGTGGGAATGGGGAGAGGTAGAAAGAACTTGGAGAACAGAGTCAGTGGAATCAGAGGTAGTATCTCTAACTTCAGCTCTCAAAATTGTAGACAGTTTTGTGTCTACAGCCTCATTAATGTTGTGTTTGCATCACAGCTCTGAGGCAAACAAAAATCATCCCATTGGTACCATTTCCTTCTCAGTGTTTACTGTCTTGCTTCTGCTCCACAAAAATGACCATCTCTATCCCATATATTGTGGGTCCCACTTTTTCAGCTTTGTCCACTGCAAGTTCTACATGAAATTAAAAATAATAAAGAGAAGCGTAAGCTAAACCGTGCCCTTCTGTGTTACAATTCTATGTCCTGTAACAATAAAAATCCCCTACTGTGATAAATCTTTATGTAGGGGTCAATAAAGCAATAATACTGTACGATGAAAACTGATCATTTACAATACTGGCTGATTTATTACTCCATTCACTTGTCCTTATCTTTCTCTTAGGGCAGTTTACTTTGAGTGCTTGTTAACCACCATTATGAACTGTTTCTTGGGAGAAATACTTAAATAAGAGACTGTAAGTTATCGACAAGTGTGAGATAACTTCCAGTCCTTCAGTCTATATGGAATAGAAGCTTTGTAGCGCCAAGAGAAACATACAAAACAAGATCATTTTTGGTCATTATGGTATGTAAGATAACATTCAATTATGTAGGTCACTCTGAAAGTAGTGCTTCCTATTTATTCCCCTTGAAATTACAACAGATACAAGGAGCAAAATAACACTGTTAGGTGGAGCAAATTCACAGCTACAAAACACTGTTTTTCAACACAATCACCACCACTAGCTGTGCATTTTTGCCAGAGATGAACAAGGGCCTGCATGGTACACTCATGAATATCTGCACTAAGTGGAGGTGATCCACTGCCACTGCTGCCACTGCTGAAATGTACCATTCCACCGCCTCACAGTGCTCACCCACTGTTTGGCCTCCATCAGCATTCAACAAGTGTCAATGACTGTCAGTGTGTGACTCTTCCACATAGAAGAATTCAATGGCACCTTTCCTTCATATGCACTTCTGTGTCAAAGGCCAGACTATGATGTCATGGGCCAACGTAATAAAATAGGAGCAGCCAGCCCTCTTATACAAAAGTAAATATACAATGAGTAAAAAAGAGTCAATACTTATAAGTTTCAGAAAAATTAAGCCTTTAAGACATTAAGTTTCTCCTTTGCTTGCAATGGGTAGGAAGTGCTGAATTCCTGGGAGTTGATACCTCTAGCCAGCTGAGACCTGTTATGACATTTCTTCTCTGACTGTGTTGTGGGAGACGTTTCAGGAAAGTAGAGGATGGTGCTGAGAAGAACTTGAATACTTTATGAAAAGATATCTGAGACTGGTAAGGAGTGTCTCAAATCAACACGAGGCAATTGACATCACTTTGTGAACTATTTTACATTTGAAAGCATTTCCAAAAGCGTTTTGGAGTTGCTTGCCTTAGAAAGGGAGAGCTCAGGAGCGTTTATTGGCTGAAAGCTTGGCCTGGGAGCAGATGAAGCCAGCTTGATACATGAAATTAGAAGATGGTTCCATTGTATCCTGTGAAGGCAAGATACAAGCAGGCATCTCTCTGTTTCCTCTTATCTGCTGACTTAAATTTGCAATGCCTGCAAGACAGGAACAAAGGAGCTCCTGCTGAGATTCTGAAGCCAGAAGTTGTCACTCCAAAAGAACTGGTGTGGAC
This sequence comes from Centrocercus urophasianus, assembly GCF_019232065.1. Taxonomy (NCBI): domain Eukaryota; kingdom Metazoa; phylum Chordata; class Aves; order Galliformes; family Phasianidae; genus Centrocercus; species Centrocercus urophasianus. The sequence goes on from NW_024885532.1 coordinate 10,028,596, forward strand.
ACTTCAAACTGTAAGTAACAGTTTGTACTGTCATCAACTGAACAACACAAGCTACTGAAGATCAGCACCTGACACCAAGACATCGCTGGTTCAAGGAGTGATGAACCTCTTTGTTTTACTGTGTTTGTGTATCTGTTTGTCTTTCTCTTCCCCATTTTCTATCTTTTCTCTTTATCTTGTTTTATTCTTTTACTCCTTGTAGTGGTCATTACCTAAAATTGTCTTACCTGTAAAAGTTATTAATTGTAATTAGCCAATTAGGCAATTTTACCTTCAAGTATTTATTCTTAGTTGTTCTTAAGAAAGCTCTCAATAAATTGATGTGTATTATTCCTCTGAGCCTTGGATGACTCCATCGTGGTAGTGATCCCTTGCTGACAAAGGGAAATCACAGAATCACAGAATCACAGAATTGTAGGGGTTGGAAGGGACCTCCAGAGATCATCGAGTCCAACCCCCCTGCCAAAGCAGGTTCCTTACAGTAGGTCGCACAGGTAGGCATCCAGGCAGGTCTTGAACATCTCCAGAGAAGGAGACTCCACCACCTCCCTGGGCAGCCTGTTCCAGTGCTCCGTCACCTCACTGTAAAGAAGTTCTTGCGCACATTTGTGCAGAACTTCCTATGCTGCAGTTTCCAGCCGTTTCCCCTTGTCCTGTCTCCACTCACCACTGAAAACAGTCTGGCCTCGCCATTCTGCCCCCCACACCTTAGATATTTATAGACCTGGATCAGGTCCCCTCTCAGTCTCCTTTTCTCAAGGCTGAACAGACCCAGTTCACTCAGCCTTTCCTCGTAGGAGAGATGCTCCAGGCCCTTCACCATCTTTGTGGCCCTCCGCTGGACTGTTTCCAAGAGATCCCTGTCTTTTTTGTACTGGGGAGCCCAGAACTGGACACAGTACTCCAGATGAGGTCTTACCAGGGCAGAGTAGAGGGGGAGGATCACCTCCTTCGACCTGCTGGACACGCTCTTTTTAATGCACCCCAGTAAGCCATTGGCCTTTTTGGCCACAAGGGCACACTGCTGGCTCATGGCCAACCTGTCATCCACCAGGACACCCAGGTCCCTCTCCGCAGAGCTCCCCTCCAGCAGGTCATCCCCCAACCTGTACTGGTGCATGGAATTATTCCTCCCCAGATGCAAGACTCTACACTTGCTTTTGTTAAACCTCATCCGGTTTTTTTCTGCCCAGCTCTCCAGCCTATCCAGGTCTTGCTGAATGGCAACACAGCCTTTAGGCGTGTCAGCCAATCCTCCCAACTTCGTATCATCAGCAAACTTGCTAAGGGTGGCCATTATCCCCTCATCAAGGTCATTGATGAAGATGTTGAACAAGACCGGACCCAGTACAGACCCCTGAGGAACACCACTGCTTACAGGTCTCCAACCGGACTCTGCACCACCAACAACGACCCTCTGTGCTCTGCCAGTCAGCCAGTTCTCAACCCACCTCACTGTCCACTCATCTATCCCACATTTCCTCAGCTTTGTTATAAGGATGTCGTGGGGGACGGTATCAAATGCCTTGCTGAAATCAAGGTAGACTACATCCACTGCTTTCCCCCTATCCACCCAGCCAGAGACAACATCATAGAAGGCTACCAGGTTGGTCAAGCACGACCTCCCCCTTGTGAACCCGTGCTGACTACTCCTGATAACCTCCTCTTCTTCCAGTTGTCTGGAGATGACATCCAATACAAGCTGTTCCATCACCTTTCCAGGGACAGAGGTGAGGCTGACTGGCCTATAATTGCCTGGGTCTTCCTTCTTGCCTATTTTGAAGACCGGGGTGACGTCGGCTATCTTCCAGTCTTCAGGCACCTCCCCCGTCCAAGACTTCTCAAAGATGACAGAAAGCGGTTCAGCAATCACCTCTGCCAGCTCCCTCAGCACCCATGGATGAATCCCATCGGGTCCCATGGATTTGTGAACATTGGTGTTGCCTAGGCGCTCCTGGACCACCTCTTCCCTGACCGAAGGGAGGTCTTCCATTCCCAAGATCCTCTCACTAACCTCCAGGGTCTCAGATTCCCGAGGGGGAGCTTTTTCACTGAAAACAGAAGCAAAGAAGGCATTCAGTATCTCCGCCTTCTCAGCATCCCCCGTTACCAGAACACCCCCGTCACTTAGCAGGGGAGCCACATTCTCCCTAGTCTTCCTTTTACTGTTAATGTACTTGAAAAAACCTTTTTTATTATCTTTTATCCCCTTTGCCAGATTTAATTCCAGGCAGGCTTTAGCCTTCCTTGTCGCATCCCTGCAGACCCTGACAACATTCCTGTATTCTTCCCAAGTAGTCAGACCCTTTTTCCACATTTCATGGGCCTTCTTCTTTCCTTTGAGTTTGTGCATGAGCTCCTTGCTCATCCACACAGGTCTTCTGCCACCCTTTCCCGATTTCTTCCTCACAGGGACGCACTGATCTTGAGCTTGGAAGAAGAGCTGCTTAAATGTCGACCAGCTCTCACAGGCCCCCTTGCCTTCGAACACCCTAGCCCATGAGACAGCTCCAAGTAGGCCCCGGAAGAGATCGAAGTTGGCTCGCCTAAAGTCCAGGATAGCAATCCTACTTTTTGCTTTACTTCTTCCACTCAGGATCTTGAACTCCACCATCTCGTGGTCACTACAACCCAAGCTGCCCCCGACCTTTACTTCCCTGACAAGCCCTTCTCTATTAGTGAGAATAAGGTCCAGCAGTACCCCTTGCCTTGTCGATTCCTCAACCACCTGCATCAGGAAGTTGTCTTCAACACATTGCAGGAACCGTCTGGACCGCGCATGCCTGGCCACATTGCTTTTCCAGCAAATATCTGGATAATTGAAGTCCCCCATAAGCACCAGCGCCTGGGATCGTGACGCTGCTTCCAATTGTTTGTGGAAGGCCTCATCAACCTCCTCCTCCTGATCAGGGGGCCTGTAGCACACACCCACAACGGTGTCAGCCATACCAGCCCGCCCCTTGATTCTTACCCACAAGCTCTCCACTGCTACACCACTCTCCCCCTGGTGGAGTTCAATACATTCAAGCTGCTCTCTTACATAAAGAGCAACTCCACCACCCCGCCTCACCAGCCGATCTTTCCTAAAAAGCACATAGCCCTCCATGACAACATTCCAGTCATGCGAGCTGTCCCACCACGTCTCTGTGATCGCAATGAGATCATAGCCATGTGACCGCACGCAGATCTCCAACTCTTCCTGTTTATTTCCCATACTGCGCACATTAGTGTATAGACACTTCAGGGAGGCAGCATTCCCCTGCCACACTCCATCCCTTTGAACTCCACCCTCGTCACCCATCAAGTTCACTTTTGAACCATGAACTACCTGAACCTCAGCAGTCCTCATTTTGTCCCCTTCCCCCTTCTTACCTAGTTTAAAGACCTGTCAATGAGGCCTGCCAGCTCCTGGGCTAGGATCCTTTTACCCCTTGTAGACAGTTGAGCTCCATCTGCAGCTGTCATGCCAGGAGCTGAGTAAGTTGCCCCATGGTCAAAAAAACCAAAGTTCTTCTGCCTACACCATCCTCTAAGCCATTTATTGATGAGGAGGGCTTTTTTGATCCTCTCAGAGTCCTTCCCCGCCACTGAAGGGATAGAAGAGAAGACCACTTGCATTCCTGCACCATCCAGTACCCTCCCCAGACCCTTGAAGTCATTTTTGATTGCCCTTAGGCTTCTCTTGGCAGTATCATCACTGCCAACCTGAACTACCAATAAGGGGTAGTAGTCAGACGGGCGAATAAGCCCAGGCAGCTTTCTAGAGATGTCCCTGACCCGTGCCCCAGGAAGGCAGCACACTTCCCTCCGGGTGGGGTCAGGACGACATATCGGGCCCTCAGTTCCTTTTAGAAGGGAGTCTCCTACAACTATCACCCTCCTTTCTTTACCAGAAGAGGCGGTCTTCAAGCGTGGAGCCGACCGCTTCTCCTTAGCAAAGCTCAGAGGCTGTTCCACCACCTTGTTCTCAGCCTCCTCACCCTCCAGTTCCAAGGTTTCAAACCTATTACTTAGGGGCACCTGAGGAACCGAGGTAGGTCGGGGAGGGCGCCACCTGCGTCGCTGAGGTGGGACCTGCTGCCATTTCTCTTCTCCTCCCAAGTCAGCTCTCTCAGTTTTACTACAGTAAGGCAGAGAATCCACTACAGGCTGGGGGTTGCAATCTCTGCTTGTTTTTTTGCAGAGAGTTACACCACCAGTCTATCTCCCTCTCGCAGTCCCTAATGGATCTTAACCGCTCCACCTCCTCCCTAAGCTCTACCACAAGGCTGAGCAGCTCATCCAACTGTTCGCACCTCACGCAGGTGGCATCCCTCCCATTGTCCCCCGGCAGCAGCAGACTCAGGCACTCCCTGCAGCCACAGACTTGAACCGCTGCAGTTCTGGGCAGTCCCTCTGTCTGGGTCGCCACAGACTTGTTGGAGCATGCCCGACGCCGGATAGAGACCATGTTTGAACTTACAGTCACTGTGTCAGCGAGTGGGAGAGCAGTCACCTGAACAAAGACAAGAACAATTACATGTCCTGCCACAAGACCAACCTTCCTCACCTACAAGTGCGGCAATGGGCAGCAGGGGCTGTGCTCACACACTGCCTGTACTCTTCGTTAGCAGTTAGTAGTGGGCAGCAACACCCTTTTTTCACCGGGTACGCTAAGTACGCGAGAGCTAGCTAGCTCCCCAGGGGCTGCTTATAGCCTCACAGAAAAGGGTCAAGGCTAATCACAGAGATAAGAGATAAGAGTGGGCGGTACCGGCTCCACCCCTGCTGTCTCAGCAGCCCGCCCACCAGCTGCCAGC
>NW_024885532.1:10033404-10052431 GCF_019232065.1 Centrocercus urophasianus
CTTGCCCAGTGCAGTCTTACCTGCCCTGAAGCTGGTCTCCGCAGCAAAATGCGACTCAGGGGAAAAAATATTCACCTCCTTCAAAACTCAGAGCGGGATGAGACAAAGTAGGTGGTACAAATCTCAGTGGTAGCAGAGCACAAGACTCAGAGACTGAGTAACTCCTCTCCCAGTCCTGTTATGTCAGGTCCATGAAAGCCTAATGAGGTTCAATAAGGCCAAGTGTAGGGTGCTGAACTTGGGTTGGGGCAATCCCAAGTATACAAACTGGGGGAAGATCTCCTGGAGAGTGGCCCTGCAGAGAAGGACTTGGGGGTCCTGGTGGATGAGAAGCTGGACATGAGCCAGCAGTGTGTGCTTGCAGCCCAGAAGGCCAACTGTGTTCTGGTCTGCATTGAAAAAGTGGTGGCCAGCAGGGAGAGGGAGGTGATTGCCCCACTCTACTCAGCTCTTGTGAAGCCCCATCTGGAGTACTGCGTCCAGGCCTGGGGCCCTCAGTACAGGAAGGACGTGGAGCTCTTGGAATGAGTCCAGAGGAGGGCCATTAAGAGGTGAGAGAGATTTCCTCTCCTATGAGGAAAGGTTGAGGGAACTGGGCTTGTTTAGCTTCGAGAAGAGAAGGCTCTGGGGAGACCTCATTGTGGCCATCCAGTACTTGAAGGGTGCATATAAGCAGGAGGGGGAACGGCTGTTTACAAGGGTGATAGGACAAAGGGGAATGGTTTTAAACTGATACAGAGGAGGTTTAGGTTAGATAGTAGGAGGAAGTTTTTCACACAGAGGCTGGTGACGCATCTGGAACAGGTTGCCCAAAGAGGTTGTGGATGTCCCATCCCTGGAGGCATTCAAGGCCAGGCTGGATGTGGCTCTGGGCAGCCTGGTCTGGTGGTTGGCAACCCTGCACATAGCAGGGGGTTGGAACTAGATGATCACTGTGGTTCTTTTCAATCCAGGCCGTTCTATGATTCTATGTTTCTATAATTCTGTGTTCTTCTGGATGGTCAGGAGGAACCTGTTCCTGACTCTTTCCCTCATCAGTTGAAGAGTAATCCCTTCACTAATACCTATCCTTAGTATGAAACAATGGGCTGGCTGTGGGGATCCACCATTAAGACCATACACGCAATTAAATCAAGTGTGTTTGTGACAGTTTTCTGTCACAGAGACCAGCTGGTATGGAATGGCTTTTGTCCATGCAATTAAACATTTTATCTTCCTAACCAGGTGTCTGCACTCAAACAGAGCATGGTCTCTGGCTTGTGCTCCTGAACTGCACTCAGCAGAGAACTATTCTAGGAGAGTGTTATTTTGTATTAAAAGCCATGCCAGGGTCTACTCCAACAATACAAGAAGACGATTGAATACAATTGTTATAAAACTTTCCCTGGTACAAATTAATTTATTTGCATATAGGTAGCTTTTGAGTTTTAAAGTGCTAAACTGGGTAATCTGGGATTTGTATAACCCCAGTGGTGTATTTAATTCATACTAGTGTAGCTCCACTGACTTCAGTGAGGTTACTCTGGATTCAACATGATGTGATCAAGATCAGAATTTTTTCTCAAATGTTTTTGTGAGTGAAATGCTCATTTTCTTCTGCTTCTAAATATGTCTGCTAAAATTTCATGCATGGGTAAAGCCGAGCTTGCTAGTAAGCTTGTTAAATGTAATACAAATCCCTACAAAGGAAAATTATCTATAGCTTGGACACTTCCCAAAGTGGGCTTGTTACAGAGAGTGTTTGTTAACAGTAATGTGGAAATCAGTGAAAAATGAGTACTGGAGAGTAAATGTCAGAATGAATAGGGGAATAACTATCTGATGAAGGAGATATGTGTGGAAAGAAAGGAAACAGCACAAACATGCAGAACAGGAAATAGTGATGCTGATATTAGAAATCCACCACAGAATCATAGAATGGTTTGGGTTGGAAGAGACCTCAAAGATCATCCACTTCCAACCCTCTGATATGGGTAGGATTGCTACCCATTAGATCAGGCTGCCCAGGGCCTCATGCAACCTGATCTTGAATGCCTCTCCGTTTTTTTTTTTTTTTCACTCTCCAAGTAAAATTTCTTCTGAACATCTAATCTAAGTCTCCCGTTTTAGTTTAAATACATTCCTCTTTTCCTACCATTTCATGATATGTAAAAAGCCAGTCTCCCTCTTGTTTCTAACCTCCCTTTAGGTACTCAAAAGCTGCAATGAGGTCTTCCCAGAGCTTTCTCTTCAGGCTGAACAAGGCCAGCTCCCTCAACCTTTCTTTTCAAGAGAGGTACTCCAGCCCTCTGATCATCTTTGTGGCCCTCCTCTGGAGCCACGCCAACAGTTCTTTCTTGTGCTGGGAGCCACAGACCTAAATTAAAAAATAAAACACCCACCAGCACTTTGGCATCTGCTGGTCCTTGTCTTCCTTTAAGAGCTGTACTGTGACCATATCCCAGGGCAGACTGACAGATGACATCCTGCTCACCAATGCAAATGAACTGATGGGTGACATCAGCTTTGGAAGATGCATGGGCTGTGGTGGCCGTGCTATGGCTGAATTCATGATCTCAATGAATACGAGACAGGCAAAGAGTAAAATTAGAATGCTACATTTTAAGAAAGCTAACTTTCAGCTCTTCAAGGAGTTAGTCAATAAAACACCCTTGGAAACTGTCCTCGTGGGTAAGGGTGCAGAGCAGAGCTGGCAGATCTTTAAGGAAGCTTTCTTCTGGGTGCAAGAGCTTTCCCCTCTACTCTGCACTGATAAGGCCTCACTTGGAGTACTGCATCCAATGTGCAGTCCTCAGTGCAGGAGAGACATAGACCTGTTGGGAGTGTCCAGAGAAGGGCCACAAAAATGTTCCCAGGGATGGAACACCTCCTCTGTGAGAACAGGCTGAGGGAGCTGGGGCTTTTCAGCCCAGAGAAGGCTCTTTGTTGAACATCAGTAACTAAAGGGGAGCTACTGGAAAGAAGGGGACAGACTTTTTAGCAGGGTCTGTGGTGATAGGAGAAATGGTTTCAGTCTTAAAGAGGGCAGATTTAGGTTAGATATAAGGAAGAAGTCTTTTACAGTGAGAGTAGTGAGGCACTGGAACAGGTTGCCCAGAGATGTGGTTGATGCCCCATCCCTGGAGACCAGTAAGATGAGGCTGGATAAGGCCCTGGGCAACCTGATCTACCTTTAGATGTCCCTCTTCATTGCAAGGGAACTGGACTAGATGACTTTTAAAGGTCCCTTCCAACACTGGAGATTCTATGATTCTATGATTCCATGCACTGTGGAATACCACCAGATCCTCCAGGACATATGTAACAGATGTGTGAATGAGTTGCAATAGGCCAGAAAGAAAGCAAAGACAGAGGTAGCAGAGAAGTCATTCAAGGTTACTATGGGAAAACCAAAAGAAGAAATGGGAAAATACAGGTGGATATGGAGATAAGGTAAGTGAGACTGTGAAACAGTGATGGGAGAAATTGGGACACTTGTTGAATTAGTGAATGAAGTGAATTTAAATTAGGGACTAATGGCTTGGGAATAGAGAGGCAGAGAGAAGAAATCTGGATCCAGCATGGAGAATGAAGAGACTGGGTTGCAGGGCTTGGATAAGGAACAGAAGTCAGAGTACTTAGAAACAAAAAGGAAATGGAAGGAAACCTTGACACCAGAGAAAAGAGTGTCAGAAAAGCTGCAGCATGAGGGAAATAGAGATGTTGATGAAAGCTTTACCATATGCAAAAGCTGGTCATGTTGGGTTAGAGGAATGCAACTTCTGGGGCAGAGCATGCAAAAAATAGGGGGAGAGTAAGGGTAAGCTCCACTGCAGGGGAAATGGAGAGGAATCTTAGACAGTTCCCTGTTGGCTGCAATGGAGTGTATGACATGTTAGGCTTTAAAATATGTATAAATTAGTGTCAGGAACCAGTGTGCCAAAAAAAGCAGGATGTGCAAAATAGAAACTGAAAACTTCACTATTGTCCTGGGAAAAGCACATTTTAAAATGCTGCCTGCCTCCTACATGAAACTGAATACATCTGAAAATATCTCCTAATTTGCATACAAATAGCTACATAAATTGGGCTTGATCTTGCTGTTGGTTGTAAACAGAAGCATGGGAACAGGAGGCTGCACAGTGTATTAAGAGTTTTGCTGGACTCAGAGACAAGAGCCTGAATTCAGTTTGCAGCTGTGCCCCAACCTCATTTTCTAACCTTGGATGAGAAGCAGCTTGGACAAAAAATGGCAGAAAGTATCATGAATGTTCAAGAGGAATATGAGGGTAATTCATGGGGTAGGGAAACTGCATCCTTGGAAGGTCTGGATCTTTCTGGGATATTTAGAGTAAGGCTCTCTCCCTTAATTTCAGATATTAAAAAGTTAGGCATCTCAGTCTGAACAATTACCTTAGGTTTGACACCAAATGGAGTTGTTCAATAAGATGAATGTTGTTCTTTTAACCTAGTGTGAATGTTTATCTCAGCACAAAATGAATTGCTGTTGGGAGATGATCCATTAACAGTCATAAAAGAAATACAGTGTGAGTACATCAGATTCAGATATCCAAATGGTAGGCATCAGAATTACAGTAGGTTACTCCAACATAAACTGTCTTTCTTTCAGGAATTTGTATGAAATAAATAGTGGGACACTTAACATTCCCTGTGAATGTTTTAATATCTAAAGCTTGAAGTTTGACACATAAGCATGCACAGTAATAGTCATACAAAAATCCTTAAATTTCATGTTTTTACACATGTAATATAAAATTTTATGACAAAAAACATTGAATCCTCAACATTTCATTTCATGTTTTTTACTCTTTTTTTTCTCTTCAAATTTAATTACCAAAAATAAAAATATTTACACGTAACATTAACATGCCAAGTCACATTACAAGCAGATTATGAAGTTTTCTTCTAGGAATGTTAAGTCTGTTGTTGCAAATAAGATTATTTGGCCTCATTTTTCATAGTAATAACACCTTTTTATAAATATAAGCTCTCACACTATAATGGAATATTTTTTGGAGTAAGTTATTTCCCAGCCACTGATTGGAGATAGTTTTACTGAAAGATGACACCATGTGTGAGGATCCTTGTCAGTTCTGTTCAGCAGTCTACAAGCTCTTGTCTAAATCTAAACCATTTGGTTCTTAGTATAGCTGATAAAGCGGTCTTTCCAAAAAGGCAATTCATCCTATCCTGAAATGAGCACTCAAGATGTGTGAGATAATTCATTCTTAGTAGGTGCATTTTTTCCCCATTGACTATAGATTGAGCAAAGTTTAGGATATGAGGACATTTACACAGCTACCAAGAAGTCAAATGTCACATGCAATGTGTTCTACTAGAAAAATCATTGCTATTGATTTTGAAAGCCCCCAGGATCACCAATGTTGCTCCTGCCTTCACAGCACTTTCTCTAGGAATATAGAAGTGGTGAGGCTGCCTACATCAATTAATTCACTCCTGCATGACCAAAAGTAATCTGAAAACCCATATCTTCAGATCCTTAAATGCAATCAGGCTCTGTATCTCTTCAATTTCACTGCAAACTGGTTCTTTAGAAAAGTTGGTCAGAGTTAATTGGGATTAGTTTTTCTAGTACTGCTTGCTCCAGTGTGTAGAACAGTCACTAGAAGTTCATTGTTCCTTCCCTGGCCCCTTACAGCCTGAGGCCTAGGTTGTTTACCTGTCTTCTTGATAGATTGCACAACTGTCTGTACTTTGGTTTGGCTGACAGACTCAATGGATCTTCTTAGCAAGAGTCTACAACTATGTTTACAGTCCCTTTTTTTCTGATACTGATGTACACCTGTGGTCTTTTGTCTTCTTGTGAGTTAACTCTAGTAGACAGCTAAGCACCACACAGCCTATTGCTCATGCACCACCTCAACTCTAGAAGGAATCCCAGAATCCCAGAATCACAGAATGGCCAGGGTTGGAAGGAACCTCAAGATCATGAATCTCCAACCCCTCTGCCACAGGCAGGGCCACCAACCTCCCCATTTAATACTAGGCTAGGCTGCCCAGGGCCCCATCCAATCTGGCCTTGAATACCTCTAGGGACGGGGCATCCACAACCTCTCTGGGCAGCCTGTGCCAGCACCTCACCACTCTCTCTATGAAGAATTTCCCCTGACATCCAACCTAAATCTTCCCTCCTTCAACTTAAAACCATTTCCCCTTGTCCTGCTGTTATCAACTTTTTCAAAGAGTTGATTCCCCTCCTGTTTGTAGGCTCCCTTTAGGTACTGAAAGGCTGCAATTAGGTCACCTTGCAGCCTTCTTTTCTCCAGGCTGAACAAGTCCCTCAGCCTATCTTCAAAGGGAAGGTGCTCCAGTCCCCTGATCGTCTTTGTGGCCCTCCTCTGGACTCTCTCCAACAGCTCTCTGTCTTTCTTGTACTGGCGGCTCCAGATCTGGACACAGTACTCCAGATGGGGCCTCACAAGAGCAGAATAGAGGGGAACGATCACCTCCCTGTCCCTGCTGGCCACCCCTCTTCTCATGGAGCCCAGGAAATGGAGCCAGGGATTGGTCGAGATGAAAGAAGAAAGAAAAGCAAGAAAAATCATGGATTGAATTAAAAGGAAAAAAGTTAAATAAGCAAAGGGGAAGTGGAGGAAAAGAGAATACAAGACAAAACAAATGATTCAAAAGCAATCACTCACCATCTCTCATGGTTAGATTGATTCTCACAGATACCTCCACTAAAACATGTCTGAAAGCCTCTTCACTTAGACAAATATCTGAACAACCTGTCAGAGCTGTGTTTTTGAGGAGGTCTCTGATGTTTGAGTAGAATATTTCTGTAAAATAGTATAATAATTTCTTAAATTGTCTCCATTGAAGGATATTTGTTACACCCATCAGTTTTCAGGAGGTCCACCATTTCCCACAACAATAAATAACTCTCTTCCTCATATGTTGTTATTTATTTGTCAGAATTGAGTTGTACCAGAGCCATGGGAAGCCAAAGCTTTTTAACTGTACTCGACTTTAAACTGTTGCAGGTGGTTAAATGCTTTCCTCAGATAGCATTGGAGACTCAGCAACAAACTCAGCACAAATATAGCCCCATCATCAGCTGTAGAAACGGATCTAGGCCACTTCAATTCCTGTGATGTTGACATTGAAATGCACATAGATGTTCTTATTACAGGTTAAAAAACAGAAAGAAATCAGAAAGCACAAAGGAAAGCCCATTGTAGAAAATACCAGGCAGAAATGCTAAGATGAGCTGGGCAGAAATTACTTGCTATTTTCATTTGAAATGGATAGGTCTTTCCTATAGCACTACTCTGTTGGATGTTGTGCTGTTCCTTTCCCTGGTAGCAGACATTAACTGAGGATTCCCTCAGCCCCAGAGAGACTTTTTCTGATACTGTAGAGCTTACAGGGACTGTGGCAGGAGAGCAACCCTCCTGGCTTGGGAGAGGCCAAGGGAAAATGATGCAGATGAGGCTTTGCCAGGGATCACTGGCACTACCCAGAGGGCCATAATGGACCACTGTTACTTAAACATGAAATTCAGCTGTGCCAGTTTGTGCTGAGGACCAGACTTCGGACTGATCAGAGCAATGCTTAGAAGTAAAAAGGAGTAATGCTACATTAACTTTCCTCCTTTGTTCACTGCGTGAGGCATCTTCAAATTCAAGGTTGAGGAGGTTTGTACAAAAGAGGCTCAAAGATACACGTGCAAGCTTTTATAGATTCACAGGGAAATTGCCAAAAAATTAGTAGGTTTAAACTGAATTAATTTTTCTAAAGCTCCCACTGTAAGATGAAATCAATTTTCTGATAGTGGCAGCCACTGAAAGCAGATATAAATCTGTGGACTTAGCAGAATAGTAGGTTGGCATGGAATATAAATGAGCAGGACTTTTTAAGGAGGGGGTGAGTGGCAAAGTTTCTCTGAGACCGGTGCTGACTGCAGCTAGATAATTTCTGGCTTTAGTGTTTTCTATCAATTTATGACTTAAAAGCATTCAAAAGTCAAATTAAAACCAGTGGCAAATTCAGGTCAAGTTGAAAGAAAAGCTCTGATTGAGGAAAAGCAAGCAAAGAAAACTATTGGCAATGTCAAAAAGATTAGTTTCAGTGTTCTCCAAAACACAGTGTTTCCATTTTTTGAGCTGGATTCAAAAAGAGCATCTGCTGAAGGAATTCCATCTCTCATAATACTGGTGATTAGGGCACTAGCCCAACATATTGAAAACCCCCAAGCTCATTTCTATCTCTTTCAGTTTGGATATCTACATTCCTTTTCAAAGGGGCATTTCTCAAGTCCACCTTTAGGTCTTTTTTTTTCCTTTGTTGGATTTGTTCCACTTCAAAATGGAATTGTTCTAAACAAACATTCACTGGGAAGGAGAGAGACTCTGCAGGGTGGGAGTCTTGGGGAAGGACACTTAGCTTAGCTCTTTCAAAAGCAAGGGGAAGTTGGGCCCAGATGAGTTCCTTAATCAGTACATTCTGGAGAGAGGCGACAAATGCTGCCACATCCTTTTTGTGGTTTCATGAATGGCTCCATGGTGTAGCTTTTCTTTTCTTTTCTTTTCTTTTCTTTTCTTTTCTTTTCTTTTCTTTAACATTTCAATATCTGGAAAAAAAAAAACAGAAATGTTCAATTCTATCTGAATGAAAATATTAAATCCAAACACTACGTTAATTTTGTGACATTTTTTTACTCCAGATTTTCATTTTGCTTCCTCAACATTTAGCTCACGTGCTGGACCAACTATAAAGAGTGAACCAAGTCAATCCTGTGGCACTTATTTTGCTTCCTACAGGGTTTCCAGTCTACAGAGAGACCAGAAAACTGTCCCTCATTTCCTGCTCTCCAAAGCCAGGCAAATTTTTACCAGTGTTGGAAAAACAGCTATGAACAATTGTGAAGGAGAGACATACATTTTACATTTACTTTTCTTCACAGGAGTAGGTGACTGAATCTTACTTGTTTAATAACAGTTCCACTGATTTTGTAAAATCATTTCTCTGCACCAGAAATGCTCTGATCCATTAAAAAATAACTCATGAAAGGCACAAAACCTACAAATTATTTTACTTTCCCACTACACCATATTTTTCTGGGAACTTCATTCTGTCGTGGTTTATTGTATAAGACAGAATAAAATAGTTTTGCAGTCATTTCCAGCCTGTTTTGCAGTGTGCCGTGAATCACTTTTTAATGCTTCAAATCCTCTAATTCTACAAGTAAGAAACACATTCTAACTTTACAACATTGAGCTTCCAGGAACTTACGGTAATGCAGTCTATAGTAAAGTGGTTATTACACATTACTGTTGCTTAATGAGCATTACTATATGCAAATTCAGATACCAGTGTGAAATCAGCACATTCAGCAAGTAGCAGGAGGAATATGTCGGAGAGGAAAAATTAGGGTCAATGATTTTTTTAACTAGGAGACAGCCTTTTTGCAGGAGTAAATAATTTTTTTTTGTATTAACACATAGCAACTCAGTTCTCAGGCAAGTTGAGTCCTCTTCTGAATTTTTGCTCTCTCTTTTTGCTTTCAAGGGAGGGAAATGAGCAACTCTGGCACTGACTGGGATACTTAGATCATGGAATACAAATTGCATTGAGAATTACCCTCTATTCTGTATTCTTGATTGAAAGAAGATAATCAGTGAAGAAGGCTGGACATGCCTTTCTGCACATCTGGGACCTTCCTTATTGTCATGGTGGTTCTTACCAATGAACTAAGATACAGGAGCTGGGGGACTGAGGCAGCGTTTTCTGTACAGATGTGTGCAGTGTATCTGGCTACCAGGCAACAAACAACTGTGGTACAGAATGACAGCAGGAAGCAGGAGTAATAGCAGAGGTCATCAAGAGGGGTTCTTGAGCTCTGGTTTGCTGCATGTCCACACTTTCCCATGTTTCACATTTCTTCATCTATTAAAAAGAAGATGATGGTAATTAATTGAGTACCATGACTAGCTAATTAACTAGTTGTCTACAGCTAGGCTTCAACAGTTGACTTCAGGTAGGCTTTTGACACTGTTTCTCATAACATCTTTGTAGTTAAGCATAGGAAGTGTGGGATAGATCAGTGGACAGTGAGGTGGATTGAGAACTGGCTGACGGGCAGAACTCAGGAGTTGTGATCAGAAGTGCAGAGTCCAGTTGAAGGCCTGTAGCAAGTTGTGTTCCCCAGGGATTAGTACTGGATCTGATCTTATTCAGCATCTTCATCAATGACCTGGATGGAAGTACAGAGTCCACCTTCAGCAAATTTACTGATAATACTGATAAAAATGAAAAAGAGCTGGTAGAAGTGGCTGACACAACAAAAGGCTGCACTGCCATTCAGACTGGAGAGTTGGGCAGAGAGGAATCTCACAAGGTTTAACAAGAACAAGTGTAGAGTCCTACACGTGGAGAGGAATAACTGCATGCATTAATAAGGGTTGAGGCTGACCAGCTGGAAAGGAGCACTGCGCAGAAGGACCTGGGGGTCCTGATGGACAACAGGTTGACCATGAGCCAGCAGTGTGCTCTTGTGGCCAAGAAGGCCAAAGGTATCCTGGGGTGCATTAAAAAGAGCTTGGCCAACAGGTCAAGAGAGATGATCTTCCCTATCTACTCTGCCCTGATGAGGTCACATCTGGATTATTGTGTCCAGTTCTGGGCTCTTCAGTTCAAGAAAGAGAGGGAACTTTTAAAGAGAGCTCAGTGGAGGGCTACAAAGATGATGAAGGGCTTGAAGCATCCCCCTTACAAGGAAAGATTGAGAGATCTGGGCCTGTTCAACATGGAAAAAGACTGAGGTGGAATCTTATCAAAGTTTATAAATATCTAAAGGATAAGAAACAAGTGGATGGGGCCAGTGGATGGGGATTCTGTAATTCTGTGATACATTGCATAAGTGGTGTGATTTTTAATTAATGCATGTACTATTCAGATGCAAGATTAAGGCACATTTCTCAGAAGCTGCTTGAATCTGAAAAATGGAAGAAACAGAGGAGGGTAAAGAAAGAAGTAAGGGAGTTCTTGCTGATGTAGCTTTCAGTATATTGATAGAAATGGCCTGGGATGAAAAGTCTAATAAAAAAAACATCCTTGTTACATCTGCCTATTAGAAATGAAATAATTTTGAGCCATTACCAAATGTACCCAGACTTGTATGACCAGTGACTTATTTGATGTAATGCAGTACAACCACCTCAACAGCAATAATGTTTTTACAAGAAACTCTAAAATCTAAAATCTAAACTCTAAAATTAAGTCTAAAATCTTCTGCTACTGATACAAACAGCACCTTTACAGTCTGTTTCACAGTAAAGGTTATTATCTCCTAATGAACAGACAACTGTCATTAGGGTAAAATCAAGATAGAGGAAGAGAAGTAACTCATTTTTTAAATGGAATTATACGTCTTGTTCCTATTATCATAATTAGCTTTTTCCCTTCTCCTCTCCTCTCCTCTCCTCTCCTCTCCTCTCCTCTCCTCTCCTCTCCTCTCCTCTCCTCTCCTTTCTATTTTCTCTTCTATATTCCAGTAGACTTTTAAATCAGTAACAGTCTCTACATTGTCTACAAAAAGTTCAAGGCTCCCATATGGATGTAATATTTGCAGCCATAAATAAATTCTTGAGGTTTTTGTCAGGCTTTTCACACACCCACAGATTCTGCTATCAGCCGGTAAATCTTTGTTTAAGACACTATGAGATCAGATTTCTCTGGATGAAGTGTTGCCCAAAATGGGGAGAAAATAACATTGCATAGAAATTGCAGTATTTCAAATTTCTTCCTTCCCTCCTACTCCAAACAGAGTGCTACCTACCCCTTGGTGTCTGTTTAGGATTTTTTACTCTGGTACAAAAGTTGAAGTTGGACAGAAGCAGGTAGCATCATCAGCTGGCATTTTTTTCTAACAGCAGAGAGGGTCTTCTTGCTGGATGACTGGGATTTGGAAAGACAGAAGTGCAGCAGGTCATCTGGAATCATTGCCGTCTTTTCCTCTTCTGGTGGGACATCTGCTCTGATAGCTCAGTCCCTGTGCAATAGCATGACAGAAGTCTGTTATTTCTGCAGAGATATTTGAGAGTATCTCTTGGGATTCTCCTGCAACACACACAGCATTCTTTGGAATTTGGAGAAAAAAAAAAAAAAAAAAAAAGACAACAAAAAAGAAATTAAACAGGTTTACTTGCAGCCGTTCATACCATTCATATAATACTTCCTATAATATTGTCCTATCCTGCACACCACAGCATTTCACCATGATCTCATCAGCGACTCCATTAGACAAAATACAACAGACAAAATGTCAAATAGAGGGGGAAAATAGAAGGGACAGAATCTCAGTATGTGCCCAGAGGTCAGAATAATGCTCTGTGTAGTGTTTAATCCTGAGTGACCCATTTATTTTTGCATTTATGTTATTTCTTATTTTGGGGCGCTGCATCTTTTCCACAAAATACTGCCTATGGACTGCTTTCCATTTGAAGTGATGGCAACTGTAGCCATGACATTTACCAGCTGTATGAATTATTAATGTTCCACAGGTGAGATGGTTTTAGTAATTAACAGATGAAAGGCAATGGCTCAATAATAATAATACCTCTAATCAACAAAGTTTATCTTTTATGTGCACTGGTCTTATCTACACAAGAAGAGTCTGATTATTTCAGCTACAGAATAGTTTTTGCAGTCACTGAAGTATAACGCTGAGGGAGTCTGTAAAGTCCTTATGCATACTTTTGCCCTGAAGCAGAATAAGTTAGAGGATCAGTTAACTGGAATAAACTGGAGTGGACTTAAGCACCCAGTGGTACACAGGATTTCCACCAGAAGCTGGTAGTCACCTATATAAACTGGTTTGTGTTTAATTACTTCTAATTGCAAAACTGGTGGGATTCAGAATTTTGCTTAGGGAGAAAACAGTTTCTTTAAGTTTAAATTGCTTATATATGGCAATGTATAAATTTACTTTCAGAGCTAGGACTCAGGACACAAAGCCCATACATTTAACTTGAAGTAAATTAATCATTTTTTACATAATTTTGTACATCTGAGCTCAACACATAACTCCTCATTCCATGTTTATACACTAAGCTAAAGGCTAAATTCTGTACCTCCTTTATCAGTAAAGTACTATTGAGGACTTGACAATTTCCAAGGTTGCAATTGCTGGAGACATCTGGCATCCCTGTTCGGAACTTGCCTATGAAATCATGACAAAGCTGAAAGCAGAGGCACTATCACTGGGCACCTAGATTGCGTGCCAGATGTATAATTAAGCTTGTTGCAATATTAAACTCCCTATTCATTAACAGATTTAGATATCTCAGCTATATCCTTCTGAAGAATTAGCTGGTCAACGCCCCAAAGCACAGTGTGTATTCTGAAACCGTCTATTAGCAAAAGCTATTAACAGATAGACAGATATTAAGAGATCTGTCATGGGACTGAGCATCTGAATACCTCTTACAGTTCTCTCATCGTATGGATAGGAGTGTATCTACATAGCAGAACTGAGGCAGGATTTTAGCCTTAGCTGGAGAATCTGTGCTAATGTAATTTCAATAGCTTCAGTAACAACCAAGACAAGTGACAACGCTGTCAAGTTTGCATGCTGCTGTAGTCATAAAAATCTGCAATGCTGCATCTTGTTACTGTTTTTCATCTGTTCTAGTGAAAACAAGGTAGGACAGATGTGCCAACTTCTGTTAAAAGCACACATCCGTTTTACTGTGAGGGGCAGATGGAAACATTGATTTCAATGCTGAAGAAAAGATGTAGGCTAAAGTGAGTTGTGGTAATCTAGGAAGAGGAAAGGAGCCAGCTGGCAACAGATTTCCTCCTGCTGTTATTATTCTAAAAACGAAGTCATTATTTTAGTCTAGATGGGGTTGCTGCAAAACACGACTTTTAAAAAGCAAATCCCGGTTCAGACCTGGATCTGAGCAAGTTCCACACACTTCTTTCTGGAAGCACAACACTAGAAAAACAAATGGATTGAAGTAGCTCAAGCCAGCATAAGAGTTTCCATTTGGTGAGTACTGCTTAGATGAAAAGAACTTGTTTAATGGGGAAAAATGTCTGAGGAAAACGTTTCCTTAGCAGAAAAATAGTAACTTTCTTCCTCATTGATGATGGAGCTTTGCAAACAGAGTAGTACATTATATCTGTGTATTTTCTCACTCTGCAAGCTATGAAACCATAAAATAAACCATGTATGTTTTCCTCCTTGAGCACCTTCTTAAGTCACACTTTGCCTACTAATCTATGCTGGAATTACTTTTAATATTCCAATTCTCTGTCAAGATGTCAAATAGTTTCTTCATCTCCTGTTGGAAAAGAAAATCCACAAATATTTCAAATATTTTTAAAATATCACAAATATATATATATTTTTTTTTTTTAAAAAAAAAGGACAGATATTTTCTGTGAGGATTTGGAAATAGCAGTTGACTCCGGAGTTTATCTTTGGGATTCTTAAGACCCAGTAACATGGCAAAAAAAAAAAAAAAAAAATTGATCAAAATTGATGTCTTGCTACAATACAGATCTTACAGGGTCTTGATCTGGAGATGCAGAATGAATTTTTTAACTGAAGAAAAAAAAAAACCTCTGGGTATTTTGTTCTGTGTTTTTGCCAAGTAGGACTAGTAGCATGGAAAAATTCCATAAATCTGCTGAGGAAAAGCAAAATGGGATTGTCATTAGATCCGTCACTACTCCCGTAGGAGATTCCTCCAGAAGATGCCTGTAGGAGTTACTGGTCAGGCCATGAAAAACCTTAGTGGACTCCTCTAAAGTAAGTTCCAGATTGTCAAGGGGAATTTCTTTGGCCACATGTAAAATGTGAGGCAAATTATTTCTGCATCTAGATAGGAATTGCAAGAAAAATGTGAAGACTTGTGTCGCAGGAGAACCTGATGCCCAAGGCTCTCTGATGGATGAAGTATCTCTTATTTGTGTTTAATTTGCAGACACTTTGCCTTCCATCTCTTGTTTCTGTTAGGGGCATCAGCTTTCTAAGGAAAGAGCCTGAAGAAATGCTGCTTGCTCTCTGCTAATCATGTCATCCTGCTGCAAAAGCTGGCGAGATGCTTAAGTGTATCTGTCCAAGTGCTAATGGATGAAACAAAGTCCAGTTTTTCTCCTGAGAAGCCAGGGTAGCTGGGGTGGCTCAGAGCTACTTGCAGCATCTCGTACAAGGAAAGTAGTGTATCTTAGTCAAACGTGATGGTTCTTCCATAACAGGGCAAACAGTTCTGAAAGGTCAAATTTTTCAGAAAATTTATGATCAACACAAAAAAATCCAAAACAAACAAAGAAAACAACAACCAACCAACCAAACCAAAGCAAAGATAACAAAGACAACAAACAAAAAGAAACAAAACTATAAAAAGAAACAGTTGAACATGGAAGAAAAATTTTATCAGAGACAAATAAGTTGGAGACAGCATTTTGGGGGAAAAATGAAACAGAAAGAGGAATGTATAACAGAAATGCTAAGTCACAGCTTGAAGCAGTGATCGGGTACCTGGTAGGAAGGCAGGGCCAATCCAGGGGAGTTCAGTTGCATGCAATGCACTTGAGTGATTGGAAGGTGTGGAGCCAGGATCCATGCCTTCCCAGACCTCATTTGAGGGTTGGCAGTGGAGGCAAAGGGATTTTGCTGGAGATCCACGCATACCTGAGGCCTTCTAGAGGTAAGCAGCTTATTTTCTTTATCTCTGTGCCTACAGTTGTTGCATTTGAGCAAGTCATCACTTGCTGCAGCCTGGGACCTTGCTTCTTTGCTGTTATTGCTGTGTTTTCCATCATATTATATTGGGAAACTGAGGAAAATAATGAGGTTAAATTCAAACACTCTGATTTGGTTGTACTGGAAAGAAGAGGTATTGGAGCTCTGTAAATATTGTTCAAGTATGCTTCCATTTGGAATAGTTAGGATACCTCACCCTTGTTAAATTATCAATGCTTTCTTTAACTTCTTCAGGACTAGAAAGATTTACTGAGGACGAAGTATGAATCAGCCTTGCAAAATCCCTATGGAGAAGGGTGAGAAGTATTTTGATGAGTACCATATTGAGATGAGCATGTGAATTATCTTTCTTTTTTATTTTTTTCATTGTCCCCAGGCCTCTGAGAAAGGGTTGAATGAATGAAATTTGCCTAAGAGTTTTAAAATATTCTCCCATTGTTTTCTTAGAGGCTCAGTTTAATGTAGCAAACATCTGCCTACCTCTCAGTGCTTTGTGGAACATCTGATAGTTTGAAAAATCTTATTTTGCTCCTTTTCCTGTTGCCCGGCTAAGAAGAGGTTGTTATTGGTACCTGCCAACCAACAGAAAGAATCAACGGGGGGGGGGGGGGAAAGCCATTTTATGCACTTATCAAAATACATCTTTCCCCCTGGCCGTGGGAATAACCAGAAACTGGCACATTCTGCATCAGAGCTGTCCTAAAGCATTCATGACGGTATTCAAGACCAAATGCAACAAAGATAATAATACTCTCTAATCCAGACTCTCAGAAAAGCCTATTTTGAGTTCAGTGGTTTTACTACTAATGTAGACAGTAGTGTACAAATCACTGGATCTGCTAGGACTTGTGTTAAGGATCCCGTATTAAGTTTGAACACTGGTTTGAAGCAAGGTTTTCCCCCTTGTCTTGTTCCCATTTGTAGGAGGGAGAGGAGGTTCTTTGATTTAAGTATACCCAGTGTGAGATTAAGAAACAATGGTTCAAATATTGGTCTGACCAGTTTATTACAAATCTTAATCAGGGAGATGGGGAAGGGGAGGATGGATGCTGTTATGAATTAGATGATGGGGAAGAGAAGAAGGGTGGTAGAAAAGATAGGAAATAGAAGCAAGGAATCTTCATAGGAAGTAAGAGGGAGATAGTCACCACCATGGGTCCAGAATGATTTGTAGTTCAGTTGTTGATCTTCAGTAGTGCTGGGTCGTCGGGTGTTCCGTTGATGATGACCACAGTGATGATGATGATACTTTCCAATGGCAGTATAAACTTATTTGTAAGTCCAAAGTGGTTGAGTTAGCTCTTTTTGGAGTGACAGCTTCTGACTTTTGGATCTCAGCAGGAACTCCTTTTGTTCCCATCTCCTGGGCCTTGCCAGAAGATAAGAGGAGTATGGAGGTGCCAAATGTATCTTGCCTTCACAAGATACAATGGTATTATCCCCCAATCTCCTATAGCAAGCTGGAGTTATTTGGTCACAGGCCAGATCTGCCAGTAAACAGTTCTGAGCACTCCCTTCCGAAGACAAACAGCTCCAGAGAAATGCTTTCAATGTAAAATTGTCCACACAGTGATGCTGATTGCCATACCCACTTCTCATCTCCTAGATAAGTGAGAGTCTTATGACAAGAAATGCCTCAGGAAGCAAACTTAGAGCCAGAAAACAAAGAAGGGTTCTCACAATTCTCCAACTTTTATTTCCCTCCAAGGAATTCATTTCTCTGTTTATATTGTGATACTTAAATCTCATGGCTCATTAGAGTTTGAAGAACATACACTAGTTTTATTCAATGTTAGTTTAGCCCCTTTTGTATTGTTACTTCTTAGTAATTAAAATACTGAATAGTGGCCATGATGATAAACACTATACTAACTCTTGACATAGACAAGTAACTTCATTTTACTGTTATAAAAGGACAACATCTTTGCTCTACTATTTAATGCTGGCTGTCGTACTGTGACTGAACATTCTTTTTTGTCATAATTTTTCATTATTCTATTAGTAGTTTTTTTTCTTATTCCCGAAGGGGTGCAATTTAAGCCAAGCTATTCTACTTTCTAGTGTTGTTTTTCTCTTTTCTGTATCTTGCACAAAAATGTATAAGAAAAATGTTTCTACATCTTTCTGATTTTGCCTGACAAGTCAACTTGGACAAGTTTCAGTAAAAACAAAAAAACAGCAACAACAACTACAAAAAAAACAAAAACAAAAAAAACATGACCACAGGAGAAGGGAGCTTGGGAGGGTGGGGGACGACACAAAGCTCAGAAAAAGAACTCTGGCTAATTTGTGTGGCTGAAGCTATGCTTTCTTTCCGGAACTTTGCAGAGGTGAAGGACACGCTCATAACTTTCCTCTAGATTGGAAGGATGAGTTCCTGTTACTTTCAAATGCAAGTCATCAAGATATTAAAATATGTCCTGCCTATCCAGGTGGATGTAGACCTTCTGGGATTCCCGTCTGATGTCTTACATGACGTGAAGAATCTCAAATAACATGACATGTCAAAGTTAATGTACCTGAGATATTTACCAGTTGTTCAGGTCTGGGACTCATCCTATTACTTTTCTGTAATTATGCCATCTAGATCCTAAGGTGATCAACAATAAAGAAATCATCTTTAGATGATGAATAGGCAGCTACTGTCATCATAGGGTGTCTAAGGCAACTGTGTAGGTAGGTAAGATGCCCCAGGATCTACAGGAGTGAGATCATATTATGAAATTTACAAACACAGAAGACACCTGTATTTTGGCAATGAAACCCATCCTTGATTTTCAACTTCTGTTATGATACATAATAAATCTTGATTCTCAGTGGGTGTGTTCTGTGGCTGGAGGGGCTTTGTAATATTTTCCTACTTGATAGGTTAATTTATGTTATCATGTCTCTTGCAAGGCCTCTTTCTCTCTTTTTTCTTTCAGAAATAGCAAAACTTTTAATAAGGGATTCTCCAAAGGGGAAAGATGTTGGATTTTTGGTGGACTTTTTTCATCAGAGTTTATTGGGCAATGAAATTAAAGGTGTTGATAAAGAATAAGTATTTGTTTAGCTTTTATGAGTTTATAATCTTTTTCCTTCACTGTCAGCACTTTCTATGCTCTTTTAAAGTCATACTTCTAAGCTTTTCTTAAATACACAGATGAACTTTTATGATAAATACGCTTTTCTTTTTAGTCTCCCACATGCACAGGACTTTGTACAACATGAATGGAAGAAGGAGACTGTTACAGCCCAAATGGGTTATGAATATCTATGTACTGTTCACATGAGAGTCCTTGGACTTCCACT
>NW_024885532.1:10052531-10097667 GCF_019232065.1 Centrocercus urophasianus
TTTTTTTTTTTTTTTTTTTTTTTTTTTTTTTTTTTTTTTTTGTATCCTCCTGATCTCTGGAGGTTTTATAGAGAACCTGTACGTGCCTTTCTGGGGTGAGATCAGCAGTTCAGATGCCAAATCAGAGAAAATCAGTGAAGGTGGCCCAGGAGACTGTACCCTTTGCTAATGCTGCCAGGCATTTGATGCTTGAGAAAGGTGGAAGACAGTACTGCAGCAGAACAGGGTGACCATCAAGATCAGCAGCACCTATACTAAAATCTCTGCACAGCAAGTCAAACATACCAACAGTTAAACTGTATAGTCAAACTGTACCAACAGTTACTAGTAGTAAATAGGAGAATGATTTGATTTAAATAATAATTTTGGTGCCAAGTCATACCATGCTTTGTATTCTTCTTTCTTTTCTCTCCCTTTCTTCAACTTCACCAGTTCCTTTTAGTTAAATAACTCACAGCTTGTGGGCTGGAAAGTAGAGCTTATGGTTCAGCTGAGTTTCCCACATTTTAAAAAATGTTGGTATATAGTTGGTAAATTTTATTCATGAATAAAACCAGGCTTATTCCTTGGCAAAGAGGGATGAGGAAATTTTAGTGAGATGGGAATTTAATAGGATGCATGATCCTCCTTCTCCAGGAATCTGAACTTCTACTATAGTGATTGAAATGAAAACTTGTTAAGAGATGAAACAGTTGTGAAATGCATTGCTTTTTCAATGTGATAACATAATCTGCATTATGCTCAGTGCTTGTTGCAATGCATATTTTGTTTATCTGGTTTTTGTTTGTTTGTTTGTTTTTGTTTTTGTTTTTGTTTTTGTTTTTCACCTGATCTAGGACATCAGCAAACTTCTGGTTGATACATTTGCATTATCTTCCCTGGATACAATTGTTTGTCTTTCTAATCCCATTTACCTGTTAGCTCAATTATTCATTCAGCTGTGCAGATCAGTGGATTTTTTTTCTGTGCATTTTCTTAAACAACAAACATCCAGGAAGACCCAAATTGTTTTGAATTCAAATCTGCTGTTGCCCTTTGCAGAATGAACTTGCATTTACATTAGCCAATGCTGTACATCTGCTGAACATCTGAGTGGGGTAAGACCCAGACTTTCACTTAAGTTGCACCTTCACTTTAGATGCTTGTTTAACCGGTACTCCTAAAATCTTATACAGTCAGCTGAAGGAAGGAAGGCAAGTGTCTTTAATGCCTTCAGGGAAAAGTCTTGTCTGTATAACTTGGATGCCTAAACCTAAGTAGGTAGATACGATTTCCGGAGCACTGGAGGATTCCTAAGGCCCACTTTGTCAGTAAGAGATATTTAGTAGGATTTGACTAAATGTATACTGTATGCTAACTGCATACTGTATTCCTGTGTAGTAAATGGAGAAAGTTAAACTTTCTTCTAGCATAATTCTCCTGAAGGTATGTTAATATTAAGTGACCCATGTTACAGAGGCAACCACACATCTCTTCATTTAGTATGGTAGAAGGATTAGCTCGAATTAGGTGTTTGAACCCTGCTCATAGTATGAGCCTAATGAATTTTTTATACTTACTTTCTCATTTACCTCAAAATACCTTTTAAGATTAAAACAAAAAGGAAAGGAAAGGAAAGAGAACATACTAACTTTGGAAAATGTAAAGCCCTTTGTCCAGTCTCAGGCACATCTCTCTTCTCACTTTTCCTTGTGCTTTTTAATTATCTGAAAGAGGATTGACAGTGAAAGAAAATAGGGAAGAAAATTCCTATTTCTTTGTGCTCTTGTTTCAGTTAAAAATACTGAAAAAATTTAAAATGTCCAAGAATGTTGTGCTTGATTCTAGGTCTAGAATCAGCATGTGTATCACTCTGTAGATTGCTTACCTGAGTTTGCGTGCACAGCACCATGCGTGGCTCACGTGTCTCTTATTACTTCAAGTAGATCCTTACTTAGATTACTGTATGGCTAAGCTGCTGCACTAATTTTTGAACATATGCATTTAAATGAATGAGATGGTTTAGTCACTTGAAAAATGGGGAGCCCGCTCTCAGCTTCCATTTTCCTACCAAGCTCTACAGGGAGTCAAATCTGTACATTCTTGGCTTAATTCATCAGCACTAGTGCCATCCTTACATACAATAACATAAGCTTTTTCAGTTTAAATGTTATTTTACAGTCTGGTAACTCTTACTGAGATGGGCTGAGTATGGATAACCTGAGTTAACTCTGTAATAAATGCACCCTGAGGTACAATAGACTGTTATTAGGTGTCCCATCCCTAGACTTTTATAAGGTGTCCCTTATGCCCCGTCCCTGGAGCTGTTCAAGGTCAGATTGGATGGGGCCCTGGGCAGCCTGGTCTAGTATTAAATGGGGAGGTTGGTGGCCCTGCCTGTGGCAGAGGGGTTGGAGATTCATGATCCTTGAGGACCTTTCCAACCCTGGCCATTCTGTGATTAGCTTAAGGTTTCACATGTAAGCAGAGGCTGTGTTGGTACTGCTTTGAGAGTTAACTTGAGAGTGTTTCTCTGAACATGAGAGAAGTAACTTTCTTCAGAAAGCCAATAATGAGCAGTTCAGGCAGTGATTTTTGGGGCAGAAAAGTGGTAAGAGGAAACGTGGCCATGCAGTGTATCTTGGTCATAGGAACGGGGCCTGAAACTGAGAGTGCCAAAAAGTGTCTCCTTGAATAGATCTAGGTGTACCCTAGCTCTGGGAGTAGATGTGTGATTAAAACAGAGCAATGAGTGATCTTCAGCACTATGTCTCTTGCTGTCCATGCTGCTTTTCGTTAGTCTATTTTTTTCTTAGGCTATCCCAACCAGGCTGCTATGAGAAGCATATGGTACCCCTCACACTCAAGACCAAGTTTTGTTCCTATCTTTATTTGTTAGCATTAGAGATGTAGCATGGATTGCACTGGCCATATTCCTCACTTGGACAACCAAGACACCAGAAAAGTTCAGAATTACAAGAATATAGTTATAACTAGAAAGACCTAATGATGTCTGAATTTGCTTCCTTTCTAATTCACTTTCCCCCATGACCTAGGACTCGGCACAGTGAGTTCTCATTATCAGAACAGGCTTCAGCATGCTCTCTGACATACATTAACACAGCTGAATAGCATGTTTAAGAATCAAGATCCACAATTCACCTGCTCATCTCATTGACAAGCTGGAAATATGAAACATCATGACCAAAAAACCAAGTAACTTTATAAGTTCAGATTTTGTTGTGTATGGCATGGTTGGGTAGTCAAATAAGGTCACGGAAACCAAATGTCATAATATCTAATTTTTGGCATTGAAGGGAAGTGTCTAATATGGGAAAGTTTGTCCTTCTTTCTTATAGATAATGCAGACAACATACACAGAACTCTTTATGACTTATGGAAGTAACTATCTCTCATTAATGAATACACATAGCTTAAAAAAAAAGCACCACAAATTTAGTGGTTTAGTGTGTCTATTGTAAGGGTCAACAAATTGTAGCTCTTGTCTAGCTTCGTCCTTTTGTTTCCTTGAAGACAGGCTGCAGTGCCATAGAGAGGATGTGAGGGAGGCTAGACACTGCTTTCCATGTTGCTCAGCTAATGCCCAGTGGTGAGGAGTCATAGTTCAGGATTCATAAGCAGGCAGCTATGGACCAGCATTGCTCTATATCAATACTCATAGTTGTCTCTTCTGAAGTAGCATTAAATTAGTATCTTTAAGTAGTTTATCTAATATGGCCAAAAGCTTATTTATCACACATTCAGGGAGGAAAAGAGTATAATGAAGAATTTTTCAGAGGAAGAGTAACGGAGAAATTAAAACCTGAGGTGCAAGGGCAGAAAGTCTCTAAGAAACGTGCCTGATTCCCTCTCTCTGTTTAGCTCTCCTTGAGGAGAGCTGAACTGTTTGTAAGTGAATCTTTCTCAGGTGGGCTGCGCTGCTGGCTTTGTTAGGAATAACATCATTAATTGTTTCTCAAAACATAGCTTCTGCATTTTGAAATTAAATAAAAAATCCATTTAATTCCACAAGGCTTTCTGTGTCATGACCTTTGTGCAGTGCTCAAGTTATACAGCAGGGAAAAGGTGTCCCTTTCTTGCATTACAGATTCATGAATTTTTAAACTCACAGTATGGGGCAGCTGCTGTCAAGTAACAATGGGAAACTTATATTCTGTCCAGCAGTGCATAAGTCCCTAGAGAACAAACAGGAAACAGTAGGACCTGATATAAAAGCTGCATATCTCATGCTACAAAAAAAGAACCAAGAGAAGGTTCTCTCTTCCTTGCCCTCCTTATTCCTTCTCTCCACTTTTATTTTATTATCTTTATGAATCTAAATATTATGCACAATGGGAGTGACAAAAAAATACTTATATTAATTAACAAAAATAAGTTAATGCGAATATATCAGCTGATGTGATTCAGCATGAGAGTGAGAAAGATTTCAAATTCAGAACCATAAAAGCTGGAATATCTTGTGTGTCAACAACACTGTTTTACCAGAATTTCTATTTCTACTTATACTAGTCATAAGTAAATAAAATCTCTCTAGTCACTGAAGCAGGGTGTGTCTGTATCCATACCTGTATTTTTCCTGTTCTTTTTTCCCTTTTTTATTCTTTCATTTAAAAAAAATCTTTTTTTTTTCATTTTTCTTTTTTAATTTTTCTATCACCCTCCCCCCCAGTTTTATTCTTTCTCTTTTACCTTTTCATTTTCCTTCTCAGAAGAGCAAAAAGCCTATACACTTCCCCTTACAATTGCAGAATTTCTTATCCTACTCTATCTTTATTGTGGGCTTGCACATGCATGAAGCATTTCCAGCAGTAGGCAGCCACTGCCAACTTTCCTCCCTCTAAGAGGAGGTTCATATTCCTAAACCCTAAGGTACAAATATCACTGTGAGGGCCCAGGGTGGCATTTGTGAAAAAATCTCTTATTGTGAACCCACTCCTACAGAGTCTAGTTACTGGGATAGTTACATTTACCATTGCAATTTTGAGATCAAGCTTGGGTTCACTATATCTAAATAAGCTTTATAAGACTGATTTCTGAAGACACTAATCTCTCTAGGGCTGCAAAATTAAGCAGAGAGTTTAACAATTAATTTATTACCTTAAAGTTAAGATTTTTTCTTACCTTTCAGCGATTTGCTGTTCTTCGAACTACTATACCCTAATTTTAAAAGGGTTCTACAAATAAAGTTTTCTATTTGTAAGAGCATGATATTGCTCAAACTGATCAAAAAAAACTTGTTAGTGTCATTTTTTTTTATGGCAATTAAAAAGATTAAATTCAGATTTTAGCTAAATTTTTAAAAAGACATTCTTAATCTCCTGACATAAAACAAAGAACCAGGAAAATGCTTAGTTTCTATCTTAAAACTATTTTACATAAAGAGTTTGGTTTGCTGCTTTCTCTCAGCAAACTGTTAGAAAACAATAACCTGAAAATTCAATTTAATTATGATATATTTATATCAAGAAGAGCTTACTATATGCAGACAGAAGAGCTGAGGGGAAAAGTTTCATTGCTAATGACTACAGATAAAAACAAGTGAAAGTGTAGAAATCCCTATCCATTTATTAATTACAGATTTTTCATTTTATCTGTATTATTATTATAGCACCTCTTTATCCTTCAGCATCATATTATCCCTTTAATATTCTGGCATGATGCAAATTTGCACTAAGCACTTGTGTTTTTTCTGTTTCCCTCTACTAACAAGGAAGATAGGACATCACTATAAACAACTAAGATACTGTTGAGTTTGGGGAACATTTGGAGGCTACCTGTTACTGGAAGGAAAATAAAGAAAACAAAAGCCTAGATGAGAACTTATTTTAAAGTTTTACAGAACTGACACAGGTGTTTGTTTCCTCCAGCTTGCCTTCAAAGACAAAAAATAACAAAAAAATAACTAGCTACTTCTGAGAAGGGTTTGTCCTTACCAGTACGATAAGAAAAAGGGAACACATTTGTACTTAGTAATTAATGTGTACACATAGCACTACTTTCAGCAGATTGCATCCTCAGTTTCACTTCTTCCTTCAGGAGATGTCACACTGGCTGCATTTATTATTCACAAAGAAGTGAATTGATGTTATCAACACATTGATACGACAAGGGGGAATGTTTTTAAGTTGTGATGGGAGGTTTAGGTTAGATATTAGGAGGAAGTTTTTCACACAGAGGGTGGTGACGCACTGGAACAGGTTGCCCAAGGAGGTTGTGGATGCTCCATCCATGGAGGCATTCAAGGCCAGGCTGGATGTGGCTCTGGGTAGCCTAGTCTGGTGGTTGGCGACTCTGCACATAGCAGGGAGGCTGAAACTAGATGATCATTGTGGTCTTTTTCAACTCAGGCCATTCTATGACTCTTGCAACTATGATTTTTTCTTTGCTTTTTCTTTGAAACTCCAGAAGTTTTTGCTGCTCTTGCTATTTTTATCCATATCTTCCATAAGTTGCTACTTCTGTTGATGAAACAATGGTAAAAATCAGGTAAGAACATGAAGTAAGAGAGAGAGAGAAGCCACAGATTAATGGCCTGGAAGCAGTTTTTTGTGTGGACTTATCATGAGGAAGATGGCTATCTCAGGAGGTACCGCACACGACTCTTACCCAAGCACGCAGGAATCCCAAGCTGGCAGAAGAAAAAGGATAAAAAGGGGGACCTACAATCATGAGGTTTAGGTTTTCTGGCAACAGATTCCTCATGAAGAAGAGGGGTTTCTGACATGAGAAGCCTCACTACCTGTCTCTCTTCCTCCTGAACTTGCTCTGTGCTCTACCAGCATGTTGAAGAAGAACAAAGGTGTCTGCCATAAGATTCCTCACTACAGAATTTCTGCATGCTGATGGACTCTCCTGGGCCTGCTATTGGAGTCCTGCTGTTTCACCTTGGACTTACACTGTGGCTTCTTCCTGCTACCTGCTTGCTGCCCAAGGCTGGCTACACTGCTGCTGCTCTCTCCCTGCACTTTTGCCTCTGACCTTCAAAAAGGCATGCAATGGGACCGCTGCTGGATCCTGGTGGTGACTATCCCCACTTTACGCAATTCTTGCTTATTTCCTATCTTTTCTATCACCCTCCTTCCCTTCCCTGTTGCCCTAATTCATAAT
The DNA here is from genome assembly GCF_019232065.1 of Centrocercus urophasianus. Classification (NCBI taxonomy): domain Eukaryota; kingdom Metazoa; phylum Chordata; class Aves; order Galliformes; family Phasianidae; genus Centrocercus; species Centrocercus urophasianus. Next base: position 10,059,639 of record NW_024885532.1, read on the forward strand.
AGTCACTGTCTTTCCCTTCCCCATCTCCCTGATTAGGATTTATAATAAACTGGTTGGACCAACATTTGAACAACAACAACTGTTGTTCTTGTTTCTTAATCTCACACTGGGTATACATATATCGGAGAACCTCCTCTCCCTCCTATAAATTGGAGTGAGACAATACTAACCATGAATTTTTAATCTCCACAGTACCAAGAGCATAGGAGCACTGCCTGATTTGCTGAAAATCTTGATTGTCAACCTGTCTAGATCAGTTTTACCATGAAATACAGTGTTTCTAAAACGATATGTGTGACTACAAACATGCTGTCAGCTTTGGAATTGAGAACAGGATCCAGTAGAGAATGTAGAAAAACTCCAGCTTATAGCTTTTTTTCTCAAGGTGAACTTTTTATTCTGGGCTGTTGTGGTTCTGTGATTTTTTGTTGTCAGTATTCCACATCAGCACATCATGTGGATCAATGGGAGATAGAGGGTTAATGTTCTGGTTCTGTTTACTGCCTTCTATAGGCATTCTGAGTATTCTGATGGGAGGGGAGGGGGCGGCATCCCCAGAGGACCTGGCAGGAAGAGGCAGTGGGGTGGAGCTCCGGACAGGGCCTGGGCGTCTGCTTTGCTCTGTCTGGCCACGGCTCAGCCGTCTCAGCTCGCCATGGAGAAAAGCACGTGCTTTCCCTCGCACTGTCATGGTTTGACTCGCATTTTGGATACTGTTGTCTTTCTCGTTTTGCTTGATTTAGTTGAATTCAGGAAATTACCGTTCCTCTCGGATCATTGCCATTGTGTTTTCTCTTCGTTAAAACTGTCTGCTAGCTCTCTGCCCTTCCCCCTCTCCCAGAGTGCACGCAGCCCAGGACCAGCCGGATCATGGCAAACTGTTAGTACCCCTGTGACAGCCCACCTGTCACAGACTTATATCTAAGGATAATCCCTTGACATTGGCAAATATAAAAAAAAATCTGATGTAAAGATAAAATTCATTTCACCTTCATCAAAGCTGGATGTGTTCAAGGCAGGGAAGATGCAGACAGACTGCAGGTGCAGCTTAGATTCCCTCAGAACAGGGGACCAAGAAGAGGAATCTCAGTGGAAACCCTTCTGTCATGGCTTTATGATTTTTGATTAACAGTATTCCACATCGTAACATAATGGAGTGCACTGGAAGTTAAAGAATGCTCCAGGTCCAGGTAGCTGTACCAGAAGAGAAGAATTACTACATTTCCCAGAGGACAGTGCATTCAGAGAGGCGATAAAGCCCCTGGCAAAGTCACAGGACCAGGCTCTCCTCCCTTCTACTAGTCTGGATGGCACGTCTCACCTCAGCACTAGAGTAAGGCCTTTCGTTTTTGGACACTCTCTAATTTTATTTTATTCATTATCCAATTCTCATTATTGTATTATAGTGTGTTATCTTGCATTCTCCTATCTTATTTAGTAAATTAGTTTGTTTCTCCTCAGATCATTGTTGCTGTTTTGTTTTAGGCTGTTTTGTTATTATTTTCCCTTATCTCTTTCCCAAGCACAAATCTGCGGGTCTCTGTGCCCCACTAGTCATGGAACTGGGCCAAATTAGCCCACAAACCGTTGACATCTTCTGTGTGTTTAATTGTTTTAACACTGGTGTTGGTTCCATCAGCTCAATTTTGCCAAGTGTGTGATGTGTCGTGGCCATGAATATGTGTGTGTAATATCCGAGCAGTCTATCTTCTTGTCCTCCTCTGGCTTGCCTCCACCTTCCTCTCCCACTCCATCTCCTGCTGAGCTCCTTCCCATTTGGCTGGGCATCCTTAGCTCTCTTGCTGCTCCAGCCTCAGCAGATCCAAAGCGTTACAGTTGGGAAGGGATTTTAATTGGCCTTCAGCTAAGCAGTTAAATTTCTCAGGATGTGGTTACAAAAGAGAAAGCGCCCTGGAAAGTATGAGAAGTCAAATCTGACAACATGCCTGGGTATATCACCATCTGTAGCATGTGTTAAACTGGAGTAGCATGCGGTCAATTCTGTCACCTTGTTTTCCACTCTTTTTTGAGATTTCATGGAAAATGCTGTAGTTCTACTCGTGAACGTGAGTTTCAGCGTTATATGTTGTGAAACTGATATCAGTTTTCTGCCTTTTCTTCTTATTTACATGTTTAAGACTGACCCTGACTTTGCAGGGCCTTTCCTGCAAACTCTGGAGAAAAGGAAAAGGAAGAATTAATAAAGCAGATCCCAAAAGTTAATGTATTAGAGGAAAACAGATGTAGAACATCTTTCTGAAAACAAATAATTACTTGTTTCATTATTACCATTATCCTGTTGAGGTACTGGACTAGTTTTTTGATGCAAGTAGAAATGTGCTTAAATCCATATTTTTTTTTATTCTATCTCTATTGAGTATGCCATAATTTACAGATGTAGTGTTCTTTTGTACTGTTGTGGCTGAACCATCACATAACCATCCTCACTGACTTGCCCCAAGTTATTTGGTTTTATAGCAAACGAAGTACTCGAAAACCTGATTGGAACATCTTGGAGTCTTCATAAGTTAATCACTTCTAAGAGCTTTGTTTTCTGACAATGCCATCTAAAGGACCAATATTTAACAAGCCATTAAAACAGAACTGAAGGGAGGTTGTTTTTGGCCATAGCACCACGGGAATAATTTCATGTCTTCGGTCAAGTAATTTGAATTCATGGTCTGAGGCAGAAAATGATAGCAGCTTATTAGAAGCAGAGCATTATTTATCCTAATAATAATCTTTGAGACTTTGGGTTTCTGGTTTTCTTAGTATAATATTAATTCTTACGTCAGTGTTGATAAAACAAATACAAGCAACTCACACGCACGCAATCCTTGTCTTATTCCTTAGCCTATGTTTCACAAAGGTCTTTGTGAGTATTTATGCTCATGTTAAATAACTGCATGGTCTTGGAAGTTCACCTAATACTGAACAGTTTCCAATGTTGGCTTCAAATTTTTCCTAATGGGGAAAATAAACTTAAAAAAAAAAAACACCAAAAAAACCCAAAAAACCAAAGCAAAACAAACAAACAAAAAAAAACCAACACATTTATTTACTTATTTTCTTTTCATTAGGAAAGGTCAGCCATATAATGATGCAAATCCTTTGGGAAACCTATCTTATTCCAGAAATATTTCTACTGTCATTTGAAATGCTGATGGAATCTGTGTAAATCATAAAACGTTCAGTTATTACTCTGTAAATGGAAAATGTGTATTTCATTACAACACTCTCCCTTTCTCTTCTGCTTCTTTTTTTTTTTTTTTTTTTTTTTTTGCATAAAAATACTGATGTTGAAGAGAAATCTTGTGAAGGGTATTTGACTCAGCTCATCAAGCTTCTAGTTTCTCTGAAAAATACCAGATACAACAGCGCAATCCCAGCTTTGATCCATTAGCTGTTAGAGAAGTTTTTATTTCTGATTGCAGGATGATCTCTGTTATTTATATTCCTGAATGGTTGGCTGTGGTGAACAAAAGCAAGGGATTTTGTAATGATTGGAGTAGCTGAAGCCAAACTTTTCCTTAACTGGCCCAGATGAGCATTGTGTAGAAAAAGAGCTGATATTGCAGAAGGATGTGATAAATGAAACTTTGAAGCATTCCACTGTGTATATAAACAGTTCTGAGGAATGTTGACCTGAGACCCCTACCTGCATCACACTTGGCTCTATTAGGCTCTTGTTTCTCCTCTTTCTTATTTTTCACTTTTAAGTCATAACAGTATGTAATTTAGACAAAACTTACTGGCATACTATAACACATATTAAAATTTAGAGGTTTTGTATTAGAAATGTTCTATTTTTAGAAGTTTCTAGACTATAAAAATAACTTTGGAAAGGCTTGGTGTTCAAAAGCTTCTGCATAGACATTGTGTTAAAAGTATAATTGAAAAATAGTAGGCTGTGTTTGGAAATGAATAAATACTGCTCATTCATGTAACAACACTCTAGTCACCCTCTGTGTACTCTGACTTTTCCTGCCATTGTGGTATCTCAATAAGATTTTACTTGTTCATTTACTGCACTGCTTTTTTATAAAATATTTATATTTATCCCTGTAACTTGATTCCTCTTTCAGACTAAAGAACAGTGTTATTAAACATGTACAGGTTAGGTCATTGCTGAATTATTCACAAGCAGTCATGTAAGCAAGAAGCTTGGTCTTTCCAGTAGACTTATGGAGGTGTTCTCTCTTCATCTGTACCTTTCCAGATGCATTCAGAAGAGTTAACAGGAGCTGTGGAAAAAGTTGTGGGAAACTGCGTTGAAGGTCCTGGCCACCTCTTGTTTCTGCCAAAAGAATATTGGCAGGAGGGATGGGGTTGAGTGGAGCACTGCCAGAACTTGGGTGCTTTGAGAAGATTAGAGAACCATTATCCTTTACTCTTAAAATATCTATAGAGTGCGGAGAAGAAAAGAAATCAAAAGGCAACCCAGCAATACAAAATTGCCATGTTTAGATAAATCCAAATGAGTTGTGCTTGTGAATTTGTTGTTTTGGGGGGTTTTTGTTTAGGCTGTAGAGAGTTGGGGACAACTTATGAATGTCATGCCTGTGCCACTAGAAGGCTGCCAGTTCTGTTTTGGTTAGATGGTTTTTCATCTTTTGTGTTGTCTTCCCATGTTGGACTGATTGTTCACGTCAGGGTGGCACAGACAACAGAGAAATGGATGTGATTTCTGGATCACTGAAGCATAAGTGCTCTAAGCAACAAGCTAGCTCCTTTTACATTCATTACAGTAGGCAGCAGGTTGCTTAAGCAGCAAAGGCACCTACTTAGTCTGAAAAGTTATTTGTCATGGCATGTGCAAATACATTCTGAGTTCTTGTTCCCGGGTGATTTATAAGACAGAGAAGGTACTCTGTGGGACTATGCTGCAGAGATTCAGGCAATTCTAGACAAAATTTAGGTTCCATAGGTTTACAAGTCATACAAAGTCTAGATTTTCAGTAAGTGATTGAAAGTTGATTACGTGATTAGGTCTTGTTCCTTGATCTAGTGAAAGCCTCCATGTCCTCCATGTCAACATTTAAATTATTTTGGGCTTGATTTCTGTTTTCTTTCTATATGGAAAAGAGATATTAAGAAGTTCCTTGCAACTATTTTGAGTCAGAGTCACTGAAAGTCTCTGTAATCTGGCTTAAAATTGCATATACTTCTAAGTTCTTTAAAATATTGTTCTGTAGTTTGTATGGGTGTAGTTACATGCATGTTTTGTTTAGGAGAAAAGCAAATTTGAACTGTGCCCTCAGGCAAATAAAGCATCTGTAATGAGGCTGCTGAAATTTTCAAAAACAATTTAAATTGCGTATTTACAAGGAGTATATTCATTTTAAGAGCAAGGAGGGGTAAGTACTGAGTTATGTGCGGAAGTATCTGTTAATCAAAATAGTCAGAGATGATCTCAAAACAAAATACTTTTCCAAACTTGCAAAAAAATACCCAGTGGAACATTAAATCAGCAGACCTGTTTGAACCTTTGTGTTTCAGAAATCACTAAATTGATTGTTAATCATTTTGTCCCATTGTGAACTGAACACTCGTTCAGAAGAGAAGAATGCAGAAATCACCAATGTTTATATTTAGGAAGGCGTATTTCCAAAGTGTGACAGGACTGTCATTCAGCTCCATCCTAACCAATTGCCTCTATATTCTTCACTCACAGAATTAAATCTGCACTGTCCGACTGCATTCAAGAGTCTCTTCCTCCTTTTTAAAAAATAGTATGCTTCTGCTTCTAACATTTGTGGATAGCCTTTAACAATATGAACTGAATATAAATTCATACAGTGTTGTTTTCCTGTGTCAAGAACTGAGAAATGCTGAATGCAACTGGAATACCAGTGCATTGACTCTTGCAGAAATATGTAGCTAGTGTATGTCTCCTATAGTACAAACATGTATCTGACGTTGGTTGCCTACAAATCTCAGCTTGAATGCGCTCAATTGCCAAGGCCCTCATCTTCCTGTTCTCCACCCTGTCCCACATTCTGTGGTTGCATACAACAAAATAGGGGTGTGATTGTTGCATTTTAGTTTTAACTCTTTACTCCACTCATATAAGACTCTAGCCCGACTCAGGCAGTTCTATGCTTCTTGATTGCTAACATTACAGTTATAATGTAATGAGTGCATTCAGCCCTATTATGTGATGATGATGGGATATGTTGCATGAATAAAGCCAAAGCCTAGCTAATGTTCAGGTAATTTCTAAACAATATTCTGTAAGTGCACTTTAACAAAGTCAAGAATTTCAGCACTCTTGCTGCCCAGGCTCCCAGCATTTGGCTCTCCCTCAGTGGGACGCGCAGGATGCTGCTCCAGTCCTGCCAGTACCCACGGAACAAAGGGAATTCCTCTCTGAAGGAGCTCCATGGGGATCTTTCTGATCACCTCCAGTAATTATTCCTGCACATCTGGCAGCAGTCAGAGATGGAAAAAAAAAAAAAAAAAAAAAGACATTCACCATTGTTAATGGTCTACTTTTGCCACATGCGTAACAGGACAAGAAAGCAATACAGTGCTCTTACTAACTGATATGTCTTGATGCCCTTATATTTTTTTTTCTTAGAGTTGACCCTTGACTGGCTGGATTAAACCTTTTCCACCAGTTTTCTGAACATTTATTGTGAATAATCTTTCAGTGTTTTAGTACTAGCATGTTATTTCTACTCTGGTGCAGAAATCTAAGAAGGATCAGTGGAAATCTTTTAGCTGAAACCATCTTTTTTCTTTTATTTTTTCCAACGAAACCCACAGCTAGATAAGGACTGTGTCTTCCTAGGGTACTGTTTTCTTCTACTGTACAGTTTCAGAGTTGATAGCTCCATCACAAGGTTTAATTGGAAGGCTAATACCTGCTTCTGGACAAACGTGGTCTCTACATGGAAAAGATATTGTCTCTTCCCCTTTTCATTGCTCCATGCAGTTAGAAATTAAACAAATGTACATAAAGATCAAATTATGCTAACATTAAAACGTAAAAAGAATGTTAGTGTTCACTGCTGCCCCCACAACACATGCCTGTGAAAATATCCTGTCTATAAATCTTATTATCTTTGTTTCTAGATCAATATGATTATGCTTTACTAGTGCTTATATCCTTTGCTTTCATTCATTTTATTAGGAAATTCAGATTGCTCCATGTCTCTGACCTTTCCTCTTCATTATTTTTCAGTTCACCAATCTTTGTGTCACCTGCTAATTTGATTAGCAGTGATTTTTTAAAAAAAATTTTTTTTTTAGTTTTTTTTTACTGTCAGGTTCTTGAAAAGTACAAGCCACAATCTGTGCAGGCTTCCATCAGCAACACTCTCACATAATACTAAGTCCTTGTTTACAATTACATTTCTAAACCTATCAGCTAGCCAGTTCTTAATTCACTCAATGTTGTGTCTGCTATATTGATTTTTACATCATTCAAGTTTCCTAATCAAAATATTGTCTGGTACCGAATCAAATGCCTTACAGGAATCTAAGTATATTACATTATCATGATTACTTTTATCAATCAGTTTAGTAACCTCATCAAAAAAGATAGGAAATGTTCTCTGTCAAAGTCTATTTTCCATAAATCCAGGATGATTGGCATTAATTGCATTATTCTCCTTTAATGCTGTATTAATCAAGTTCTCTCTCTTTTCCTGTTTCATTTTACCATGGACTGCAGAGCTGCTGACAGCCTTATTGTGAACTCAGGACACATTAATCCCTTTAAAATATTGCCACAGCATAATTTTTCCTTTCAGCCATCTGAAACATTCCCAGTATTCCAAGATTTAGTGAAAATTGGCTTTAGCATACAGATAGATATGTGGAAAACAGCACATAAAACATTGTTTTTATTCCTTTTTCTTTTGCTTTTTTTTTCTTTTTCTCCTGAAAGAGATATCAGCACTATTGCCATTACTATTATTATGGCCCTAAGTTTGTGCTGTGTCTAGCATGGCGTCACATCAGAAGAGATGATATAAGGAGCCCTTGATTTCTCAGAAGGAATCATTTCTCTGGCAGCCTGCCACGTCTCCTGGCCAGTGGGGTGAAATCCAGATGATGTCATACGTCTGCCTTTGCAGCACTCCCTGCAGCTATCTGTGCCAAAAGATCACAGTTGTTACTCAGATTGCCTATGAAGAGTAAAGAGACTTACTTATAATAACAGCAAGAGATTTGCTTTAGAAATCACTAAATTTGCAAAGAATTTGCACAAGGTTTATTCCATCTTCCAAGCTGCTTTATAAGAGTCTTGATTCAAACTGAGTAGTATGATTAATATACTGAGGTAAATAAAATTAAGTGGCTGAGAAGCTCACCAGGCTGTTGGACTTTTGCATCTGCTATGATTTCTTTTGGGGAAGAAGAATCAGTTTTTCTGATTCCAATCCCTGAATGCATTCAAGGCCAGGCTGGATGTGGCTCTGGGCAGTCTGGTTGGTGACCCTGCACATAGCATGAGGGTTGAAATTAGACGACCATTGTGGTCTTTTTCAATCAAGGCTATTCTGTGATTCAGTTTGAACACCATGAAATATCTGCATTGAAACAGAAAATAAAGCAGCTTGCCTTAAGGCACACAGATTTTGTAGACCTTTGAATTATTATTATTATTTTATTATTATTATTATTATTATTATTATTATTATTATTATTATTATTTTGCTTGCTGAAGCTCTTTTTCTGGCACTTATTTCTGCAAGAAAATTCAGTGAGTGGGAGCTGCAGAGCCTGGGAGCGCTGCACAGGCTGCTCACTGAATGGCAGCCCCAGCCACTGATGCATAAATAACAGACTGCCAGGCTGCCCAAGGCCCCCAAGCTCCAATATGGGCAAGCAAGTTCACAGGGCTTGGGCTTTCCTAGATTAAAAGTTACACAGTGAGGAGAAGAATAAGTCATGTTGAAGTGCTAGTGGGCAAATAAGTGACAGCTACTCTGTCACACTGCTCAAGGGTCTGTGTGGAAGAATTAGACAACTGAGGTGGCATCAACATGACTGATGTTGTGCAAAAGGAGCTAAAAAGGGTGTTTTCCATTTCCCTGGATTTCATTTTTCTCATTGAGATCTCCTCCATTGCCACCCCATGTTTTTTAAGGGCTTGGGACTTCTATAGAGTACACCTTGGAATGTATTTATACAGATTTTTGTAGGTGAAGGCAGGCAAATTCAGCACATGCCTCAGGAAACAGAAGACCAAATCACCTCTGAATTGGAAGCCACTGACTACTAGTTAGGCTGCTGCTAGTCTTGAGTCAATACACTTTGCAGAACTGCATTTCTGTCCTGCTTGTTGGACCTCAATCATTCACAATAGAGTGGTTTATAAGATATATTTAGCTTAAAAGCGATGGCAGCCATTATAAAGAATCAAGTCAATTACTCTCTGCAGTGTTTTAATCAGATGAATTTGAATTAGTTAACTTCTTAATGAAGAAATATTACCTTCAAATTGCTAGGCTATTTCGTTACCGTAAGAGTGCAAACAATAATAAAAAGCCTTTTGATTTAGCTTGGTTTTACACAGAAAGCTTTGATCCTGAAATAGTTCATATTTATTGAATAGAAGATGTGCACAGAAAATTTCAAATGTTTCAGAATGATTTTCTGTGCAAGCTTTCATAAGGATGCACTTTCAAGATTCATAGGGAACATTTCCTGCCAAACCCACAAAATTTGCTCCTATTTTCTGAGCAGTCAACTTGAAATATACTGTTACTGTACTGAAATTCCTGTGATCTTAGCAATAGTAGACTGTTAGGGTGGAGTAGAAAAACAAGCTAGAGAAAAAGGTGTGTCTAAAGGAAGTGGGTAGGGTGTGATGCCAAAATGCAAGCATTACCCATTTTTCAAGGCTTACTTGGAAATTCACAAAAACCCTGTGGCTTCAACCCATACTGAGTCTAAAAATGTTAGAGAAAATCATGATTGCTTCATATGTCTTCCATCAAGATGCAAAGCTGCAGTGTGAGAGAAAATTCAGACTCACACTGAGGATTTCCCATGGATTTCTTTTTATGTAGTCTTTACCATTTGGTGAAAAACCTAAGGTGAAAGTGAGATGTGTAACGCTCTGGCTGTGCAATGCCTGAATAGGGACAATCAGTCATCACAGCAAAGTTTGTGCAGAAAAATAATGCTAAAAAAAGCAGATCTAGAAATTCAGCTACACATTTAGAGAAATGAAATTTCTCTAACGTGAAAACTGACCAGCATGTCCTCATAAAAGAAATAAAAAACTTTCCAAAGTGTTGGCTGCGATTTTATACTGTTTGTGTAATTGCAGTAGATGAAAGGAAAATCTAGGAAATGCACACACTGCCATTTCATATAACTATACCCTAGTACTGTGTAATGGTGTAGATGAATTGGGGTCAAATTCAGAATTTTCCATCTGCTTATTTTAGCAGAAATGGTTTTAGTTATTTCATAGCTAGGCTTTTTGGACTGAACGGGTATCTGAAACTGCAAAGACAGTGCAAAGTCTTGAGGATGATGTTGCTTGTCGTGGAACATATAATTGCCTCTCATTGCAGGCATCTTCCATAAAGGCACATGTTGCCATCCCTCTAGTAACTTGTCTACAGAGGACTTCTACTAGAGATGAATGCTTTCTCTCAGGGAAAGCTTTTTCTGCAGTACAGTGCGAATATTTACAGGGTTTTTTTCTGGGCTGAGCATCAAGTATTGGAAGAGACGGAACTGAGGAATCCACCTCAGCATGTATCCATTAGTCATTTCCCTCATGGAAACGATGGAAAGTTAAGTGGAAAATGAAATCTGTGATTCAAGCCGGTGCTCTGCTTTTTTGGTGCTTTTGTTCTCGATGTTGGTCTCCAAATACCTGCCTGCAGTTTACTTGGTTATTAGGTAAAAGAAGAGGTTTGAGATAAATATATAAATATATAAATATAAAAATCATATTCTCAATATCAAATGTTTTCTCTTGAAAAAGTTTTGCAATTTCTAATTCTTCTTTACTATCTACCTTTCTTCCTCAAATATATGGTATGCTTTATTGTTCAAACTCTGGTGACAAACAGAAAGCAGACTTGTGTGTGCCTGAACTCTTCTCCCTAACCTGAATAGTGTTTGGCATTTGAAAACCCCTTATTAAGCAATATACATGTGAGAACAGCCATGGCATCACTCATACAAATCAACCGATGAAAACTCATTTATTTCCAATTCAAATAACAAGAGTTTGGTAACCTGTTTCTTCTTTATTTCTTAGGATAGCCTATTGGTTAGCTTTATTGAGCGGAAAAGATAACCTGCTTGAAAGCATCCAGGGTTTGGAGGCAAATAGGTAAGGATCTGGAAATATTTTCTCATATCTTAATACCTTTATTTTGAAAATTTTCTGTGAAATGACACTTTCCAGAAGAGATACTAGTTGCCATTTGCTTCTCATGGAATAAAATGATTCATTAAGGTGTGATGCAAGAATGAGGCTGCAAAACAAGGAGAAATGGTGATAAGGATCCACCATTACAGTATTAGTTGCTTCAAATGGTATGAACCAACAGGGTGGATTGCCATTTTGGTTAGTACCTTCTAGTGTGGAAGGAAACTATAGCACAAAATGCTAGGATAATGTCTGAATCTCTTGGGAAAGCCATACAAAGGGGTTAAAAATAATTATGTATCCAAAAAACTTTTTTTAATTAATAAAATGCAGAACATACAAACCCAAGTTAATTTTCTTCCTTTTTATTCTGCAAATTCCCCTCTTTGCTCTCTTCTTTTTCATCCTCCTGCCTCACACCTAAAAAGAATTCTTTCTTAGTTCAATCCATTATAAGAAGATTGCATATAGTTTAAGAAATAGACTTATCAAGGATTCAAACTTGCAGAAGACTGAAGATTCATTTAAGGGCACTTGGAAGCCTTCTATAGATTATATACACAAAACAGATGTTACATCTTAGAAATCTTGTAATTCATTGTTATTTGACTATGGGGTGGAATAAAGACTATATTGTGTAGTACTGTGAAGTAAGACTTCTTTCACGCAGTACAGTTGTTCTGCTTTCTTTCCTTTTCTCTCTTGGGATGCATGTTCTCAATCGTAGAACATAGTACCTCTTGTGTCAAATAATTATTGTTTTCACAAAGAGAACAGTTGTTCAAAAGCCATCGAGAACACTAAAGAACAGGAGTAAGAACACAATGCGTAAGTGTTCTAGAAAACATCTTATTAGGAAAGAAATAATTATAGAAACCACGTGAATTGTTCTTTAGGAAGAATTCATCATTTGGTTGATATGAAACAGCATTGAGGTTTGTGCCTTTTCTGTACTGGAGTGAGTAGGGATCTTGCTAGGCCCTCACTTAAATCAGCTGAAAAATGACCTGTTTGTCAGAATTACTTCTATGAAACTCAGTCTTTCTGAGGATGTCATCCGAATTCATACATGTGGTGTCTGGGATGTGTTGTCTCCAGAGAATCTTCAATCCATACCAATTCTCTTGTCATCTATTTTGTGAGGTTTTCTCTAGTATTTTGTGCTGCGTCTGTTGGGTCAGGAATTTGAAATCCCTTATGGGTTCTCATTTTTAACCCAGAGCCTTCATGTTAAGAAGCCTGTTTTATTGTAATGACCATTTGTCCTTCAAAGGCCTTGCTATTCCCTCACTTCTGTTAAGGTGATTTATATATCCCAGGGAGCTGGAAGAGATCTTCAGATTTCAGACACCAAAGAATATGTCTTGGGATGTTAGGTTCAAAACAAAATTAGAACAAAATTAGCTTATTGTGTAGATGCAGGGAATAAAAGGCAAGAAGTTTTTTGCCTTTTGATCTGTCCTTATACTTGCACTTCCTGCCACTTGGGTCTTCACTATAAGGTTCTTAATCATTTCTGCTTTTTAACCTAATGACTGTTATTTGGCAGCTTGCCTTTTTTGGAGTAATGCCATTTATTTCTTATATTTGTATGATGTATGTTTAAGTATGTTAAACATTTAATTTGGAGGATCTGATTTTTATCTATGGCTTTTATCAGCTGATTGCTTGTTGCTGGTGGCTCACTGTCAGTAACTAATTCCCATTCTAATTTTTGCTCTAATGGATGGTCTGCAGGGCTGCAGACATGCAGGATGGGTTCAATTAGCAGAAGAGAAGCCTTTGCTAAAACTAGGGCTGATGAGATCCAGAGGCCTTCTTCAGTGTTTGTTTGAGATTTGCATGACCTGCTGGATGAGAGGGTCATTAAAACAGTTCCTTTTCTCAATAGGGAACCCTCTGTTACAGATACAGAAACATTAGATATAATTTGAGATACTCTCTGAATTATAAAGCTGAAGAATTAGATAGTCTAAAAATTATTGTTTAATACTACTCAAATATGAAAGATTTTATTCATAACAGCTTTTTGCCCATTAACTGAGACAAATATATCTGTATTTCAAAATCAGTATTTTCAGCCTATACAAGAAGTTATTGAGAAGTGTCTACATAAAGTTAACTCTCCCTTTTTCACACAGGTATGTAAATTTCTTCATTAACACTTGTCGTTGAATACACAACCTGGCTGAACTGGATCCCAAATCCAGCCAGTGCATCTGCTTTTGTAGTGATTTACAGGGCTAAGTATGACAGCAGTTTGACATAGACGCTCCTGTGTCAGACTGAAAAATGCTGAAGGAGGGTGGGAAAAATAGATTATTTAACTCCCTTTGACATGCTAAATCAGGTTAGTCTTGTCCTGGGGACCTAGAAGCTGGCAGTGTCCTGCTTTATGGTCTGTGTTGGCTAGTGTCTGCTCTTTGGGCCTACTACAGGTCTGTCAGTTCTCCAAAGCACGAATGGACCAGGGCAGATCTTGAAATGTTTTCTGAGTCTGAAGAATGATTCTTCTCAGTTCATGCTGCAAGACTGCTGCTCTGCTCTCCTTTTCTTCGTGTCAGTGCCTACACCACCTGCTTGTACTCTGAACTACTTCAGTACTGCAGTCATTCTGGTTTGGGTATCCATAGCACAGTATATCAGGTTTATTTCAGGTAAGCTGCTGAAAAGAGCTTGACGTTGTAATGCATGATATCTTAACTCAAAGAAAATCTGTGCTCTGGCAGTGGTCCATAAACGTGTTGTAACAGAGGATTTCTGTCAAGCCCATTAACCAGTGTGCCAAGACCAAAATTTTTGCAGTAATCGTAGCAATAAAAAGTGTAGTTTTGTGTGGCAAGACACTTCAAAGCAAGCAAAGCTACACTGGCATTTTTGATGGGAGTAAGAGAGTATTTTTTAATATTTTAATCCCTGAAAAACTAGACTTTTCTGAAGAAATTTTTCATTCTGCTGTTTTCAAAGGAGGTGAGTTTGAGAATGAAAATTAGGCTCATCTGAGTCAAGCTTATTCCAGAAAAACATAGATTTCTACCTGGACAACTGAAACTGTTCAGCAGCATCTGCTGGGGATTGCTCTGGTACTGCCATGCTAAAAATGATTGCAGTGCTATATTTACAGCCTGATTCTGCTCCTGGACTACTCTTATCTCATGAAGTAAAGACTGATGGCTGTAGAAGAGTTCTTTGTTTCAGGGAAAGGGGGACAGTGGTGAAGAGGATGGGAGAATTTAACAGCAGTATATGACTATCAACAAAAGCAACTGTTTTTGTACTGTTTGTTTAAAAAATCTTTAAGGTGTTGGGGATCAGATAAAATTATTCCCAGCTGAAAGATACACATAGCCCATTAGCTATTAGCAGTACTCTGGTTTTCCTGGGGTGTGAAGAAATAGGGCTTACAAGGACTACCAGAAGAAGCAGGCTTGGCTCTTTGATGGCCCAGCCAAGGGTTAATGGTTTCTTTGTTTGGATTGCTTGAAAATAAAGCTAATCTAAAGGACTGCCTGTCAAAGAGTCTGCTGGCAGTTTATTTGTCTGGGCTGGTGAACATGGAGCCCGTGATATCCTAGACTAATTTATGGATCTGTTCATTAAAAACAACAACTTAACCTTTACCTGCGAGCTCACCGATACAGAGCACTGAGTTAGTATTTATGGCGAGACAGTCAGTACTGCAGTTAGTTTCATATAGTCAGAGCCAGCTTCAGTTTCTGTATGCATTCAAGCTGTAAATCTCTGTGCACTTGTTTTAGGAGCATAACTTCAACACAGCTATGTCTGTCTCTGAAAGGACTGCTGCAGTGTCCTGCCTGTGTTTTAATAACAGAGCAGAGATGCTTGCTCCTTCTTATTCAGCAGTGCAGGTTCACATGCGTTCTCTTTTCTCCACTTGTATGGTTATGATCATTCATGAGATGCTGAAAAATAATCAGCTTTGAGTCCCATTTCTTCTAGAATTCACGTTACGATCTCTGTGGATTTGTTTTTTCATTTGTATGTTGTTTATTTTTGTTGTTCATTTTGCTTTGTTTCACTTTGCAATTGAGTTTGATTTACTAAAGCAGCATCAATTTTCATATCTTTTTTACATTTAAAATGGTAAAATTATAAAAAATAGTGACTTGGCTTCTCCTCAGCCCAACCCTCCTCCTCACGAGTTCTACTGGAATGGATGATGACATTGGCAAGACTTTTGGTGGGGTTGGTAACCTGGGCATCTAGTATTTGAATTCTAGATGTCAGTCTCTTCCCGCATTACACACTTTTGTACTAAAACTTCATGAAAAGTAAAACTATAACATTCTATTAGATCTGTAAAACTGTAAATTTGAATTTGAACTGGATCTCGCAAGAAGCTGTGCTCAGAAAAATGACCTTATTTTGCTTGGGGACCTTACAGGTGAGTTCAGATTCTTTAGATATAGCTTAGTTTATAGCTTATAATTTAGATATAGTACAGATGTTTGTTCTATAGCTCATGGCCTTGGCCAGAAGGTGATTCGTTTCCCCCTAAGGTAAGAGCTCAGAATCGTAAGATATATTAATCAGACTCCAGTGTTTATAAAGGGAGATTGTATGATTACTTCAAGAAACATAAATGTTAACAAAAAGCTTAATTTTATTCTTAGCTTCTGGGTGAGTCCTTGATTGCTTGCATAGTGAGTCACAGACTGATAGGTATGACAAGTTTTGGAAAAACCTACCAGAAGGTCACACAGGTACAGATTTATGCATCTAACTCTACATTTCGGCTTCAAAAATCTTGTTCTATTGATGTTAAATTGAAAAATTATTGAATCAGTTGGTTTTAGTTGGTGTAACATTTAGTGTTTGGGAACTGCTGAATCATGGCCTGAACCTCTGATTAATCACCTGAGGTGAGCAATGAGCCAGCCTTGGAGCACAGGTGAAGGCAACTCACCTTTGCTGCCAGAAGGGGTGGAGCCTAGATCCACCTCTCCTAGACCTATTTAAGAGCTGACTACGAAGAGGAGGATCTCTTCTGGAGATCCCTCCTCTGGAATTTTGCAGTAAGCCCAGGATGCGGGTAAGCTTTCTATCTATTCTCTTTTTGTTGTTATAATCTGCTTTGCCAAGCTGTTTGTTTCATAATTGTAGCATCTTTATATTCATTGACTATACAATAATCATAATTCAAATCTTGTATTCAGTAAGTATTTTTTTCTTTACTGATTGTAAAATGTGGATGAAAGTGTTAGTTAGTTAGTTAGTTAGTTGTAGTATTTAATTTTCCTGATAAGAATGAAATAATATATTCAGAATCATAGAGCTGCAAGGTTGGAAATGATCTGTAAGATCATCTAGTCCAACTGTCCTCCCATTGCTACTGCTACTACAAGCTACTAAACCATATCTCATAGCTCCTCGTCCAGACACCTCTTGAACATTGCCAGGGATGGCAATTCCACCATCTCCTTGGGCAGGCCGTTCCAGTGCCTGACCACTCTGAGAGAGAAAATTCTTCCTTATGTCTAAACCTTCTCTGGTACAACTTGTTACCATTTCCTTGGATCCTGTTTCTTCTCTGGAGAAGAGGCCAATCCTCTCCTCACCACAACCTCCTTTCAGGAAGTTATAGAGTGTAATAAGGTCTAAGGTTTACGGGCTGGTTTGGCCCAGTTCTGTGACTAGTTGCAATAAATGTAAACAGCAGGGCAAGGGTAAATAGTTTTAAGTTGAGGGAGGGAAGATTTACGTTGGATGTCAGGGGGAAGTTCTTTATAGAAAGAGTGGTGAGGTGCTGGAACAGGCTGCCCAGAGAGGTTGTGGATGCACCATTCCTGGAGATGTTCATAGACAGATTGCATGGGGCCCTGAGCAACTTGGTCTAGTATTAAATGTGCAGGTTGGTGGCCCTGCCTGTGGCAGGGGGATTGGAGCTTCATGATTCTCGAGGTCCTTCCCATCCCATGCCATTCTGTGGTATTCCTGGTAGACTTCTGCTATTTCACTTTTTGGTAAGATCACTTGACATTTATCAGTATTTCAGGCTTCGTTTATTTTGTAGTTATTGAGTAATGGAGATAAGTACACACCCTTGCTGAAGTGTGTGAAGGTTTTTTCACCATGATACACCATCACAGAAGACTTTGGCAGTGTAGGCAGGATTAACATCTATGACAGCATCTTGTTAACTGTATTTAACTCCTTATTGAAAAGAATTAACTGTAAGGCCAAAGTAGTTTCAAGAAAATAAATGAATGTGAACTGAAGTGTCTCAGAACATTTAGTTATTTAATCTGATGCACCTTGGTTCAACTTGCATATGAAGCAATGAAGGCTCATGATACTTGTGCCAGCCTGGAACAGAGATGTAGAATTATCTTTTCCTTGCTGACTGTATTTAGAAGTCAAATGAGAACAAGAGAGAAGTTGTACTTCAGTCAGAAGATTTTGTGTAGACTGGAGATGTGGTTCCCTTGTCCATTCTTGGAGCTAGATATTTTTTTCTTCAGTCCAGTAAAGCAGAAGCTTAGAACATAAATGCCAATACTGTTATTTTTTTGTGATTGGGCTGAAAAGCTCAAATATTCAGCTCTCTTCACATTCTTCATACATGTATACAAATGTGCATATGTATAAATGCTTTGTCTGCAAATCAAATCCTCTGTCAACACCAAAGTATTGGTCACTGTCTATGACCTGGTGTATGAACCAAGGTAAAAATTTGATCATCCACTAGCTGCTCTTCGCAATTCAGAGTTGTTTATGTGACATAGTACTTGAAATACGATTTTCAGAAGCGATGGATGTCACAGAGCTAGCACAATGATACTTACGCTTGGTCCATGTCTTTCTCCACTCTTCTTACTCACCTCTTTTTCCATAGCTAAGCTTGCTGGCCATGCTGATGCATTGCTTGTCCATCAACTTTCTTTTCTTCAAGGGCATGCTGAGCTTCCTCCAGTCTTGCTCCAGTAGCTTGATTCAAAGAAGAAAGTACTATCAGGAAGCAATGAGAGTATGAATGACCATGAGGAGAGCTATGTGAGAGAAGAGGGTGACTGCAGGGCAGGCTGTGACCTCAGTGATTATGGCTTAGACCCATGGACCTGCACTGGGCCAGGCTGGTGGTCATGGCAGGTTCTGTCAGTGGCCACTAGTCAAGACAAGGTAACCAATCAGACCTCAGGACGGTTAGCAAAAGCAGAAGACAAGACTGGAAAAACTGACAAACCTACAACATAGTTCAGGGCAGGTGTACATGCCCAGGAGTGGCAGATATGAGCCATTGGCTGAGGGATAGTTGGTCATAGCCAGAGATTGCCCTTGGATTAGATGAAGGTGGTCAAGACTATTAAGATTTATTATTGCACTCAAGACTGACAACTACTATTTTCATAACACTTCCTTTTCCACTGAATTACAGGAGCAATGCTCCATTCCCACCCTAAATCTCAGTGTAGGCTGGAAAGGCTCCTTCATAATGTTGTCATCCACTGTCTTCTGTTTTCTTGGGTGACTTCCAGGGCCCAAACTGTTTCTTAAGAAATTCTGTTCATTGGCAAGCTCTTTTGAACAACTCTGCCCCCAGCTTCTGGCAGGTGTTTTTAGGGGTTTCTCTTTGGCTTCCTCACCTTTTGACTTGCTCACCTTTATCTCTTCTCTTCAAGCAGCAGAATCCACTCACATTCAACTTCTCTTTTGATTGAGGTGATTCACAGATCTTACCTATTAGCTCATAGTAACAGCAATGAGAACTGAAGAACTCAATTCAGGTTCCTGAAGCAAATTCCCTTGGAGATAATTTCTGTAGTTAGGATTTTTGGTTAATATTCACATAAGAAATCAGTTTTGTATGCTAAAGCAGTCATCCTACTAAATATAAGTTCAATTTTTCAGACTAGGAGTGTTACTAGTATTATGAAAAACATTTTATTCAGAAAACTGAGTCTCAAAAAGGCAGCACTTATTTCCTTTTCCATTAATTATGCAGAGGAGAATTATATAATTAGGAAGTCCATTTGGCAAAGCAGACATAAAAGCTAGTGGTCACTGCTACACCATACCAGCTGATGCTATCAGGAAGCACTGTTGTAGAGTGCTTGATTAAATGTGTTTCTTTGTTATTTCAGATCCTCAAATCAGTATTGCTTCTGAGTTATTCTTTTTTACAAGTTCAATATTAAAAGATTGACTATTAGAGGTTATAACTAGTGGCTCTTTGCATTACTTTTGTGTGAGCGTTAAATAAGACTAAGATGAGAAAAGGGAAAGCTGATACTTTGTTTCAGTAACATCATAACCACATTAAAATAAATTAGATACTGCGGTCCTTTACTAACCAAGCCATGAAGAATTCTCAACTAAGGTGACTTCCTTTCTCTGTGCAGCCCTGCTTTTGTTGTTAAATCTTTATGTGAGAAAGGTAAACAGTACTCTTAATGCAGCCTAGGGAAAGGGCGGGGCCATACCATCCATTTTCCTGTGTGACTGGAAAGCAGTAGGCAATATGTGATTCCTATTGAGTATCATTTAGGTGGCACATCTGGCCACCAACCTGGAGCTTGAGTTTGAGAAGGAGTCTCTGATTTAAAGTGATGACATCTGTGAGACAGAGCCACTATTTGTACACGCACACAGGAGGAAAAAAAAAAAAAGCAAAAAAAAGACACAAAAAAGGGACTTCCATTCTTGGTTAAGCACGCAGAAAACTAGGTGCTCTGCTAGGGTCTAAGCAGGCTGATACCTGTACGAAGATCCACTGGTATTTTTTATTTATTTTTTGCTCCAGTGAACAGAGAGAAGGTAAGATTGCCCAGAAATGGGGATACTGAGGTTTTGCTGTTCGTTGTTCTACTCCTAGAGGAAGTCACATCGCTCTAGATAGCATAAACTTCGTCAACTCCAAGTATGCTGTCTGAATGAAACTCCCACAGTGACTCCTTAGTAGCTCAGTACATTTTGTACACAGGGAATTCTAGTGTGGACAGTTTGTGTATGTCCCTTCAGCAAGAGAAATGAGTTTTATTCTCTTAAGACCATAGAATAGAGGCAAAAAAAAAATAAAAATAAAAATGAGAAGTCCATTTTGTGTGCTCATCCAGGCAACTTAGAACATTTTTTGAGATGCTGAAGTAAAGGTAAGATTGCTCTATAATGAATATTAATGTAAGAGTCAGAAACTACATTGCTGCTTTTTCAGAATTTGAAAGACTGCTGTGAAAGAGCTGATGAACTTGAAACCCTCATACTGGTATTTTTACCAGTGCAAGTCAAGTAAACAAGTGAAATGGCATGAATGTTGTCCTTGCTTCTACACAGGGAATGTGACAAGATCTGGTACAGTTGTACATATTCGTACTGTTGGGGTAATAGTCATTATTGGACAATTTTTATATTGGTAATATTCCTGCAGCATAATTTATATCCACCATTAAAAAAAAAATTACTGTAGAAGCAGTGAGATCCAGGAAAAAAGAAAAAGTACAAACTGAAAACAATGGTGTTTAATTGGATGAAGTAGTTTTGGAGAAAGAAAGAAATAATGCCATAAAATAACCAACAATGGTAGATAGTACTATAAATGAACAATAAAGACTAGAGCTCTCTGAACAGTTACAGTTTAAAGATTTTCATATGTCTTCAAAAACTGCTTTCCTGATCATGTTGCTACTAGGTATTTCCATTTCAAAATGATTATTACTAAAACTCTAATTGAAAGTGTGATTGAGGCTGGTTGATGTGTAAGATACTGCTTACTGAATAAAGCTATGTTCTAATAACACACATAGCAAACAGTCTTCTAATGAAACAGCCAGCTTTAGGATTAATGCCTGTATGTCTTCTATTTGCATCTCACCTCTGAGAGAAAAGATGGCTTTATTAAATGTACAGATCCACACTGAATGCTCAGATACACATTTTGAACACAAAATCACATAAGAATTAACCTAGTCTTTAGCTCTGATCTACGACTAAAATTTCTGTGTGTTTTTTTTGGGCAGTAGATTTCAAGTTTTGGAATTCTTTCTTATCCTACAGACACAGCATTACATGAAGAAGAGAAAGTGTTTGTCTTGTTTGGTGAAAGCCAGAATGCTGTCCTTAATATTGGTGTTCTAACTTATACTTGAGCTTACCATGTTTTTGTTCACTGACACATCAAAGTGCTTCCTGCCAAAGTTTGGCTGAGATTGTGAGGTCTTATCAAAAGACTCTGTGAGGCTCAAATGTAAGTTTATTTTTTCTTAAGATGTGACACACTGAAATATATAACATTTATAATGTCTGCATGTGTGTAGTCTTTGTTTTAATCTTAGTTCTTCTTAGTTAAGACTAACAGTCTAAGAAGAAATCAACTGACATTCCTCTGTGTTGATAGCTGTAGTACAACTGAAATTTGTTGTAGTCATTGCTTTTCTAATAGAAAGATACTGGAATGATAACAGTATAAACTTCTTTGTCTACAAAATGACATTGTGCATGTGATCTTAGCCAGAAGATACCTAAGATGGTATCATCTGTTGGTTAATGAACCACATTTTTTGTCTTCTTTTCTGGATAAGTACCATTCCTGGGGACAGTGCAGCAATGTAACAAATATGCAGGTTGTGAATGTGTACCACTGAAACCTTGGTGGCATTATGTAATGGTTCTTCAGCTAAACTGATGTTTGCTTAAGAGCATACTCACATCTATTTGTTGTATGATGTCCTCAGTCAGCCTGATGTTATTTATTACTAATGGCCGGTAGGAGAATTCTTTGTCACTGTGGATCTCAGAAGAGAAAAGAAAATCTATTATCTCTTTCCTTCTAGGTGTGCTTGTACATACCTGGAAACACAGACACAGTTATTTCAGAAGAAAGGTTCTGTATATTTGTCACTTCGGATTCTGATCTTTCTGTTTCTTTGATATGTAAATAGATGACCTGATGCAATCAGTGAAAAATGTTCTTTAAACTTTATTCAAAATAAAATCAAGTAATGGATCAGCTGATGTCAAATCTCTTTTGCTCTTGACATGTTCATCTATGGCTTTTACAAATTGATATTTGAGGTAAAAACTAACAATGGAATTTTAAGTATGTGCAACTCATGAATCAGTATGATTTTCTTTAAATTTATTTCGTCATTCAACACACTGTGTTTTGTTTCAGTAGTTATTTTATCAAATAATCAGACATCACTGGATTGGTTTTAAATCTGACCCACTGCTCTCATAATATGCTATAAATCAGTTCTGCCTCCAGTGCAGAATGCTCTTGGTGTGACTAGAATCTGTATCTGTCAACAGGGAAGACCTTCACATCTGTGGGATGATGTTGTTGATAAGCATTCTCATTCTCACAGTCTCCTACCAGCTGACCTATGTAGGTGAGTTCCTACCCACTCAGATGCTCACCATCCTATAGCTCACTAGCTCAGGCAGTGAGATCAAATTTCCTACATCCATCTGGCAGTTCTAAGGTTCAGCCTCCAAACCCTAAGGACAAAAATATGTAGCATCACATCGACATGATCTTTTTGGAAGGCTAGGCTTTCAGATTGAATAAATGTGAAGACTGTTGGGTATTACTTCAATTTTAAGGGAACATTAATATTAACCAACACTCGAATCCCAATGGGAAAGTGTGGCTGCTCTTTGAATATAAAATCAAACTGTTATAACTGGTGCTGAACATTACAGTACGCAATAAAGCTGGTTAGAACCTGGTGAAAGTGTTAGACTGACAATTTATTACGAGGGCACAAAATTATTGCTTTCAGTGCATGACTGAGTCTAAACCACTCCAGGAGTAATTTTGATGTTCTGCTGTTTGTGTTGTTTTGTTTTTTTTTTTTTTTGTGAAACTAATTTTTGTGAAATTAATATATTAAATTAGCTGTGTATAATCATAATTTGTTTACAAAATCATTTCAATTTGAGATATTGCAGTGTGGCATGGTTGAGTCTTGTCATTTGCTACATTAGAATAGGTTATTCTCATGATCAGTATAGTATCAGAACCATACCATTTTAGAAGTGTTTCTTACATTGTTTTACCTTCAGAAGTATCTTTTTTTTTTTTTTTGTCAGTTTTATTGGTACTTTTAATTGTTATTGGAGAAGTAAAGGAAACACCTATATGTATGTTACCTGGACTACTTAATCCCACTAGCCTTTCCAGATTTAAAATAAAAGGTAAAGTATATGTAATTGTGAATTGATTGTGTGTCATAGCTGAGCAAATAGTGACAAATACTTCCTATGGATATTAATTGACTTAGGATTCAAATACAATCAATAGCATTTTATAGAAGCTTGCTATGGTAATCTACTGCTTAGAATTTACTCTTAAGAACACTCAAAGTGTATTCTTATCTGACATACTTGGATTGTCTGTGGAAATGAATTTTGATTACAGCTTGATTGTACAAGATATACTTTGCAATTTGCACTGGCCTACATAATATGAATTATAAATACTGTAAATGGCCACAGTTCAGACCTGCTATGTGGGAGAGACTGAATCTGCCTAAGGGATGGTCTGTATACCTCAAACTAAGTTAGCATGTAAGTTTCCAGCTCACTTGACATTTCATAATTAATCTCCATGTGGATACCTTACATCAGTTGGCTTAGACTACTTCAAAGCTGAATCTAAGCATTTCTGTTCCATCCCATGTTAGCCCACTTTTTTTTTTTTTTTAAGTTATGGTAGTTTAAAGTGTATTATTTCTCAAACTGGTTATTTACAGATACTCAGAATAGGTTTTCAGTGGAAGATGCCATAGAAATGCCATAGAAAACCACCACAGCTCCATACCCAATATGATGGATTATTGCTGTTTAAAAAATGAAACAAAGATCTCATTTAAGATGTTCATTGATAGTTACTTTTTAATTTCTTGCACACCAGAAAATGAACATTTTGATTTTTCCTTCTCAGAACTCTTTATGCCCTATATCTTCCTGTTATTATCTGAAGTAGCTCTCATTTTTATTTATTTATTTTTACAGGAATACTACATAATCTTGGGATATTCTCAATCAGTGTTGCACTGCTTTTTCTTTTTTTCTTAACGGAATCACAGAATTATAGAATGGTTTGGGTTGGAAGGGACCTTTAAGATCGCTTCGTTCCAACCACCCTGCTACAAGCAGGAACACCTCCTTCTAGACCACCAGGTTGCTCAAAGCCCCATCCAGATTGGCCATGAGTGCTTCCAGAGAGGAGGCACCCACAGCCTCTCTGGGCAACCTGTTCTAATGTCTCAACACCCTCACAGTAAAGAGTTTCTTCCTGATATCTAGTCTAAATCTACCATCTTCCAGGTTAAAGCCACTTCCCCTTATCCTGTTGCTACATGCCCTTCCAAAATGTCAGGCCCCCTTCAAGTACTGGAAGGCCTCTATAAGCTTCCCTTGGAGCCTTTTCTTCTCCAAGCTGAAGAGCACTAGCTCTGTCAGTGTGTCCTCGTAGGGCAGGTACTCCAGCCCTCTGATCATCTTCATGGCTCTCCTCTGGATCTGTTCCATCAGCTCCGCATCCTCCTTATGTTGAGGGCCCCAGAACTGGTTGCAGTACGCCAGGTGGGATCTCACAAGAGCAGACTAGAGGGGCAGAATCATCTCCCTCTCTCTGCTGGTTCCGCTGCTCTTGATTCAACCCAGGATACAGTTGGCCTTCAGGGCTGCAAGCACCCATTGCCAGCTCATGTTGAATCTTCCATCAAACGACACTTCCAGATCCTTCTCCTCAGGGCTGTTCTCAAGCCATTCTCTGCCCAATCTGTATCTGTGTGTGGGATTGCCCCAACCCAGATGCAGGACCTTACTCTTGGCCTTGTTGAACTTCATGAGGGTTGGATGGGCTGACTGCTCAAGGTCCCTGTTTCAGGGCAGTTCCTCCTTCTGTGAGGCTGGTGAAATTCCAACAACAATACAGTGGAAAAGGGGGGAAAGAAAGTTCCATCTCCATATGTGTAACAACTAGTCATACTTAGGAGTGGTTTCTCCTTGAAGTCTGGAAGCTTTACTTCAAATTCTATTTTAGATTTCTGTATTAAAATCATGTGTTCAGAGATTTCTTTCCTGTTTTTTGGATGGGTGTCCTAAATTTGGTCTATGGGTGCTATTTGGTGGAACTATGTATAGCTCTTTCTCTTTATACAAATATTTTGTAATTTAAACATTACGATCCATTTGAGAGTCGTAACAAGCTGCATGCAGTATCCTTTTCCTCAGTGAGGAACCAGGATTTCAGTCTGATTTTGAGAGTAATGCTAAAGTATTCTGCTGGTGTGTGAATCTGGGTCCCAAGGATACTCAGCTGTGTGATTTTCTAAATGTCCGTCGGCACAACACAGTCATCTACTAGGTGCATCAGTATTTGAGAAGTGAATTTGAAGATCTCTGTTATGCTTGCATATTGTACTTTATGCATCTGAAGGGCAACTGAGCACCTACGTAGATGTGTTTCAGACATAGAAAGAATGGCTACCATCACCATGTCCAACTCCTCATATTGGTTCTGGGAGTCAGGCTTCTTCCCTGGAATACAAGAGGTTTGTCACAAGACCAATATCAACCTCTACAGATTTTCACTGATAGCTCATGCATACCTTTGGGACTTACTAGATTATAGCTAAGGATCAAACAGAAGGAGAAGACTGGGAGAACACATGGAATAAATGTCTCCAGATGTTTAATGGATGCGAAACCTCAAAAGTTACAGATATTTGGACACTGCAGGTTCTAAATCCATTCTGTCCCTGAAAGCCTTTCAGAACGTAATAAAAATAAAAAGGACCTTGAGGTACACAGTCTGCTTGCTGCTCTGCCTCCTGCTAAATCTTCTTGCTATTAAAGAAAATGTAAGGGTCCATATCTTCATTTAGAAAAAAAAAGTTCCTAATACTCTGTGCACCTCCACTTTTTTTTTTTCTCTCCAACCTCTGACAGAGGACAGAGTTTTGGCAGAGGGTTAACTGTTCATCTCCTGTTTTAGCAGTACAAGGTTGTTCAAATGTTAATGGTCTTGTTCAGTCTCTGGCACTGAGGGCTTTTGCCCATAAAATGGAAGATTTAATCTGTATTGAAGGTTTTGGTCAAAGGTAAAGTTCAGAAAATTAAGAAGAATTCGAAAGTATAACGAGATAGAGTCCCTACTGTGTTTTAACCACTTCCACCATTTCAGCCTTATCTTGCAGCATTACTTAAGATGCATTTGTGAACTCTCCCTCAAACATCATCATTCCTTAATCAGTTGTAACGAAACAGTTTCTGTTCTAATTTAAACTCAGGTAGTTCTACTTCAGAAGACATCAAGTTAGCGAATGCTGTAGCATGTAGATTTTAGAACCTTCTTGCCCTGGGAGAAAATAAGAGAGCTTACCTTGATTTTTTTTTTTTTTTTTTTTTTTTTTTTTTTCTTTCTTCCAATTGTGTGATGACTTAGTAATTTCCTACTTTTGTATAAAACAGGTTTTGTGTTTTTTTTGTTTTTGTTTTTTTGTGTGTGTGTGAAACAGAAAAACAGAAAGATATCAGGCTGCCCTAAAGCAAGAAGCTGTGATGTCAACATGCTACAGGGATGCATGGATAGCTAATATAAACAAAACTGTGTAAAAGAAACATAATACATATTTTTCTAATACAGTGTCTATATATGAACATGCAAGTATATATATGCATATGTACAGTTTCTTTTTTTCTCTGATGTTTTTGAAGATAACTTTCCCATTAGGGATTTACTTTTTGAAATATTAATGGTATTAGTAATTCAGATCTGCACATCTAAATGTGATTTTTATTAAGTGCTTGAAATGACTTTTTTCCCCCAAAAGTAAGACATGATTTATGGCATTACGAAGATGTGCAAAATCTTAATAAATGCTGTCTCTATATTAAGCATTATATCTTAATTTGAATCTCCTGATGACTGAATGGCATTTTTTTTTTTTTCAAATGTCACTAGACAGGCTTTTTAGTAATTTGTTCAAGTGCGTAGAAGGTAGATAAAACATTAAGAAGCTGTGACAGGTCAAGTTCAGCATGACTAAATTATATCTGATACTAGGAAGAAATGGTCAGAATAGCATTATTGAAGCAGAGGGGATGGAAAGGGGAGAAAAAAGTAACCTTTCTGTTTTTGTTACTGGGTGGGGAATGAACATGGCACCTCTAAGCCTTGAAGCAGAGATCTCTGTCGTGTCAAGATCCTTCCCTATGAAGTTCAGGTAATGTAATTAAGTAAAAAAAAAAAAAAAAAAAAAAAAAAAAATTGGAATTGGAAATGTCTTCTGTAGTCCACTTCAAAATCAGTCTCTTGGTGAGGTCTTTGAAAGCAAAGAAATAAATGAAGTGTTTTATGACAAATGTTAATGAGTACAGGTACAGGCAAAGCAAATATAACAAGAAAAATGTGAAGGGTGCCATGGAGAAAACCCTACAAGAGAGCGTAAGGAGAAGAGGTGGTCATCCTCAGATTAAATAATGCTTCCACAAGTTTGCCAACAGTGGCATCTCATTTCTGATGCTCTCCATCCTCCAACATAAATTCGATGACTGGAAGTTTCTCTGTAACTGGTGAAGATATGATACCCATGTTAAAGTCATTCTGAGGAACAGAATGAGGTTGGAATCATGTAAAAATTATCCACTGCTACCTTTCCAGTTGAATAAAGTGGAAATCATCTATTACTGTCAAACAGTTATTTTAGAAGTAATCGTTTCAGTAGAGTGGGGAGGATAAACGTCTTTTTGTCACTACCTTGGCAGATATCTAAGCTCTTCACACCCCTGCAGTGGCATTTTCTTGGGATTATGTATGTGAAATGTATCATTTACTCATCCAAGGCTGTGGCAACACTAGATATGCTGCACTAGAGTGGGCTTAGATGTGCTCTGGCTATCTCCCAAGTCACAGCAGGCAATCCACTTAGTACAGTGTGTGTCCACATGAATGACTGATAACTGTGGCTCTATTTCTGAGAGCATTTGCTTGGTACAAACAGTGACTAGCAATATCATTTCTACTTCATTGTTTAATACTTTATTTCAACAAGTCTGACAAGGCCTAAATGTTTCTGCTGTGTCAGGAAAAAAAGCACATGTAGTTGTAAGAAATGGAAGGCAAATGGCATGGCATCTATGGAAATATCTACTGGTGTTAATGAAATGAGCAGAAGAGCTCTGACTTTGGACAGCACTACAGCAGCAGTCCAGAGCTAACTGCATCAGCTCATAGATCCTACTGAGTTCTCAGTCAAAGGAGCAATGTCGGATGAAAGGAGAAGTAGTGACCAGAAGGTAGAGGTGTTGGAGAACTTATGGCTTCTTGAGACCAGCTTTTCTGCTTTCCTGACAAAGGGCTTAAGAATCTTTAATTTCAGAAAAAAATCTGGCTTACTCCAAGACCAAAGATGGTGCGTTTTGCAAATATGGTGCACACTTCCGGCCAGTTTCACTGGGTGTGCGTCCTCTAGGATATCTACGCACATTAGCACTGGGTAGTGGAAAATACACTGCCAAGAGCCTTGCTGCTTGTGAAAAATACCAGTGCTGCTAGCAAATACAGAGGATTTGGGAAACCTGTCCAATGTGATATCTAGTAAGCAGCATGAAATTTTCATGCAATTACAGAGTGAAATAAAATGTCAGACAATGAAGAAAGCTGTTATCACTTATACTTTCCAGATCCAAGCCTTGTCTTCAGGGGACACAGAGACTCCTGCTACACCACAGTCACAGCCCGGAGAAAAATGACAGCAAACTCGATGCTGTTCTCAGCTTATCTGCCAAGACCAATGTAATGCTGAAGATGCTGATGTTCAATGACAAAAGCAGAAAGGAAAAATTGTTTCTTATCTAAAATCAAATAGGTGAAGTATGAAACTATTCAATCATCTTGACTTTCATGAAGATCAGCACACACACAAAAAAGCTGTAATTCTTATGCTCTCATGTAAAATTACAGAGACTGTGATCTTAACAGCACTTGCCTTTGCTCATCGCTTGTCCTGTGCTCAACACATTGCTGAGGGCCCTTCTTGGAGTTTGTGCAGCATGGCAGGGAAAGTACAGCAGCTCCCATGTTGACTGGGGAGAAGTAAAATGTCGTGACAGCTCTGATGAAATTGCAGTTGCAAATGGCCACTTGAACAGCCTCAAAGCTTAGATGAAGAGAACAGCTCTGAAGTTCCACAGCTTCATGAACAGCTTCTTTCTTGTCAAACCAACGTGATGTGACATTTATAAGGAATCTTCTGGGAACAGGGGGATGTGCTGGAGTTTTTCCATGTCCAGTAAATAGATTGTTTCCAGATAGAGCTAGAGATCTCTGCTTCCTTTGCTGAGTGAAGATTGATGATTTGGAAGCCACTTTGAGCTTCCTGAACCTTTTCAGAATTTCACAGAGTAAGAAAACAGATTATCATTCTTTCAAGCTAAAAGCTCATTTCAGGTAAATGTGCTATGTTTGAAGAATATTTCATCATATCCATAGTGGCCATAAAATATACAATTGACTACAGTGTACAACTGTGCAGATCTCTGCTGCAAACCTAGAAGAGACCAGTCTTTCAAAAGGCACTGCTGATGGGATAAAAGCCCTAAAAGCTCTGGTACTGAACTGTATGATATTTTCCTCAACATCTATAAATGCACTTAACAGCCTGGATTTTCCATCAGCTCCTTGCAACTGTCATCGAGAGAGACACAATGCTTTAATAAGTCTTTAAGGATAGAAGAATAACACTACGAACCAGAAATTTGTCTCACTTTTTGAGTTATTTATAATTCATCCTCAGGCATGACCTTCTGATAACAAGTCTGTTTTTAAGAGTTTTTTGGTGTCTGTCACTTTGTGAGCCCCTCCTTACATCAGGTGATTAGTGACTGGAGTTCTAACGCACTTTACAGGAGGAAAGCAGAAGAATCTGGTGCTAATCTAAAGTTCTCATACTGGACATTCAGTAGCACATATGAAGACAGAGTATCTAAGAGTGCCAACAGAAATCACCAGTTTGTCATGCTGGTATTCTTCCCAGCGCCTTAAAATTGGAGCACAGGGAGACCAGCTTGTTAGAGGAAAATATGTCGTGACAAATCCAGCCACCTGAGAGAGGCAAGGTTATTGCTGTACCACTTTTCTGAGTCCAGGCAATATCAAGGCTGAAGATGTTTTTCCAGTAGGCACACACACAGACTACATGTATATATACACGTATACATAGCTGGGTGCATAGGTCTTGGACAGACACTCAGAGCATCCACATGAACACAGACAGCATCAATATCCTAATCCTATTACCATCTCTCGCTGAACAAGCTGGAAGTCCACCAGTGAGATTACGGTGATGTACACATATGTACAAGGTGAGTCTATCGAGAGATCTTCCCACTGAATCCCAGTCTTCCACTTCAGACATCTGAATTTATGAACTGCTAGGACTGTAATTCTACTCCTTCAGTGTGTAGAATCATAGAATCATAGAATGGTCTGGATAGAAAAGGACCACAATCATCATCTAGTTTCAACCCCCCTGCTATATGCCGAGTCACCAAACACCAGACCAGACTGCCTAGAGCCACATCAGCCTGGCCTTGAAGACAGCTGCCTCAAAGACAAGGATGTCGCTGCCCTCAAAGACAAGGATGTTGAGGAGAGCTGGCGGCTCTTCAAAGATGCCCTCCTGGAAGCACAAGAGGTCTCCATTCCTCTGAATAAGAAAGTGGGCAGGCGAGGTAGGAAACCGGCATGGCTCAGCAAGGACCTGCTGAGAGAACTGAGAGCGAAGAAAGGGGTGTACAAGCTCTGGAAACAAGGCTGTGTCACCTGGGAAGAATACAGGAATGCCGTCCGGACTTGCAGACGTGGGATCAGGGAAGCCAAGGCGCAGGCAGAACTGAACTTGGCAAGGGACGTGAAAAACAATAAGAAAACCTTCTACAGGTACATTGGCCAGAAGAGACAGGCCAAAACGGGCGTACCTACTTTGGTAAATTTAAAAGGAGAACTGGCTTCAACAGATGAAGAGAAAGCTGAGGTGCTGAATGAGTTCTTCACCTCGGTCTTCACTGGTGGCCAGGATTCTAGTCTTTTTCACGTCCCTGAACCCTGCATCCCCAAACCTCTATGTGGGGACCAAGGAGGTAAATCCCTCCCCATTGTAAGGGCAGAGCAAGTCCGAGAGTGCCTCCTTAGACTGAATGAATTCAAGTCTATGGGGCCGGATGGCGTGCATCCCAGGGTCCTGAAGGAGCTGGCTGAGGTGGTTGCCGAGCCGCTCTCCATCATATTTGAGAAGTCGTGGCTGTCAGGTGAGGTCCCGGATGACTGGAGGAAGGGTCACGTCACTCCCATATACAAGAAGGGGAGCAGGGAGGACCCGGGGAACTACAGGCCGGTGAGTCTCACCTCCGTGCCTGGGAAGATCATGGAACAGATCCTCCTGGACAACATGCTCGATCACATAAAGAATGAGCATGTGATCCGAGACAGCCAGCACGGCTTCACCAGGGGAAAGTCAAGCCTAACCAATCTGGTGGCTTTCTGTGATGGAGTGATGGAATTGGTGGACAAGGGGAAGGTGACTGATGTCATTTACCAGGACTTGAGCAAGGCCTTTGACATGGTCCCCCACCACATCCTCATCTCCAAATTGGAGGGAAGTGGATTTGATGGGTGGACGACCCGATGGATAAGCAATTGGTTGAAAGGCCGCAGACAGAGGGTGGTGGTCAATGGCTCTATGTCCAGGTGGAGGCCGGTAACAAGTGGTGTCCCCCAAGGGTCTGTCTTGGGACCGGTGCTCTTTAACATCTTTATTAATGACATCGATGAGGGAATTGAGTGCACCCTCAGCAAGTTTGCTGACGACACCAAGCTGAGTGGTGCGGTTGATACGGTGGAAGGAAGGGATGCCATTCAGAGGGACCTCGACAGGCTGGAGGGCTGGGCTCGGGTGAACCTAATGAGGTTCAACACGGCAAAGTGCAAGGTTTTGCATTTGGGCCGGAAGAACCCCAGGCACCCGTACAGGCTGGGAGGAGTGGTCCTTGAGAGCAGCTCGGCAGAGAAGGACCTGGGGGTCCTGATGGACGAGAGACTGAACATGAGCCAGCAGTGCGCTCTGGCAGCTCGAAAGGCAAATGGGATCCTGGGCTCCATCAGGAGAGGGGTGGTCAGCAGGGACAGGGAGGTGATTGTCCCTCTCTACTCGGCTCTTGTGAGGCCCCATCTGGAGTACTGTGTCCAGGTGTGGAGCCCTCAGTACAAGAAAGACATTGAGATTTTGGAAAGGGTCCAGAGGAGGGCGACTAAGATGATCAGGGGGCTGGAGCACCTCCCCTATGAGGACAGGCTGAGGGAGTTGGGCTTATTCAGCCTGGAGAAGAGAAGGCTGCGGGGTGACCTCATTGCAGCCTATCAATACCTGAAGGGAACCTACACCCACGAGGGGAGTAAACTCTTCAAAAGGGCTGACAACAGCAGGACTAGGGGAAATGGATCGAAGTTGAAGGAGGGAAGATTTAGGTTGGATGTTAGGGGGAAGTTCTATACAAGGAGAGTGGTTAGGCCCTGGAACGGGCTGCCCAGGGAGGTTGTGGATGCCCCGTCCTTGGATGTGTTTAAGGCCAGGTTGGACAGGGTCCTGGGCAACCTGATCTGAATGTGTGTGTTTGGTGGCCCTGCTAGGCAGGGGGGTTGGAACTACATGATCCTTGAGGTCCCTTCCAACCCGGGTGATTCTGTGATTCTGTGATTCTGTGATTCTGTGATTCTGTGAATGCCGCCAGGGATGGGGCATCCACAGCCTCCTTGGGCAATCTGTTCCAGTGTGTCACCACCCTCTGTGTGAAAAACTTCCTCCTAATATCTAACCTAAACCTCCTCTGTCTCAGTTTAAAACTATTCCCCCTTGTCATATCACTATCCACCCTTGTAAACAGTCATTCACCTTCCTGTTTATGCACTCTCTTGAAGTACTGGAAGGCCACAAAGAGGTGTCCCCAGAGCCTTCTCTTCTCCAAGCTAAACAAGCCCAGTTCCCTCAACCTTTCTCCATAGGAAAGGTGCTCCAGTCTTCTGATCATCTTAGTGGCCCTCCTCTGGACCTGCTCCAAGAGCTCCATGTCTTTCCTTGTACTGGGGGCCCCAGGCCTGGACACAGTACTCCAGATGGGGCCTCACAAGAGCTGAGTAGAGGGGAACATAGAGGGGAACACTCACCTCCCTCTCACTGCTGGCCACCCCTTTTTTAATGCAGACCAGAACACAGTTGGCCTTCTGGGCTGCAAGCTCACACTGCTGGCATGTCCAGCTTCTCATCTACCAGGACCCCCAAGTCCTTCTCTGCAGGGCTGCTCTCCAGGAGATCCTCCCCCAGTTTGTATAAATACCTGGGATTGCCGCAATCCAAGTGCAGCACCTTGCACTTGGCCTTATTGAACCTCATTAGGTTTTCATGGGCACACTTCTCCAGCCTGTCCAGGACTCTCTGGATGGCTTCCCTTCCTTCCAGCGTAGTGACTGCACCGCTCAGCTTGGTTTCATCTGCAAACCCATGAGGGTGCAATCGATGCCATCATCTGTGTCATTGATGAAGATGTTGAAGAGCATTGGTCCCAAGACTGACCCCTGAGGGACACCGCTTGTGACCGGCTTCCACCCTGACAGAGTCATTAATCACAACCCTTTGGTTGCGTCCAGCCAGCCAATTCCTAATCCATCGAACAATTTGTCCTTGAAATCCATACCTGCCCAATTTAGAGATAAAGATGTGGTCAGGGACCATGTAAAAGGCTTTGCAGAAGTTGAGGTAGATGACATCCATCGCTCTTCCCCCATCCACCAAAGCCGTTACTCCATCATAGAAGGCCACCAGATTGGTCAGGTACAGGTGTTTGGTACAGACAGTCATGCATGCAACTGTCCCATGCTTTCAGCCCTAGAGATGCACAGGTGCCAGACTTAAGGAACCTGCTCATGCCCTAGCTTCCAGGCCACGTCACCTACTCATTGGCTCATCCAGTTTTACCGTCACTAACAATCACACTCACACACTTGCATTCATTCCAATTGCTGCACCATAGACACATCACCTCTAACTCATGGTTCAACTCCAGCTGCTGTACTCACACCCTCATACAGACACTCGCGCACAGAATAAAAAAGCTTCTCCCAGGGAGGCATTAGAAAGGAAATTAAGAAGAAGACAGGACAGACTACACTGATCAGATGCAGGGCACACCGAGACAGATATACCAAGCAGTCCGTTATTTACGAGCAATTGCTTCTTTTTATCCCCTTACTGCTTCATGTTTTCATATTTGTTTCTTCAGAAACTACTAAAAACACTCACAGTTACCAACTTTGGTTCTTCCCATGAGTACTATGCAATCCCTAGGCTGCTCTTTCTCTGTATCCCATGATGTGTTCTGTCTCTCCTGCCATGGTCTCTCTGAGATCCCTTGTGAGTGATTTCTCACATAATCTAACATGGCTGGGTCAGTAAGCAACTCAAAACTTAGTTGTGCACCTCAGCCGAAGAAATCAGTGTGAATGGAGAGTTGTTTCTGAATGTGCACTGTGGAATGATGAAGAAATTACATTAATTTAACCTACACTGATGTCACAAGTGATTAAATACAAGCAGTAAGTTTATATGTACATGATTTTTTTAAATGCAGTAATTCCCCTTTTCATTACATGTAGAGAGGGCCTCATGAAGCTCTCAAGACTCCTGACATCTTCAGACAATACCGTTTAGTTTCAAACCTGACAGGACCACATTGAATTCAAGGTAACAAATGCTAGATGGTCTCAAATTGATCCTGTCCATCTTTTCTCTGTGGTTCATACATAAGTATATAGTATATGTATGTACCTAACAGCATAGAGCTAGTAGGTATAACATAGAACCCTGCAGAATATCTGCAACTCTCCTGAAGGATAGGTAGGGCCTACGGATCTCAAGCAGTACCAGAAACAAGCATCCAGATAACTGAAGAGATTTTTTGTGGTCAAAATAGTGAATGAGGCATGGAGTGCTGTGGGACTAACTATAGATGTGTGCATCAGAATAAAGTTAACAGCCCCATGGAAGAAAATAGGCTTGGCTGATACTTAAGCACAGGTTGCTTGTAGTGTTCAAGACTCCCTAGAATTTGAAAAACACCTGCATGAGGCTGGAAGATTTTGCACAAAATCAACAGCTGTCCCATGCCCTTCTAGAATAGAGACTGGAGGCTGGAGAGGTTACTTAGGGCATTTCAAATTGTTCTAGGCTTATGAACTCTTATGAATGATTATGTACTCTTATGAATGATTTGGTTTTCCTATCCTAATCCTCATTTAGCTCACCTAAATTGAAGACATTCAGTTATTTCTGATGTAAGAGATTAAGAAGAATGGAAGAGGTGGGAGCTATTTAAATGGGTTTTATCAAGTGTGCAACAGCAAGATATCTTGCTGCAGAGGAAAAAAAAAAAAGACATGAGAAGTTTAATAATAGTCTATTAGCCTATTCCTGACTGTATAAAAAGCTGTTCAAAGACATTCAAGAAGGAATTTTAAAAAAGTGAAATAGCATATAGAACATAGCAACAAAATAGCAGAGGCAAGTGGATAGAAATACAGCGAATAGAATGAGATTTCTTAAGTGAAGTAGAACACAAAAAATGACAAGAAAACTTCTACAAATGTAGCAGGAGGACAAAGGCAAGGAAAGGGTCTGTTGCAAAACAGTGGAGGAAAATGAATGACAGGAGAACCAGAAATATTCTTTTGCCTTAGTTATACCCTCCCCCCCAAAAAGTGTAATGTCGTAATTAATATAATGTCTTTTAATAGAGAGGCAGGAGAACGTGGCAGAGCAGGGAAAACAGTGTCAGACGATATCACAGAATCACAGAATGGCCTGGGTTGGAAGGGACCTCAGGGATCATGAAACTCCAAACCCCCACCACAGGTAGGGTCACCAACCTCCCCATTTAATACTAGACCAGGCTGCCTAGGGCCCCATCCAACCTGGCCTTGAACACAGGCATCCACAATCCAGAGAGCAGCCTGTTCCAGTACCTCACCACTCTCATAGAAAATAAC
The DNA here is from genome assembly GCF_019232065.1 of Centrocercus urophasianus. Taxonomy (NCBI): domain Eukaryota; kingdom Metazoa; phylum Chordata; class Aves; order Galliformes; family Phasianidae; genus Centrocercus; species Centrocercus urophasianus. Next base: position 10,096,052 of record NW_024885532.1, read on the forward strand.
TTAATTTCCAGTCAGAGACACAAGAAAACTTGTTTTCTAAAAAATATCTCTGTACATCTTGCCCAAGATGCCCAGAGAAGCTGTGGATGTCCCATTCCTGGAAGTGCTCAAGACCAGGCTGGGTGGTCCTTTGGGCAACTTGATCTTGTAGAATATAACCCTTCCCACAGAAGGGAATTAAGTGATCATTAAGGTCCCTTCCAACACAAACCATTGTGTGATTCTACAAGTGTGAAACATGTACAAGCTTATTGTGTGGTACAGATCTGAAAGAATGAGTCAACATGAGAATCTGGTGCAGAAAAGCACGTCTTGATCTGAGCCATGCTGGACAAGTACTAATGTATGGCAATGGAAATAATAATTCTGCTATAGTTAGTATTGGTAAAGCCTCAACTGGAGCATCATGTTTCATTTTGGTCATTATACTTCATAAAGTGTAAAGGGCAAGTTGGAAAGAGTATGGAGGAAAGAATGCAGAAGAATAAAAGGCCATGAAATCCGATAATGGACTTTGATGGGTTGATTCCCTATAGAATGACAAAAAGAAATCCCTGGATTTTTCAAACAAGATAGTTTTGGTAAGATTTAGGAGAGGGAAAAAAGCTGTAAGGACAGGAGACCTGAAACACTGAAGGAATTCTGTTGAGGTTCCTTCACTCCAGGAAGGACTGTTGGGAATATTTTAGTTGAAGTGGCTACACACCACTAGCCTGGTGGATCACTGCATGCTCCTTCCAGTCCTCTGATCTGCAATTCTACATGGTCCTTCGTTCCTTGCTGTAGCTAACGAGGGAGCCAATTAGCAGTAATTGGGATGCAGCCAAGTTCCTGCTAGGAAGAGTGTGATGCCTAAGAAGGCGTTTCATACAGGCCACTAAACAGCTGTCAGATGGTAACAGTGCTCAGTTGCTACTGACCTAGGCTGAATTTATATTTTAGTGACTTGCAGTGAAAAGCTCTGTATGCCATTATCAATCCCATGGGCAATGTAGCTCCTGTTTTAGAGTTGCTTGACAAATGAGATTTAGTTTCCAGAGAAATGTTGCTAGGTAGCACCTTTTTATTCCTAGATATTAACTTATCACACCTCCCACTGTTTTTCTTTTCTCTCTGACAAAGTCAAATAGATATTAAGCAAGAGAAAAAAAAAGAGGCAGAATGGAAGGTGTTTTACTGCAATATGGTTTTATGCTGTTATCATAAAAGAGCTGAATTGGCCGTTCAAACAAAGAGAGAAACATACACAAAGCTCCAATGTTGTAAAATTACCAGAAGTATTTAATTTTCATGGAAATAAATGTCCTTCAAAAATATCATTAGAGGTCTGTGTAAGTATGGTTTGAGATTCTCAAGCTTTCTGCTGGGAGTCCTCTTTTATTGTTTTGTAGAAGTTTTATATTACCACTCTGTCTACTCACTGCTGATACTAAACACACAAAACAAAAGACAATAGGCCCTTCTCTCCCTTCCCCCATGGAAAAATGTTTAAAAAAAAAAAAAAAAAAAAGAGAGAAAAGAAAAAGAAAAGAAGAGAAAAGAAGAGAAAAGAAGAGAAGAGAAGAGAAGAGAAAAGAAAAGAAAAGAAAAGAAAAGAAAAGAAAAGAAAAGAAAAG
>NW_024885532.1:10097677-10137494 GCF_019232065.1 Centrocercus urophasianus
AAAGAAAAGAAAAGAAAAGAAAAGAAAAGAAAAGAAAAGAAAAGAAACGAGGGAGTTGTTGACAGACTTTTGACAGCAAATAATTAACTAAAAAATTAGCTGTGTTCATTTGTTAGCCAGACAAAAGTTCTAGGTGCAATATAAAAAGAATTTGATTTAACAAAAAATAGTGAAACCAAGTTGTTATGGTAACTGGATTTTTACAGGATGCAGGTTTAGAAGAAAAAATAGGAAAAGGAAGAAAAGATTTATGCTCCATCTGGTCTAATCACCATGGTAATACCCAATTGTTAAAGAAAAACACCTAATAAGGGTAATTTTACATCTGGCTTCAAGCCTGTATGATATTTCATATCAACAAGGTACCCAGATGTGAATCAAATCTTGCTCAAATATCTACCATACTACACTGAGAGGGGAATATGACTGCAGGTTATGCTGAATTACTAATTGAATTTAATAATTTTTAAGCTACATTACTGTGAAAATTCAACTGTTTGCATTTGATCACTTGTGCTGCATACACTGTGCTTATTGATTTTGATTAACTTCTATTAGTGCACGCTAATTATCTGACACAAGTTAGTGTATACTTGCTTCTGTTTTTGTGCTAGCAAGCAGCACTGGGAAATGAGATGCTTCATCTCATTTGGTGCTTCAGTCTATTACATAAAATCTCCACTGAGATTAGAATTGAGAATGTCTGAAAGGGAGCTCTGTCAGAGAAATAAAGGTTTGCCATGGATTTTGTAGTCTATGTCTTTCAATTCAAGTGAAAAGCACATCAGATGAAAATCACCACCACCACTTCACCCTCTGAAAAACGAAGAATCTTAGAAAATGTGTGTGGGAACCTATGCTGTGGAGTCTCACATTATGTTTTGTTTATTTTCAGTTCATTAGAAAGTCTGTAGCTACACAAAATACCCCCAAATAAATAAGTTTTTGATGGCATAACCCAACTTGTTTGCAATGGCTTCATTTTGTCATTCCTTTAAATTCTGACATGCATTTTCTGATTTTTCACGTTTATGATCCTTCTTACATCTTCAGAGCCAGATACTTAGGTGGGTTCTGAAGAGAGAGATTCATCTTTGCTAACCATATTTTCTGAAAAAGGTGTTATTCTGATAATTTAAGTTCCTATCTTTCCTCCCTCTTCCCGCTTTTTGCCTTCTGTCAATAATTAAATGTTCATAGTTAAAACATGCTTTTATAGTTGATTGAAATTTAATACATATATTTGTTCCACAACCCATGAAAGACCATCTTTCTCCTTTTTCACTTCACAGTCCACTGTGCATTATTCTTATAATCACTCTGTGGTGCTCGTCTCCCAACAGCTGTCACTAGGGAAAACTCTGCAGTGCTTATGTCTGCTTTCTTCCCAAACTGTCCGTGATTGGGGTTACGAGTGATCTCATAAGCTGTATGAAGATTCTTACAGAGCCGATATGATACTGACCTGAAGGGAGACAGCGTCTGAAAGATGGATGAAATACAGAAGGTATCCCGTAACTCAGGCCCACCACGTGTTCATTACACAAGCCTGAATCTGAAGAACTATAAACCCTAAAGTGGAATCTGCTTAGGGGAATAGCAATTAACGTTTTTACTGATTGTATTGATGAGTAAGGAGTGCCATGTCATGAGGAAGACACAATAGGCTTTAAGATTCTAAGCAGCAAATTTAGAGAACTAGTCTCTGTTTAGCAACATGAATATTATCTTTGCTTTTTAAAGTCCTCATGATCTTGCTGTGTCTCACATATCTTCTCAGACAGCTTCACTGCTCTTTTCTAATACTCTTAAACAAGCAGCTTCATGATTTCTGTCATGTTTCCTGAGGCCAATATGAATTTCAAGAAAACTCTCACTTTTTATGTCTTAACTACAATTCATAATTTTACCAATATTGCTATTGGTCAAAGACATCGATATTACATTTGTGGTTCCCTTCTACTCCCCCAAATTACCTGTGCTTATTTGTAACCCCTGTTTTAACATATACATTGCAAGACAATGTCTTTCTATGTCTGAGCAGGGCATAGCATGAGAAGTCAAAGAAGGGCAACAAGGATTGTGAAGGGCTTGGTGAATATGCTCTACAAGGAGTGACTCAAGGAACTGGTGCTGTTTAGTCTGGGGAAGAGGAGGCTGAAGGGAGATCTTATTGCTCTCTTCCAGTATCTGAAAGGTGCTTACAGTGAGAGCCTCTTCTCACTGGTGACAGGACAAGGGGAAATGGCCTCAAGTTGCGCCAGGGTGGTAAGTTTAGGTTGGATATCAGGAAACACTTCTTTACGTAAAGGGTTGTGAAGCACTGGAATTGGCTCCCCAGGGAGGTGGTTGAGTCACCATCCCTGAATGTGTTTAAAAACCGTTCGGATGTGGTGCTCAGGGACATGATTTAGCAGAGGGTTGTTAGAGTTAGGGTAGTATGGTTAGGTCATGGTTGACTTGATGATCTTGGAGATCTTTTCCAACCTAAGCAATTCTATGACTCTATGATTCTATGTCAGAAAGTACAAGAGCATGAGGTCCTGTTGCTTTGATTTGCTTCTCTACCCACTGCTATCCTTCTCTTCTGAGCATGTCAGGCTCATATATACACATACACAGGCACACATACGATGTCTGCAATATTCCCCTCAGAAACATCCTTCACACTCAAAACCTTCCGAGGTTGTTAAAACAGCTTTTGCCAATAACTCAAACCTATCATCTTATATTTTCTAGAAAGGGCAGATTAGTTCATTTTAAACTGCTGAAGAATTTGCATGTGCTTCAACCAGTTGGTCTTCAGTCTCAGAAAACTTTTCCTGGAATGCATGGAAATATGCATATTTCTTAAAAAGGCTGCATAATAAGTGGTGGTATTAATAACATTGTAGTGGGAAATCTGTATATTTTGGCTGTCGTTTGCCTAGTAGGAATTACACTTCACATACTACTTTAACAACAACTCTTCTAATTTACTTAATTATAGGGAAAACAGCATTTTCTCATATGTTCTGGATGGAATTTCGGAGTGCAAAACTATCTCACTGCAAATCTTTTAATAATGTTACATTCCACTTCCACAAATTTGGAGGAAAATTAGAAATTTTAAAATGTTTTGTGTTCTTTCACGGTCAGCACGAGGACTGTCAGTTCTCCTGCCCAGTTGCCTTAGACAGTTTTCACATTCAGCTTCCCTTGGTTTGCACAGAATCACAGAATAGCCTGAATTGGAAGGAACCCACAAGGATCAACGCATTCAGCCCCTGGCTCCAAACAGGGCCACCCAAAATCCAAACCCTTCGTCTGAGAGCACTGTCCAGGCACTTTTTGAACTCACACAGCTCAGTGCAATGGCCATTGCCCTGGGCAGCCTGTTCCAGGGCCCAGATACCCTCTGGTGCAGAGCCTTTCCCTGACACCCACCCTGTCCTTCCCCTGACGCAGCTCCATGCCGTTCCCTCGGGCCCTGTCGCTGTCACACAGAGCAGAGCTCAGCGCTGCCCCTCCACTCCCTGTGAGGAGCTGCAGTTGCCATGAGGCCTCCCCTCAGCTCCTCTGCTCCGGGCTGTTAACTGCAGATTAAAAGCATGCCACTATACCACCATCAAAGTGTTCTCTTTAGGATGGCTGTTCACTGATGAAAAAAGGAAGAACAAATCATCATCCTGAATCTTAGAAAACAGAAGATTTCTGGTCCAATTAGTGTTTACTGATCACTTAAACACTGAGAGAGAAAATTCCCACTCCCACAATCATATATGAGTTCGTATTCATCCAAGGGAGAAAAATGATGTTAAATCAAGTCGATGGAATAAGAAGACATCTAGGGCACTAGATTAGAGGACAATACCACAAAGAGGTTTTCTTTATTTATATCTATGATGCCTTGTCTGCCAACATTTCCTACACTGTTATTTAATCCATCATGTATTACTACGCTTTTTTTGGCTACAGCTGAATCTTCTCTTTGCAGTAAAGTTCCCCCTTTGCAGGCAAACTGCACTTTCAGAACGGTGTATGGTACTGCTGCAAAGAATCTGTCACTCTAACCTCCAGTAAAACCAAGGTCAGAAAGCAATTATAGGGTTCAAGTGTTCGGTAAGTTATTTGCTTGCACAGACTGCTGATTGATTGTTCTGAAATTGCTATTAGTAACTGCAAGAACCAGTGAGCAAAGAAAAAGTGGAATGAAACAGGAAGCAGTAAACAAGGAAAACTTCTACAGGCTGTAGAGCTTGTGCATCAAGCTTGTGCATTAATAAGGGCAGTGCCAAGGAAAACATGAAAATACTGAAAAGCAAATAATGTCCAGTGAGTCAGTGGCACATACACCTAAAATCCAGTATTCTATGAAACTCTCAATTCATTTAAACTTCTCCATGAGAGGGCAAAAGGAGAAAGATCACTGATAGGCTGCACAGCTAGTTATAGATCCTGCTAGTCTTCTTCTGCCCATGGCCAAAGACTACTTTGACTGTTAGACAGTTGTCTATACAAGATCAGGGTCAAGAATTCTAATCAGTCCCAGACTCATTAACCCCTGTAATCCTCAGAAATCTTTCAGAGTAATTTTGGTAAGTATAGCAAAGCCTGCATACATTTGGGCTGCTTTTTCTGTGCATATTCACAGTATTTGCAAGAAGGAAAAAAAAAAAAAGAAAAAAAAAGTCCAAGGATCTGCTGAGCTTGAAGGAGGAATTACTAGGGAAAAAAAAAAACAACTGAAAATTGAGAATGAAGAACAATTTTCAATATAAACTGTTACCTCTGTATCAAGACCTATAAAAACGTGTTTTATTTTGTCAGTAAAAATTGTAGTGAGTCATGGTTGAAATATCTCTTTAAGTACTGGAGACTACAGAACTGTGATCCTGATGTGGATATTTTCTTTGTTTCCTCATGCAGGACTGGAACGTGGGGGAATCTTTGACTCCTTACTGCCAAGACTCTGTGGAGGGCCGACATGGATCCTTGCTGTACATCTAGCCATCTGCAGCTGCATCCCTCTCCTCAGAAACTCCTAAGCATACTCAAACTATTCTCTTTCCTGCAAGCCCTAGCATTTTAAAAATCATTTTTTAAATATTTTCCCTGGCATTGTTAACATGTGCTGAGGAAATCTTTGGAAAATTTGTTCAAGGAAACAGAAACAGTGCTTTGTAAACTACTGTATTTTCTCACTTTGTTCACTTTTGACATAGATTTAAGCATCCAAATTAAAAGTTTATATTTTATTATTTATGTTGTCTTTGAAGAGAGGCAGGTCTCAGAACAACAACCTAATTAAGATGCTTAAGAAGTATGTTATTAAATTACCTGACTAGGTAAAGATCTTTGAAAGTCAATTTTCTGTTCTTTTGTTGGAAAGTATATGGGACAGCCAGGAGGGGGGGCTAATACAGGAGAAGGAAGAGACGAGTATTCCTGGATAAACTGAGTGTGAAATGCAACATAATTTAGCCTGCTGTAATGTGTGGAGTCAAGGGCATCTAATGCTTATGGAAAACAGAAGATCTAGTTGATAAAATCCAGATGTTCCAAAGCTATTTCTTTCTTGATGGCTTGTATTATGGCAGGCTCAGACAGAGAATATAAGACTCAGCCAAAGAGTATAAGGCACAACCTATGACATGGATCATTAAAAAATGTTGGGATTATGAGCTCATTCAATCCTTCAGAAATACTTGACTTACTCAAGTGCTGGATGTAATTTAATCCTTTACCTAAGATGAATGCTTTTGAGTGAATATGGATTTTTACAGAATTGTCATAAAAAATCATCTGAAATAATGACTCTAAGTTACTTAATTATCAGTGGAAAAAACAGACATTTCCAAGATGAGACTGAAAACAGCAAGCAGTTGTAGATTCAAGACAAGATAAATAACAGCCTAAAGATGCTTTTTTTCTCTTCATTACTAGTAAGGAGAACTTAGAGTAGTCAAGAAAGACTTACAGAATTCTGTAATAAATGTCTAATTGGACACAACAGATCTTCTCTGATTGTGTATTACAAAGACTGGATTAAGTGATTTGAGAAAAAAAAAATCAAATTTAATTTTAATTGTTGCACAATTAAATCACAAAACAGCAAGACAAACAACTTTCCTTTAGTTTTCTGAGAAAAAAAAAAGTAGCGATTACAGGTCAAGAAATCAGTATGTAGCTGCCTTGAGGCAAAGAAGCGGAGTATATATCTTCAGTAGCATTTTACTGCAGTCACCTAGACAAGGTAGTTATGTGAGATAACAGCACCTTTTTTCTTCTTTTTTTTTCTCTTCTCATTTTCCCTTCCCCTTCCCTCTTCCTTTTCCAGTTGCAGACTTCATATATGGAAGTAATATAAAAATAAATTTAAAAGATCAAACTATCCTAGAAATCTTTAATGCTTCACTACTCAGTCAATGCTAACCAGAATATTTACTGCCACTGTTACAAACTTTTTGTGAGAGCAGGGAAACAAAATACTATTCAGTTTGTTAGACTATGTGATACTCTAATACCATGAGAAAAACTAGCTGTTTGCTACCTAGAGCATGTTAATGTTTTCTGAAGGTTGCTTTTGGTAGAGGTTGTCAGAAATATAAAAAACACAATGAGAAGAAAATACTAAGATGCCTTGATTCCTCAAATAGTGAATATGTTTGACAATTCCAGGTTGTGCTGTTTTACATTGTAAAATGAGAAAGGAAGTGGGAAATATGAATTTGAAATTAAAAAACAAAGAGCCCTTCCCAATGTCTTTTAGAAAACTGAAAGGAAAGGAGATGAGACGCTATTTTCCATGTCTTGCAGATGCATAAACTATGGTCATTTTCAATCACTGATATTCATACATGCTGTCTTTACAAAGGGCTCTTCTTGAAGAATGGATAACCAGTGTAATCTAGTAATCTTTGGCAGTGCCACAGCCCAACATTTCTTTCCTGCCATTAATCCTCAGAAAATGCCCTGTGTTTTACTGGCTTCTCTTTTTAAAGACAGAGAGGATATACTCAGGTTATGAGAATTGCATCCATTTATTGCAAGTCTCTTACGGTGCCCTTCTGTCATTTCTCTTGTTGACATTTCCTATGTGATACTGTGTCTTGCGGTATGGGAAATTGAAACACAGCAAAAAGTGGTGTAATTTAATACTCTGCAAATAAGCCCACCAAGACTTTTTTTCAGATCCCATGGCAGAGAACAACAGTTGACCCAAGTTTAACACTGAGTAATAGACTTCAACCTTCACATAGCTGTAAATCTCCCACTTTCAAGTCAGATTTATCTAGAATAAGAGACCACTTTATTTTACTAAGGTACCTTGGAAACTGCAAATAGCTACATTTGAGATTGCTACCTGCTTTTTTTCTAATGCAAATCAATGGATTTATCACTGCCTTTTCCTGCAAAAAGTATGCTAAAAAAGTTCATATTACATCAGAGATTCTGCTGTTTACAGGAGTCTTTGGAGAATTTGCTGACTTTACATATATAATATAAAATCTTCCATGTGTTTGCTATAGTAAGGAGAAAGAAGATGTTCAAAAGAGTGCTCCGTCTTAGTTAAAATGGGATTAATTGCCTTCATGAAAGCACCTGTTCTGCATGGACAGTAGATCTGATGAGATTGGCTGGAATTATTCTGCTGAATTTAGATAAATAAAATTTTCATCCTCTGCTGTTATAAGTGAACTTAACTAGATAAAATAGAATCTTTGAAAACTTGTCATTGTGCTGTCCTCCCAGACATCCTCCTTAATCTTAAATCTTTACTGTAACTACAGTTTTATTTAATTTGGTTTCTTCTTAAAGCAGATGCATAGTTCTGCTTTTCATCTATGACATTTTCTTTAGGATGAGGATTTCTCCCTCCACCTCCACTAGGTTCTGTAGATTATGTCAAGCTGACACTGTCCAGTAGTGCAACACTGATATCACACTTAGTCTTTCATGGATCTGTGGTTACCAATACCATTTCTTGGTTTAGAGATTAACTCTTTTCAGTGTTCAGAGCTGTACACTTTCAGGCAGTTAACTTCATCCTTTTTGACCGAGTATGCATTTTAAATAGAATTTTTAACTTCCCATTTGCACATCTCATCTGACCATGACACTAGCACTTGGTTGTGTTGGAGAGATGGCTGAGAAAACCTCAAATGAACATGAGTGTAAGAAATAGATCTTATCTGGAAAATAATGTTGTCTAAATATTATTTGTGCTTTTCGGTCAAGTTTGTATCCTGATTTTGGTGTCATGAATATGAGATAGATCCTTCTTTTGTGGAAGAGACTTGTTGGAAAATAGGGAAATTAAGTTTTAAAGAAAAAATCCCCAACTTCCAGTTAATAACACTATACATTGTCTTCAGTTATTTTTGAAGAACAGTTAATTTCCACGTTCAAATTTTAATCACTGTGTATAAATATACAACTGGTCAATCAAAATATGTATCTGAATGAACACATAATGCTTATGAATACTGAAATCCAAATTAAGCAAGAAGGAAAACTAGATCATCATAGATGTTTATCCTTTATATGTGTGTTTTTTTACTGTCATAGAAATATAAACACGATTTTCTTAAATTCACCACTTCAATAGCAAATCTTCCTCTAAAATAACATCTTCTAAGACTGACAGAAACAATAGAAATAAAATGCTTTTGATGCAAATGAGATGAAATTCAACCTTAAAGATCTACATGTAAGAACCATGTGTCAATCAGTACCATGTGCATTCACCATTCTCATTATAGAAGAGGCTCTGCAAACAAACCACAAGAGGGCTAATCAAGAACATCTTTGACAGTACAGTGAGAAAATATACAGTTTATAAGACCCTCAACCTACTAGTTGCCCTCAGTAATTACTGAAACACACTCTCCTTATTAAGCAAGCCCTTACATAATTGATCTTTTATTTGCCCCTGCTCACTATGGAAATACCATACATAAACAGATTTTTTTTTTTTACATACAGTATCTTACTTGCAAATTTTGCTAGCAAGGAATACATGATTAGACTATGTATCAGGAGTGAAAGGTTCTAGCTTCAGCTCTGCAGCTGATGTCCTGTGTGACCTTGGCAAAGTCCTTCCCTGTCATACCTTTCGTCTAAAACTTGCTGTCTGTCTTGTGTACCATCTGGTTTAAATTACCTTGATATATTTTACTTTCATGTAAACACCTTCTGAAACTACTACTTTTTCCAATACATTTGAGATTCTGTTTAACATCAAATTTTCAATTCAAATAATGATAGAAAAAGAAGCCAAATTTAAAAAAATGAATAAATGAAAATAAAAATGAAAGCTTTTGAGACTAGTGAGGAAAGATAGCATAGATTTTTATTTTGATTTTGATTTGGGTTTAAGCTGGTTTGGGTTTCATTACTTCAGCAAGTTCTGTAGTTACCACAGACAGAGCTCAATTTAGAAAAAAATTCTGAAAGAAGCTTATTGAAGAGAAAAGCTTTTGCTTAAGATGCTGTGAAGGACATTTTACAGTTCTCTCTTCTCTTCATATTGAGTGGATAAAAGCTATTACAGCCTCCCTCTGTGCAGCATTACTGCCTAGTTTTTATCATCTCATTCCATAAGTGCCAAGTAGGTGGTGTGCCAACAGGGATGCAACTGTCCACCATGATTAAATGTAAGCACTTTGGCCTGGGGAACAGATGGGACATTGGCTGTGCTAGAGGGAAGGCAGAGGAGGTTGAACAGTCTCTCATCTCTCATTCATTTCAAATGTACATGTGAATGATACTGTACATAGTTCCACAAAGAAAAATCCAAATCCAGAAGAAACCATGTGCTTTTGCCTTCACAGCTTTTAAATAGTCATGTTTGAAATATTTTACAATTTGCTTTGATCAAATAAGTATAATTCATATACATATTTCAGTCTATGAATTCCACAGACAAATGCTACTTTAAAAGTACTTTTCATACTGTGATCCTAGTGGTAACCTAGATTGTATAAAATACAACATAATGAGGAGACCTGAGGATGTAATACATTTTTAATGTGAATTACTACAAATAATGTAATAACCCTTAACAGGAGTGATTCTAGGGATGTGTCTACTAGATTAGTAGGGAAAGAAAAATAAGCATTTTATTTAAATATATTTTAGTTAGATTAATATTAGCTATACATATTTTTAGCATATTTACTGAAGAAAAAGTGTTATGTTTTCTCATATAAAATATTCAGAAACCTTTCAAATTCTCCATGTATAATAGATATATTTTAATACTTGGTAAAGGTTGAAGGTTGTATCTGCATACAATAAAATTATATTTTAGAATTGATTGTGGATCTGGAGAATCAGGAGCAACAGAGAGGTATAGCATATTACAGATGTAAATTCATGACTTTTTCTGAACTCATGGTTAAAGCTCTTTATCATGTGTCTGAACAATTAAAGAGGTCAAATTTGACAACCAGTACCCGAGTACGGTACCTCCCGCTGTGTGTTGAACAAAATGCTAAATCTTGAAGATCTGCAGTCAAGGTTGCCTCCTGTTCTTAGGGCTTTGGTTGGGTAAGATTAGAGCGCTGTTGGATATTTTCAAAATTCTGTAAGTCATATCTTCGGAGCCTGTGAATTGAGGCACTATAGAATATGACAGTAAAGAACCACCACATAGTGCTTTTCCTGTTTCTCAAGTTACTTTCCTTGCTTAAGTGATAAAGAGCACTGCTGTGCTTAAGGACTGTGGTTCTGCTACACTTAATGTCTTCTACTTGGCACAACTATCTACACTTAAATAATTTTCCTTTTGCTCTGTCAAAGAGATTTTTTATGCTTCATTGTAAAACCGCTGTATAAAGTGATAAATTGTAGAAGTCCCATCCCACTCCATAAATGGTGACATATAGGTAGCAGTAAATGCTAGCAGTAGTCCACACTGAAGAGCAAAATAAGAGAAATGAAAGCTGTCTGTCAAAAATCAGATTACTTGCCCAGTTTTAAAATAATCAATTGGTGTTGCTCTGTTCATTAAATTTAAAACAAATTATGAGGAACACCATTAGGTAATTAACACAGAAGCAATGCAATAAAAAGAGTCTAAATTACCACAAGTTGTTGTGCTCCTTGTTACCTAAATCTTAATACCTAAATCTTAATACCTAAATCTTAATATTCAGTCAACAAGGTCTACAGTACAGAACGTTGAAATAATAACAAAATTAATTTATTAGTGTAGTTTACATTGGTGATTGAAAGCATTTTGCAGAAATACAAGAACGTCAAAAGTCATCAATAATCTTGGATATATGTAAGCAAATTTACAAACAAAAAGTGGATTGAACACCATCTTCATACTATATCACACTTCAGAATCAATACCTTGGGATAATGCATTACAAATATTGCCAAAAATTACATATCGTATGTACATCAGGCCCCTTCATCTGCCTGTATGTTAGAGTCAAAATAAGAATAACTTTTTTTAATTCTCATCAGTATCATAGAAATGTCAAGAAAATATTAGCCAAACTATGTTTCAGTCTTAGAAACTTCCAGCGGGCTGTCTTAGTAGTAATTTTTCTTCTGTCTGCTTGAGTACTTGATATCTATTCTTTAGCCCATGAACAAAGGGCATGACTCATTTTGAAGAGCCTGTGGGATCAGTGCATCACTTTCCAATATGTCAGAGGTGTCTTCTCAACATATATAAAAGACATGGACTCCCTTCTCTGCGTCTGACACACTCAGGATTTCTCTGAACACAGAATATTTTCTTACACTTCTATTTGATACAGAAGAAAATGTTGGCAGAATGACTGATGCCTTTCTTACTCAAAGGCAAATTCAATGCTATTTTTTCCAGACTTCTTATACTGCTTCCCCAGAGAACTGTGCATTTTTTCCAACACAGTGATCTTTAGGCACATAATTAAAATTTCTAGAAGTTCATACCTTTTTAAGAGATCATAACATCCAACTTGGTCAAGTTCTGCAGTCACAGTGAAACTCAGCTGTAAGTGTTAGCTTGCTAAAGTGAGGAACAGAAGAAAAGACTCTCCTTTGCAGAGAATGTAGCAGTTGTTTCTGAGATTTCATCCCTGACCCAAAAACACTGACCTAAGTTAATGTGGATCTCTGTATTCTGTTTTCTGTTCCTACTTTCACTACTAATCCTAAATATAGGACAATCGACTGGAAGGTTATCCAATTCAAGTTATTATGGAATAAGTAATAGAGGGAGCATACAAAAGATTCATGAATTGATGTACTAGAACTTTCTATTAAACCAAGGAGCTTCGCGGTTTTGCTTCTATGCTAGTATGATCTGTCAAGCAACTAATCTCTCCGACAGATATGTCCTTAGGTACACCTATGAAATTTCTTGGAAGTACATCCTCATTTGAATATTTAGGAAAAAGCTGCAACTTTATCTGGGATATTGTAAAAAGCTGTGTCGATTGAATGATGGACAAATTATGAGCTGAAGAGAAAGAAGTTGTATTTCCTAATCTTGTTTAAAGATGTGAGTTGGATGGAATTATAGAGATAGAGGAGGGCTGGACAAATGGAAGGCTGATGCAATCTTTTTCTGTTCTGTAATAAATAGGAAACAAGTATCTACTTCAAAATGGGAAAAGAATGGATGTATTTGTAGAATATCAGTTTAAATTAGGCTGCTTCTATTTTTGTTGTGGATCAATGCCCCCTGCAATGATTGTCTGTAGATTCTCTGGGAGATTTAGGTTTGACAGCATTAATTAAGTTACTGTCAGAATGCCCTGTATCTGTCATATTTTGGCTCCCTGCTTTGAACAACTTTTTGCACCTCGAGGTGAGCATACTTGCTTCCTCCAGGTTTTATCAGCTGAATATCCCAAAAGCCTTTCAGGCTGGAGTACTTTCAGGCTCTCATTTCCCAGCACAATTCCATTGTTGCTCCCTTTTTTGTAATTTGTCTTTATTTCTTATGCTTATATTGCTAGCCAGTTCAATTCAGAAACAACTTGATCAAATTCACTCTTTCATTAAATAATTTATTAATAAACTGAGGAGACTGCTCAGATGACTCAAATGAACTTCATTAGCATAGTGTGAATAATTCAGCACTTTTGACAGGGAAAAAAAAAAAAAAAAAAAAAAAAAGGGCCTTTGGAAGTACAAAATACACTTTCTTGCCAAGTTTCTCATCTAGATTTTTCCTGGAGTCAAAGGGTACTTCATGATGCACCACTCTGCTGCTAGAGTCTGTCCCTGTGAGGAGGCTTACAAGCTTAAATTTTCATAGAATTGCTTTTTTCCCCAGTACAAAACCTGAAAGTTTGCCAAAATTATTAGGAAATCCAATACTATTTATATTTTGATAAGTTTCTTCCATACAAATAAAAGCTGGAAGAGACTACCTGACTTAAGGAATTTCCAAAATACCTGTAATGTAAATATTGTAATTAATTTCCTCTTCTGAAGAGACTTCTAACTCTATGTAAGTGTGATCAAAAGTTAAGGAAAGTTTTGACTCGGCTCTGAATGGTAGATGTGTTTAGGATGAGCCACCTGAAGAATATTGAATATTGATTACAATCCTGACAAGGTTATACAATTTTAAACTAAAAATATTGGGCATAGAGTGTGACTTTGCAGAGGGGACTTCCATATAATGACATCAGTTCACAATAAATAAAGGAAACATAGGAGATCACTCGCGGATATGCTCAGTGCAGGAGAAATTCTGTAATGGAGACACCGAGTATTCTGGGTCTTTTATCTTCTGCCCACTTTTTCCTGAGAAATGTCTGTTCCAGCTGCAGTATGCTTGTTTTCAGCAGGAGGTTTTACTCAAATGCTCTCACAGGAAGGAAAGATACATAGAGGAGGAAAATGGCATTCTCTTATGTTTAAGTTTATAGATATTCTAGGATATTGATCTATTTTGCAACTTTTGGAGTGATCCATTTGAAGTCAATGGCATAGAGTTGCCTTTGGCACCAGTGAAGAACAGAGAGTCTATTAACAGCTGTTGCCATTCCAGCTGTGGAAAACAATTCCAGTCCTGAACACCTGGAATCCAGTTGCTTCCTTCTTTCATAGTTCTGAATAGGTGCTATCTTCCACATAAATGGTATACTAGTCCAGAAGAATAAGTGCATTTTGGCAAAAGAGTTTTTCCTTGTCTATTTCAGATTTTCCCCCTTTAAACTGAGATTTAAGTAAAAATTCAACTCCCACTTACCTCTCAGGAGTAATAAGGAATAACTGGCTCATATTTAGATACAGCTCTGAATGTGTAGCAAACTTAACTGTTTGTTTTTGTAATTAAAGAGTTCTAGGTGTGAAATTCTGGCCCTGCATATAGTGAATTTAGCAACTTCTATTTTTACAACTGTAAGTTTCTATTTTAAATATGCATACCTTAATACAGTTCCCTTCTTCAATTCTTTGGATTGTTGAGAAGCTCTTGTACAGGTAATAAAGTAGCATACATCTTTGCTTTACTAGTCACTAATATCTCTTTCCATTGCTCTCCTGACAAAGGTTTTCCTTCTGATGCCTGAGAATAGAAAACCATGGCCCTGATTCTGTTTGCCTCATTCTTTCTCTGCTCTTAAGGCCACAAGCTCACATTTTAAGAGAAATCCTCTGAGATTCATGTGTGTGGTAATTTCTATAAAGCAGCTGGAAGTACATTTTTTTATGACAATATCTGTTTTTGTTTACAAAGGCCAAACCCAATTCTATTGTAAATCTCTAGGGGAAATGCTTTTAACTTTTATTCAGTTAATTCAAAATACTGAGAGAGTAAAAATTGCTTGCTTAGATGTCCATTGTAAAAGCAGTGATTTATGATGTCAGTAACTCTAATGATAGCTTTATAGGATTAAATTATTTATCACCAGGAATTCAAGACAACCAGAAGTAAATGCAAAGCCAATAATGTTGCCATTAATGTTTCCTTAGAAAAGAGAACAATTAGTTTTTATTGTCCCTTCTTCATTGTTTCTTCATGTATAACTAACTTTTGGTAATTGAAATACATGTCAGTGATGGGTAATTGTAAGTTGCAATCCACCTCCTTCTGGAAAAATGTACAAATACACAAACTCTCTCCTATGTATCAGTATTTTTGTTCAAATCTTGCTTCCTCTTAAATCAGTGACAAAAGTACAATGCCTAGCCCGCTGAGGATCAAGTCTTGGTCATCGGCTGTTTCTGAAGAAAACCAAACATTTTCAAATATCAGCCTTATGTATTGAACATGCATGTTTTCAGTACAAATTCAACTGTAGTATTTCTTGTTTGTTTGTTTGTTTTTCTGGGCTGGTCTGGAGTATAACCCTCACTCTAAATAAAAATATATTTTTGTTCAGAGGATAGTTCCTGTAATCTGCAAGTACTCTAGAAGTTTTGCCCTTCACTAGGCATTGGCAGGAGATAAGAAAATCAAGGGAAATGTTCTGCTCTATTAAGGTTCGTGTCTGTATCTTTGCTACAGAGGGAAACCTAACTCTGGTTGCAGGAAAATTGTGTAAGATATATGATTGGATGAGATGGGAAGAACACAAGAATGGTGGAGAGGAGAATCATAGAATCACAGAATGGTTTGGGTTGGAAGGGACCTTAAAGATCATCTAGTTCCAACCCCCCGATATAGGCAGGGACACCTCCCTCTAGACCACATTGCTCAAAGAGATTGGGTTGCTCAAAGAGAAGACGACAATCCTGAGGCACACGATATTTCAGAAAGTCACAGAATCAACAACAAAAGCTAGATCTTCGAGTCTCAATACAAAGCTCTGCACATACTGGCAGTGATTTTCTCAAGACTACAAACAGTGTACAAAGACAGATAGAAAAGATATTAAAAAAATGCTTTTGACAGAAAGGACTGTAATTCACATAACATTCCAGATAAATCCTTTTTCTTTTCAGCACAGGGATGTAAATAATAATGTTAGATGAAATTGTTAATAAAAGATATGAGACTGAATATTTCCACTTTCTGGGATCACAGAACAGACATTCATGTACCTATCTATCTGACATATCTGTTTGCAGATCTGTTTGCAGATTCACAAAGTTTCATTATTTTCAGTAGGTTGCAATTATTCACTTCAAAAGTCACATCAGAAAGGCTTTACTGTATAGTCTAGTTTAAAAATTCAGTCATCAGCTCAAGCAGTTGAACGTATTACAGGACTAGAAACTACTTACATACAAGGAATACTGAAGAAAGAATAAACAAATTACAGTCTAAAATGTCTTTTCAGAAACTCTTGGTTGAGCAATTACATATAATGAAGACATCCTTAAAATGCAGTGTTTCTTGAGATCTATTAAGCAAACAAGGAAAAGAAGCAGGTATAAAATGAATGCTATTTGTAATAGAAAACCTGGCTAGTTCTGATAACAGCTGGAAAGTTGGTTTCAGTTTCAATACATTACTATGAAACAGTTGACCGATAATTTATTACTTCCCACATACATATGAGACTCTGTTAGAGTAAGACTGTCAGAAGATATGCATGAAAACAACATAGAAACATACAGCGTAAGATACTGGCTCCTTTTTGTGAAAAGTCCTTGATACATGCAAAGGATACAGAAGTTTGGAAGCAGTAGTTATCAGGTCATCAAAAAGACCTACATTTCATAAGAGTTCTTGGATGAATTTGGCATTAAATAACCCAATCCAGATCCAATGAAACAGGGCAAGCAGGAGAGAGAAGTTGAAAAGCTTCCCATCTGTTATTCCTGCAAAACTCCAAAAAAGCTTGGCACAGAATGACAGAACCATATTTTCTGCAGAAATTGAGAGAAATAGATAATGTGGTCCCAATTCTCAGTAGAGTACTCCTTGTCTGATATCCCTCAGGAATGGGAACTCCACCACTACACCAGGCAGCTTCCAATCCTAATATCATCAATCAGTTCACTTGAGCTGGTGAGCAATAGGTCCTTTGTGCAGCTGTCTATTGCTTGGCTCAAGAATTTATCCCTGATGCAATCCAGTAGCCTCCTGGATTGCCTACAGCTTACCATGCTACTTTTCCAGCTTTTCCTAAATCACTTCAGAAAGGAGTTTGTACACACTTACAAAAACATAACCAAGGAGTTAATATCCCCAAAAGGAAAATTTTGAATGAAGAATAAATATGGTCATCCTGGCTAACTAAAGGAAGAATACGCTTGGTTTAAACAGAGAAGAAAAGAGAGAAATATATTTTGAACAATCTGTTTTAAATTGGTAGGAATTGTATAACTCATTGCACACTTATCGTGTAAAACCTAGGAAAAACAAACTAATAAAAAAGGAACTATCAAAAATCATGTTTAATAGAAAGCTAAAAATTGTCAGTCTAATTGTATCCAATGTGGTTTTCATTCAAATGTAGAGACAATCAAGTTCACCACACTTGGTGTTAATAATAAGTAGTGTCAAGAGATTTTATTATGATTAGTGATGGCTACACACTAAAAGAATGACACAGATGAAGAAATAATTGAAGAAATTAGTTCCTTGACATTCATAAGAATGAATTACTTCCAGAAAAGTAAAATATGCAATCAATCAACTCAAGCAAGGACATTCTCATGGGAAGAAAGGAAAGACCACAGCAGGATTTAAACTATAGCTAGTGACCTAGAGTAAAGTGTAATTCATGAGATAAATATTTAAACAAACTTTATGAGAGCTCAGCATTCACTAGTGAAGCAGCAATGGTTCAGTAAAGTCCATTGGTTAGGACACACTATTCGGATATTGCAAATTGTATGACAGAGCATGAGTGCAGCAGAGCCATGCCATCCTAAAAGGTTTCTTATAAAAAAATCTCTCTTGAGTGCATAAGTATAAATCTTCAGTATGATTTTACAGGGAGATTTTATAGTAGTTGAAGATCTGGCTGACTAGTTTCAAGTTAATTTTCTTACAGTGCAGAGGAATACAGGTATTAATGCAATCTTTTTTTCTATTATCTAGAAGTTATTTTATCCCATCATAAGATAGACTAAATTGAAATTAAATGATGAAGATTTGTAGCTTGTCACAAACAAACAAAACAAAAACAAAAAATAAAAATAGAAAAATGCACCACATCCAGGTAGCCAAATTTTTTTAAATTTTATCTTAACACCTAAATCCACTGCTTTTTAAGAACTGAAAGGTTGGAGATTTTATGTTCTCTGAAGTTTATAAATGAAATTGAGTTATTTTGGACTATAACTTATATAAACATTGTAGATTAATATATAACATAGAATAATAGAATCATAGAATTGTTCAGGTTGGAAAAGACTTTAAAAATCATCAAGTTTCCAACCATGACCTAATCATACTGCCCTAACTCTAACAACCCTCCACTAAATCATGTCCCTGAGCACAACATCCCAATGGTTTTTAAACACATTCAGAGATGGTGACTCAAACATCTCTCTGGGGAGCCTATTCCAGTGGTTCACAACCCTTTCTGTAAAGAAATGTTTCCTGATATCCAATCTAAACCTCGCAAGTTGCAACTTGAGGCCATTTCCGCAACATATTTGTATAAGTCATAGAATAATAATAATATGCTATGGAGGTAGCTGTTCTTCATCTTGGCTTTGGTGTTTACACCAGGTGGAACTACCCAGAGCATCAAAAATATATTAGGAGCCCTACCATGGGTGCAGAGCGTAGCTGGCCCTGGCAGCAAGGACAGAAGCCCAAGCATGACTCTCCTGCATACTCTGCTGCAACACCTTATTTCATCCCTTAGCGTTTCTACCACTGATGTGGTTAGATAATTCATGTATTTATATCCTATTTATTTTTCTAACCACATTTATTGGATACAACAAATATTTATAGCTACTCATGCTAACTCTAGCTTTGCAATGTCATGAGAAGCAGCAGGATGCAAGAACCAGCATTTTCCACAAAGTAAAAGTCACTCTGGGCTGGGCAGACAAATGAAAGGTCTGTAATAACAGCCTTGCTGGCTATCTTGTGAGTGGGGCAGAGTGTGTGAGTTGGAGGGCACTAGGGCCGGTGGGCTGTCTTGTTTGCAGGAATGTGGATTCAGAAGGTGAGACCTGAGATATAAGATTAACTAGCCTGTATTTCAACCACACCTGGAGACAGCACCATAAAAAATGCTTGTTGCAAAAGGTGCAAGTCCTTGGAAGAATGTCCATTTTATGTTAGCAGGAAACATGATGTTGCAAGCACGGTGTTGTTTAACTTATGAAATGTAACGCTGTAGGCACATGTACAAGGCACTGAAGGTCAGACTGTGAACCTATAGCATTCTACTCTCTTCACATTTACTGCTTTTAACAATGTATTTAGTTGACGTAAGTAATTCTAGGTAGTCTTTAATTAAAGAAAAAAAATATTCTACAAATAATAATGATAATAATAAATGATGCCCACTGTAAATCCCTCTCTGCACCTTTTGCTTGCTCTCCTTGTAGTCCATCTCTGTCACTAGATGATTAGACCCCTATCCTGCCCCTATCCTGGTGGATAATGTGCAAACTGTAATTTTGTTCCTCCTGTTTTAGATGTCCTTCAAGATCAATCCAACCTAGGCAACTTATAACACTAAGCCATTGCTGTTATGCAGTCTTTTTTATTTTTTTTCTTCCAGTGAAGACTCCAGTGTTAACACTTTCTATAATATATAGGTTTATAAGGTTATGAGATGATATTAGGTAAGAAATAGTTCTGGTGGTAAAAATGATTAAATTATGTTTCCAGATTTTGCAGTCTAGCCCCTTAAAACTTTGTTCCTTTCACAGTTCTTCCCAAAACATTTACACAAGAGGAGAAGCAAAAAATACTACAAACACTTAGAAAGAAACTAGAAAAATACAGGTTTGGGTACCAGAGAATGAAGCAATAGCAGAAGCACTAGAAATATATTGATACAGTTGAAGAAGATATTGACACAGATGACAGAAGAATGTGAATATCTACACTGTAAAATAGGCAACCTATTCAGTATATATAATGTGTATATGTTATCCACATATTTGGTATTAATATTGTGCAAATCTGAAAAAATATATATATAAATGTTGTTATATGCACTGAATATATATGCTGACTAAATTCAGTACTGAAAAGCTTTTTTTCACTTTAGAATTTTAATCCAGGTAAAAAAAAATGACCAAGGATAGCTGCAGTATTTTAATATATTTTACTGAATTGAATTTTTGATATCACTGCCTGAAGCATTTTATAGGTTCTAAATTTCATAGAATGAGCTGGAGATTTTGATTTAACCAGTTAGATATGAGGATAAAGATTCATAAAATTAATCAAAAGCAGCTAGGACAATTCCCTGAGTGTATAACAATCAGACATTCTGAGAAGATAGACTATCAGAGCAAGAAAATTATAACCAATGACTCTTCTGGTGCTTTTAAATTTTTTACAAGCAAAGCTTTGATAATGTATGTCCATCCTCACTTATCACTTTATATTTCACAACAAAGACAGAACCTCAGCTGGAGTCAATTTCCTTTTAAGACATGTACATGAAGCAGTATCCATGATGTCAGCTGAAGATTTTAATCTCCTTTATTCTCTCGACTCTCTTCCCATTGTCTATATTTTACTAGAGGTTTATTCTTGATTAACATTTTAAGTGTCATATAAGATCAAACGGTTCTACTATAGTTTTAAAGGTCCTCCAATTTGGCAAGAAACTCACACTTTCTACGGAAACAATGTAAACAAAATGAGTTAGTTTTGAAAGTAATATATTGAAAATGTCATTTTCTTTTTTCTTTTTTTCTTTCTTTTTTTTTTTTTTTTTGGATTTACAAAATCCATGCAGTGTCTTAAAGTAAAGCACTTATTATTTGACATGAGAATACATTTATTGTAGCAGATGTTTTTTGGTTATTGTTCCAACCAGTCAATGTTGCAATATAATTTGTCTAATGTTATGACAGAGCGCAATGCATAAGTAAAAATATTTAATAGCCAGAGGGTTTTGTCCTTCAAATATATCTCCTGGCTGCATCAAATGACCATATGAGAGAAAGACATGCTTCAATAGTGCATGTGAGTAATTCTGCTTCTTTATAGCTGACTAGTTCTTTGAAATGGTCATTCTTGACAGAATGTGAAAAAAAGGAGCAGAAGACTGATTACAATGATTACAATGTGCAGTCTGAGCTAATTGTCCATAGGTGAAAATATTTACCTTCCTAAAAACGACTCTTATGAATCAAATGAGGTACAGAACTTTGCAGAGGCACAGAATTGCAGAAATTATGCCATGAAACAGAATCACTACTACCTCATGGGAGGTAGGAAAAATTAGTGTGGCCCAAGACAGTAGGTTGACATTCAAGCACTTCTTCCAAGCTCAACATTGGAGTATCAACCTAAGAGTATCCCTAAGAAATCATGCAAAGTTGGCAAGAAGGCCACATAGATGAGCAATGAGCCAATTGAAAAACACAAACGGGAGAAGAAAGTCTACACAATGTGGATAAGAAGTCTGGCCCTTGGCAGGAACATAGGAACATTGTCAAGGTGTGCAGGGATGTGACAAGGAAGGCTAAGGTCCTCTTGGAATTGAATCTGGTGGGAGAGGTTAAGGACAACAAGAAGGATTTCTTCAAGTATGTCAGTAGTAAAGGGAAGATTAGGAAAAATGTGGGTCCACTGCTTAACGATAGAGGAGGCTCAGGGGAGACCTCATTGCATTCTACAACTTCCTGAAGGGAGGTTGTGGTGCAAAAGGGTCTGGCCTCTTCTCCCAGGCAAATAGTAGGACCCGAGGAAACGGCCAGAAGTTATACCAGAGGAGGTTTAGGTTGGACATTAGGAGAAACTTTTTCTCTTAGAGGGTGGTCAGGCACTGGAATGGCTGCCCAGGGAGGGGGTGGAGTCGCTGTCCCTGGCAGTGTTCAAGAGGCGCCTGGATGAGGAGCTATGAGATATGGTTTAGTAGCTTGTGGTACTAATAGGAATGGGAGGGTGGTTGGACTAGATGATCTTGCAGGTCGTTTCCAACCTTGTGATTCTGTGATTCTGTGATATGGCTGCCCTTGTAACGTAAGACACTGCGAAGGCAGAGTTACAGAATGCTTTCTTTGCTTCAGTCTTCACTCATAAGACTGTCCCTTGGATACCCCAGATCCCGGAGATAAGTGCGAGAGTCAGGAAAGAAGGACTTTCTTTCGGTTTGAGGTGCAGGGGGGCTTCGGTCGGTTCCCTCGTTCAGGGATCCCCGAGACAACAGAGCGGCCGGGCAGTTCGCGGCCTGGCAGTGCTCGCGAGAGCGGCTGAGGCGGCGGGTGCGTTGCCAGGGCAACGGCTCTGCGTCCACCCCTTCTTAGAAAAAGCCTCCGGAACGGAGAGAAGGAGTCGGGGTGTGAGAATCACTGGGGTGTTTTAACGAGGAGAAACTGTAAGGCACCCATACACGGGACTCCCCAGCAAGGACGGTTATCACCGACAAGTGAGTGATAAGTGCGCGGGCTCCTGTTAACGACCGGCAACGGGGCGAGGGCCGAGCCAGCGCTACCGGCAGCATGGCAGGGTTGATCAGTCACACCCCATTAAGGCTATCTAGTGCTGTTAGTGTGCCTGCTGGTTTGCAAAATGGCTGCATCCCGGCGGATGGCTACTGCCACAAACATTGTGGAGACCCAGATGGAAGGCCCATGCTCACGCGGAAAAAAAAATGGAGCCAAAAAGAGTGTGGAGACCCAGACTGAGGTCCTGTGCGTGCTTAAAAGGATGGCTGATGCTAAGACAAGTGTGGAAACTCAGACTGAGGCCCCAACACGAGATGCTAGTATGCAGGTCGCTGGCTGTCACGAGTGCCAGAGCCTGGCCTTTGCCGTGCCAGGCAATGGAAGTGACATTTGTATAAGATGTGACCAGCTAAATGACTTACTCAGCCGTGTGGTTGACTTGAAGGAGGAGGTGGAAAGGCTGAGGACCATAAAGGAGTGTGAGAGGGAGATTGATTGGTGATGCCAGTCCCTATCAGCTCTGAGATCTTGGCACACAGCTGAGTCTCCACATGGAGCACATCACCCCCTGCTGCCTTGCAAACAGGTGGGAGAGGAGAACAGGCAGGCAGATGGTGCTACCCCCTGTCCTCTCTTCCCCCTAGCAACAATTTGAGAGAGGAGGAGGAGTGGAAATGGATACCGGCTTGGCAAAGTGGGCATCTCCCATCCTGACCATGCTCTGCTCTATAGGTGCCTCTGTGCAATAGGTTTGAAGCCCTGGAAATTGAGGAAGAGGTGAGTGGGGTTGTGGAGGGAGGTCCACCCGTGAGGTTGCCTAGGGTGAAATGGTTGACCCCATGCCTCAAGACTGCCTCCATCTGGAAGGACAGAAGGGTGGTTGTCATAGGTGTCTTGCTGAGAGGAACGGAAGGCTCTGTATGTCGGCCTGACCCTACCCATAGGGAGATGTGCTGCCTCCCCAGGGCACAGGTCAGGGATGTTTCTAGGAAACTTCCTGGACTGATTTGCCCTTCTGATTATTACCCCTTATTGATAGATCAGGCTGGCAGTGATGAAGTTGCTGAGAAAAGCCTCAAGACTATCAAGAAAGATTTCAGGGGACAGGGGTGGGTAGTTGATGGAACAGACGCGCAGGTGGTTTTTTTCTTCTATACCTTCAGTGGCAGGGCAGGATACTGAGAGGATCCAAAAAAACCCACCTCATAAATAAATGGTTTTATAATAAAAGTTGGTGCAAACACAGGAATTTTGGTTTATTTACCATGGGGCAATTTACTCGTCACCTGGCATGATGGCTAGAAATGGAAGTAGCCTATCTCTGAGGGGTAAGAGGACCCTAGCTGAGGAACTGGTGGGACTCACTGAAAGGTCTTTAAACTAGGTATGAAGGGGAAAGGGGACAAAACAAGGGCCACTGGGGTTGAGTGGGTCGTTTGAGGGCTCATACCAAACTTGATGGGTGAAGATTATAGAGTACAAAGGGATGGACTGGTGCAGGGGGATGCTGGGGATGCTGCTGTTCTAGGGGATCCTAGATCCTCTATAAAGGCGGTGAGACAGAAAGCCCAGCTGAAGTGCCTTTATACCAATGCACATGGCCTGGGAAATAAGCAGGATGAGTTGAGAACCATGATGCGCTTGGAAAGTTATGTCCTTGTTGCTATCACAGAAATATGGTGGGACAACTCCCATAGCTTGAATAACACCATTAAGGGGTATTGTCTCTTTAGAAGGGATGGGCGAGGTAGGAAGGGTGAGGGAGTTGCCCTCTATGTCAAAGAGTAGATAGACTGTGAGAAACCTCATATTCCCTCTGAGAAACAGTCAGGAACAGGTTGAGAGCCTGTGGGTTAGAATTAGGGATGAGTCTAACAAAGGCCAGCTGGTGATAGGGGCTACCTGATCAAGGGGAGACTGTTGACGAGGCTTTCTTCCTTCAGATGAGGGAGGCTTCGTGTTTGCAGGCTCTCATCCTGATGGGGGACT
The DNA here is from genome assembly GCF_019232065.1 of Centrocercus urophasianus. Taxonomy (NCBI): domain Eukaryota; kingdom Metazoa; phylum Chordata; class Aves; order Galliformes; family Phasianidae; genus Centrocercus; species Centrocercus urophasianus. The sequence continues at coordinate 10,122,104 of NW_024885532.1, forward strand.
TCAACCATCTGGATATCTCTTGGAAAGACCACACGGTGAGCTGCAAGAGGTCCAGGAGGCTCCTGGAATGCACTGATGATAACTTTCTGGTCTAGGTATTGGACAAACCGACCAGAGGTGAAGTGTTGCTGGACCTGCTGCTCACCAATGCGGAGGAGTTCATTAAAGACGTTAAGGTTGGAGGCAGCCTGGGCTGCAGTGACTGCCCTGGTCAAGTTTGTGATCTTGAGGAATGTGGGCCTGGCAAAGAGTGGCATCAGGACCCTGAACTTTGGAAGAGCAAACTTGAAGCTGTTCAGTGGACTGTTGGCCGAGATCCCCTGGGATGCTGTCTTTAAAAACAAAGAAGTTGAGGAGAGCTGGCTACTCTTCAAGGATGCCTCTCTGAGAGCACAAGAGCTCTCTGTCCCTCTGAATAAGAAAGTGGGCAGAGGAGATAGGAAACAAGCTTGGCTCAGTAAGGACCTGCTGAGGACACTAAGGACAAAGAAAGTTGTGTACAATCTCTGGAAACAAGCGCGTTGTTATCTGGGAAGAATACAGGGATGCCGTCCGGATTTGCAGATCTGGGATCAGGAACGCCAAGGCGCAGGTGGAACTGAACTTGGTGAGGGATGTGAAAAACAATAGGAAGACTTTCTACAAATGCATTGGCCAGAAGAAACAGGCCAAAGTGAGTGTACCTCCTTTGGTAAATGTAGAAGGAGAACTGGCTTCAACAAAGAGAAGGCTGAGGTATTGAATAAGATCTTTGCCTCAGTCTTCACTGGCAGCCATGATTTCAGTATTTCTCATGTCCCTGAGCCCTGCATCCCTAAACCTCTAGGTGGAGACTGGGGCGGTAAATCGCCCTCCACTCCCCCACTGTAAGGGCAGAGAAAGTCCGAGACCGCCTCATGAGACTGAATGTGCACAAGTCTATGGGGCTAGATGGCATGCATCCCAGGGTTCTGAAGGAGCTGGCTGAGGTGGTTGCCGAGCCGCTCTGCACCAGATTTGAAAAGTCATGGCTGTCAGGTGAGGTCCCGGATTACTGGAGGAAGGGTCACGTCACTCCCACTTACAAGAAAGGGAGCAAGGAGGACCCGGGGAACTACAGGCCGGTGAGTCTCACCTCTGTGCCTAGGAATATCATGGAACAGATCCTCCTGGATGACATGCTTGATCACATGAGGAATGAGCGTGTGATCCAAGACAGATAGCATGGCTTCACCAGGGGAAAGTCAAGCTTAACCAATCTGGTGGCTTTCTGTGATGGAGTGATGGAATTGGTGGACAAGGGGAAGGTGACTGATGTCATTTACCAGGACTTGAGCAAGGCCTTTGACATGGTCCTCCACCACATCCTTATCTCCAAATTGGAGGCATGTGGATTTGATGGGTGGACGACCCGATGGATAAGAAATTGGTTGAAAGGCCGCAGACAGAGGGTGGTCATCAATGGCTCTATGTCCAGGTGGAGGTCAGTAATGAGCGGCATCCCTCAGGGGTCTGTATTGGGACTGGTGCTAACATCTTTATCAATGACATCGATGATGGACTCGAGTGCACCCTCAGCAAGTTTGCTGATGACACCAAGTTGAATGGTGTGGATGACACAGTGAAAGAAAGGAATGCCATTCAGAGGGACGTCAGCAGACTTGAAAGGTGGGCCTGGGTGATCCTGATGAGGTTCAACACAGCGAAGTGCAAGGTTTGCACTTGATCCAGAGGAATCCCAGGCATCTGTACAGACTGGAAAGAGCTACCCTAGAGAGCAGCCCTGCAGAGAAGGACCTGGGGGTCCTGGTGAATGGAAAACTGAATATGACCCAGCAGTGTGCTCTAGCAGCTTGGAAAGCAAATGGTATCCTGGGCTCCATCAGAAGAGGGGTGGCCAGCAGGGACAGGGAAGTGATTGTCCCCCTCTACTCTGCTCTTGTGAAGCCCCATCTCGAGTACTGTGTCCAGGTGTGGAGCCCCCAGTACAGGAAAGACAGGGAGCTGTTGGAGAGGGTCCAGAGGAGAGCCACGAAGATGATCTGGGGACTGGAGCACCTCCCCTAGAAAGACAGTGTGCCCAGGTGGCCAAGAAGGCCAATGGCATCTTGGCTTGCATCAGGACAGTGTTGCCAATAGGAACAGGGAAGTGACTGTCCTCCTGTTCTCAGCTCTGCGAGGCTATAGCTCAAGTACTGTGTCCAGTTTTGGGCCCCTCACTGCAAGAAAGACATTGAGGCCCTGGAGCAGGTTCAAAGAAGGGCAACAAGGCTGGTGAGGGGTCTGGAGCACAGGCCTTATGAGGAGAGGCTGAGGGAGCTGGGAATGTTCAGTCTGGAGAAGAGGAGGCTCAGGGGAGACCTTATTGCTCTCTATAACTACCTGAAGTTGTAGTGAGCTGGGGGTCAGCTTCTTCACCCGTGTAACTAGTGATAGAACTAGAGGGAATGGCTTCAAGCTGCGCCAGGGGAGATTTAGGCTGGATGTTAGGAAATACTTCTCTGAAAGAGTGATCAGGCACTGGAGTAGGCTGCCCAGGGAGGAGATGGAGACACCGACCCTGGAGGTGTTCAAGGAACATTTGGATTTTGTGTTGAGGGACATAATCTAGTGAGTACTATTGGTGATAGCTACCTGAAACAACAGTAGGGGATAGTAATCTGAGGGCTGAACTAGGGAAGGAAGTTTCTTCCTTACGTCTTTAATGCCAGCTCCTGGGAGGCAACAGACCTTCCTGTGTAGAGGGTCTGGTCTACATATTGGTCCTTCTGCTCCTTTCAGCACAGAGTCACCAATGACAATGACCCGTTGGTTTTTCTTTGCCAGTGAGGTTTTAATGCTAAGTGTGGTCTGGTTAGATTTTGGTAACTCCACCAACTGGGGAGAACCATCATCACCACCATTGACCAGTTGTCCCTGCAGAGCACTGTACCTGTTCCACAGGGGCAGCTGGGAAGGCAGGGAAATCTCTGGGAGGGTGCACCTGCATTGCTGAGCAGGGGCCTTTTGCCATTGCCCCACATCCCCCATTCTTCACCCTTGTTGCTAGGGAGAGGAGAGGACAGGGGGCTCACTGTAACAGCATCATTGCATGCTGGTTCCCCTCTGTCACCTCTGTCAGCAAGGCAGCTGAGGGTGACATGCTCCATGTGGAGCTTCAGCTGGCTGCTGAGATCTTGTGGCCAATAGGGTTTGGCTCCACTAATCTCCCTCTCACATTCCTTTACTCTCCTCAGCCTCTCCACCTCCTCCTTCAGGTCAACCACAAGGCTGAGTAAGTCATTTAGCTGGTCGAATCTCACACAAGTGCTGTCTCCCTCATCTAGCACTGCAAAGGCCAGGCTCTGGCACTCGCTCAGCCAGAGACCTGCACACTGGCATCTTGTTTTGGGACCTCAGTCTGAGTGTCCACATTTTTCTTAGCAGCTTTCCTTTCATGCGTGCATGGGATCTTAGTCTGGGTCTCCACATTTTTCCTGGCAGTAGCCTTCTGCAGGGGTGCAGCCATGGCAAACATCAGACTCACCAGCACTATTTGGGTAGCCTTAATGGGGCGTGACTGATCAGCCCTGCCCTGCTGCCGGTAGTGCTGACACCACCCTCACCCCATTACCAGCCCCCGCAGGTGCCCCCGCATTTATCACTTTCTTCACAGTGATAGCAACTCTCTGCCCCGTACCGCTTCTCCTCCTCCGAACAGCCCACGAGTTCCACACACCCTGACGGCTCCCCTCCGTCCCTGAGGCTTTTTCTAGGCAGGGGGCGTGGATGCAGAGCCGTTGCCCTGGCAACGCGCACTTTACGTCAGCCTCTCTCACGAGAGCTGCCAGGCTGCTCTGTTATCTCAGGGTTCCCTGGATGAAGGAGCCGAGCGAAACCCCCCTGTACAGTTGTGGTTCTGGCAGGGACAGCTCCGAAGCAGCGAACCTCGGCTATCAAGGTCAGGTTGCATGGGACCCTGGGCAGCCTGGTCTTGTATTAAATGGGGAGGTTCGTGGCCCTGCCTGTGGTGGGGTGGAGGTGGTTGAGTCACCATCCCTGGATGTGTTTAAAAACCATTTGGATGCGGTGCTCAGGGACGTGATTTAGCGGAGCATTGTTAGAGTTAGGCTAGTACAGTTAGGTCATGGTTGGACTCGATGACCTTTAAGGTCTTTTCCAACCTGAGTGATTCTATGATTCTAGGCAATCAAGGCAATACTTGTAGGTTATTTTAGGAAGTGTGAGATAGATGAAGGGACAGTGAGATGGACTGAGAACTGGCTGATCTGTAGAGCTCAGAGAATTGTGTTCAGCAGTGAGTCTAGTTGGAGGCTTGTAACTAACAGTGTTCCCCAGAGGTCAGTACTGGGTCTGATCTTATTCAGTGTGTTCATCAATAACCTGTTTGGAGGTATAGAGTCCACCTTCAACAAATTTACTGATAATACAAAGTTGGTAGGGATGGCTGACACAACAAAAGGCTGCGCTGCCATTCAGTGAGACCTAGGCAGACAGGAAAGTTGGACAGAGAGGAATCTTACAAGGTTTAACAAGAACAAGTGTAGAGTCCTACATGTGGAGAGGAATAACTGCATGCATTAATAAGGGTTGAGGCTGACCAGCTGGAAAGGAGCACTGCACAGAAGGACCTGGGGGTCCTGATGGACAACAGGTTGACCATGAGCCAGCAGTGTGCTCTTGTGGCCAAGAAGGCCAAAAGTATTCTGGGGTGCATTAAAAAGATCTGGGCCAACAGGTCAAGGGAGATGATCTTACAGAATCATAGAATTATAGAATCACAAGTTTGGAAACAACCTGTTAGATCATCCAGTCCAACTGTCTTCCCGTTAGCACTGCTACCACAAGCCAGAAAACCATATCTCATAGCTCTTCATCCAGACGCCTCTTGAACACTGCTGGGGACAGCGACTCCACCACCTCCCTGGGCAGCCATTCCAGTGCCTGACCACTCTCTTAGAGAAAAAGTTTCTCCTTTTGTCTAATCTAAACCTCCTCTGGTAAAACTTGTGGCCATTTCCTTGGGTCTTGTTTGCTGCCTGGGAGAAGAGGCCAAATCCCTCCTCATCACAACCTCCCTTCAGGAAGTTGTAGAGTGCAATGAGGTCTCCTCTGAGCCTCCTCCAGACTGAACAATCCCAGCTCCCTCAGCCGCTTCTCATAAGACTTGTGCTCCAGACCCCTCACCAATTTTGTTGCCCTTCTCTGGACACGCTCCAGGACCTCAACATCTTTCCTGTAGTGAGGGGCCCAAAACTGGACACAGTACTCGAGGTGCGGCCTCACCAGTGCTGAGTACAAGGGGATGATCACCTCCCTGCTCCTGCTGGCCACACTATTTCTAATGCAGGCCAGGATGCCGTTGGCCCTCTTGGCCACCTGGGCACACTGTTGGCTCATGTTCAGCTGAGCATCAACCAACACCCCCAGGTCCCTTTCCTCTTCACAGTCATCCAGCCACTCATCCCCAAGCCTGTAGCGCTGCATGGGGTTGTTGTGGCCAAAGTGCAGGACCCGGCACTTGGCCTTATTGAACCTCATCCCATTCACCTCACACCAGTGATCCAGCTTATCCAGATCCCTCTGAAGGGCCTCCCTACCCTCAGGCAGATCAACACTACCTCCCAACGTGGTGTCATCTGCAAAGTTACTGAGGGTACACTCAATGCGTCATCTAGGTCATCAATAAAGATGCTAAACAACATAGGCCCCAGTACTGACCTCTGGAGGACAGTGCTTGTACCAGGGCACCAGCTGGACTTAACTCCATTAACCACTACACTTTGGGCATGGCCCCTCTAGCTGGTTCCTTACCCAAAGAAAGGTATAACTGTCCAGGCCACAGGCAGCCAGTTTCCCCAGGAGAATACTGTGAGAGACCATGTCAAAGGCTTTGCTGAAGTCTTGCTGATGTAGGCAGACTACATCAACAGCCCTTCCCTCATCTACCAGGCTGGTCACCCAGTTGTAGAAGGAGATGAGGCTGCTCAAGCACAACCTGCCTTTCAAGAACCCGTGCTGGCTGGGCCTGATCCCCTGGACATCACACACATGCTGTGCAATCTCATCCAAGATGATTTGCTCCATAACTTTCCCTGGTAGTGAGGTCAGGCTGATAGGCCCATAGTTCCCTGGATCCTCCTTCTGGCCCTTCTTGTTAATGGGAGTCACATCAGCAAGCCTCCAATCTTCCGGGACCTCTCCAGATAACCAGATAATCTTCCCTATCTACTCTGCCTTGATGAGGCCACATCATGAATTATGTGTCCAGTTCTGGGCTCCTCAGCTCAGGAAAGATAGGGACTTCTAGAGAGATTCCAGTGGAGAGTCACAACGATGATGAGGGGCCTGAAGCATCTCCCTTGTGAGGAAGGACTGAGAGACTTGAGACTGTTCAGCATGGAGAAGACTGAGGGGGGATCTTGTCAACGCTTGTAAACATTTACGGGTGGGAGTCAAGTGGGTGGGGACAAGCTCTTTTCAGTGGTGCTCAGTGACAGAACAAGGGACAATGGGAACAAGCTGGAACACAGGAAATTCAATATGGACATGAGGAAAAGCTTCTTTACTTTGAGGGTGACAGAGTATTAGAAAGGCTGCCCAGAGATGTTGCTTTTCTGGAGATATTCAAAGCCCATGTGGATGCTTTCTTATGTAACCTGCTATAGGGAACTTGCTTTAGCAGGAGGCTGGACTTGATGATCTCCAGAGGTCCCTTCCAAACCCTGTGATTCTATGATTTTGTCCAGCATTGGAGTAGGTTTCCACCCCAGGAACTGGTCATGGCACCATGCTTGCCAGAGTACATGAAGCATACAGACAATGCTTTCTGACATACGTTTTGAATTTTGGGTGGTCCTGTGTAGTGTCAGGAATTGGACACGATAATCATTATGGGTCCCCTCCAACCCAGGATGTTCTATGATTCTAAGGTTCTATGATTATTGAGCATTAGTAATTCTTCCATTTTAAAGGAACTTTATAGATTTTGCTTGTTAAAAATAAATCTATCATGGAAAACATGAAATAACATTATGCTCTATCCCCTTTTCTTTGAAATTCCTGTCAAATCTTTGATCTGGTGAAGTGAGGTCTGTCTATAGGTTACAGTAAGTCTAAGTACTTAGGTAAAAGGACTTGAGTCTTGTGATTAAGGGTAAATATTATTTATAGTTAAAAAAAAAAAAAACAACCTATTTTCAGTTCCATGGCAAGTTTTGAGTGTAGTATATAACAGAAAAGTTTTGTTCTTATTTTATCTGCTTAGATGTCAATTGGTAAAATAATCTAATAAAGCCATTGGCCTTACTTCAGTATAAAATTATACATCAGGCTCATAATATTACCTAAACTCTTTTTATTTATAATGGAACTATGTGACTCACAAAAAAACGAACATTTATTGTGGATCATTTAACACACCATCTGTACATTTCTTAACAATGAAACTTTCATCATGGTTTGACTTTGTTCAGGATATCAGTCTGGTTTTTATGCCATGGCTTAATTCACTCTCACAATAAAATCACACTTGCAGTTGGCAGATGAAATATGGAATAATGAGGTACTTAGAGAAATTAGATTTGTACATTACAGTATAATCAGATTTTAATGAAACAAGTAACATATACTATTCATATAATTTTGGTTTATGAGAAACTTCATTTGATTAATACCAGATTTGTTTGGTTGCCAGAAAGAACTGGGATGATTTCTTCTTTGATGTATAGCATTGCCTTATCTGCTTAAAATCTATTATGACATTATATACAGTTTGTATTAATTCTTTCCTATTGGATAATTGGTGGTCCACAGTATTATTTAAAGTGATGAAGAAGCAACTTTAGCTCATTCTGCACTTTTTAATTTCATGCTTGTATTCTGTAAAATCTTTTCCATAAATTAATTTTCAAGAGAATGTGAATGCAGCACAAAGCATAAAACTTAAATATGTATTGATTAAAATTGTTTCCAGAATCAATGAAGCTAGAATTTCTTGTGAATGTGTTATCAGTCAGTGTAAACTTTGCTAATAAGGCGTGTATTCTAGCAGTAGTGAACTTAGCAAGCCAAGTTAGAAATAGTAAAGTCAGCAATATCAAGATAAGTATCTGAATGTTTGCAACAGTTATTGTGCCAACTTCTATTCATCCATGATCAAATGTGTGATGTTTACAAAATGTCCTTGGCCTACGTCCTCATTTCTTCCATAGAAATACAACAAAGAAAACAAGTCAATATGAATACTTAAGGCTGGGTATGAGTTTTTGCTGCAGGACTTTAGGAACCTCATTAGATTCTTCATTAAAGACTAGCTTTTATAGTCTCTCTCATAACCAATACTCAGAAATATATCTCCAAAGGGAAAATAAGATCTTATATATGTGTCTTAAAAGTGTCTTGTCTTTTTAATGATATAATATGATGCCTGAGCCCTTAAATAAGGTATGAAAATGGTCCCAACTGTGTATGGTCCAAACATCTCCCTAATATACATGAATGCAACAAAATAAAGATTGGATGAAGAAAAAGTCTGTAGTAAACTTCTATGGAAACAGGCACTTGTCTAACCAAGACACAATTATGAGGGAAAATTCCCCATTTTATCCTTTGGTATTATAAATATAGCTTATTTTCTGAGTATTTTGATTTGTTTTCCATACTTAGGTCTCAGGGTTGCTTACAGATTTAATTCCACAATGTGAGGTTTTGTCATCCTGGTATCTGCAATCCAGTATTTTGTACATTACATAACATGACGGATGAACAATTGAGTGACTTATGAGGCAATTTATGAAGGAACTTGTGAGGATTATAAATACATAGTGAAGCTATGCAGAGAGAAAATTAGAAAGGCCAAAGCCCAGTTAGAACTGAACTTGGCCACTAAGGTAGAAGGTAACAATAAATATTTCTATAAATATATCAACAGTAAGGGGAGGGCTAGGGAGAATCTCCATCCCTTGCTGGATGCAGAGGGCAACACAGTTGAACGGGTCTAAAGAAGGGTAACGAGGGTTGTGAAGAGCTTGGAGAATATGCCCTATGAGGAGAGACTGAAGGAACTGGGGCTGTTTAGTCTGGGGAAGAGGTGGCTCTTTGCTCTCTTCCCACACCTGAAAGATGATCGCAGTGAGGGCAGCGTTGGTCTCTTCTCGCTGGTGACAGGTGAAAGGATGGGGGGAAATGGCCTCAAATTGAGCCAGGGTAAGTTTAGATTGGATGTCAGGAAACAGGTCTTTACAGAAAGGGTTGTGAAGCACTGAAATAGGCTCTCCATGGAGGTGGTTGAGTCACCATCCCTGGTTGTGTTTAAAAGCTGTTTGGATGTGGTGCTCAGGGACATGATTTAGTGGAGGGTTGTTAGAGTTAGGGTAGTATGGTTAGGTTGTGGTTGGACTTGATGATCTTGGAGGTCTTTTCCAACCTGAGCAAGTCTATGATTCCATGATTCTATGACAGATAGGGCTCAAAGTATTATAGTAGATAGGGTTATAGCAGTTTGGTGGCCAGTCACTACTGGAGTTCTCCAGGCCTCTGCATTAAGGCCAGTTCCCCTTATTGTTTTCATAAATGATTTGGATGCAGGACTCAAAGGTTTGCAGATTACAGATAATATTAAATTGGAAGATGCCAGTGGCTCCCTTGAAAGTGGAGAGACCATACAGAGAGATCTTGAAAAACTGGAGAGCTAGGCAATCAACAACTGTATGAAATTCAGCAAGAATTTATAAGTGCCAGATTTTGCACTTGGAATGGGGTAATCCTGGATGAAATTACAGACTGGGGGATGAGAGGTTGGAGAGCAGCCTATAGAAATGGATCTGAGGATTTTGGTAATGGCAACTTGAATGTGAGCCAACAATATGCCCAGTGCAGCTATTGGGCGAGGGGAGGGGCTATCCTGCTCTGCTCTGTGCTGTGCAGCTTCACCGTGAGCACATGAAGTGCATGAAATTGTTAGAGCATTCAAAAGAAGGCTAGAAAGACGACAAAGGGCATAATGGGTAAGATGTATGAGAAACAGCTCAGGTTGACAACGGAATCGTGTACCCTCAGCAAGTTTGCTGATGACACCAAGTTGAATGGTGTGGATGACACAGTGAAAGAAAGGAATGCCATTCAGAGGGACGTCAGCAGACTTGAAAGGTGGGCCTGGGTGATCCTGATGAGGTTCAACACAGCGAAGTGCAAGGTTTGCACTTGATCCAGAGGAATCCCAGGCATCTGTACAGACTGGAAAGAGCTACCCTAGAGAGCAGCCCTGCAGAGAAGGACCTGGGGGTCCTGGTGAATGGAAAACTGAATATGACCCAGCAGTGTGCTCTAGCAGCTTGGAAAGCAAATGGTATCCTGGGCTCCATCAGAAGAGTGGTGGCCAGCAGGAACAGGGAGGTGATTGTCTCCCTCTCCTCTGCTCTTGTGAGGCCCCATCTGGAACAATGCATCCAAGCGTGGAGCCCCCAGTACAGGAAAGACAGGGAGCTGTTGGAGAGGGTCCAGAGGAGAGCCACAAAGATGATCTGGGGACTGGAGCACCTCCCCTACAAAGACAGGCTGAGGGAACTTGGCTTGTTCAGACTGGAGAAAAGAAGGCTACGGGGTGACCTCATTTCAGTACCTGAAGGAACCTATAAACAGGAGGGGAATCAACTCTTTTAAAGGGTTGACAACTGCAGGACAAGGGGAAATGGTTTTAAGTTGAGGGAGGGAAGATTTAGGTTGGATGTCAGGGGGAAGTTCTTTGCAGAGAGAGTGATGAGGTGCTGGCACAGGCTGCCCAGAGAGGATGTGGATGCCCCATCCCTGGCGGTGTTCAAGGCATGGGCAATCCTGGGCAACCTGGTCTAGTATTAAATGTGGAAGTTGGTGGCCCTGCATGTGGCCCTTGAGGTCCCTTCCCTGGCCATTCTGTGAGATTTGTTCACCCCAAACAGAGGAAGTTGAGGGGAGGCTTCATGGCGGCTGCAGCTCCTCAATGGGGGAGCAGAGGGGCAATGCTGAGCTCTGGTGACAGTGACAGGACATGGCGTGGATCTGTCAGGGCTGGGTCAGGATAGGTGGTAGGGAAAAATTCTGCACCAGAGGGTATCGGGTACTGAACAGGCTTCCCAGTGCAGTGGTCATGGCACTGAGCTGCTGGAGTTCCAGGAGTGTTTGGACAGTGCTCTCAGATGTAGGCGTGGTCCTCTGTGAGTTTAGACTTTATGATAACTGTGGGTCTCTCCCAACTCAGAACATTCTAAAAATTCTGGGTAAAGGCTAATGATTGACTCATAAAATCACAGGTAATTACAGTAAGTAATGAAGTAAGCTGAGTAGGCAGGCAGATAGGAGTACACTGTCAAGTATTTGGAACAAAGATGTTTGAAAAGGATGTGGAAAAGTCACAAATGGGAATAAAGATCCAGTAATATGCCTTGCTAGGAGACAAGAGTTAGGACTGTGTACTTTATTACGAAAAAAACCTGACAGGTGACTTGTTTATAGTGTGTAAGTAGCATAAAAGTGAATCCTCATCCCACCAGGCCAAAACCCAGTTACTCTGTGGTACATTAATTCTCAGAGAAAGAAATAACTGGAGACAAAATCTGGAAGTCAAAGCCACTTAAATGTACAATGAAAACAGATTTTACAGTAAAAATAATTAACTTGTGGAAATCTGAAAGGAATAAATGGTTTCCACTGGTGATATTGGTGGTGATCAAGTGCATAAATGTCCATTACTGCCAGTCTGCTATATAAGTCCTTTCATTACATAGTTTGGCCCTCTAGCTTCCGTATTTAAGCAAAATTAACAAGTGCAGACAACGTTAAGCAAATATCTCACATTAAAAAAAAATATTTTACATTGTGTTTGGCAGATTGTGGCATGTGTATATATGTATAAAGTTATAAATTATAAATAAATTATTCAATTATTAACAGGAAAAGTGTATTATCCTTTTGGTTATCAGCTGTTTTAAAATAATTCTGTCTTTGCAGTCTTACCATTAATAACCCTCATATTAAGATTTTACCTTGAAACATTCCCTACAAGTTTCTTTATTCTATTATGTTATGTCTATTTGCATGGAACTTTGTCTGCCAATTATGAATTAAAATTGACAAATCTAAGTTATCTAAGTCGTTCGTAATGATGAGTCCATTTTTAATATAAAGATTTGATCTGTGCTTTATTTGAATTTAAATAAATCTCTAGTCAAACCATTAAGTGAGTCATTTCAGTAACAATCATGTTTTAATATTGATTGAAACAATTGTGATCACTATTCTACTCAAAAAATAGTTTTTGTGTGTCTTTTCTTTCTCTAAAGAACGTTAAAAGGAAATAGAATTTAAAAAATGTTAAAAAATCATATACAGAAATATCCAATATAATACCTTTTCCTGTCTGTATTGAGAGAACAGGAAAAGTAACTGAACATCAGGAAACAACTCTTTACAGATGACCAAATACTGGAACAGGTTGCCCAGAGAGGTTGTGGAATCTCCCTCTTGGAGATCTTCAAAAGCCCCATGGGAGAGTTCAGTGACACACTTTTGCTTCATTCATTCTTCAGTGTCAGACGCGAATCTGTCAGACTTCCCCACTGCTGCCATCTGTCATGCCGCAACAAAATATAATGGAATATTGGTGGGAAGGTTCAGCCTCTACTACCAAACCACCAACATCTGCCTCTGGCATTGTGGTCTACATCATAAAACAGGAGGGATTGCTTTCAGAGCAGCTCCTGTGTAGCAGAGAATGTGTAGCACAAGAGAGTATTTTATAAAGCAGGCATGAGCACTTCTTCCATCAGACCATCACCAGAGAAGTAGGAAGAACAAAGTGAACACTGCATAACCTAGATCAAGTTTATCTAGATCAAGAGAAGTAAGTTACAGACTGTCAGCCCTCAACAACAGCTTCTGTTATTAAAAGAATTTTATGGCTTCAAGCTGTGTGTCACCAGATCAATCTATGTCCGTGACAGAGGCAACAGGCCTCTGCCCTCCCCCCCCAGCCCAGTCCCACAAAAATGTGGCCAGGCCATAAAATCCACACAGTCCAATATACTCTATTATCCCTTTCCCCCCCCTCACTGAGGGCAGGGCCCCTCTATTCATTACCTGTGGTAACTGGAGCAACTGCACTGGTGGTTGATCTGCTTTGTAATTCTTTCACCCGGGCTCGTAGTACAGGAGTAGGTTGACCGTGCCACTTCCTCATGTCTTCTCCATGGTCACGTAGGTAATTCCATAAGACAATTTGCGGTGTATTATCCCTTACTTGAGCCGGAGAGCGTTTGCCTCTAACAGCTGAGATTTTTGATGGTGCACATGAGAAGGAAGGTTTATCCTCTTTAGTTAGGTGCACTCGCACAAATTTCATCATCTCCTTCATGAGACTCTTTTGATTATCCTGATCTTCATCAAGCGTCTCTGATACTGCTACAGGTTTGTCATGGTTAATCAGCTGAGACATTTGTTCCCGCGTTTCATTCAGTTGGTCCGTCATTTTTGAAATAGCAGCAACTGCAGCATGAACTGGGGATAGCAATTGTTCATAGTTTTGGAGCGTAAGAAATAATTCATAAACTAAGAGTGTTCTCTGTTGTTCCTTGTATCTGTCACACTCTGGTATTAGTGTAGCAGCATATTTGTACGGCACTGCTGTCACGATTTTCTGCCATATCTCAGGAGTCGTCCTCACTTTTTCAGGGTCGTGGTCTTGGCGTGGGTGGTTAGGAACAAAGTCAGGGTCATACAACATTTCCACCATGCCTATTTCCCTCAAATACTGGATACCCTTTTCAACTGTATCCCATTTTTTCATTGCAATCCTTAAGCCGTTTTTGAAGGGATACTTTTCCTTCACGGCTGTTAACACTCGTTCCCAGAGGGTGGCAGCCTCATCCAAACATCGACTAATTCCTCTATCAATAGCTGGATCTCTGGCAATGGCGCCTAGTTGGCGAGCTTCATTACCATCTAGAGACAAGCTATGGGCCCCACTGTCCCAACAGCAAACCAACCAGGAAACAAGAGTTTCATTCGGGCGCCGTGTAAACTCCTTTCTTGAACCTTGGATTTCAGTCATCTTTAGAGGCCGGCAAGTAGTAATAGAGACTTCCTCTTCATCACTCTCTTCTGCACGTCTCTTAGTTTTCCCTTTTGCCTTTCGCGATGGTGGTGGTTCCGAGGAGGGCCCCTCGCCTGTATCTTCGTCCACCTCCTCCTCCTCCTCTTCTTCTCTTTTTCCTTCAAGATGCGAAGACACTCGTTTCCATTTCTTGCCCTCCACAGGAGCAACTGGTATTGTTACTGGTGTCTCCTTTAATTGATTAGATTTGACTTGGAGATTTTCCCCTTTGGCATGAACCTCAGCTCGGAAACTCTCTCTCTCCAGAATGGTATTATATAGGGCACGGTAAGCACAAGCCAAACCCCAAATGAGTTGTACCTCCTTAGATTTATGTAAGCCGCATCGTCCCTGACTCAAATACTGGCTTAGTTTCTTGGGATCCCACAGGTGTTCAAGAGTAAAATCCCATGACACTGCGGGTCCCCATGCTTCTAAGACCTTTCCTAAACCTCTCCATATTCCCTGCCAGTCATCATTCTCTAATTTTGGAGGAGACTCCGTATTATGAATGCGATGGAGTACATTCAGGAAAATTAATGACATGCACATCAACATAAGTATTGATGACACGCACACCAACATGACCATTAATTCAAGATTCAAAAAACGTTTGACAAACCAAGAAGAAAACCCGGAGACTGGTCTGAACATCGTGTTGTTTGTAAAATTAGCTACTCCATTTGGAATGTAGTTGTTTGTGAAATTAGCCATTCCTTCTGGGATGTAAATGTCAAAATTCAAATCATATCACATTGTAAATAGGTAAAACATAGGTGTCTCCATCAGTGCCCTTAGATAGTTATATATGAATGCAATTCCACAACACACAAGTGTGAGATGGATTATTGGCCAGTAGGTTGTGAGTAACACCATTGCTTGTAATCCTTTACCCAGCACCCCCAGGATAACGAGTGGGTTCATTGCTGGTGCTTGCTAAAAAAAAGGGTTAATGAATTGAAGCTAACAAGAGGAGAAAAGAAAAAAAAAAAAGACACTACCCAGACGAAGTAGTGCTCAAAGTTTACAAATATCCCAGAATACTGGCAGTACGCCTAATCTTTCAAGGTCAGGTTTTCCAGCACAGAAACCTGAACTACTGATAATGCACCTTAACAAAGCTCTCTAAGAGCAGAGAGAAAAAAAGATTTGTTCTAAAAGCTAAGAAGCAGCAATTTCCCAGCCAACGCACCAAAAATCTGTCACGGAGTTGACCAGATCAATCTATGCCCGTGACAGGGGCAACAGGCCTCTGCTCTCCCCCCCGACCCTAGTCCCACAAAAAAT
>NW_024885532.1:10138383-10177615 GCF_019232065.1 Centrocercus urophasianus
GTGGTGGAGTCACCGACCCTGGAGATGTTCAAGGAACATTTGGATTTTGTGTTGAGGGCCATGGTCTAGTGAGAATTATTGGTGATAGGTGTATGGTTGGACTGGATGATCTTGTAGGTCTTTTCGAACCTTGGTGTTTCTGTGATCCTGTGATTCTGTGATTCTGTGAAACAGGAACAATACCTTTCATTTTCCCGTTACACATAGTGCCTGACCTTGAAGTCAAAGTTGGTATTTAAAGAACTGCATGAGGTGGAGCAGATGAGAAATGCCGGAAAATATGTTCTCAGCACAGTCTAGCATTGAAGAAACTTTCCTCATGGTGACAAAACAGCAGTGATCCTTGTAGCCCATGTATCAAATGCAATATTAGTGCAGTACACTTTGCAGATATTTACATTGGTTGGACTCTGGGTGACAGGCTGCATTCTAAGACTGCCAGCAAAGGAGCAGCTAAGGAGTTGAATAGCTTCATTCATCTCCCTTTGCTGCTTTTACCAGCAAGAACAAACCCTGCAGCTATGAAACAAGCTCTGATACTGGAAAAAAACTGAACAGATTGTGACAGCAACTATACAAATTCAAGGTATTGCTGCCATGCATGAATGAGAGACTAAGTGCAAAAGCCAGCAGTCAGCATTACAAAGCAATATACACAATGCAATTACATTTTGAAAAGTGGCACAAAGCTGTATCTAAAGCAACACAGCAGCTGAAAGGTATGATTAGGGATGACATGCATATTATCAGAATCTGTACTGTTACAATCTTTTATAAAGACTACAAGAAGATCATCTTTCTTAATTTTAGTCAAGTAGGAGTGAAGGATTAGGAGGGGAAATCCATGTTTGTTTGTTTGTTTTTTGTTTTTTTTCTTGTGACTGTTCCAGTAGACATAAAATGAGAATTAGGTTATCTGTGAAAGACTTGGTCATGGAACTGAACTAGCTGAGGCAGCAGCTTTTCAGTACCATGTGTCAAGATTTGGCCTTTGACATGATTTTAAAAACATGATAGGGTAGAAGTATTGCATTTTTGACTGAAGTACTCCATAGATATATGTCTCCATGAGATACAAGAATGGCCTAAGCCATGATCAACCTTATCAGGTGTATGTTCCCTGCAAACAAAAATAACAAATTTCTGTGATAGTCACATGACACTCTAGCTGTTAATCTTTTTAAGGCATATCAAAAATCTACTTCACTGATAATTTTTAATATAACTATAGTTTTCTCATAAGATAAATCACATCTGTATTCTGTGCACTTCAGAACTGACATCCACAGAATATACTTTAAAAGTTAATATTACATTAAGAGCACTGGCCTGCAACCAGTGTCCTTGGTTTTCATTAAATATACATAAAAGACATACACAAAAATACACCCAAACTATTCTATGATTATACGATTCTAAGAATGAAGAAATAACAAGAGCGTATCAGATCATAGTAAATCAGACTGATGAGCTCTCTATAATCAGTATATATTCTACACACAGAATCATAGAACGGTTTGGATTGGGAGGGACTTTTTAAGATCATCTAGTTCCAACTCTCCTGCTGTGGGCAGGGACACCTCCCACTAGACCAAGTTGCTCAAAGCCCCAACCAGCCTGGCCTTGAATGCTTCCAGAATGGGAGCACCTACAGCCTCTCTTGGCAACCTGTTCCAGTGTCTTACCACCCTCATAGTAAAGAATTTCTTCCTAATATCTAGTCTAAATCTATTCTCTTCCAGTTCAAAGTAATTTTACTTCATCCTGTTGCTACTTAGTCTTCTAGAAAGTCCCTTCCCAGCTTTCCTGTAGGCCCCCTTCAAGTACTGGAAGGCCACTATAAGGTCTCCTCGGAGTCTTCTCCAAGGTGAAGAGCCCCAACTCTTTCAGCCTGTTCCCATAGGGCGGGTGCTCCAGCCATCTGATCATCTTCATAGACCTCCTCTGGATCTGCTTGAACAGCTCCATGTCCTTCTTATGTTGAGGGCCCCAGAACTGGACGCAGTATTCCAGGTGGGGTCTCACAAAATCAGAGGGGCAGAATCGTCTCCCTCAGTCTCCTGGTCACACTTTTCTTGATGCAACCCTGGATACAGTTGGTCTTCCGGGCCGCAAGTGCAGACTGTTAATTCATTTTCAGTCTTTCATCCTTCTCCTTAGGGCTGCTTTCAAGCCGTTCTCTGCGCAACCTGTGTACACCTTGGGATTGCTCTAACCTAGGTGCAGGAACTTACACTTAGCCTTTTTGAACTTCATAAGGTTGGTGTGGGCCCACCTGTCTAGCTTGCCAAGGCCCCTCTGGTTGGCATCCTTTCCCTCTACTGTGTTGACTGCACCTCTCAGTTTGGTGTCATATGCAGACTTGCTGAGGGTGCATTCAATCCCACTGGTTCCAGCGTTGATCCCTGAAGAACACCACTCATCACCACTGGTCTCCATTTGGTTGCTGTGCTGGTAAATGCAACTCTCTGAATGTGACCATCCAGCCAATTCCTCATCCAGTGAGTTGGTCTGTCCACCAAATCCATTTTTCTCCAATTTGGCAACCAGGATGTTGTGCAGGACAATGTCAAATGCTTTGCACTTTGTGCCATGTGACTCAGAGAAAGGTACAACAAGATAGATGGTTGTAAACTATGGATTCTTTTTCTTATTTTTATAAGTGAAGATTGATTTATGTCCAGAAAGTTTGAAATTTTGGTTCCTTTTAAAATCTTGCCTTTCTATAAATTTCACGTGTCACAGAGCTCTTATTAGCATTAGTAGTATTGGATTCTTGTAATGACAGCAATGTGTTTTAGTCATGTTATCTCTTAATAAGGAAAGTTTCTTGGTCAAATTATGTGCTCTAAATAGTCCATTTTCCATCTGGTTTTAATATGAGACTATTTCACAATCTCTGATCTTATCACTCTCACCTTTGAGCCCCACCTGTTTCTCTACTGTTCTTTCAGACACAGGGCAACATTTACTGAATGAAATGTTCCAGTGGAAGGCATACTCTTGAATCCTGTATGATGCTATTAAAAATATCATAAGCACCATTCCTCATGAGCATACTGTTTAGTTGACTGCTGGATGATCAACAGAGGCCTTCAATATGTTTTTTAAAACAGAATATGATTAAGTTTTCAGACTGTAGTATTTATCTACTACCAAGTTACTGAAAATCCTATCAAAATAGTGTCCAATTGTTTACTCCATATACTTCAGTTCAAACTGCATTATTAAGATGTGTTTCCCTCCATGTCTAGATGTTATCAATCTATTTGTTAACAGTTCCACCATTATTCTGGCATTTTATATTTTTATCTATTATCCTTTAGATTTTGATCCCTGATTCACGTAAATCTGCTCTTCCACCGCACTTCAGGAAATCCAAAGTATTTATGTCTAATGCTGGTATTTTTAATCCAGTGGCTTTAATTTCCAGCCATGCTTAAAAAGATAAACTTTATCTTCCTCCCTTGCCTATTTCTTACATTCTCCAATAAACTGTTCTTATTGTTTCTTAATCCACTAATTACTTTTTTATTTGCTACTGTGTTTGCTTTTTTCAATCCATTGGATTTTCTATTATTCAAATTAATTCAAATTATCATAAATGCTTTGTGTTGCTGCTATTGTTACATCTTTCTACATTAGTTTCTACCACTTCTGGATAGTAGTATGTAGTAAAGTATTTCGGTAAATAAACAGAGAACATTTGTATTTTACAGTTAAGTGAATTTTGGTATAGGGAAAGGATTTATTCTGGCCTTTTGAAGATATAACATGTTGAAAGGTACTTCCATTATGTGTCAGATAAACAATGATGGTAAGTTTTCCACTTTTTTAGTTGTACTGTTGATCTTGTTTATCAATGCTGCCACAAATTACCTACCTATTCAGTGTCATTCCTGCAATTAATCTCATTAATCCCATCTTGTATGTTATCTGTCTTAGAACTTGTAAGATTTTCATTCTGTCTTGAAAACTTTACAACAATCAAACAAGTTAGCAGAACAGTAAAAACAAGCTTTTATTCTGTTTCAACATCTTACGTGTATGAGGGCTGCTCTGAAAGTGTTGTCTCCTATTTTACTTTGTTGGCTCACAACATCAGAAGCAGATCATAGAATCACAGAATCACCAAGGTTGGAAAAGATCTCTAAGATCTTCTAGTCCAACTGTCCACCTACCACCAATACTACCCACTAAAATATGTCCCATAGCATCACATTTAAATTTTCTTGAGCTCCTCCAGGGATGAGGACTCAACCACCTCCCTGAGCAGAACTATGTTGGTGGTATGGCAGTAGAGGCTGAATCTCAACACCAGTATTTCATCACATTTTGTTGCCGTGTAACACATAGCAGGAGATGGGCTCTCTGACAAAATGGTATCTCACCATGGAAATGAGTATGAAGTGAAGTGTGTCACTGAATTACTCCACTGGGAAAAAATGACACCCATTGTCATTCATTAACACTTGCTGAATGCTGATGGAGATCCAACAGTGGGTGTGAGCACAGTGAGGTGGTGGGTAGTGTGTTTCAGCAGTGGAGATAAAAATGTGAAAGACAAGCCATGCTCTGGACAGTCAGGCACAGCTGTCACACCACGAAATGAAGAGTGTTTCAATCAGCTCATCCACATGAATCAGCAGATAACAATCAGAGAACTGTTTATGGAGCTGAATATCAACTCTGTTTCTTGGAAATGATGGTGACAATGTTGGAATATCACAAACTTTGCATCAAGTTTGTCCCAGAATTGTCAAATTTTCATACAGGAACAGAAAGAACCACAGGCAAGTTTGTCAAGACCTACTGAACAAATAGGAGACTGAAGGTGACAGTTTCCTGGATCACACAATTATCAGTGATGAGACATGATGTCACCACTACGAGCTGCAGTCTAATCAGTAGTTCATGGAGTGGTTATATGTGAATTTTCCATTAAAAAAAAAGTTCAAGATGCAGCCCTCTGCTGGAAATATTATTTTCCAAAAGTATCCAAAATTTTGGACTGTTGAATTTGTTTAAAATCGTCGTATTTAATTGCTTTGCACGAGGTACTTCTTAGGCAATGCTTCTCCGACCTGGTCTCATCACTTGGACTTTAAAAGTGTCCAAGTGCTTGATGACTGAGATTCATGAGCGTCCCTTCAACTATATTTAAAAGCATAAGATGTAAATAAAATCAGTTATTGAGTTCTCTTTGTTGCCAGATCTTGGCCATACTTCTTGTTCTTCCTTCATGTTGGGATATTTTTTTCAGAGCTACGCTTTGCTAGACCAGAAATAAATATTTAATACATATTATCGCACTTTTATGTTTATCTTTTTTTCCAAATGCTTTTGATCCTGTAGTAGAATCCATTATTGCTTAAGGCAGTAATTCATATATCCACATCTAAAGCTCTGGGCCTGCTTAAAACCCATCTGGCCTTTCTGGACAGCATTTTGCTCTTAATTATATCCATGCTAATTTAGAGCAAGTCTGTTTAAGTCAGTTGAGGATAGACTCTGGATTTCTGTCATTTATATTCAGGAAGTTTCTTTATTAATTTTTGTTCTTTTATTTAATATCAGAGTTCCTCCCCTGCACCTCCCATATGTTTACGAAATTATCCACTTAACTGTTTCTCAGGATTGTTCACTGTAACAATGTTTATTAAAATGTCGCTTTGAAACTTAATTAATATCCAGATGTTTCCAATTCTATACTATCTTTTGTTTTTTCTTTATTGTTGGGTGAAACATTTCCTGATAATGAAGGAGCATATTGGTGCCAGCCAGAACTTCTCCTTTGGCATAACCCATTTTTTTCTATTCAGTTCATAAAAGTGACGGAGCGATCATTTTTCTAGGTCACTAATTAGGCCATCCCTTCATTTTCCTGGCTTCAGTGGCTCCCTGCTTTCTACTGCATCAAAAATAAAATAATTTTCCTCAATTTGATAGACCACACATGATGGAGCTGTGCCCATCTTGCCACTTCTCTCTTTCTTTGCTATTGAGATCACTTACCTCAGTTAATCAGTCAGATTTGTTGGACTTCATCATATTTGTTTGTTCTCTTTTTCAAAAACAACTTAAGTAAACACTCAGTGCTTAGATTACTTACTGTGTTAGGAAGGTGATTGGTAAAGTGGATTATGATTTTTTTCTTTGGTTCCTTTAATTTCCTTTGTATTTTGCTGTTTTCCTTCATTTATGCTTAAATGACAAACTGTTAAAAAACAGTATTGCTGCTGAAGCAAAGATTCTGGTGCATGACTTAGTAGTAATAGTAATTCCGGTAGAAATTATAAGAATATACTACAGATAAAATATAGTACAAGCTAATCCTTTAAAAACAGGTCTTTATTCAATGTATTGTTTGATTTTTCTGTTAACAATTGCAGAAAAATTACTGAAATCTCTGCTTTCCCAAGCAATTTCCTCATGCTGGCTGGCTACCAATTTACTACTGTATTCCACACTGATCATTTATATAATTTATCCTCAAGAACAGTTGCTCACATCCCCACTTTACTTGTAATTGCTTAGCCTTCCATTTAGTTTTAGCTGTGCTTCCAAGAGACTTGAGAGAAGTGATGCCAAGGAATTTCAGAAGAGCCAGCCTGAAATGCATCAGGATATGATATGGCTAATCTGATCACCAAACTGAATGGACAAATAATTTAACAAGGGTTGAGAGATGTCTAGCTCAAGGTGGAATCGGTTCAGTAAGAAATGAAGTCCAGCAGTTCCAAACAAAAGATGAAAGACTTCTGAAAGGCAACAAAGTTCAAATTGATCAAGCCAAAAACAATAGGCAGATCTTTAAACAAAAGATGACGGAGGTACCTCACAAAGCCTGGCAAGATGGGAACTTTGTGATTCTTTAGAAGAAAGTGAAAAGTGCCCATGATAAGTAGAGCAGAAAAAAAGAGAGTCAGAAGAGGTCCTGTGTTTATAATGAACTACTGTAGCAGGCAGCTGTACTTGAAACTGCATGGAAACTCATCAACAATGATATTGGGATGGGAAATGTTAATTACAACTGAACAGTCTCCTGGTTTGGCAGAAATCCCAGGACAAAGTGATGGCACTTGGGCTGCAGATGTACTATTTTATACAATCCCTGCCATCAAAAACGCTCTACTTTTCTCATTTTCATACATTTGTAACAGAGAAAGTGAAAACAGATTTTGTTTCTTTTATAGAGAATCTCATGTTTTTATACTGATTTCGGTAGCAAACTGATGGTCAAAATGATTTTTTTCTCTCCCCTGGAGCTTAGAAAATTTAGCTGATGTTTAAGCACCAAGTATGCTACCTAGGTGAAAGTCAATTCAGGGCCTATCATACCAGGGACATTGTAGATTCAAATGATTTCATTACTTTATTGGAGACAATTAATTATTGTACAGCACTTGTAGTTTGTAACATTAATTATAACCTCAGTGAGTAAGTACACAACAGTCGTACCTGCAGCACAGAGCTATGTCTGTGCCTGATGAGTATGTTCAGAATTGCCATGGTGATTTAATGGCTTGCAAGATGGAGAGCCAGCCACCATGATTTTAATAGAGATTGCACTGCTTCATGACTTATGTCATATTTTGTACAGGACACACTGGAACTCTTCTCTTTTTGAGTTTGAATGTGTTTTACCAAGTACCTGTAGAAACTTGCAGGTTTCCCACCAGGACATAAAAAGAAATTGAGAACCAGGAAGACATCTTTTACAGAACTGCCAGCTTCCTCAGGAACTGCACATTCACAATGGTGACATTGTTGAATTTAAAACACAGAAGTTTTGTTTGATTTGTTGTTAACTTCAGACCTCCAACCTGTTTGTATTCCCTCTTTGCCAAGGAAAGTCATACATCATTCTCAGACTTTACAATATTCTGCCAGTACATTCTGTTTGTAAAGATAAAAATCCCAAAGATAAAAAAGAGGTTGAGAATGAAATTGAGAACGTGCTGGAGTATTACGACATGGAGCTATACATTTAATGATCAGTGTTAACAATTTGTGTCAGGCATAATCTTCTCTTTCCTTGTCCCTCAGAAAGGCTCTCCTTTAGCACTGCATTTAGTTTTGTCATTAAAAACTTAAAAGCTTGCCTTCAAATTTCTTCTGAATAGTCATAAAAGAATGCAATGCTGCCAGAGCTATTATAGTCTATATAGAATAAAATTAAACTTTTATTAAAGTAGAATGCCTTTAGCTGAATGGCTGGGCATTCACCTTGCTGAGGGAGATCGGGTTTAAATGACTTTATAATTTATTGATGTGGATATCACTCAGTGTATTAGGACAATATAATGTGAAGCACTGGGTTAACTAAAACTCTGAGAACATAATTTTTATGTCATTCCAGCTCTATGACAACAGATCTAAGGAGAGATATATGCTTCAAGAACTAGCAAGCACTCCTAAGCTGAATGAAGTTGCTACATCTTCATCTTCTTCCTAAAACTATGCTATAATAAATAAAGCAGCATAATATAGCACAGTAGTAAGAAAACAGGCTTTAAGCCAAGCAGTGGGAGACTAAAAGGAAAGAATATGTGAAAGGTAAAACCAAGAGTACTCAGTAACAGCAAGACGTGGCTTAGCAATTTATTTTTATGCTATTTGTTTAAAGTGAATAACCTCCTGCTTTTTACATCACTATGAAAGTGCAATATTTCAACTGCCCTCATTCATCCTTAATTTTGTATTTTTCAGAATTCTTCACACACTATCAAGAAATCCTTCCCTACTCTCTAAGTGCAGTTTCCTAACTACATCCTTTATGTTTCTCTTTCCTATCCTCCATATTAAATTTTCTGTGCCAGCAACAATGATCAGAAGATAATACCATACCGAAGAAAAACAGTCTCTTTAAGACAACTACCTCTGGGTCTCTTTTTGCTCTGTGAAACAGCCTTACAGTCAGTTCCCAGATAATTCTCAGCTTACCAGCTGGCTGACTGGCACAGAGCAACTGGGATGGGCTCAGCTGCTGCAGAGCTTGCCAGTAAATTTGTTGCTACATTAGTGGAGTTGTTGGCTAGAGTTTAAAAGGTGGGGGACAATAAAAGGGCAAGAATGAGGTGGATGACAATAAATATCAGCCACGTGGGTGCAATGGTGCTAGCCAAGAAAAACAATTCATGAACACTGTTTGATAGTGGTTGTTGTGTTGCTCCTACAGATTATTTTATAGTGGATATGTTTCACTTATGGGCCTAATTTTAGAGAGTATGAGTCCTTGACAGTAAGAACCACTAGAGAATACAAGCAGAAAAGTTTACCATATTATGGATGTCATAATGATGGAAGTCATGGATGAAAGATTCCTGTGAAGATTTGCATATATATATACATAAATATATATATACTTCTTATCAACCATATGCAGTTTCTATGATATTTCTCTGCTCAAATATTAGGGAGTAACAAAAATCAGATTTTATATAGACATAGAAAATACCTGGGAAGCCAGGTCTAGTGGTTGGCAACCCTGCCCACGGCAGGGGAGTTGAAACTAAATGTTATTTGAGGTCTTTTTCAACCCAGGCCATTCTATGATTCTATGATTCTATGATTCTATGAAACATGTGAACTACATTTGAATGATGCAATCAGAATCACACCCATGCTATTTCCATCTACTTGCAGCTGAGGAATAATATTACAGAATGTTTGAGGGAGTGTACTGGAATGTACTAAAAATATTCTTGACACTGTGGTCATTTGGGAATAATTTTTGTGCATTGTCAGGACTAAAAAGATCTGTCAGTACTGTTATGAATCAAATTAAGAATAAAGATGACCCTTAAACATATTTATTGCCCCATTTTGCTTTTTGATCCACTCCAGGCTATGAAGAAGGCATACATAGCCATAGGATCAAATGTAAATTATCTGAATTTACACTGGGCCTATACTTAAATGCCTGAATTTTAGGCATTAGTCTGCAGGCCTTCAAAATCACCGATTTCTCTTTGTTGTTTCTACATGAAGACTTTAGATTTCCACTTAAGAACACCTCCTTGACAAAGTTACTGAAGTTGGAAAAAAGTTAGTTTCCAAAGTTAGATGCAGTGTTCCTGGGGTCCTCCTTGCTCCCTTTCTTGTAAATGGGAGTGACGTGATCCTTCCTCCAGTCATTCGGGACCTCACCTGACAGCCACAACTTTTCAAATACGATGGAGAGCGGCTCGGCAACCACCTCAGCCAGCTCCTTCAGAACCTCATAAATGAGGTCCAACAAGGTGAAGTGCAATGTGTTGCACCTGGGTTAAGGCAATTTCAGATACATGAACAGACTGGGAGAAAAACTCATTGAGAGTTGAGAACACATTGAGAAGGATTTGGAGTCCTGATGAACAAAAATCTGGACACAGGCCAGCAATACGAAGGGAATGGCCAGCAAAGTGAGGGAGGTGATTGTAAAGCCCCATCTGAAGTATTGCATCCAGACTTGGACCTCCCAGTACAAGAAGGATGAAAAGCTGTTGGAGTTGATCCAGAGGAGGTCCACAAAGAGAGGGCTGGAACACCTCTCTTACGAGGAAAGTTTGAGGCAACTGTACTTGTTTAGCTTGGAGAAGAGAAGGCTCCCAGGAGATCTCACTGTAGCATTCCAGTACTTGAAAAGAACTTACAAACAGGAGGGAGATCAACTTTTTACCTGGATGGGTAGTGATAGGCCAAAGGCAAATAGCTTTAAATTAAAAGAGGAAATATTTAGTTTGATAGTAGGTGGAAATTCTTTACAGAATAGGTTTCCCAGAAAAGTTGTGGATGCCCATTTGTGAAAATATTCAAGGCCAGGTTGGATGGGGCCCTGGGCAGCCTGATCTAGTGGTTGGCAGCCCTGCTCATGGCAGGGAGTTAGGAACAATAAGATCTTGAAAGTGCCTTCCAATCAAAGTTGTTCTATGATTCTATGCCATTCCACATCACTCTAGCTACTACAAATACATTTCCTGTGACATAAATGCACAATGAAATAAACACTCAGAGCATGAACATTTTATTTTGATTGTTGCCTCAGGTTAGTGTCAAAAAGATTGCAATTGTTTCATTTCAAATAAGATTGAGATTATAATATAAGTATGATAAAACTTAGTTGAAACTTAGTGAATGCTGGGATAGTTATCCACACTAGATTTAAGATGAGGCATACAGTGTGCATTTTATAGAATCACAGAATTGTAGGGGTTGGAAGGGACCTCCAGAGATCATTGAGTCCAACCCCCCTGCCAAAGCAGGTTCCCTACAGCAGGTCTCACAGATAGGCATCCAGGTGAGACTTGAACATCTCCAGAGAAGGAGACTCCACCACCTCCCTGGGCAGCCTGTTCCAGTGCTCCGTCAACCTCACTGTAAAGAAGTTCCTTCACACATTTGTGCAGAACTTCCTATGCTGCAGTTTCCGACCGTTTCCCCTTGTCCTGTCACCATTCACCACTGAAAAGAGTCCATCCTCGCCATTCTGCCCCCCACACCTTAGATATTTATAGACCTGGATCAGGTCCCCTTTAAGTCTTCTCTTCTCGAGGCTGAACAGACCCAGTTCACTCAGCCTTTCATAGGGGAGATGCTCCAGGCCCTTCACCATCTTTGTGGCCCTCCGCTGGACTCTTTCCAAGAGATCCTTGTCTTTTTTGTACTGGGGAGCCCAGAACTGGACGCAGTGCTCCAGATGAGGCCTTACCAGGGCAGAGTAGAGGGGGAGGATCACCTCCCTCGACCTGCTGGCCACGCTCTTTTTAATGCATCCCAGGATGCCATTGGCCCTCTTGGCCACAAGGGCACACTGCTGGCTCATGGCCAACCTGTCGTCCACCAGGACACCCAGGTCCTTCTCCGCAGAGCTCCCCTCCAGCAGCTCATCCCCCAACCTGTACCGGCGCATGCAATTATTCCCCCCCAAATGCAAGACTCTTTAACTTTTGTTAAACCTCATCCGGTTTTTTTCTGCCCAGCTCTCCAGCCTGTCCAGGTCTCGCTGAATGGCAGCACAGCCTTCAGGCGTGTCAGCCAATCCTCCCAACTTTGTATCAGCAAACTTGCTGAGGGTGGTCACTATCCACTCATCAAGGTCATTGATGAAGATGTTGAACAAGAGCGGACCCAGCTCCAACCCCTGGGGGACACCACTGGTTACAGGTCTCCAGCCAGACTCTGCACCGCCAACGACAACCCTCTGCACTCTGCCAGTCAGCCAGTTCTCAACCCACCTCACTGTCCACTCATCTATCCTACACTTCCTCAGCTTTGTTATAAGGATGTCGTGGGGGACAGTATCAAATGCCTTGCTGAAATCAAGGTAGACTACATCCACTGCTCTCCCCCCATCTACCCAGTCAGAGACATCACAGAAGGCTACCAGGTTGGTCAAGCACGACCTCCCCCTGGTAAACCCGTGCTGACTACTCCTGATAACCTCCTTTTCTTCCAGTTGTCTGGAGATGACATCCAGCACAAGCTGTTCCATCACCTTTCCAGGGACAGAGGTGAGGCTGACTGGCCTATAATTGCCTGGATCTTCCTTGTTGCCCTTTTTGAAGACCGGAGTGACATTGGCTATCCTCCAGTCTTCAGGCACCTTCCCCATCCTCCAAGACCTCTCAAAGATGACAGAAAGTGGTTCAGCAATCACCTCTGCCAGCTCCTCAGCACTCGTGGATGCATCCCATCGGGTCCCATGGATTTGTGAACATTTCCACCTACCTGAAACAGTAGAAACCCAACCCAAAAGTACAAGACAAATGGTGAAACGTGTGCTAAGAATTTACTGGGTATTGTTTGACAGACATGTTTCAGAATCAGCTAAAAAACTTCAAAAACAGAGAAGACAGTGAAAAGACATCAAGGAGAGATAAGAATTTGAGAGGTGAGGGATGAATTCTGTGTAGACTGGAAGTTAAAACTTTTGGCAAAGCAATAGCCTTTTATTGTTTAACTGTTTAATGTAATTGTATCAAAGAAAAAATTTTGTTAGCTTTTTTTTTGGACATAAACAGGTGTGTAAGAAAGAAAGAAGTAGCTGATGAAATCACCAAATTAAACTCCAAAACATTTTGAAGAAGCCACATCGTGGCTATCTGAAAATGTCAAAAATCTAAAGTTTAATGAATACGCCATTCAATTTGTAAAGGAAATGTGGGTTTTGTTTGTTTGTTTTTGGAGCTTGACTTCAGATTTGCTGACTGCCTTGTGCTGCAAAGGAAATCACAGAATCACAAAATCACAAGGTTGGAAACGACCTGCAAGATCATCCAGTCCAACCACCCTCCCATTCCTATTAGTACCACAAGCTACTAAACCATATCTCGTAGCTCCTCATCCAGGCGCCTCTTGAACACTGCCAGGGACAGCGACTCCACCACCTCCCTGGGCAGCCATTCCAGTGCCTGACCACCCTCTAAGAGAAAAAGTTTCTCCTAATGTCCAACCTAAACCTCCTCTGGTATAACTTCTGGCCGTTTCCTCGGGTCCTACTATTAGCCTGGGAGAAGAGGCCAGACCTTTTTACACCACAACCTCCCTTCAGGAAGTTGTACAGTGCAAAATAACTAACATTTGTTTCTATTAGACATACAACTAAGATTAGATTGAAAAAAATATACCTATCTTTAACACAGGCTTTAAACTAATCCAAAATTCTGCTTTAAATCTTTCAGTCCTTACTTTATTTCAGGCACAGGTAAAAGAAGGTAATTGTGACAAGACTTACTGAATCGCGGACTGGCTTGGGGTTAGACACTGTACTTTAGGAACAGATGAACAGCAATTGGGATGAATATAACTGATTCTCTTGTTAAAACTTCATAGCTAAATTGAGAGAAAAAGTGGATAAGTAAGTTGTAATATTGACATCATACATTTTGAACAAGGTGATTCTATGAACAACTAAATAGCTGTCCATATTGAGAAATACAAAGAGTGACTTTGTAATTAAAAAATGAAGCAGAGTACAGTCTCTAGGGATTCTATAGCTGTGATAAAAGTGATTAATATGAGTTATAAGCCCACATGTATGATTGGTAATTTCTTCTGACACCTCTATCAGCACTAGAGCAGCCACTGAAGAAAGAAACAAGGCTGTCAGAGATGAACAGACTGTAGGAACGTGTGGTGTTCCAATTTTAACTCTCCAAACCACATATGCAATGTTTTGAGGAAGAAATTTGAATCACATTTACAAAGTGTCCTATTAAATTTAGTTAACAAAAATAAAAACTGACGTCCTCCAGTATAAAAATTGGAGAGACTTAGGCATAGGGTCTTAGTAAAGATTTATGCTACTAAGATAAAAGTACTGATGCCAGGAGAGATTCATGTTGGATATTAGGAAATACTTATCCAAAGGAAGTAGTCAGGCACTGGAATGGGCTGCCCAGGGAGGTGGTAAAGCCACTGTTCCTGGAGGTGTTCAAGAATCATGGAGAAGTTGTACTGAGGAACATGGTTTAGTGGGAAATATTGGTGATAGATTGGACTGAAATCGTCTTGGAGATCTTTTCCAACCTTGGTGATTCTATGATTCTCTGACCATTACTAGACAAAAGAGAGAAAGACACGAGTTCTGGAATACTGTCTCACAACATACAGGAAATCACCTGGGAAGTATTCTAAGTATCACAAAGCCAAATTTAGACCACTCTTTACTAAAAATTGTTTTATAAGTTTTCCAGCATTAGAATACAGGCAGACTGTAGCCACACTTCCACTATATTTTAAAATACAAAGCTGCATGATTCCAATCAAGTTCTGGAATCTGTATTTGTTGAAAGGTGCTTCAAATCAAGTCATTTTTATTTCCCAAGATACAAATATTTTCTTTACAGAAATAAAATAGCATATCCCTTTTACGTTTCCCTGAACTTTGGGCTGTAAGAACCATGCACTTCAGTGCAACATCTGAACAGCACGAGTGCCAGACACTGTCAGGCACTTTACCAAGGGTGCAGAGATAGTTAGCGGGGAAGTATCCCAAATGCTATTTTTCAAAACCTTTTCTAGCAATCTGGCTCGAGAACATTGTAAGGATTTTCAATTATTAATGACCAGCATGCCTGGAAATAAGTTTCAATTACTGCTTTTTCTCCCCGTGCTGTGGTTGTATAAGATCTATACATTAAAACTAATAATTAGAGATACTCTGAAACTTTCCCAGTCTGACATAGTTTTAATATTTATTGGGGAAAGTATTCCTTTTAAAATATATTATTAATATGATGGGCACAGCAGTTCTATGCCACTGAAACAGTATGTTTAAAGGAGGACTTCCATAGGGAAAGATTTGCAATTTAGAGCTACTGCAGCACAATCTCTTTGCATAGAATTGGCAATTAGAAAACTTGCATTGTATTCCCAGGGCTGATGTCTCATCATGGGATGGTCTCTGAATACAAATTTTTACAAAGAAAATTATCACTATGCAGTAGTTGCCTATTAGCATCTGTACACTTGGCTATACTATTAATGTTTATGTTTTGAGTCACAAATCATCCAAACCATCTAACTCTAATCAAATAACATAACCCTTCACTATTTAGTTATGTTTGAAATTAAACTATATATGTATGTACTTAAATACATATAATAATTTCATATTATGGACTACAATAGCCTCATCTGTTAAATAGAGAAGATGCAGGATGCATGAAATTGTACAGCGCCCCCTGAGTTCTCTACAGAGATAAGTGAAGAATTTGGAAAGTCTCTTCCTGTATCCACTGTGAATTAACCCTGTGATAACAAGGGACGTGTGTACTAATTATTTAAGTAGCTAGTTTTTATTTCTTGTCCTCTATAAACACAGAGAGCTTTAAAACTCTGTACTATCCTTACCTCTATTGCAAACTCAATATTTATTAAACTATAAGGAGTAAAGGAGAAATGCAATGGCTCACACTACCTTAAAATTCATCTTTATGATGTACTGTATTATTGTGCAGACTTTAAAATATAAGTCTTGATATTTTATGCTGTGTTAGATTTTGGCAAGGTTTTTAAGCTACAGCCCCTTCCCTAAGCCTTTAAATAAAACTTGGCATATGTTATATTGGGCATGTTTGGAATATTTCCTAAATTACTTAATTTATTTTCTGCATGACATTTAAGTATGAAGTGTTTTAAAATGGTACAATTAATGATTGGGTTTTATATTAACTTGCTTAACAATCAAGCCCTAGATTTAGAAAAAAGAACCATGTGGAGAAATCTTGTTTTCGACACCGAGCAATGCCAAGACACTCCATTTACAGCTTTGTTCACATCCTGCTGTGCTGTGGTAATAATGATGTCTGAACCTGATCCCTGTGTTTCCCTTGTAGGTTAAATGAAACTCTGTTTCAGCTATTCTCTGGAGAGCAAAATCCCTCTCCTTAGACAGATGATGATGAGATGCCTGACAGAAGTA
Organism: Centrocercus urophasianus; assembly: GCF_019232065.1. Classification (NCBI taxonomy): domain Eukaryota; kingdom Metazoa; phylum Chordata; class Aves; order Galliformes; family Phasianidae; genus Centrocercus; species Centrocercus urophasianus. Next base: position 10,154,792 of record NW_024885532.1, read on the forward strand.
CACCTTACAGGGATACACTTACATTGCAACCTGAGTGCTTAGGTGGTTCAGAGTCCTATTACTCTCACTGTTGTGTAACCAGGCACAAGGGAAACTCATTGATGATTTGGCACAGCGAGTGGAAAAACGGCAGTCTTTCAATGGCAAGCTGAAAATAAGCTGGCAGAGGACAATTCTGAAAAAATATCCCCTTAGAAATGCTGTTTGAAGTGTGATCCAGTTTAATCGATTCATATCACTAACAAGTTATGTAAATCCAGTTCCTCAATCATAAACCCCATTTCTCTAAAGAAGTGAATCTCTTTTTTTGCGAAGAACAAAAAAGCTTCAGTATCCAGAACCAACACATTTTTAATCATATGGATTCTGGTCCCTTTAACTTACTCAAAATCTGTTGAGTGAATAAATAATTGAGAATCTGTTAGGTAGCTTCATTATATGAAGTTTGGAAAATCCTTCAGAAATTATGTAAAAAGGCAACTATTTTAGTGTACTAGGACTAGGATAATAATTATGACCAGTATACGTATATGAATGTATGTAACAAATGATGCAAAAGTAATTGCTCGCCACCCACCAAGCAGCTAGCTCCCCCAAGGAGTGGAAGAGAGCAAGATACAGACAGAGGCAATACCCCTTGGAGGTGAGGGCTCTCACTGGAGCTAGCAACGACAAAATAGTAACCAGTGCATTCTTTGATGTCTGCAAACTTGGGTTGTGATTGGGTAATTGTTTCAAAGATTGCAGAGTCCACTGACAAACATAGAAATTATATAGCTCTTGTTTCTCTAGAAACCAAATTAAACCCAACAATGTCACATATACAATCAATTGTCAGTGTGTGTGTTTTTTTTTTTTAACTGGCTTTGGCACTCAGTACTATCAAATGCAAGACTGAGAAGTTTGTCCTGCACTGGAGTTCTAAAATTGAATAGTTCATAATACATAAATATATCCAGCATTTTGTCTACAATTCTTTCGTTAACTTTTTGTCTTTTGTTATATCCTCTCCTTATAAGTTATCTATTTTATGATGACTTCTCAATTCTGATCAATCTAAATGATGCAAAATTTGTTCTGTTTTTTTTTTTTGTTTGTTTGTTTTATCATAAGTGGATCTCATTCTCGTGCAGTTTTGATACCTTACTTCAGTAGATATCTTAAATTGTTTACAGTCCTTTCTTGTTATACAAACTGGTTTTCCATTTAAAACCTAAGGTTTCCTCACATCTTCAATGTATGACTGACTAGATACTAATATAGTGAAAAACAATTAAAAAATATATAGTCTACTATTTTTATTCTTATGCCATTTGCCAAACCTAGGTTTTAACAAGCAGGCCAATGTTTATATCCATTTTGCAGCAAAGCTGAGAAAACTGTCAACAGTGTAAATAAAGCCAGTGGTGACAGGAATTTAATGCCCACTGCCATCACCAGTCATGGAGGAAAAAAGAACTTTCATTACGTAATGGATGAAAGAAAGAGACTGCCATTTTAAAGCCATACACTATATGAAATACATGTAAATCTTGGAATCATTCTTTCAAGGATGTAATGCTTTTACTAACATTTTGTAACTGCTTATGGAATTTAAATATCTCCAAGTAGGGACATTAATTGCCTTGATTTATAAAAGTCAGGGTGACTCAGCACTGGCACAGGTTGTCCAGAGAAGATCACATGTATTTTTAAAGTCTAAATTAAAATTGAATATCAGGAGGGTCAGTTCCTATAGGAAAAAGGAAGCAAGGATTCAAATGCTAGTATTCAAATATTAGTTTTCTAATGCTTGTCAGAAAGCCATTCATTCAGCATGTCCACCCTCCTCCTTTTGTGCAGATTCCAGTCACCAACTGAGAGGACAGAGGAGAACACATCTCACACTCCTGATCCCTTCAGTGGTCTTCCCAGAGCCCTGAAGTCCCTTTTGGTCACCCAAGAACTTCTTTTGCCTCCTCTTCATTTCCAATGTGGAAAACCAGTAATGGATAATAACTGGAGGGCTTAATCAGGTGAGTGATGTTCCTAGCAACATCTCTCACCCAGGCACCAGGCAGGCAACACACTTCCCTGTGGGGAAGCGGCATATCAGGCCCTTGGTTCCCCTGAGAAGGGAGTCCCCTATGACAGCAGCCCTTCTTTATTTCCTGACTGACACTGTAGCAAAACAGAGATCAGAATAACTAGCCTTGGGCAACCTCTCCTGCACAGATGGACTTTCCACTGACATCCACACCCCCAGTCCGTCCAGCTCCAGAGTCTCATGCCTGTGTTACATAAGGGCACCTGGAAGGTGGGGCAGGCTGAGGGGCATTCTGCTTGTTGCCCCAAACAGGGACTTGTTTCCATTCCTCGCTGTCTTTGAGGTCACCCCTTCCCACCTGACTGTGAGACAGCAGATGATCCCCCACTGCTTCAAAAGCATCTCCTCCACACCATTCCTGTAGGGATGGCAATGTATGACTCCACCAATCGATCCCCTTCCCGCAATCCCGGATGCTCCTCAGCCTTCCTACTTCCTCCTTCAGCTCTATCACCAGGCTGAGCAGATCATCCACCTGCTCACACCACACACAGCTAGTATCCGGGCTGCCCTCCTGTAGCAGTGACAGGGCCAGGCATTCTCTGCAGCCTGAGACCTGAACAGCAGCATGGACACTCATGCATGTCTGAACACACACAGTCTGAGTCTCCACATCCCTTTTAGCAGCAGCTCGCCACCGCGTGGTGATCATGGCTGCACCTCGGTGTGTCCAGAGAGCAACGACCTGTTAAGTGACCTGTTAAGTGCCAAGTACTAAGCCACCTCCTACATGGCAAGGTGCCCCGCCCTGCCTGCTCGCTGATCCGCTAGGGGCTTGCCCTGAAAATCACTCTTTACCTTACACGCTTACAGCGAGATAACAACACTCCTCCCCTGTGTAGTCCCGTGAATGGGTGGCGTACCGCTCCTCCTCCTCCGAACAGCCCACGTGCTCCACACACCCTGACGGCTCCTCTCCGTCCCTGAGGCTTTTTCTAGGCAGGCGTGGATGCAGAGCCGTTGCCCTGGCAACGCCCACTTCACGTCAGCCGCTCTCGCGAGATCTGCCGGGCTGCTCTGTTATCTGGAGGTTCCCTGGAGGAAGGAACCGACTGAAAGTTCTAGCAGGGACAGCTCCGAAGCAGCGACCCAAGGTGATCCAAATAAGTTTGGATTGGTTGAGCAATTTTATTGCTCAACCTCCAAATACTTCACACTGAGTTACTGTCTACTTTTGAGGATTAAGAATAATTGATTTTTACTTACTTTGCTGCATCTGTTTTCACTGTGGACACTCAATTCCTGCTTCTTTATGCATTGGGGTAAGGTGAAGGTACAGTTTGAATCTGATCAAACAATGTGATATGAAATGTAGGTTTTCAAGGTCAGTTATGCTTTTATGACTAGCTGCTATAAAGTAAAAAATAATTCATACCAGCATTAGCATCAACATTAATTTCATGTGGCCTTTTCAAGAGTTCCACAGGTAATTGTTTGTGAAAACTGTCTTGTTTTGTTTACCTTAAATCTGCTATCTCCTACTTCAGTTAGTACTCCTACAGCTGGTGGAAAACAATGGTGAGCAATAAGTATTTACTAATCTTTCCAATATTTTTTTATGATAATGATAAGCTGTACTATTTCCTCCCTTTTTTTTGTTTTGTTTTGTTTTGTTTTGTTTTTCTCACCATGAAGTCTCCTAGCTTCATGGGCTCTTTTTTGCTCTTTTTTTTCTGCCCTGCTCAGGCCTCACCTGAAGTACTGTATCCTGTTCTGGGGTCCCCAGTACAAGGAAGACAGGGATCTCCCAGAGAGAGTCAAACAGAGGGCCATAAAGATGATAAAGGGCTTGGAGCATCTCCTATGAAGAAAGGCTGAGCGACCTGAGTCTGTTCAACCTTGAGAAAAGAAGGCGTAGAGGGGATCTAATTAATATTTATAAGTAGATTAATTTTGGGAGTCAAGGAGATATGGCCAACCTCTTTTCAGCTGTCTGTGGGGACAGGACAAGAGGAAACAGCCATAAACTGGAACATTGGAAGTTCTGCACCAGTATGCAAAGGAACTTCTTCACAGTGAGGGTTACAGAGCACTGGAGCAGGCTGCCCAGGGAGCCTGTAGATTCTCCTTCTCTGGAAATATTCAAGACACACTTTAACGCCTACCTATGCAGCCTGTTGTAGGGGGCCTGCTTTGCAGGGGGGTTGGACTCAATAATTCTATCATTCTGTGATTCTGTGACTGATTCCTTTCTTACTCAAAAATTTGAGTTTTTTTTTAACAACATTAAGGACTGTTTGAGGTAGCACTGCTAGATTTTTTGACTTTTTTGACCAATTCTGAGCATTAAGTAGGGCTTTTCGTGGTATAATGTGTTATAATTCCCAGGTAAATGCTAAAGAGGCTAACACTGTATATATAAAGTTTAGATAAGCTGGTGGTTGTTTTCCCCATGTATGCTGTTCTATATTTATCTAAATTCATTTTTATCCTTTTAACATTCATTTACCATGTAATGTAACACACTACTGTAGGTTTTCAGTACAATTGTCCTCTCTTCATCACTTTAAATAATTTACTGTGGTTAGCCAATTTTCTTTTCACTATTCACTCTAGCTTCAAGATAATATATGAACATATTGAATGAGATGATCACAATGTAGATTTCTAAGAAACTCCTGTGTTGATTTTCCTTTTCTGTGAAAACTGTTATTCTGTGCTCTGTTTTATACCCTTAAAGGAAAAAAATAAAAGATTTTACTGATTATCCCACAGCTTCTTCAGAGCCATCAGTGATGGATCTTGGTAAAATCCTCCAAGAAATCTATAATAAATCTATAAATCACTATATTACTCATATCTTGAGTTATCCTCATGCTTACTGAATGCTCTGAACAACTCTTAATAATTTGAAGGCATGATTTAGTTTCACAAAAGCCATATTGATATTCTTCCATCACTTGTATGTGTTCACTACTCTGGCAACATAGGACCTTTGATGTAAAAAAAAAAAAAAACAACAACATTTCAGGTGTTATATTTGTGGGGGCATTTGAATTTTGTAAATGTGGGCCAAAGTAGGAGAACATGAATCCTTCATTGCCATGTTTATTAGCTAAGCCACGCCTTCTCTCTGGCTATTTTTAATCCGTGGAAGAACGTTTTTTTCAGGTTTTATACTATGAAGTGGGCATGCAAACCATGTCAAAAGTTGAGATGAGCTAGTCATGCTACAGGGAATCTTTCCTCAAAGGCTATCTTTGGTTTTTGACTTGTATTTTCTTTTTTTCTTTTTTTTTTTTTTTTTTTTTTTTTTTTTTTGTAGTATGCTGAACTGCTTTACAACTTCTAATGCTGATACATGAGTCTATGACATCGAAGAAAAAAGAAAAAGAAGAAAAAGCAACTGTAAGCTAACACTTCATAACAACCATACAGCATATACACAATGCTTTTCATCCCGAGTGTACTTAAATTTGGCATACAGTTCATAGAATCGGAATGTCCTGGGTTGAAAAGGACCACAATGATCATCTAGTTTCAACCTCCCTGCTATGTGCAGGGTCACCAACCACCAGACCAGGCTGCCCAGAGCCACATCCAGCCTGGCCTTGAATGCCTCCAGGGATGGGGCATCTACAACCTTCTTGGGCAACCTGTTCCAGTGTGTCACCACCCTCTGTTTGAAAAACTTCTTTTTAATATCTGACCTAAACTTTCCCTGTCTCAGTTTAAAGCCATTCCCCCTTGTCCTATCACTATCCATCCTCATGAACAGCCACAATGAGGTCTCTCTAGAGCCTTCTCTTCTGCAAGCTAAACAAGCCCAGTTCTGTCAATCTTTCCTCATAGGAGAGGTGCTCCAGCCCTCTGATCATTTTAGTGGACCTCCTCTGGACCCGTTCCAAGAGCTTCATGTCTTTATTGAGAGTACTGGCTATTAAGAGAGCAAAGCATACTTTCCCTTCTGTCCATCCTTCTAGAGTAGGCTAATAGCTATAAAATATTCAGCCTCCAGAGGTTCTCATGCTTGCTGTCAATTTTTTGCAAAGTTATAAAGCAGGTTGCTTATATGTAGCCCATGGAATCATCTTTAAAAATGTCTTTCTAAAACACTTATCCAGTGGCATGCTGACAGATACCATGCATATTTTCTTTCAATAAAGGAACATACATGTTCCATACATGTGTAGCGATGTCAGTTGCTATCAGGTATGCAAGAAAATAAATGATCAGGTTTGCTATGGCAGATCTCACATCAACATCTGTATTACTGAAATCATACTCAAAAATTGTGGTGGAATTGTAAGAAGGATAAGCACCAGTCAGACAGATTTAAATTTAAAATAAGAGGATGTATTAAGGAGGACAGAACAAAAAAAATATTTGCCCACGAAGAAAAGAACTGGAAAGAAGAGAAACAGCACTATTTTGTTACAGAATGATTGGAACAAGAAAGCTTGCTTTGCAACCATAGGAAGAACAGAACAAGGATGAAAATGCTGGAATCTTAGTTCCTGTATACTAAGTGCAAGTTCTTTTAAGCGTAGTGTGTCAAATATATGTATTGCCTGGCTGATCTGTATAAAGATCTTGTTTACTAACAACAGAAATGCTGTGACTTGAAATGAAAATGACCTCCACAGTGTATGCTGTTAAAAACAGAACTTTCAAAAAGACAGCCAGAAGGCTTCTTACTGCTTTGCTGACTTAATGGGGTGACATTATCACTCCTGTGCTTATTGCCAATAAATACTTTTCAGAATTTCAGAACTTTGAACTAATTTGACTGGCATGAGCCAGTAGGGTGTCTGTGTGTGTGCTTGTGCATGCTCATTTGGTCTCACTGATTCAGCTATAAATCAAAAGAAATTCTCTGTTTAAATGATCTCAATAACACAAAAATAGGATGTGATCAGCAGTGTGGATTCTCGCTCAGCAGAAAGCTGTGGCTCCTGATGACCTTGATGAATGACAAAGAAACTGTCAGCAAATATTTGACAGTAGCATTTCATGTTGTGTTTCAGAAGACCTGCCATGATCTCTGTAAAGGATTTCCCTTTTGGCCAGAAAAGCGATCTCAAGCACAGCTGAAGCATCAAGTGGCAGATAAAGAAGAGTAACACTATATTCAGTACTTTCTGTTAAATAAAGTAAAAAGTACTTTGATTGAGATTTTTTTTTTCTTTTTTTTTTTTTACTGCAGGGTTTGGGTGGGAGCTGAACGATCAAAGATGACCGCAAAGTTTTTGGTATAAATGTAGATCAGACACAGTTGAACCCAGGAAGCTTCACTTGAATTTACCAAAGTAAAATTATTTGAAGGTTTGTTAAGCAATCTTACTGTGAAAAGTCGCTTACATATGTTTAAAAAATGTTATGAATAGCTGAACAATGAATGGGACCGTGATTCGGTTTAGAATTATGAATTGTGGCTATTCATTTTTGTCTAATGTGTATAACCCTCATGGTAAAGTCTGAGTCCTACAGAAGCTACACTGAAATGAAGGACTTCTCTCCTTGAAGAAATGTTCACGTTTTAGCCTATGGCTGTCACTGTCTCTCCTGTTTTATTAATCTTTCTTATTTTACCTCGAAATGATCTGGATGTTCTTTCCTTTTCCCATTGATCCCTCTTTCCCAGAGAAGTGTAGACAGGGCACATGGAGAAGAAGGAAGCTGTAGCAGTCCCCTTTCTGATGAAGGCTGCCCTACGCTTGTTCCCAGTTTCTCCAACCGGTGGCTTAGCTCACGTTATAATCATGACTTGAGCTTCTGGGCTACTCCAAGGATGGGGTACTTTGGTACAAAGCCTAACCGAAAATCATATAGGAACTTAAAATATTCTCAAGAACAAGTCTGCACTAGGCCTGCACTCCTGTAAAATCATGCACAAATTTCTCACAGTACCAGAATTGCTTAGTGAAATTAAAGTTCCCAGTTTTGCTTCCAGTGACATGTTTGTGAGATGCAGGTACTCAATTTGTCCTCCTTCTCTGGGCAGATCATCATGCCAACTAGCTTTCCCTGAAAGCTTTCCCCTTTAGTTCTTCCCCACCACCCATCTGCACTTTCGGCATTCTAGGCATCAAGGGAAGAAAGTGGGGCTGCCTCTGACCACCGGCACCCATTGCCTGACCCCACACTGCTCGCCACCTAGAACATCAGAGCTGCTTGTCCAAGGGGCCTTGGTTGACAGCTTCCTGTGGAAGGCCAAGAGGTTGACAGTGTGCAAAGCACTGAGGCTCTGCGGCAGCCCTGGTTCTGGTGGGGCCTCTGATCAGGCCCTGACATGGCAGTGGGGAGACCAGGGGCAGAGGCCAGTGGCCCAGCGTTCAGGCACCACTGCATCCCGTGTCACGTTGCAACTGGTTACCATTTGCAGAGTTCGCAGTGGGGATGGAGGCCTGGCTGAGGAGTGTAGCGCAGGGAGAAAGGCCCTTGTTCAGCTGGTCTTCTGGGAGCTGCTGCTTGTGTATTGTTGAGAGGGCTCCCAGGCACGTGCCTTCTCTGGGCAGGCAGTCTGTTGGGCTGGGGAGAGAGGCAGGGAGAGGGGAGACATGCGCAGAAGGAGACTTCCAAGGATGCTGTTGCATTCGTTTCTGCCTGGAGAAAAAGCACCTAGCTGAGAGGTCCCTCATACAGGGATGTGGCTATGCACATTGTTTTGGGCCCAATTTTGACCAGTTCGTGCAGCTGCTCAGGAACTAGGCCAGGCCAGAAGTCATTCACTGTCAAGGTGTACAAGTAGGACTGGTGAAGGTGCTGTGTTACCCTCTGGCCTTTGCTAATGTCTTCAACAGATGTATGAATGAAAACCAAGGGAAATGCTTACTCTGCAAGTTCTGTCTGCCCAGAGTTGCTTGTATTGATCATCTTTTGGTGGTTTCCCCAGGTGGTATTCATCTGTGTAAGCCTATTTCCATTTTACCTCTCCAGGACTTTTCATCTCCAACTATGGCTCCAGAAATTGTTGGGCTCCTGTAGACTCTGTACTGCCTTTTTCAGAAACTGTGAAGCATCTCAAGACATGCTAGACAACAACATTTAAGCAGCAGAATCTGTATCTTAGAACAAACCTGAGGATTGTTTTTAATCAGCCTACCCCTGTGGATAGTGACATGAAAAATATTAAAGCACAATGTATGCTCATTCAGTAACAATAATTAAGTAGCTCTTTTGTTTTTGTTTGCCTCAACTGAAACAAAGACAAATAAGCTTTCTATCACAAAAGCCCAGCAGTTCATTGTCATGCTCACAATCCTTTTTGTTTATAGAAAACAAATAGCAGATACCAGAGAATCCTTTTCAGGAAATCAATTTAAATTCTTAAGCATGTCTTTTCTCAGTAAGCTCTTTAATTTATATCTGTTTTCATACACAGTACTCATTAATTATTTATTAATTACACCATGCTAAGTATACTGGGCTTATGGTTCACGTACATCACTCACAGCTGTGCTCTAATACCACCAGATAAGCAGTATTTTCCTTCATTAACTCCACAACTTCACTTACACCACTACACATTGCTATGTAAAATACACTCTGACTTATTAACATCCTCCGTATATATTTGGTGTAAAATTGCTGTTACTGCTTGGACTGAAAACATTTGAAAACATGTAAATGCACAAGACTAATAGCTCCTATTACTCCTCGTTTTGAAATCACGTAACCTTTTCATATTCAGGCAAGCTGTTTTATATCTATTTTACTTTTAAGTCTGATGTTCAAAGACAATTATATTTAAAGGCATTCACAAACTTTCAGTGTTTTTCTGAAGACTTAGATAATGTTTATTTTCATATACATTACCTTCTTACATTCAACATTTCTTTTTATTCCTGTGAGCTAGTGTTTCTGTAGTATGTTCTGTGTTTCTGGTGGTGACTAACAAACAAAACCTGGACACGGGATACACAGAGACTCTTGCTTTGTTTTAGCAAAGGGATAAATCCTGACGATGGATACGGACAGAAGATGATGACCCCTCCTCCTTTCTCCACATGCTGCAAAATGATAATTAGATCTCTCAGTAACATTGCAAAAGACCGTGGAGTGAGGGCAAACATTCAAGTATAGTTCTAGAATTCAGAGATCTGTGGTCAATTTAATTAAGACTGACAATTTCAAACAGGTCTGGGAGAAGAAAGATTTAGTCTTATTCTAAGAGTTAACCATACCCTGGGGTGCAACAGGTCCAGGGCTGCCAATGGGTGAGGGAAGGGATTGTCCTGCTCTGCTCTGTACTGTGCAGCCTCACTGCCAGCACTGGGTGTAGGGTTGGATGACACAACATAAAAAGGATATAAAACGTTCAGAGAGCACCCAAAGAAGGACTATAAAGACAGTCTGAGGGGCAAGATGAGGAGTAGTTGAAGTCCCTTGATATATACAGCCCGGAGGAGGCTGAGGGGAGGCCTCAGCTGCAGTTCCTCACAGGGAGTGGAGAGTGGAGGGGCACTGCTGAGCTCTAGTGACTATGAAGGAGCAGGACCTGAGGGAATGGCATGGATTGCATCATAGGAGGGTCAGGTTGGGTATCAGGGAAAGGTTCTTCACCCAAGGGTGGTCAGGCACCTGGAACAGGCTGCCCAGGCCTGGCACCGAGCTGCAAGAGTTCAAGGAGCACTTGAACAATGCTCCCAAATGTTTTGATTTTGAGCAATCCTTTGTGGAGTTGGACTGAATGATCCCTGTGGGTCTATTCCACCTAAGGGTATTCTGTAGTTGTATGGTTCTATGATTATTCTAATGAACTTCTGCATGAAGCTGATGGACTACTTCTAGTATATTTGGTCCAAGTCTATGTCTCATCTGGTTGATGATAGTTCAGCTGTTTTTGTGATGCATAGTGTTTTGCTGTGTAGATGGTATAGATGCTACCAATTACTGCTTTTCAACGAAAACTTCAAAACTTTCATTTAGATAACCAGTATATGATTAGTAGTACTACCACCTTTTTCCTTTAGATTGGAAACAGAAGGGAAGAGTGATCCAGAGCACATAGCAAACCACGTACTACCATGTACTACTGCCAGTTTCGACAATTTTACTTTCAATCTCATCATCAGAAAATATAATATCAACATGTTAAAATAGGATGTATTCTAGATAGTCATAATGGAGGTGGATTTCCTCAGACAAATTACACTTAGTTTTTAAAAACACTCTCCCTTTGGAAATCATGTGAAAAATCCTAACATTGATAATATTTTCTTTTCCACAAACATTTTATTGTTTAAATATTTTCTAATTGTTTTAACACCAGGCATTGTGAAGCAGAGGAAGAACAGGAATATAACACTCAGTCCATCTCTAATGATTCTGTGTCAGCTAACCAATAATTAAAGGTGAACTGCACCTTTGATAAAGAACATGCTAAAGGATAGAAAATAAAAGACTGTGAGAAAGAACAATAGAACGAAAGCTTAATCACTGAAGTCTATGAGAATTTCCCTACTGTATGCTTGCCTGCCTTATTATCAACCTGCAAGTTTGCCTAACCATTAAATATTTTAACTCAATTTGAACCAAAAGTATATGTCATCTAATGTCTGTCAGTCATACCAATACTTCAGATAAAAGTTCAAGAAATCCATCTATAGGCACATGTCAGACAATCTGTTTTGCCTTTTAAAGTCAACTAGGTCTCTAGTCATTAGGGACTGGAGCGGTCTCTGCAGCGACAGATGTGATATTCTTTCAGTAACTTCTGTCATCATTAAATAAGATTCCTTTGAATTGATAGCTGAGAAAAACTAAATCCTTCTGCATTTCTTCCATTCAGAATGTCATGGTGGCAAGTTTCTACGTTTCTACATTCTACAAATTATGTGGAAAAAAAAAACCTCATCAACTTTAATTTTGTAGAATGATTTTTCCTCTTAATTTTGTAGAATGATTTTTTTAAAATAATACTAAGCATGTTACTCCTCTGCATGCTTCTGCTTTTCTTCTTACTCATCTCTTTTTTTAACTCACCAGAAAAACTTAATATGGTTCCATTTTAACATTAAAACAATTTCTACCTTCAGTTATTTGTAAGTAAAAAAAAAAAAAAAAAAAAAAAATATTGATTCTGACAGTGGTTGATTGGGTTTAGGTTTTAAAATACTAATTTTACCTGAAATATTTACTTATATCTTGTCTTAAGTTCTAATGATATCGATATATGTGGGAACATGGTCTTTAGACGACTGTGGTGTTAAGGAAGCATATGGCATGCAATATGTTAGAAACATCTTGATGGTGGAAGTATATGAATTGTGAAAAATACACAAATTTGTAAAATGCAGATGCTTTGTTTTCAGTAAATATTAGCTATCTTCAAATTTAGATTATGAGGTGGCCTTTCAAAAAGCAATCAGATAAATGAGAATATTTAGACCTGTGGACACTATAAACACAGCCAGATCCATGCTTCCTTTCAAGTGGATGGATCCTTGAGATACAGATTGCCTAATGCTTTATAACAAAGAAATCTGTCTTAGATCAACACCAATCCAAGAGAGACTACTAACTCACACCTTGCAACACAGGAACACAATCATTTCTGCTTGCAGTAAAAAGTAAGCCATTTAGTTGTAGGGTTTTTTTGTTTGTTTCCAGCAGTGTCCAGCGATAGGACAAGGGGCAAACTGAAACTTAGGAAGTTCCATTTGAATACCAGGAAGCACTTCTGTGCTATGCAGGTGACAGAACATTGAAATAGTTTGCCCAAAGGGTTTGTGGAGTCCTCCTCTTTTGAGACCTTCCGAAATTGTCTGAATATTGTTGTTGGCAACCTGCTCTGGGTTGCCCGTTTGGGTAGGGGGGCTCCACCACATGACCTCCAGAAGTCCCTGCCAACTTCAGCTACCCTCTGATTCTATGAGGACCACTCAGCTGAACTGTACAGAAATGTGTGAACAGTTCACAGCCAATTCAGTCCTAACACAATTTTGCCAGGCAAGAGTAGTTTCCCTGAATTGCTGGGTGTTTCCATATCTTAGTTCTAGGTGACCTGTGAAGTCTTAGGTTGATACATGAACACTCACAATAAAGTATTTTTCTTGAAACTGGTGCAACACATTTCTGACACCCAAATGGCTCTCTATGGATTTAGCTTGAGTCTGGTATGAACTGCAGTAAAATAGTGCTAATAAATTTTGCTGAACTGAAAATGATTATTACAACACTGCCCTGCTTATACCTAGTTTGTTTCAGCCGAGCAGTGGATTAGAGGTTTCCAATCCTAAACATGAATTGAAAGCCTGAAAGACCCCACTTCTGTTTTTCAGGCATTTGTACTTCTACTTTATGTGCTCAGGTGGTAGAAGCTATCTTGGCTAAGAACTGGGCTCAAGTTTAGGCTCAGGCTACCTAGCCACTGTCCTCAGTATGTCAGTTAACAGGGAACGTACACTTCCAGACATGTCTTGGGGAATTCACCCTGAAAGGGGAATCCAGAAGCCACAATAGTTTTTCTCTTTTAAAATGTGGAAAGTTGCTAGTGCCTTATGTTAGACTGGGAAAAACTCTACACGCAGTAGGAAGAAGTCACCATGCTTTGCAGGTGCCAGGAAAGTCTTATATTGCTGTTAACTCCCTAACAAACACAGCAGAACTGCTAGACTATAAGCGAAGGAGTAATAGGAAAATTATCTCTGTCAGAAAATGTGTCAGGAAATGGCAGATGGCAACCATGATGGCAGCTATGATAATGAAAATGTGGTGGGATTAAATTGCACTCTCTCACTTTTTTGCTTCTGATGTTTCTTTCTTACTCAGATTGTGGCACAGTGAAAATGAAGGAATAGTTTCTGCTTGCAGCACTATGCAGTTTGGTTCGAGTTCAGATTGCTGCGCCTTTCACAAAACCAGTGGTAGCCTATGAAACATTTTCAATCAAAATATAATAGACTTAAGAACCAAGTTAAAAAATGCTCTGTTCCTGCTCAGTGCAAATGATTGACGTGCCTCACTAATTGGTTTGCTAAACTACTACTGCAAGATTTAAATACCTCATGAACTTTTAAAAGAAAGTAACAGTGTTGCACCATTAGGACTTAATAACATGCATTTTTGAGGTTCAGGAAAACACTTAAAAATGTGTATCCCAAAGTGTTTCTATGAAAAGTAATTGAAAATGGCTCAGTTATAAAAATCTTAAATTGAAAAATAGTCTGTGTGATGGAGTATAAAAGATAATGATAAACAAGAATTCATTACGCAGGAGTCATCCAGCAGGATCTCTGGGGATTAGTGTCACAACACACCCTTACTAACATTTCCATTAGTAGTATAGACGTAATGAAGATGTTAGTGATGTTTGTGTATGGTACTTCATACTAGATTAAGATTTTTGAAACATATAGTGAAGTGAAAGACCAAAGGAAAGTGATAGAAAAGTGATAGATTAGTGAGGTGATAGATCAAGCGTTAACAAGTTAATTTCTTCCACATATTGCTGGGGGAAACAGGCAGCATGAGAGAAAATGGAAACTGTATTCTGGTTTTGGTTGGGATAGAGTTAATTGTTTTCATAGTAGCTGATACAGTGCTGTGTTTTTGGGTTTTTTTAGGATAATAATGTAGTTAAGACACTGATATTTTAATTGTTGCTGAGCAGCGCCTACACAGAATCAATGACTCTCCTGCTTCTCATGTTGCCCTGTCAGTAAAGACTGAAGATGCACAAAAGAAGCTGTGAGGGGACAGAACCAGATCAGCTTCCCCAAAATAACCAAAGGCCATCCCACACTTTATGTTATCGTGGTGAACAATAAAACTGAGAGGCCTGCTGTAAGGGGACTGGCTGGTCATTAGCTGGTGATCAGGTAGTATTTTGCTTTACTTGAGTCACAGAATCATTAAGGTTGGAAAGACTGCTGAGAGCTACTCCAACCATTGATCCACATTTGTGCCTGCTCTAGACCATGTCATTCAGTGTGACATCTACCACTTGCTTTTTATCCTTTTGAGTTTTCATTTTCCTTCTCCTTTCTTATTAAACTGTCCTTATTTCAACCCCCGAGTTCTCACATTTTTGCCTTTTTTAAATTCTCTCCCTTACCCATTTTGTGGAACTGAGCAAATGACTGTGCTGCTTAGCTGTTTTCTGGGTTAAGTCACAAAACTTTGCAACCAGAACTCAATTATGGAAATTTTACAACCTTAATAAGATAATATGTACAGAAAATTACTTTGCAGGGATAAACAGGTAAAGAAGATGGGGAAAAGAAAAGTATCACAGTAGTTTTACATCTACTCTTAGCTGGTTTTTCTTACCATAAAGAAGCGGACCTGATCAGAGATCATGAGGTTGATCAAAATTGCCTAGTGGATATTCAGAAATTTCTCCTGATAACAGTAAATGCAAAATTACTTGAAGACACTGTGAGGCAATACTGTAATATTTCCAAAAAGGAACTGGGAATATTGTTGTGACAAAATAACTACAAGACATTAAATTTGACAGTGCAAAGTCACTCTGGAACAAGCATGCTATAACATTTGAATATATCACTGTTACTGCTTGTACTAACTTTTCATATTCATAGGTAGTACCGAGGCTTGATATCTAGTGAAGACAAAGGATTTGAATGATCTGTTCTTGTTCTTCTTTGAAATAAGATCTTCAGTATCAGATTCCTTATTGAAGCCAGTACTTTCTAACTACTGCCACCAGTAAGGCTGAAATGCTGACATTAACAGCTGGAGCAGCTGAAGTATTTCCAAGCCCAGAAAAACGTGCTCATGGTTTTCTTAGATAAGCCACCTGAACTGTCTGTCCTTTACTCAGTGAACCCAGCTGCAGTACAAGCACAGTAAATCTAGTATAAACAGAAACAGCATGCATAGGTGAGTGAGTGTGTGGTACAGAGAACTGCAGCAAATAAACTCATGCTATTTTTATTTACACTAATGGAGTGTATCAGTTGAAATGAACTGTCACAGTTGTTGTTGTTGTTGAGGGCGCGATGCATGAAATGCAAGTTATAAACAAGTCCCAAACAGCTGAAATGAAAGCCCATGCATTGCAGCAGAAGGAAGTAATATTGATGAAATTACTCCCATTGAATTTATTCTAACATTTATTGTCTAATGGCAAATTAGTCAAGCAAGTTATAGTTAATTTAATTTTATGGTTGTTTTCTTTATCAAATCAGTACTGAATAAGATAACTCTTGGCTAAGTTCCTTATTCATAGATGTGTAGTTGAATGTTCCCATTTAGCAAACAGTTTATGAATGTGAAGGAAAATATTTGTAAACTGTATGTCAGTATTTTAGCAGTAGGAGAATTTTTCTTTGATTGAATGGTACATAATATCCTCTTCTAATTGGAGGCCTTTGCAGTTCAGTAGAAGACTGTGGTTCTTTTAACATCTCCATTAATAGCATTTAAAATGTATGATTAACTGCCTTTTTGTTAGCTTCACATTATTTTTACCATGATGCAGTTACAACAAAGTTCTCCACAGAATGTAAGCACTGTAACTTCATTATTAGTTATGCTAGCATGGCTATGACATGTGCTATGAAGAAAAGGAAAACAGAAGGAAATTTTACAACACTGCAGCAGCTCTTTTGGAGTCCAGATAGGTGCAGTCAATAGAGTAAAATGAGTAGGCTCAGTTGAAATGGGTCGAAATGAAAAGCTTTAATCTGAAATATTATCACTTGCTCTCTACTGACAGCCTCAAGTTTGTTCCATGTACTCATTTTTTGCTTTATTTATTGATCTCAAGGTTGCATTAAGACAAATCAAAACTTATACATGCCTGTTATGTCAATTCCGCACTGCCATCACCTCTGCTCCTGATCAGTGTAACAGCAGATGGACTTCTCCATATTTTCTGAAGGGAAGGAGAGATGTAGCAATACCCCTGCCCATCTATACCAGAAAGTCTGTCACAGCTGTTATTCTGCAGCTTCTTTTGGATGCCGCAGCTTCCTTGTGAAACAGTAGGAAATGTTCCCTCCTCTCCCCTTTGTGCAGTAGGGAAGTCCCAGGCTACCCTCCTACATGGCAGTAAGGCACTTCCTGAGGCAAAGCATTGCCACCATGAATAGCAAACAGAGTCTGCTTTAGTGATACCAGGCAGCATTGTCCCTGGCTCTGGTGCTTGCTATTCTTCTTTTGCCTCATGTTGACTGATGGCTATGAATTTCTGTCATTATGACAGCTATGCATGATAGGGGTTTTCATATTTTTCTTCCTGGAGCAGAAGGCTGGGGGACTGAATTTCTTTTCTAAAGAAAAGTGGGCTACTGGCACAGTCTGTCCACATCAGTCTCCAGTTGATATAGAAAACTGAGCTGTACTGATATACAAAATGGAGCTGTCCCATTCTTGGTGAGTCCTTTCTGACACCACACAATGTAAAATCAGTTCTGTGGTGTTTGTGATATCTGTGGTGCTTAGGAAACAAGAATCCTTGCTAACACTTGCAAAAACATGTCCTGGTGCTGTGAAAACATAATGAACCACTTTAAACCTTGGGACACAGCACAATGGAAAAAGTGGTCAGGAGATGGTCATTTCACCTTGCAATGTCTCAAAATTTCAATCACTTAATTTCTTATGCTATTTCCCAGAACTTTGGGGCTGAGAGGAGCAGCAGAAACATACACTGCAACCTCTTCACTACCCAGCAGCAGCGAAGTCACTGAGCATCAGCAGTGTAAAGGAAATTTTATGCAGAAGTCTTGTATTCAGAGCAGTAAGGTTTAGTCAACTTTATGTTCTTTATAATGCTTAAATCAGTCTCAACAGCAAACTGCTCTTGCCTGTTGCTGGTTCTCCTTAGAGAGCAGTGTAATGTAATGTAACTCACTGTTGGTCTCATGCCTATTCAAAGTTTGAGGGAGCACTTAAGCCATTAGGAAGTTCTGCTCTTCACTGAGCTCCACAGCAGACAAAGCAGGAGGCGATCTTGGCTGCCTCTCCCAGTGCAGGGAGAGATGGTGACCTTACCTCCCATCACCATCAGGCCCTGCATCTAGTCTACAAGCTTTAGAGGAGAGGCCTTTTGCTCTCATTGATTCTGACATCTCTCCTCACTGCTAGCTGGCAGTCAGCTGAAGGCAGGTCTGAAAAAGAGAGGTGATCAGAGGGATTCAGAAGTAAAACAGCAATACAAAACTTTGAGAGAAAGTGATTTTTCAGTGTTTTGTCTGGAAATAAAGATGTCCTTCCTTCGAAACACCTTCCTAACAGAGCGTTAGGAGTTCACTCCATTGCAAACAGCTAACATCCTGGACAAAGTGTACTGGGGCCCCCAGTACAGGAAAGATGTGGAGCTCTTGGAGAGGGTCCAGAGGAGGGCCACTAAGATGATCAGAGGGCTGGAGCACCTCTCCTATGAGAAAGGTTGAGGGAACTGGGCTTGTTTAGCTTGGAGAAGAGAAGGCTTTGAGGAAACCTCATTGTGGCCTTCCAGTACTTCAAGGGAGTGTATAAACAGGAGGGGGATATGTTTGTGAGGGTGGATAGTGATAGGACAAGAGGGAATGGCTTTAAACTGAGACAGGGGAGGTTTAGGTTAGATATTAGGAGGAAGTTCTTCACGAGGGTGGTGATGCACTGGAACAGGTTGCCCAAGGAGGTTGTGGATGCTCCATTCCTGGAGGCATTCAAGGCCAGGCTGGATGTGGCTCTGGGCAGCCTGGTCTGGTGGTTGGTGACCCTGCACATATCAAGGGGGTTGAAACTAGATGATCACAGTGGGCCTTTTCAACCCAGGCCATTCTATGATTCCGTGATTCTGTGAAAGTCTTGGAAGTGCTTGCCATCATGTTCTGGATATGGAGTACAGGCTTATCACCCATTAGACACATCAAAGTCAGCCTTTTGCACTGAGAAGTCTTCCATCTACTTTGGCTGTTCCAGAGCTGAAGGACAGGAAGACTCAATATGTCAGCCTCTCCTTCAGAAGAAGGCACAGAGAGTGCTGGCCTCAGGCAGCAGAGATGCTCTGTGATTTTTCCATTTTAAAATAATAAAAAATCCCCAAATGAAAAACAATCCCCAAAATTAAATGAATATTAAACCTCCTGAAGTTCTACTGACGTACTGACATTCTAAATAAAGTTGTTTTTTTGTTGTGTTCTATTTTTATGTGGTATTTTACAAAAGCAAGACTAAGTGCTAACGTTTAGCCAACTGTTCCAACAATATTATGTTCAGCAAAACATGCGGCATCTTCCCTTGGCTTTACAATTATTTGTTGCTAGAATATAATTAATGAATTGGATCTTGTAATTACCAATGTGAAGAATGTATCTTTTGTTGTAGGAGGAAGGGAAAGTAATCCTTTCCAAAATCTTGTAAAAGGGTCTTATGTTAGATGTACAAAAAATTGCAGCTGTGACAGGCTGAGACTATATAGCCCAAAGCCAGTGCCTGTCATTGTATGATATGTGAGCATAACAAAGACTCCAGCTGGCTTCTATCAGGGCTAATAGAGGCATTTTGGCTCATCTACCTGGTAGACCATTTGTCAGGTTGTCACTTGTCTGTCCTAACCTTGAAGCTTCTTGGTTCTTTTATTTCTCAGTGTCTTCATTTTCTTATTCTGAATTACACCAAATGTCTATTAAAACTGACTGCTCTCAAATCAACAGGATGCGTGCTAAGACCTATGAAGAATTAAGTTAGGGATAGTGGAAGGGACAACATTTTTCTCTCTCATACATGCATTCTCCCAACAGCTGGGGGCTATTAAGATTCAGAAGTATGAGACATTAAAAGATTTTTATTAGCTGGTGGCAGTGATTTGGAAACTCAATGTTAGTTGGTGTACAGCATGTCTCTGCTGATTCACTAATGTTCTAAGCTATTATGTCAGCTTTCAAATTTAGTTTGTGAACATTTATGCCAAGAAGAGCACTCCATTTCAAAATGCTTTTTTAAAAAAATCAGTTTTTAATGGTATGCATAGCTACAAAAAACATTGTTGTATTACCTTGTTAGGTAAAAAAATACTTGTATTTCTTCTCCTGAGACATGGTGAGAAGAGTAGTCAATTTTACAGTGCTGACATCAACAGATTAGCATTGGCTATCAGGATTTTAATGCTGTCATGAAAATCACTGCAGAATACTTATTGTTCTGCTCCATGTTTGTGTGTGCTTGAGCTGTACCAGTTCAAACCAATGTCAGTGTAGTCTGTGCTGAAAATCGACATGCTGTTGCTTTTCACCATCTCTGTGAAAAATTGTGAGGTGGTCTCACAATTGACTTAAAACATGCCAAGAGTTGCTCTAATTACAGATGATTAAAGCATTGCACACAGGATTGAGTATGTTCTCTTCCCCTGTTGCATCTATACTGTAAATGCTAGAATCATATAATAATCATAGAACCACAGAATGGCCTGGGTTGAAAAGGACCACAATGATCATCAAGTTTCAACCCCCCTGCTGTGTGCAGGGTCACCAACCACCAGACCAGGCTGCCCAGAGCCACATCCAGCCTGGCCTTGAATGCCTCCAGGGATGGAGCACCCACAGCCTCCTTGGGCAACCTGTTCCAGTGCATCACCGCCCTCTGTGTGAAAACTTCCTCCTAATATCTAACCTAAACCTCCCCTGTCTCAGTTTAAAGCCATTCCCCCTTGTCCTATCACTATCCACCCGCATAAACAGCCGTTCCCACTCCTGTTTATATGCTCCCATCAAGTACTGGAAGGCCACAATGAGGTCTCCTCAGAGCCTTCTCTTCTTCAAGCTGAACAAGCCCAGTTCCCTCAACCTTTCTTCATAGGAGACGTTCTCCAGCCCTCTGATCATCGTAGAAGAAGACCACTTTATTACAGGTAAGCCCAAACCTTTATATTAGAGCATTTATCCATATCTTTTCAGCACTACTGTGTGCAGGGCTGAAGCTAGGGAACAGAACTGAGGCTGTTTATGTCTTAAATGCAATCAACTTTAAATTCTGCTGCTAATAGATCTTGCACTGTACCTTTTTAACAGTACACAAAGCTAACTGACATTTGCAAAGGAAATACAGTGATCCCAATCTAAATATCCCAATCTAAAAGGGGAAAGCAAAATAAAATACAAAAGGAATCTGATATGAATAGATGTGTGAATGAAGCAGGATTGACAGGTAAGAGTATAATGGGATAACACAGGAACTGCCTTTTTAATGAGAACTTTTCCCAAGACAGCTTATTCTTCTCTTGACTTTCTCAGTTACTTTCAGTATAACTATCTTCTTGTAAACAGATAACTGCAGGAATCAATATTGCAGTTGTTCACATAACATTGTGCTGAAAATACTCATTTACAAAAGTCAGATGTAAACAGAGAATCACTTAATAAATCAAACTATTTTTTCCTAAGGTAGAAGAGCTGAGATATCCCTCACAGATTGCTGTATGCTTGCAATTTGGAGAATGGAACTCAGTAAATTATCTGTCATTTAGGGAATCCAGTGAAGCAAGAAAGTGAGGTCTTCAAGGTATAGAGAGGATTGCTGTGAGAATAGTCAACAGAGAAATCAAGGCAATCTGGTATGGAAGCCATACAGTTATAACTACTATTTAATTACATAGTTCTCTCCAGAAACCTACATCATCATGGACAGAGAGGGGTCGTATTTTCAGACACCTCTGATAATTTTGTGTGAAAGCTTTAGGTTGAGGTACTGCAACCTCAACACCTTTGCCCCTACAAGGGGTTATTTTAGGCATCTGTGTAAAAACCTGTAAGTGAATTAGTTATGTGAACTCTTTTCATAGAGAGAGAAAAGCAAGCATTTCTAGGTCTATGTCAGAAGTCCACATTAAGAACAGATGGACTTTAAAATGAAACAGAGGGAAAAAGGTAACCAGGTTGTGGAAACAGGAAAGGGTTTGCTTACTGAATGAAAAGAGTGTCCCATAAAATCATGCTATACTAGTGCACAGCTGTAATGATTGTTAGAGGAATTTTATTGGAGAGCTTCAGTGTAATCAGTGTTTAAAGATCTCCAGTGATAAGTTCTGCAAAAAAAAAAAAAAAATTGCTCTTGCAGCTTACATCCCATCTGAACAATGAAGAAGTGGTAGTTACCCTGGGTCCTGAATTTAATTAAAAGTTGAATGTATAAATCTTAATGTGCGTATAATAAATTTTAGATGTAGTAGGTAACTTCACTGATATAGAACAACAATTTCATTTAGATGTAATGATACAGATAAGATTACCTAAGAGGATAAGTCACTATGATGAAAACCAGTAGCAGGCTAATAACAGCAGGAGAGAATTTTTCTCCTGCTTCATTGGAGAGGCAGAAACATTGTGGCTGGTTTTGGGGGAAAAAAAAACAAAAAGGAACTGCTTTAGGTTAAATAAAAAGACAAAGCAGAATGATTTAATTTGAGGTTTTTGTTTCCAAGTGCCTCTAAGAGAGGAAAGTGAAGGTAGAAAACAATTTTGACACTTCTCCTATTGGGCCCAACTTTGGGTAATTTCATCAACATAGTACACTAAGCCTTTGTAAACTGAATTCCTGTCTGCTGATGTCACGGAGTTGACCAGATCAATCTATGCCCGTGACAGGGGCAACAGGCCTCTGCCCTCCCCCCCCACCCCAGTCCCACAAAAATGGGAAGGAAGGAAGGGAGGAAAAGAACAGCGGCAACAATCTATGGAGGAAAACTTATTTTACTATAATATTGGAATACAAGATAACACAATATATACAATTTAATTGAAATTGGGATTAATAAATCAGACAAGATGAGAGAGAGAGAGTTCCCGGGGCCGAGTCAAACCTGAAAAGCTTGGAACGGCTAGGAAAGCACCTCCAGCACCCAC
>NW_024885532.1:10177715-10269201 GCF_019232065.1 Centrocercus urophasianus
CTGGGATTGGGGCAGTGACACTTTAATGCCCCGTACACTACATGATGTTTTGATGTGGAATACTGAAACCCCAAAACAAAAAAACATAGAACCATGACAGCTGATAAGCACTCTGATAATGGAAACTTACAGATAACAGAATAACAGTCCTGTTGAAAATGAGAACTATGAAATCTACAATGCAATGGGGTCCAACATGAGGTTCCTCTCACACACAGTTCCCCAGACTATTCCTTAAGAGACTAAAGCTTAGATGGCGCCATTCTGTTACATCTTAAAAAACAATTACAATAAAAACCATGTATAGAAAACAGGTGAGATGTGAGGCACTGAACAAAGCTGCACTGTGATTTTAATTTAAACTGTAGTCATTTTGAATACGTATTACATGAGTTTTCCAGACAATGTGCTTTGTCAGTGAAATCATCCGCGGTCAAAAAATGAAAGCTGTATTTGGCCAACAGTGTTCCACTAGTTGCATGACAATTAGTAGAAGCTAAGCGAAATTTCACCTTGCCCTTTTTTTATTTCTAAGGCAATGAAACATGACAATTACTTGTGTTGTTTATAGATGGAGAGTTTCTTCACCACGATTGCCTCTGGTATGGTGAATGCTTTCCTCACTCTTCTAGCTGTACCCCCCAGATGCCTCTCTGGTTTTGTGCTTAAATCCTAAATCTCTTTGAATAGATTCAGAACCATGACGATTCTGCAGAATAGAGTCTACAAAAGTAACTTGTAACTTTTTAAAAAAGCATAGAAATCTAAAGTGTTCAACCTGGCATCTGCATTGACAGCTTTTAAGAGTGGGTTCAGGCCTTATATTCCATCGTT
Source organism: Centrocercus urophasianus (assembly GCF_019232065.1). Lineage (NCBI taxonomy): Eukaryota > Metazoa > Chordata > Aves > Galliformes > Phasianidae > Centrocercus > Centrocercus urophasianus. Next base: position 10,178,550 of record NW_024885532.1, read on the forward strand.
TCATCACATGAGAATCAGCTACCATCTGATTGCCATTGATTTGCTAGGACTCTAAATTAATCCTGCAAGACAACCTCAATCAAATTAACATCAGTAAGTTTTGAATTGCAGTTCAGTTAACAGTAAAGACATTTGCGATAAAGGAAGAAACATGTACATGTTTTGGGCTGTTCTTAAAGGCCTTATTAAAAATCATGCCTAAGATTCTGTGCAACCCTTCACCTGACAAGCAGGTCTCATAAAAGAGAACCCTGAGAAGCACTGCAAGTAATTAAAAGATAAATGATTGTCTGTTGTGTAACTTTGGTAAGTTCAACCAAATGTGGGCTAAATACAGAACATAACTGGAGTTGCATATCGTTCTAGGAGAAAGGGAGAGAATTCTCTACTTGCCAGTTCAGCAAGTGCTGAATCAGTAGGGTAGGTTCTGCTTTCTCACTCTTATTGATGATGGCTTTATTTGACAGGGGCTCGACTCTTCAGGTAGATAGAACCAAAGTCTGAAGTTGCGATGTGTGTGGCAAACACTGCGGGACGAACAAAGCTATGGCAGAAACTTAAGCTGTTGGTGTACAGTAGTAGGGTTTCAAATACATCAGTTACATAGACACACATCTATGATGCAACTACAATATTTTTTTCTTTTTTTCACATTTATTTAGAATTATTAAAAAAATATTACAGTTGTTAATATTTCCTCAAGTAGTGCTACCTACAAGAAAAATACCTTAGCAGATTAAAGAACCCCTAATGCATGCTTGAACATCCTTTTTCTATCTTTCTTAGGCGTTGAGATTCTGTCTTGGCATAGAAACTACATAAAATCACTGTGCCTCTTAAATCACTTGAAGACCTCCAAGACAGAAATAGCTTCAGTGTGAATGTTGGAAGGGTCTGTGCAGCTGTGTGGCTGCTTTATGTGATGTGACCTGCAGAAGATGCACTGAATTGGTGTTGAGGACCACTCCTCCAGTTTCCTTCCATGTTGGCACACATCTGCTTTACAACCTTTTCCTTTAGCCAATTCACACCTCTTACAATAAAACAAACCCACTAAAGTGCATGTAAACCTGTGTGCTTCAGTTGTTTCCAAATAGAAAATGTGCAGACAGTGATCAGAACCTAAACAACTCTTTGTTAATAGCAGTATAAGACTAATCACTAGTATTTACAAAATCTCCCATAACCAAGCCACGTTGATGTCTAGAGCCAGTATATTAGATTTCCAGCTGCTGTAAATGGGAGTTGTTTCTCAGCATTTAAGTAGAAATGTATTGATTTACTCTTATTGCAGATCTGGCTCAACACATCTACTTGCTACTGTGCTAACGATATTTCATGAATAAAAACGTTGGGTGGCAGCAGATGATGAAATCCGCAGGATTTATATTGGGCTCTTTTCTTTCAAAATGAACTGCAGAAGCCAAATGTCTTGTGATTCACATCCTAATCCTCAGAGTTCTATATCACTACAAGGCTTTGAATGCATAACATTTTCTGAATCAGGTAGTTAGCCTACCTATTCTCTGGAATCTTCTTTAAAATCATTAAACACATTTCAACTCTGCAGCACAAAGAGGAAAAAATCAAGGCTGTTAAGCAGCCTATGTTGCTGCAGTGTCTAAGCTTCCTGTAAATTTGCCTGGATTTGAAAGAATGTCTGGGAACAAAGATCTTTGTGTTGGCTTTGATAATGCTCTTGTACAAGCTTTGGACACATGTCAGAAAGTGAAACCCTATAGCAGAAACATTAGTACTGAATGTGGCTGCTCTTTTAGGAGCTGTAGGGAAGAACTGTGGGCTCTGAGGGCTTAAGCCTGCAATTTTCTGAGTGTTTCGCCATGTGGATGACTGCCATCTTTTCACATAGTGTTCAGTGAGAGCAGAGGGTGCTGGCACTTCCAAGAGATGTAAATACCTTAGAGAACTGGGCTGTTATCTTCAGTCAAGACAAATAACCAATGGAATTTTTAATGTGAGTTTGACTTCATCAAAGCCACAAGTAGGGGAAGGGACATATTAATCACAGAATCACAGAATTGTAGGGGTTGGAAGGGACCTCCAGAGATCATCGAGTCCAACCCCCCAGTGGACTCCCAGTGGACAACCATCCAGCAGTGATTTAGTAAATAGAAGGCCCCAAGGCAGATTTTCCCATTTTGTTTTTGTTACTTTGTTCTTCTCAGGCATCACAGATTAGCTTTTAAAATCAAGACCTATTTTCAGCACTCCTGTATCTCCCACTCTATGATGCTGTGCAGAGACTCGTGTCTGGAAAATGCCTGTGCCAGTCCTTATTGAGAGCTCTAGACAGCTAATACTAGGGTTGTCAGTGAGAACATCTTGGTGCAGAATGATGCCTGAGTCACAAGAGTATACCATGATTATTTTGTGAAAATGTAAAAAGAAGATGGGAACATTCATGAAGAATTTGAAGTTGATAAAATGTTCAGCTACCTGATTTGCAGAAGAGCCTGGGATGCAGTGATGTCCCTGCAGCATACTGTGGTAGTTACATTGGGTTTCAGGTGTGACAAGCATATGATATATGAATTGCATTTACTTTGAAATACACAGAGAATAAAAGCTAAGTATATTATTTTCCACTTGTTTTCTCTCTACACTGTGGACTGGCACTGTGTTGCAGACTGAAACATCTGGTGTTTGCTTTCTGGCTTGCATGGGGAAAAAAAGAAAAGAAAGCAGAAAGAAAGCAGATAGAGCATTAGCATAATCCAGGGGTGTCATTCAGAGAACTGGATAATATTTCCCAATCCTTTGTCTCCAATTGCTCTAGAAGAATCAATTATCATCACCACATGGCAAGCATCAACAGCCATAAGCAGAGAAATTTAGGCCTGAACAGCCCTTGCAGATGTATGTAAATCATAGACTTCTGCTTCATGTATTCCCCCCTAATTCATGCTGAATAGGAGATATCTCAAAAGGCACTGGGAATAAGGTTTTCATGTCTCAGTGGGTGCACAAGGACCAATATGCCTCTGCAAAGATGATAAGAAATCTATATGCAATGGATAGTGCAGACTTCAGTTCAAAATGTGTCTGAGAGCCATAGGTCAGTTATTTTTCAGGGCAACCAGACAGTTTTTGGAAAGCCCAACAGCTGGGGCTGCCAAATACTCATTTCTGATGCAGGCTGAGTTCAGTCACCCCTGAGCAGGGCAGCCTGATGTGACATATTTCAGACCCTATATTTGCACAGTTGACTCATGCCTCTTCTGAGAAAGTCTGTATTCTTTGCACAGTATGTGCCTTTCCACACACTGTACATGCAACACAGGCTTGTTCTGGGCCACTTCGCTGTCCAGGAAGGCACAGATCTCCAGTGAGCTCTTTCTCTAGGACCTCCAAATTCTTAGGAAAGGCCTGGCATCTGGCCACATATGGAAATACAAAAAGGTCAGCTTCCAAATTTCCTTTGCCCTTCCAAATCTCACTGGATATCTTTATTCATGCATCTGATGCTCTAAAATAAAAACTCAAAAATAAAAAGGTGTATGCACACTAAGAGATTAAAATGTCTTAATAGATCTGAAATATTACCATGGCTTGTGAATTTAATCAATAGTAATTATTACAGAAAAATAAGCAAAAGGTTGACAACATGGCGTCAAGACAGTGCCTAGCAGTAGCTGATACCCCATTTCAGTCATTTTCTCTCACAGTCTTTTAATCTCACCCATTTCCTGAAGTACACAAGGAACTAGCAGGATAAGTAAAGGTAGCTTAGGAGGTATGGATTATTGCCATACAACAATGTATTGGCCCAAAAGATTACAACATCTTAGGAATCACTTGTCCAGAACAAAATTACTGCTGGTTAATGATAATCTCTCATTCTTTATAATTTTATTTTCATAAAAGCACATTAAAATATTATCCATGTTATCAACTATTTACTTCACTTCGAAGAACAGAATAATTTTCAAATTACAAACGGTTAAGCAATAAGATCTTATTAAAGAACATAACATTTGAATTTTAAACAGACAAAAAAAAAGTTTCTTAAATTTTGGATTTGGAACAAACAAACAAACAAAAAAAACCAAGAATAAAATCAGAAAATTAGAAAAGGAATGTTTACCAAAGAATTTCAGCCTGGAGGAAAACTGAACTGAAGCACAGATCCACAAAAGCACGAATTTACAGTGAGACAATTGAAATTGCTTTGCATACAGTTTCTCTAGAGACTAATTTGTGTGTGGATGTTGAACAAGGTTCAGCAGGATTAAGATTCAAGATAAGTAACTTTAGACAATATACATATACAATTTCACAGTCTGAGGACTAGATTCAGATGAACACTTAGTTATCTACTACCACTGGAAGTGTCCTAGAGTATCCAGACATGTGCTTGAGCTAGAAGATAAGGCATGGGACCTAAGCATAGACACCAGTCTGTAGGGTATCCTGCCTAGGCAGGATACCAAGATATCTGCATGATGTTTCTGGTTTTGATGCATTAATGATAAGTGAGCTGCACCTTTCTGAAGTCGAATTTAAGAATCTGGCAAGGTACTCTGAAATGTTTAGGGTGAATTCTGATGCTCTATTTAGTTGCCTGTATCTCAAATATCCCACTGTGCTTCCAGCTCCTCCTTCAGAAAGACAAAAAATCTTCAGAAAGTCTTCCCTATCATATCTGCCAGATTCATGAGTATGTCTTGAACAGTAATGTTGCAACAGATGGCTATGTTTGAGCAACTGAAACAAACTATGGATATTGCTGACTCTAAAGAGAACTTAAACAACTAAGTCATGTGTAAACACCTACACTGAGATGCCTAAGTGGAGCTGTCTGCAATCTGCTGCTGACTCTCACTCAGTAGGTTCAGTGAGTCATCTCCACTTTGAGAAGTCTTAAGGTATGTGCAGAGGATTAGTAGGACATGAGACCTATGGAAGAGCCATGTCTTTCTGCAGAGCAGCTATAGACCAGAAGACCATTACTGCACTAACTACTGTGTTTAGTTCAATTTAGCCCCGAATGCACTCCCTGTGAATAAATAATGGATAAGTAACAGTATTGGGAACAACTTTATCTGGTATTTTGCTAATTGTAGGTGATCTGACAATGGATAATGTGCCTGCAGTATTTCCAGAAGCTTAAAAACTCACAGCAAACAGGAGTTCTTGGCTCATCCAGAAAAGTCTGCTGGATTTCAAGAAAAGAGAGAGCCTTTGGGCAGACATTTGTACCCAAGATGTTGTTATATCTTTTCATTATAGATATCTATTTGTCCCAATTAGTTAAAGCAAGGCCTTTCTTACATTGGGTGAAAAACATGCTGTGAAAGAAGTTAAAACAATACTATGTTTGTTTGTTTAAATACACAGAAAATCATAATCAATACTAGAAAGTAGATGAGACAAAACTGCATCTGTAAGTGACTAAAGACATTTGTGATCTGGTCAAGAAAAAAAGTTAAAAGTGTCAGAGAACCTCATTATTGCATACATGAGGATGACTCCATGTTACTCATATTTGTTCATGAGAAATAGAAGTGACAAATCTACAGACTATGGCAAGAAATCTGCATTTACTCTTTTTTTTTTTTTTTTCTTTGTACTAGATTTGACATTAATGACAACAAACATAAAGTAGCTCGTAAAGTTCTGTGCAATTATTATGTTGACTTGGCAGGAATGCTCAACATTTAGAAACAGGTTGTCTTAAAAGTGGCCATGCTGTCTGGGAGGTATAATAGTTCTGGAAAGATAAATCTCATGTACACATTTCTGTGCATGTACAGAAATGATCTTCCAGCATTATATGCTGAGTGTGGCTGAATCTTACATATGGGGCACCAAGTCAGCCTCTGTAGCCATAGTAGGTTTGGCATGTGAAGATAAGCAGTCATAGCAGATCAGTGGCACAGCACTTGTGCTGTAGACATGACAACTCCTTCAGAGCTGCTATTGCATATGTACTATTTATGAGACACTATGTACAATTTATGGGATACCTGTTTAGCCACTATTTTTTTTTTCAACAGACCAGACTGCTTGGCAATCTGAGCGAACAGCTGGCAGCTACAAAATTATGACAAAAGAAGAGTCCCACATATCTTTTCCTTTATGGTACAGGAGCAGATCATGAATGGGACATGAACTCAACAGACTTATTTATGGAAAAAAAAATAGTTTATCTGTTTACCTACTGCAAACATTTTGGTATATCTGTAATGCAAAAAACCAGAGTGAAAGCTAGATGCACACCTTGTGGTGCTTATGAGCTCTTCCTCAAAATTAGGCTTGCTAGATATGGATATTCAAGTCATAGATAGATACAGATACTTCAGCTGAAAAATATACAGTCTTTTATATCCAAAAGCATTGCCACTGAATATAAGAACTACATAATTTAGCTTCCTCATACGTAAACTGACTTAAATTGGTGGGACTTCAGCATAGTCATCTGCAATATCCCTGACATTTTTTTTTTGCTTTGACAAGAATACTGGTCTTGTATTAATTTGTATTGATTTACACTCTTCCAAGTGCACGTAAAAATATCTGCATTTTGCTTTTTAAATCTTACATTAAATCCAAGTTTCCGGTGAGTTGTTTGATTTTGGTATTGCACTGAAATCTATCCTTCTCAGCAGTGTTTTGCATCTGTAATTGTTAAACCTGACTGTCTGCAGTGTTCCAGAACTATCAGGTTGATAGGAGCCTGGGGCAGAACAAAAAGACTAGGCAAAAACAGCAAATCATAAACAGGTTGGCTTTCTCTCTCAGCTGTTCTAGTTCTTTTCTGTAATGTAACAGCTGTGTTCAGCATGGTAAATTTGAATATGACATGATATATGTAGGAAAAACAGCTCTAATAAATGTACAGAGCTCTTCAAGCTTGAAATCAAATCCAAAATTTCAGCCTGTGTAAGTTAGGCAGTTTTTCTTAATCTCTATGTCAGGCCTCCTGCAAACTGATCCTCCTGAAAGAAGGGTGGTGCTGCATCCAAACGTTACCTAGTCCACACTAACTGTATTGATTCCCTATCATATCTGAGCATGAAGGGATGTGGTAAGGAAAGTCAAAGCCTCATAAAGAAGATGGAGATAGACTGTTGTCAGTGACAGGACACAAGGCACAAGGCACAAACTGAAATACAAAAGTTCATGTTTGAACACGAGAAAAAGCACTGTTACTGTAAGGATGACCTAACACTAAAAAACAGGTTGTCCAGAGAATTGTGGAGTCTCCATCCTTGAAAATATTCAAAACCCAACTGAACATAGCAACCTGCTTTAGCTGACCCTTTCTTTGAGCATTATGGTTGGACTAGATGCTCCTCAGAGGTGCTTTTCAAAATCAGTTATTGTGTGAAACTGTGATTCTGTATTAAGTGCGAAGCAACATCTCCATACAAATATACAGATGAGCTTATAAAGTAGGACCAATTGCCTTTCCAGGGTGTTTGTTTTTCTCCATAGACTTTAAAGGGATTTTGGTCAGCCAGCTTAAATTAGAGATGGGATTTATTTCCAGATTCAGACACTGGAATTCAGTAGACTATACTGTAAGTATTAATGTGTGAGTTAAGTATTGGAGCTTAAAAGCTTTGTTAGTGTTGGGCAGGTGAAACCTTTTACTTTAGCAAATCTGTCCTTTTCTTGGAGAACAAGAGATAGTGAAAGATGAAACTGGGGTAGAGACTGAGCTCCATGTTCAGGGAACTAACTTTATATGACTGTAATACTATTTCAGCTCCAACTACTGTGAGTGGCTCAATTTAGTGTACTAAACAGAAAACATTTGATTCAGTTAAGCACCTTTCCTAATGTATGGTTGCCACTTGAGAAAAGCAGGGATCTCTTGTATGCCAGTTCCATGAAGATGATGATATCTTAGGAAACTGGAGCATCTCAAGTGCTTGTTTCTGATTGCTTGAATCAAGCCTTAGATTTCCATTGATCATAATGGAGCTGAGGCAGTCATATGAAGGGAGAGATTCTGTCATCTAGACATAAAAACTTAGTAATACTTGAAGTATCATAGGATACATTAAAAGTCTGGTCTCTAGGTGCTGTTCCAAAAGGGTGCATTTTTCCCAAAGGTTCTATGTCTCATCTGCCAGATCCATGCAGCTGTTCTGATTAATCTAAGTAATGTCAAACAGCAGTAACTAAGGAACTCTGGAGCTGAATCCAATTCTTCAAGTCCTGCAGATACTTACAATCATTAGATAATTCAATTTAGGATACGTCAATCCAGATTTAATTACAAATATTTGCCAATTAAGTAATAGACACATAACTAGAGATGTCTAGGTCCCTTCAAGTCTTTTCTGCCTAAATATAGGTTTCTAAGGCATTTATTTCTCTGCAGTGACTACGTAGAGAATGTAGGCATCTACTTTTGGTACGGGCATAAGTGCCTGTCTTAAGGTTCACTGGATTCTCTTCCCAGTTACCCACACGTGGCATATGAAGCAAGTGAGATGCTTCAGGGTATGCCATCTGGCATCCAGCTCTCATTCCAGAATAGCACTTCTGCATCCCTGTGTCTCATATGTCCTATCTTGTGTTTGACAGTCCCAGCTGATTGCCCCAGGTATCCTAGAGCATTCCAAATGGTACAAAATAGCATTTAGGCAACAGAACTGATTGCCTACTGTTCTTTTGGTGCTTAATCATAGAGATTTAAAAACTACCAGTTTAACCATAGGCTCATGAACAAAAAGAAAGGCATATTAATACATATAAATGATGGTTAGAAAGTATTACCTTGTAGATATACAGCAATCGAAGCCATAATCTGGAAGTCCATAATGTGATGCTGATGCCTTCTCACTAGATTTTTATCATGTATATATGAGAATGCCATGAAGTCATACAAGAGGTATATGCACATCTAACTATACACAACGTTGGCATAGCGCTCCCTTCCCCCTTCCCCTTTTCCACAATCATTTTAAAAATAACACTGAAATCTCATTTCAACATAAAGACTGAGAAAGCAGACAGTCAAATGACTCCCTCTGTTGTAATGAGCTATAATTTTGTGCACACTTATAGTAGTTCCCAGTGCGGTATTCTGAAAACATTACTCCAGGGGGTCTATATCTGAACAGAAATAGTGTGAGAAATTAAAAGCCAGAGGTAAAACAGCTCTCAACCTTGCTTGGCTATTACAAGTATTACAATATTTTATGCAACTTGATGCAGATGAGGCAGTAGCCTAATATAGCAAAGTTAAAGACAGAAAAGGTAGGAAAAGGACAGAGCTGTAGTCTTAAATCTAATTATGACAGAATGGGTCTATTTTGGACCCATGCCTTATCTGCTAGCTCAAGCAACTGTCTGGGTACTCTAGGCCACTTCCAATATCTGAGGTATCTGAGGGTTCATCTGAATCTAGTCCTTAGATGCTGAAGCTGTATCTGTATTTTGTCTAACGTTACTTATCTTGAATCATTTGTTGACCAACTAAAACATTATTTTGGGGATGGGGAAAAAAGAATAGTAGGCTAAAACATCAGATCCCATTAAGCAGTGACATAATGAAATGTTAATTGTATTAGCACTTACATATTTCAAAGTTTGCAGCTTTTTATGAGGCTCTCAATGACTATTCTTGACCTGTAAGTGGTACCATAGAAAGTGATACTTTTAAAGTCAGAACTGGGAAAAGAAGCAACAAACATTTATGGGGTTATTCTGGTAAAACAACGTAGAGAAAGGCTCCCTTAAATGGCAGTACATGCATCTCTAAATATTCTTCTAATTTCACAAATTTCCCAACCACTACAGACTTTGTACAAACTGTTGGAACAGTAATTCCGTGTAGGTGGAAGGGGATGTTTGCAAAACACGTGAAGTGTCAGTAAAACCTAAACCAAACCAAAATAAAACTAGCTGAACAACTAAGCAAACAAACAAGCAGAATCAGTCCTGAAGAGGGTGTAAAAGTAAACTGCAAAGTACACGCTATTGCACCCCAGTGTTCTTCTGCTGAGCCTATGTCTAGTAATGTCCATGAGGACAACATAGACTGTATGAGTATATGCCCTCTAGGAAACATCTTCTTCAGTTTCTGTTCAGGGACATAACGTTATTTGCAAGCCTCAGTGAAGAGAAAGGTTTGAAATCTCATCTGAATTATAGAGAATCTCTTTTCTGGTCTATCTATGAGGGCTACTCCAAAAGTAATGCCTTCTATTTTATTATGTTAGCCTGCAACATCAGGGGTAGATGTTGGTGGTATGGCAGTATAGGCTGAACCTTCCCACCAGTATTCCATTATATGTTGTTGCTGTATGACAGATGGCAGCAGAGAGACAGTCTGACAGAATGGCATCTGACATGGAAGTGCGTGTGGAGCAAATGGGTGTAAGTGAATTCCTCCATACAAAAAAAAATTGTACCCACTGATGCTTACTGAATCTTACGGAGACCAAACAGCGGACATGAGCACAGTCAGGTGATGCGTGGTGAAACACGCTGGAACAGTAGGTCACCTCCACTTGCAGAGATTTTTACAAGCAAAGCATGCATGCTCTTGTTCACTGCTGGTAAAAATGCACAGATAATGGTGGTGGTTATGCTGAAAAACAATGTTTTTGTTGCCGAGAATTTGTTCTATCAAATAGTGTTACTGTGCTTTTCATATCTGTTGTAGTTTCCAAGGGAAAATACAGGAGATCTTACATTTGAGTGACCAAACATAACATTTTTCTTTCTGAATGATCCATATTTCACTGCTGTAAGTCACCACAGTTTTCAACTATTGGCTCTTGCCTAACTGCCAGCAATCAGTTTCTTACAGTTTGGAGAGATCTCCAAGGAACGAGACACAGGCATTTTTCCTGCTGGTTTGATTAGTCATCTCCAGGGAAGAAAGCCAGCCTCATTAACAAAGGTAATTCCAAGAAGAAAACCTACAGCCTTCCAGCACTAAGAGGGTCCCTAGAACCCTTTTGGAATTTCTGCAGGCAAGAAATTACAGTGCCCGGTTTCACTGAATACATCTGAAATAGTTTAGTGGAGATTTAAGACAGGATATTTTAGAACTCTCTCCATCAGTTTGAAGAGAAACTGATCCAATTAATTCTCAGCTGTTCTTCTACCACAGAAAACACAGGGAATAATCTTAGTTCCACTTCATTTATAATTTAAATGAGTATTTGACTGTTTAAATAAAGCCTTACTTTATTTTTGAAAGTGCTTTATTGTCAATTTAATTGACACTTTAGAATCTGCTGCAAATAGTAGGAAAAATGCTATAAAATAAATGATTTATTAAAATTTAAATAACTCCTTGTTCATAGAAAATTCAACCACACTGTGTATGTCAGGGGAAAAACTGAAATCTGAGTAGTTTCAGGCATGAAAATGACATGGCAGTCTTTCACCCAGCTGCAAGTTCTAGAAGGACCATTTACAGACCTCAGAAATAAAGTTTTGATCTAACAGGAACAGAGAGAAATTCAGTGAATTTATCTCTCTGGTCAATAGACCATAGGTAATAGCAGAATAGCTTTGTATTTTGAGTCTCTTCTGGTCTGAACAGCTTGTCCCCACTTCTTGTCTGCACAGTCCTTGCCTTCTCTTGCTATTACTACAGGCATATAATGCTATGTAACCTAGGAGTGATAGAATGAGTATTCCAGTTAATGCAGGAGTAACAAGCTTTGTTCTCTGCATATTGTTTCTGTCTTTTCTCACCCTTCAGTTTGGAAAAAATCAGGGATGCATGGGATGGAGAAAGAAATGGAAGTTTGTAGTACTTGAGCTGAAGGTTTCAAGGAGGTTTCAGGAAAGAAGGGGTTTAAGCAAGTGGCAGGGAAGTTATTGTAGGGAAGGAAAGTCAAAGAAAGGAAGGAGATGATGCTGTAGATTTCCTGTTCACATGCCCTAAAATTGAGAAGTGCAATTCCTGCCAGTCCAAAGGAGCTCTGATTTACCTCCCCCCCCTCATCTGCCTCATCAAGCCTGATGACAGTTCTTCAGTAATTCCCATGGAGTGCCTCCTTTTACAAGTTCAACCTCACGTCTCAGGTTATTTTGTTCCAGTATTGAAAAATACCACTGCTTTTCCCCATACCCTGTCCCTTTGGTTATCAAGTTAATTAGTCAGCAATATCCGTCCTACTTAATTACTAAGAGAGACATCATCTGCTTCAAAGCTTCTCACCCTTAAGGTATCTATATAAAGAAATGTACACTCCTGTAGACATTGCTTATTAAAAGAAAGTCTGATAATGACTGTGTTGTTCTTGTGGTTGACTCCCCAAGAAGCAACTGAGAGCTCCATACAAAGACTGCAGTATGTAAATTTTAGTTCATTTACTTTCTCTTCACACTGCTGTGTTAGCAGCCCTTCTTTAAATCTGCCTGTCTTTTCAGTACCGAAATGCAGAGGGAAGTGCAGGTGCAAGGGAGACATTAGTGCTGATTAAGTGACTGACAGGTCAGAGGAGTGGGAAAGACACAGAGAAAAAAATATCTCCAGCTTTCGTTTCCCATGATTCTTCAGCCAACAGTTAGAAATGTCTGTTTCCCTGGATGTTGTACTCTGTAGCGCTATAGAATTAAAAATTTCCCTGCTGTTCTATGGAGGAAGCACAAACTTTTGGCAGGAACAGTAGAAAATAGTGCAGCTGATATTTTCTTAAAAAGGTCAAGATATACAAACATAAGGATCATAGGATTAATGATTCCTGGGTACCACCATACTAAGAATAATAACTTTTGTTTTCAATGTGTTAGCATGATGTGAGAATGAAAACATCTGCTTTCAGAAGATATTTATAAGGCTATTGTAACCTAATGTAACGCCACTATTTCAAAGCTCACATTGTAAAACCTAACAGATAACATGGGCAAGGTGTTGTTAATTTCCTGTAATGACCTAAGTAATTAAAGGAGGATTGGCCAACAGGGATAGGGAGGTGATTGTCCCCCTCTACTCTGCCCTTGTGAGGCCCCATCTGGAGTACTGTGTCCAGGTCTGGGGCACTCAATGCAAGAAAGACAGAGAGCTGTGGGAGAGTGTCCAGAGGAGGGCCACAAAGATGGTCAAAGGGCTGGAGCACCTCCTCTATAAAAACAGGCTGAGGGAACTGGAATTGTTTAGCTTGGAGAAGAGAAGGCTCTGCCTCATTGTGGCCTTCCAATATTGGAAGGAAGCATATAAACAGGAGGGGAATGACTCTTTACATGGGGGGATAGTGATAAGACAAGGGGGAATGGTCTTAAACTGAGATAGTGGAGGTTTAGTTTAGATAGTAGGAGGAAATTTTTCATTCAGAGGGTGGTTACACGCTGGAACAGGTTGCCCAACAAGGCTGTGGATGCCCCATCCCTGGAGGCATTCAAGGCCAGACTAGATGTGGTTCTGGGCAGCCTAGTCTGGTGGTTGGTGACCCTGCACATAGCAGGGGGTTGAAACTAGATGATCATTGTGGTCCTTTTCAACCCAGGCCATTCTATGATCCTATGAATACAAAGATACTCGGTCACATGCACTGTTTCCGATAAAATGCCGTCATTTTGCAGAATCTCAGAACTGCTGTGGATTGGAAGGAACCCCTAGTGGTGACCTGGTCCAACCAGATATCCAAGTGGAGTTTTTGCCACTTTCTTTCCCACAGGGGTTTCACTACTATTTACTCTCTATACAAATACAATGATATTCATGAATGGTAAACCTAAAGCTATCAAATGCTATCAGGCGTACTGTGTGTGCTGTCATTGCCCTGTGTGTGGGCACTTATTCCAGTCATGTGGTAGACAAGGAGAACATAGCAGGGCCTCTAGAAGGAAGTATGGGAGTGTGTGAACTTGGGCAAAGTTCATTGAATTTAAGAACTGAAGTAAGATCAGTGTGCCTTGGGGTGTATTACAGTCTTTTTTATGGCAGTTTGCGCAGTGTGGGGAATATGCACTTACAGTGATTATATAGTAACCACAAATATCAATTAGGTCAAATCATTTTATCGAAGTAGAATACATAATCTTCCTGCTTTCACTTAGAATAAGGTAAAAGTCCTCCACATCTAGTTCTGTGCAGTTCTATACAGCCAAGACTTTGCTCCACATATTCCACAGTTTTCATGCTCCCTGTTAGAGAAACCAAGCCCCTTCTTTACTGTCCATCTGTTTACTTCATCTGCCTTTGTCTAGCTAAAGTCCTTAACGCGCACTTTTATGTTAAACAACACCCCACAAATAAGTGAAATTGAGGGGAAAAAAGGATCTGTATGAGTAATGAAATCATTGGAATTTTAATTTTCAAATAAAAGGTTTCCTTCTCAGTGTTTTCTTTTAGGGTAAGCACTAATAATAATTAAAAATTTTGTAACCCTTACATCTCTTTAAATCAGATGGTCATTTTTAGACCCATGGAACCAAATTAACCATTCTTCTACAATGTATGGAATTGGAATTGGATAATATGGAATTATTTTTTCTGTGTGTTCTCAAACGTTTTCATTTTTTAAGTATTCAGATAATAATGCTCCTACTAGCTCTCCCAGGGAATCTTTCTTGGAGTTTTTCAGATATGAATATTATTTATATATCATTTTTGTTTGATGACTTTTCAATCTTTTTGTGTGATTGTATCAACCTTACTTTTTTCTCCATTTCTTTACCACTGCTTTTTTTCATTAACACCAGTAATAAATAAGGAGTAAATATGCCAAGAACTGAAACTATGATTGTGGTGAAATCTCAGCTGTCTGCACACTTAAAATATCAGCAATTACAAATGTATACCAAGAAACAGGCATTATTGGGTTAACAGCAATGGAGCTATTTCCCCAACTGAGACTCAGTGCCTGACTCATAACAGATGGGATAAAAGGCTGCAGACCAGGCAAAATAAGGTGATTGCCAGAGAGGTTAGGATTTATCTCAAGGAGACTCGTTAGCTACAGTTTATTGGAGGAATGTCTTGGGAAAACTCAAAAAGATGCCTCAGGTGTGCTGACTAGGAAAGGGCTGAAGAGCATCAGACTTTTTAAGGCTTATGTTGTGAGTCACTGAAGGATATCTGATGTGGGTGGCAGGCCATGAAGCTCAGGTCTTTGCAATTTGGATGTCCTTACTAGCTCCTTAAGTAGGCTCAAGGAGATTGAATTCTTTGGGTACTATGATCTTCTGGGAATAATTGTGTGTATATATATATATATATATATATGTATATATATATAAAATGGTGCTTAAAGAGAGAAATACTGCACAGAGAAAAACTTCATATAATTCTATGTAGGATGCTGTATTGCTAGAGAATACCAAATGAATGTATTCAAGAAAAAAATAAAATAGTCAGTGGTTTTATGAGCATGGCATAGATAGGAAGGAATGAGAAGAGACAGAAGAAAAGCAAAGCATCAACATAATGTCTGCAAAGCAGTTGACAAAGTGATTGAGAGATGGATTCAATGTGTTTCAAAGATAAACCAAAGCAGTTTGTAGTGACAGGAAATTATTAGTGTTCTGTCAAGTTCATTTTACTCTTGTCATTTAATGGTCTTGGCAGACACAAGAAGGGTACATGCTGATGTTGTGAGGGTACTAGACAGCACTAACATAAAAGTGCAAGGTATTAATAGTACAGGAGGAGCTAACTGGAGTTCTGTGGGGATTTTTTTTTTGTACATTCCAAGTGCAAAGCTGTAGCTAAGAGAATCTGTATTCATAAGGCAATTGGAAAAGGAAATAAAGGGAGCTCCTCATCAGGAGCTAGAAGTAGCGATAGAGTTGATTGTATGATGTCTGAGTGTTGTCATAGGGTGGTTGATGTACATTGAAGATGTACAATTGTGGTTGGATTTTTCCCAGTAAGAAAATGGAGAAATATTCCTGCTGTATAGGCCTCATCTTGAATATTGCCTATGGTTTTGATTGCCCAACTTCAAGGCAAATTAAGCCACTAAAGACTACTGGGATGACTCTGGAAATGGAATACAATCTTTCCATTTGAAAAGTGGGTGTGTTTAGTCTACTAAAGGAACATCAAATTGAGAAGGGATATGATTGCTCATCAGGGAAGAACTACTTAAGATGAAGTGTTGACAGAACAGCAAGTGGATATAAAGTAGCCTTGAATAAATTAAGATTGAAGTTAAACAGTAGTTGAAACCACCTGAGAAAAGAGCTTCTGAAAGTGAGTTTCTCTAGAAGTTCTAGGAGAAAAACCTAATTGGTTTTAGGAGTTGGACTCAATGACCCTTATGGGTCCTTTCCAACTTGGGACATTCTATGATGCTATGACTTTAGAATGAAACTAGTTTGATTGAAGAAAAGACCATACCACTGGAGTACTTAAAATTGTTGGGCACTGTTTTCTTTTGATAACCTGTGTTACCCTTGTTGTGGTTCTGACATCCCGATAATGAGTGGGAGACGGGGAGTTCGGGAGAAGTAATACTGATCACTAATGCAGACCTCGTTTATCTCCAGCCTCTGAAGTGTCTCTGTCAGTAAGTAGTAGCAGATTCTGTTCTGAGGGGAGAATCATGAAATTATTGCTGGTGTTCTGTGCAATGCCAGTGTGTGCCACAGTTTCAGTGAGTGACATATCCATTTGCAGTGTCATTTTCTAAAATACTTGTAGTTCTTGAAATTGCACTCACGTGAGGCCGAGTTCAAATAAACACTGATATGAGGAATATATAACCTTGTGAAATCCATAATATGTACACAGCATTTAGTCACCTCTGCTTTATTGTTGAAATACCAAGCATGTGGTCTAGCTGACAGAGTACTAGAGGTTCTAAGCTGAGGTTTCACTACTACAAGAAACAGTTTCTTGTTTTCATTCATGAAATGCCAACCTTCTTTCATGTAGCTGTTTAGTGTTTAAAGTAGGGACATGGAGTTCAAATATAAAAATCTTTCTCTGATGTAGTCTATTTTTTGAATGATTTTTTTCTTCTGAACTTCAGTCAAGAGACATTATTCCTTTCACATAATTGAAAATGTTGTGTCAGTTTTGGTTATGATACTTAATACCCTTTAGACTGACTAAACACAGTTTCCTGGCTAGTAAACCTGAACTGACTGGGACACTGAGTTGTTAATCTATGGTATGCAAAAATGCTGTTTACTGTCACAGGAGTCAACAGCATGCTTCAGCCAAGTTGTACATGGAACTCCACTTTTCACGTAAGCAAGGACGTTTCCAACTGTTTCTTACAAAAGCGTGTGAATGATATTAGTACATGCAGGTTGCTACAGGCATTTAGTCAAGATGGTAAAGCTGTAATCAACCTTGTAAACCAACCCTGATCCTTATCTCTGGGAGTTTTCATGAAAACCAGTTAGTGGTGGCATAGTTATGAATAGATATTTAAGATTTGTTTAAGGAAGCCTTTTCATTAAGTGACTATTCAGACAAAGAGAAAGCACCTTAGTTTTCACTGAAGAGAAGATAAATCTTCTTTGGGCCTGTTTTGGCTTAATGCTTCTTTCTCTAATTCTAAAAGTAAACATTAACTCTATTCAAAACTGCAAAGAACTGTTGTTCTAACCATCAACTACAACCGCTAGTGCAAAAAGTAGCTTAGGAAAAGCAGTATTTTCATGGCACAGAAAACCAGAAATTAAAGAGGAAGTGTGATTTTGTGTTCTCTGTAGTCTGACTTATCCTCAGAAGAATTCAGCTGGTGATATGGTGTGTCATCCATCTATCAGTTATTTTCTAACTGTTTCACTCTAGAGAAGCCCGATTCCACATTATCTTTTGTTTTCTTTCAAATTTAATTTATTTGGCTGTTGATAAATCACCAAAACGCACTGTTTTACCATGCTTGTAAGACTTTTGAAATGAGCACAGCCACCAAGTTTGTAAATCAAGAAATCATTTTTCCCTCTTCTCCACCATGATGCTTGTAACTCCTTGTTCTCCATTTGACAAATGTCTGGAGCTCATAATATGCCTTAATGTTTCTGGAACACTGTGGATTCTCATGTTTCCTATACTGTTTGCAACACTCACACTGGCCAGGACTGTATGTATTAAAGTGCAGCTGCTCTTTTAGGGCAGACAAAAGGAGAAAATTATGTGTCCACATATTCTGTGGAAAACAATGGTGCAAATTGCAGTGCATTACAGCAATATCATACTAGCATGAGATGCTTCTAGTACTGGAAGCTGGGTAGCTGAGGCAGACCCTTCCTAAACCAGTGGTCTCACGGACTCAGAAGAAGGACTTGTAAAAGCACATTGTAAAACTGGATGTTTTGCTGAGATCTTTGGTGCAGTAAATATTAAGATATGTGTCATTAAATTACTGGGCAAGTAATCTCTCTGTTGTATCTGAAGTTAGCATTATTACTGTACAGTGCACGTTCTCCTTTGTGGTTTGGCTTCCTCATAAACCAGATACTTAGTGTTTTCTTAGCTGTTTCTTTCTCTTCATACCATGCTTCCTTCTGAACACACTGGGATCATTAACAATGTAGATTGATGCAGGAAGCTTATACCGCAAATGGAAAAGCCTGATTAAGTTATCATGCAATGCTTCTCTTAAGTAAGGATTATCCTCATGAGCTGTTCTAGAGTTATTTTGTAATAACATAGATTTAAATAGACATGGGGCCCAATTGATAAAATTCAGATGAGGATTCAAAGCTTGTCTTCCTGAACTTTATGGCGCTCAGATGCAGGTTTTCTTCAGGGTTACGTTAAGTCAACCAGGGGCACTAATCACATGAGGAGATGAAGGCCTCCCCTTTTATACAAGTATGCCCTTGTCCCTCATTGAAAGGACTGAAAAGGGTCACTTCTCTGCAACCAGGGAGAACACCTCTGTTTATTGCAATGTGCGGAAGAAAAGACCTCAGAAATAGGTGGTGAGCTCAATTCCCAGTGGAGGTGCCCAAAGCAATTTCCACCATTTAATTTAAAAAGATGACTGTTATTTTTAAACCATATATGACTTCTCACTATTACATATTCTATGTGACGTTTTGTGTGCTGAGTTTGCTTTATTCAAGACACAGTTCAGGCTGTTCTTATCCATTAAATCCCTTATTTCCCAGTCTAATTTCTCAAATTAGTCTAAAAACCTGTAAAGGTAGTTAAAAATGAAAATGTATTCTCACAAGAAAAATTCTTATTGTTAACAGAAAAATGTATTTCTTCCACAAGCAATATTTTTGTGGAAGGAGCAAATTATGGGGTATTAACAGAATAAAGAGGCACACTAAACAGCATTGTTAATACTTAGCTTAGTCATACTTGTATATCTTTGGCAGTAGTTAATCACGTTAGATTACCATTACTGTAAAACTGCTACACTGTTTGTAATATCATTTTTATTTCAGAAGAGATTCATGTCTTCCAATTGCTTAATGCAAAATAATTTCTAATTAATAATCCTTTTGGAGTAATTATAATTAGCAGTGTGAATGTGGGGAAACTAATAAATTAGGAGGTAAACTAAAATTTTGTGCTTTGATGTGTATGCTAGAATGATTTACAGTGCTTTCTGCTTACTCTGGTAATGGCTGTAATTTAATTATGACAACTTCAAGAAATGTTCCCTTTCCATTCACTGATTCTGATTTCCCGTAGCTGTCATTGCTTTAGAGATTCACACTCAGAGTGAATTAAAAAAAGTAACTGAAAGAAAGGGAGTTGTTTCACCTTCTGCTATGGATCCTAAAATGAATAGCTATTTTCAGTTGTCTCAACAATTCCTTCACCAGGATGATAATGTGACCTTGAAGATCATTTATTTATTGATTGATTGATAAAAACTTCTTACTGACTCTTATTGGTAGGAAGACAGCCATATCATAAAATCACCGAATGGTCTGAGTTGAAAAGGACCTCAAAGATCATCTAGTTTCAAACCTCCCCCCCCACACTATGTGCAGGGTTGTCAACCACCAGACTGTGGCTGCCTAGAGCCACATCCAGCCTGGTCTTGAATGGCTCCAGGAATGGGGTATCCACATATCTAGAAATTGGATTTCCAAGTGTCTTAACTCAGGTAAATTCATGCACACAAATAAAGTCAGTCTTGGATATTTGTCTCAGGGAGTGTGCTGGCACTGCTCAGAATTAGTACTCTGAAAGTAGAAATGGAAAGACTAGTCAACATGAGAATCACGAGCAAACCACTTGATCATTCCATGTTTCTATGACTACTTTCAGAGCTAGTGCTTCAAAACAGTAAAATTTCTACTTATTTCATTCATGTTCTCCTACATGCTGAAATTATTTTTTTCCAGAGCGTCTATAATTCTTGAATAAATTCTACAGTTTATTGCAAAGATCGAAAAGGTAGTGCAAGTGGATATTGGCACCGGCCTATCAGTTGTCATCTGGACCAAATACTGAGTAAGATATAAAGTTCAAATGCCAGTTACTGTGTTTGGTCTGTGTTTGGACTCTGGGAGTCAATATTCAATAGCTGAAGAGCATCTGTACAAAAATACTTGATTGCCACCCAGGCAGTGTGATCTGTGTTTATAGTACAAAAGCATCCAACCATACTATTCTCTCAAAAAAATGCCAGCTATGAAATGCACTAAGATTAAGCAAACCAGTAGCTCCATCCTTTAAAAGGCTTGAATTACTCCTTTGTGACAATGACTGTTCTCAACTACCATATCAGCTGGACTTTGATGACTTTCTTATCCAAGATGCTGTCTGAATGCTTCTTGATTCAGGATGACAAAAGATGTAGGACAGAGCAAGGAGAAGCCAGGGGCACTCAATGTGATTAGATTTGTCATCCTGCTCCTGAGGCTGCAAGCTCATTTGGCCTGTTAGGCTGCCTCAGAGTTGCTCAGTGTGATGCCTAGATGCCCATATCTTCAAGGAATCCTTTTGAACTCTGCTAAGTCACTTTAGAAGGGTCAGAGTAGTTTCCAGGATTTCCGAGTTTAAAAATCACTAGCATCTTTATAGTCTTTGAGAATTCCTAATGCATTTTACTTTCTGACTGCTGAAATGTCCTCTGTTGTTATCAATGAACTTCAAAAATATGTCTTCTGTTTTGTTTCACTGATTTCACCATGGCGATTCTATTATTTAACTGTATTATTTCTGATGATATATGAGTTCTGATTAGCCAGGGTCTCTGAAAAGTCAGTCTTGATTTCCATTGAGGCTGTGATCAGATGGTCTTCTATCCTACTCCTTATAGTGTCTTTTCGTATATATAACAGAAGCTTCCATATCCCAAATAACATGGTTTTCATGTATGTCTTCTCAGCAAATGTGGAAACAGCCTAAACTGCATTCACTTCAATCATCTTATTATATTTCCAGACCAGCATTTAAATAGAAAACCATTAATACTGAATTGACAAAATATCATTAATCTGTCATTTTTTCCTCCACAACCCTCATTTAGCTACCCTGTTTCTGATACTAGGCCATTAAGTCTTTTTTTAATCCCTGGAGACCCCTTTGTTATATGAAGAAAGGTTGAGGGAACTGGAATTGTTCAGCTTGGAGAAGAGGAGGCTCTGGGGAAACCTCATTGTGACCTTCCAGTACTTCAAGGGAGTGTATAAACAGGAGGGGGAACGGATGTTTATGAGGGTGGAGAGGGAGAGGACAAGGGGGAATGGTTTTAAACTGAGACAGGGGAGGTTTAGGTTAGATATTAGGAGGAAGTTCTTCACGAGGGTGGTGATGCACTGGAACAGGTTGCCCAAGGAGGTTGTGGATGCTCCATTCCTGGAGGCATTCAAGGCCGGGCTGGATGTGGCTCTGGGCAGCCTGGTCTGGTTTTTGGTGACCCTGCACATAGCAGGGGGTTGAAACTAGATGATCATTGTGGTCCTTTTCAACCCAGGCCATTCTGTGACTCTATGATTCTGTGATTAAATAAAAAATAATTCTGCTTTCTTGCTACTTGCACCTCCCATTGCCTCAACTGAAGGAACAGGGAGGGAAGAGTGTACTGCAAAAACAAGGGCAGTTGTGGCTAGAAACTGATGAGGAGATTTGGTTGAAATGGAGACTGTTTTGGCTGATACAAAAGTGAACCATTAGTCCTATTGGAAAGGAAGAAAAGTTTCCCTTCTTTTTGCACTAATTCTATCTTCACATTCAGATCTCAACTTGAGATCCAGTAGCATATGTTAAGCACCAGAGGAGCATCTCAGAACAGAATGTTTTCCGCTTCAGAATTGTATGGGAACTGCTGAGTCACGGCCTGAACCTCTGATTAATCACCTGAGGTGAGCCTTGAGTCAGCCAGAGGAGCACAGGTGAAGGCAATTCACCTGTGCTGCCGGAAGGGGTGGAGCCTGGCTCCACCCCTCCTGGACCTATTTAAGAGCTGGCTACCAGAGGGGAAGGATCTCTTCTGGAGATCCCCTCTTTTGGTATCTTCTGGTGAGCTCAACCCAAGGGTAAGCTCTTCCATTTATTCTCTTTTGTGATCGTTGTCTGCTTTGCTTTACTCTCTTGATTATATTGCAATTATAACATCTTGGTTATACAAATTATAACATCTTGGTTATACATTATAACATCTTGGTTATACAAGAATATTCATATGTGAGAACTTTCGTAACTATTTAAGGGAACTAAGAGAATTATCTGGTGTACAATCAATGAATATACAGATGATATAATATATCCAAAAGCTTGGCTTATGTAGTTATTATACAGAAAAGGACACTCACCCTATCCTGGGCTCACATGGGAAACTCTGGTGGAGTTTCCAGGTCCTTCCCCCCTCGTAGTCAGCTCTTAAATGGGTCTCGGAAATGTGGAGCCAGGCTCCACCCCTTCCAGCAGCACAGCTGGATCGACTTCACCTGTGCTCCTGTGGCTGACATTGCATGATGGGAGTCCCTTTAGCAATGAAGATTGGAATGTTGACCACAATATCAGTAGGCCAGGTACCTATTACTGGAGGGACTACTGAGCCTCCTGCCTCCAGCAATCTCCCCCAAGGTGCAAGTAGGCCACACCACTTGGCCTTCCACACACCTTCCAAGGCCATTTTACTCTATGGGTGCCAGGATCTAAATTCTCAGGGGCAGGGAGCAGATTATTTTCATTACCAATTTGGGGTCTTACCTGATTATCAGTGCCCATAATTTGGATCCTAAGCAGAGGGGCCCATGTCGTTTGCAACATTCTCAGGGCACTGGGTCTGTGGTCTTTCATTCAGGTCCCACAAGGTTTCATACAGTCTTTTTGTCCACCCCTGCAGGGACTGGGAGTCTGTCTTCATGGCAGCCTTAAAAATACTGCTGTAATGTTCAATGAGGCCTGCCCCTGTTGGATTATATGGCAGGTGGAATCGCCATTTGATGTTATTTTCTTCTGCCCAGTGCTGTATATTGTTGCACCAGTAAAATGAATCACTTGATCTCTCTCGATGACTTGAGGTGTCCCCTAGGCAGACATCAGTTTAGTGAGTCCCTTCATGATATATGCCAGGTTTGCTTCTGGTACTGGATAGGTCTGCAGTAGCTCACTTGCAGCGTCAACGCAGCTGAAGGCGTATCTCACCCCCTGAGACTGAGGAAGGGGCCCAATGTAATTGACCTGTCATTGCTGGAGAGGATTGTGTCCTCTAGCAAGATGGGCTGTTGTTTCGGGCAACGATCTCGGTCTCAGAACAAGTATCGCAATCTCAGCATCCCATCTCAGCAGTGATGTCAGGTAGCTGTATGGGCATTGTATTTTGTCCTGCATGCCGTAGCTTCTGATGTAACCAATGGATGATGTTCTCAGATGGTGAATTCTCAATCCATCAAACTCAGGCCAGCGTGCCTTAGCAGCTGCAATAAATGAGGTATAAACAAACACCAGTAACCCAATATACCTAGAAATTCTTGCAGCTGCTTCAATGCTGTAGGGACTGGGAACACCTTATCTATGACAGCACTGGGTAGTACTTTGATCTTTCCTGACCAAACCACCCTCAGGAATTTTACAGATAGGCCCAGACCTTGGACCTTTGGGGGATTTATAGGTGTAAATAGGCGGTTAGTGAATCCACCGCCTGTCATACTGCTTCCAGTGAGTCAGATGTCAGCAGGAGATCATCAATATAATTGATATAAGTTAACATCATCTGTTTTTTTCCAATCAGCCAGGTCACGCGCCACTAGATTGTGACAATACGTTGGTGAATGCACGGACCCCTGTGGCAGGATCTGAAAGGTCCACTGCCTGCCTCCCCACATAAACGCAGACTGATCCTGCAATTCTTCAGCAATTGAGATACTGAAGAACGCGTTTGCTAAATCTGGGACACAATGATAGGTTTTTATCTCCCCCTACTCAATGTGCCCATTAGGGAGGCAATATTGGGTACGGCTGCATGAATAGGCGGCGTGACCTTATTTAATTCTCTGTAATCTACCGTCATTCTCCACGTGCCATCTGACTTTCGCACTGGCCGTATGGGGGAATTATATGGGCTGTGAGCAGGTCTTAATAATGCCCACTTTTTCTAATTCCTGCACCGTTTTTGATATTTCATCCTGCCCACCCGGGAGTCTATACTATCTTACGTTAGTAATCTGGCACTGTTTCAGCAGGCAAATAGGCCCATGCTTCGCATGGCCTCTTAACATTGCCTGCACCGCCTGGATACTGATACATCTCTGTTGAAATCTGAACTCTCCCACAGTTGTCTGGAGAGCCAGACTCCATAGAATATCTATGCCCGAGATGTATTCCTGGACTGGGGCAATAGATACCTTATACTCCCAAGGTGGGAGACGCCCAACCCCCAGTTTTAACGATGTTTGGGTGACAGGAACAGTTTGTCCTCCAAAACCACCAATCATCACTCTGTCTCCATCAAATTTGTTCGGATCTCCGTAGATAATTGATGTTTCTGCTCCAGTATCAACAAGTGCCATAACTCTCTGGATGTTTTTCTGGGACCAGTATATTGTCAATTCTACATAGGGCCTCTGGAGGCCCCAGGGGTACTAACATCCCACGTCATGCCATGAACTGGGCCAGAGTCAAGTCTCCTGTTTCAGGTGGCTCGGGCATTGTAGCCCAAGACACCTGACGCGACTTCTTTTTTCTATTGGGAACAATGAAATCCTCTAAGTTCCACGTTGTCGTTGGTACTGCTCTGATAACTCTTACCCTTGGTTTCTTAGGGTAGCTTTGGAATCCTTCAAAAACTCCTGTCTCCACAGCTGAAGGAGAATGTGATTGGGCTGGCGGTCGATCTTCACAAATTGGATGCCAGCCCAAATAAGATCGTTAAACACTTGTTTTCGCAAGATCCTTACAGGCCCCAACTGAGGATTCTGCACAGGTGGCCTCTTGGTTTTAATTACTGGAAGCACCTCTGCTTCTTCTATTACTCAAATATTGTGCATAGTGTGCAGATGCTCTGTCTCCCCCAGATCAGCTACTAACTGGGCAACCTGTTGAACCACAGCCTCCAAGGCCACCAGAGGGTTTAATATAGAAACTAAGGTCCCATACAGGTGAGAAGGAGCCTGCTCCAGTTTTTCAATACGATCTTTTAATAGCTGATTTTCACTTTCTAAGGTGTCCAATCTTACTGCGGATGCAGCTAACTGCCTTTCTTTTGTAGTTAGGATGTCTCTGTCTAATCCTTGAAAGTATTCTGCCATGCAGAATGGGGAAATATTCCCCATAGTATGCAGGGTACCCCATTTCTCAACTATGGTTGCTAATTGGTAATAAGGAGATAACAGAAACCCTGGGATCTGTCCAGGGATCATTTTATCTAAGGGGGTGATGTTCTCTCCCCTGACCCATTTATAGAAGTTCCACAGAAAGGCCATGATATAAAGTATATTCGGCCTGCTTGGCTCACTAAGTGTACAATCAATGAATATACAGATGATATAGTATATCCGAGAGCTTGGCTTATGTAGTTATTATACTAGAGCAGAAAAGGACAGTCACCCCATGCTGGGCTCACATGGGAAACTCCAGTGCAGTGGTTCTCCAGAAGAGATCCTTCCCCACCAGTAGTCAGCTCTAAACCCGCTAAATGGGTCTAGGAGAAGTGGAGCCAGGCTCCACCCCTTCCTGCAGCACAGGTGGATTGCCTTCACCTTCTCATCTGTGGCTGACTTATTGTTTGCCTTAGGTGATCAACCACTGGTTCAAGCCATGATTCAGTAGTCCCCATACACCTGGCTTTTCTGCTATAGCTTTTCCACCTCTCAAACTTTGAATGTTTTGGTAGTAGTATAACCAGAAAATGAAATGTCTGAGTTTGCAGATATTTCTGCAAACTTTTCACGATATTTTATACCTCAGATACATTATAGTGCACTTTACCATATCCCATAATATTTCGCAGCTATTCAATAACTGCAAAATTAACTTCATGACTTAAAGCCCCCCCATCTTATCAAACATACGTATTTCCAAATCATAAAAATTCTTTACAAGTGAAGTGTACATTGTAATTTGAGGCCTACTAATTGAAATTTGGTTGCTATAAACAAATCCACAATTAGAATTATTTTTCTGCTCTCAGAAGATTTGGTAATGAATCCAGGTATTTTTAGAAGCAAGGTATATTCAAATGTGCTTTAGTCTCCTGCTACAAAGCACAAGGACTCCTCATGTGACTGTGCACCTTCAGCAATGTCAGCTTTCTTACTCTCAGCATCTTTAACTTATTGCTATGGGATAGATACTTATAAACAGCTCTTCAAAAATCTGACTTTAATTTCTTCTAGGTTTTTCTTTCTCATTTCTTCTTTGAAAGGCCAATGTTAATCCTGATAATCCAATTCTGTACTTCCCTAATGTACCCAAGGGACAACATGAAAATGTAAGTAGAATGTGTTTAAAATGATGCCTAAACTAATCAAAGGAATTTATTGCTATTGGGTGCTGTTAGTATGAGAAACTTAGTATGATTTCTAAAATGCACTAGCTACTTATTTGACTAAACAGGTTACTCAGGTTCACTCTGAGAACCAATGACAGCACAGCTGAGCTAACAGCTTTGGATGGTTACATTTGGTTGGTTGGTTGGCTGGAATTTTGGGGGAAATTTTGCATAGAAGCATCATTGACATTTTACAGAGAAATTAGGGCTGAAATTTGTAATTATTTATATGAAGAACAATTGTAGCAGTGAGAGATGGAATAATATGAAATTAGCTTGTATTTTATCAATAAAATCAAAAAGATATCAAAGTCAGGAACACTTGAAGGTGACTACAGTAGGGCAGGTATTTCCCCATAGCCAATGGAGGGGACCATAGCAAAGCTGACACCCACATAGCACCCTGTAGAGGATCTCAAGCTGGAGCAGTGTATGTGCTGTGAAGAAGTTACTGACTGTGGAGAGTCCATGCTGAAGAAGGTTTATACTGGAGGACTGCAGCCCATGTTGAGCAGCCACACAGGAGCAGGCAAAAAGTGTGAAGAGGAAGGAAGACCAGAGAAGAGCTATTATGGACTGACAGTAACCCATTCACCATCTCCTTCTGCTGCTTGGCAGGAGAAAGAGCAGTCTGAAGAATTGAAGCTGAACTCGGGAAAGGGAAAATAAAATACGTTGTTTTGTTTTTCTTTCTCATCACCCAACTGTATTTTAATTGGCAATAAATTATTTTTTCATTAAGTTGAACCTGGTTTGCCCACAACAGTAATTGGTAAGCAATCTCCCTGTCCTTACCTTGAGCCACGAGTTTTCTCATCCTATTTTCTCTACATCCTAGTGAGGAGGGGGAGTGAGTGAACAGCTGGGTGGGTGTCTGGTAGACAGCCAGGATCAACCCATCCATGCATGCATTGAATGCCACAGCGGATCATTTGCTGTTGTGCATTTTTTTTTTAGTTTATATTCCAAAAAACTGGATTACAAGATGTCTATATTTGGTTGAGTTCTCCTTGAACTCATTTAGGAGAAATACTCAAATCGTAGCTGAGAGGGACTACACAGTAGCTTGGATTGGATTTCTCACTGCTGTGGAATATGACTACACTAGAATATGAGGCCAAATTCAGTCAATACAGAGAGGTGATGACGGCAACTTGGCTTATTGAAACTATCTCTAAAAGATTTTGGCATTTCTTTAAAATGGCAATAAGTCTGATGATTTAATACATCAGCCTCTGATAAAAACACTGGAAGATTTTCTTAAGGAAATACGAAAATGTTACTTCAACACCTGCAGTATTTTCTGTTCTTCTCTAATGTGTATTTGCTATAGAATGATGAGTAATACTACTCAATCTAAATCAATTATCGAAATGGTGTGTATTCCATATTTTTTATAATTTACTTACCATTAGGGATACGATTTGCTTATCCTCATTACTTTTCAGCTTGCACATTTGATTTCTACAGAATTTTATTTTTCTATTACCTCAGGTAGTCAGCTGAAGTCAGCGTTGGGGGAAACTTGCATGGGAGCAATTTTGTTTTTAGCAAGTCTAGAAAATTTAATCAGCCATGGAAACCAACCAACCAAACAAACAAAAAAACCCCACAGTGTACATTCATAGTCTTCATGAAATAAAATGTTTCAGCTTTTTCTCCAATCACAGCCTACAAATAGAGCTGTAGAGAAGAAGAGAATGCAGTAAAGGACATGATGAGATCACAAAATTCAATCCAAAAGATATAGGTAAATCTCTCATTCTTGACTTGTGGGATTTATGCTTAGATTAAGAATATTCATAATTGCTTATGCTATCACTTTCTTTGGTCAATACCAAAGGAACAGGGCACAAAAATGACACAGAGCATCAAAGATAGCTACTGCCTTTTAAGCTTTGGGTCATCAATCCAAAAGGCAACTGGGAGACTGAAAGGCCAAAATGAGTGAAGAAAATGGGGCAGAAAAAGAAATGAGAAGATATCCTTTACAAGAAAGCAAAGTAGATCACAACAAAGACTTTCAGTAACAAAGGGAAATGTCTTCTATTCACAAACCACAACTTACTGGAGTACCTCTTGAAAGCAAAGGCCTATAGTTAGTTTGCTGCTCTTTAAATTAATTTAGTGGTAAATTATTACTGTGCAATAAAACTAACTTGAGTCAGGTGTTTTGCTACAGGCATATAGGTTTTACTTACTAAATATTAATTTAGTAGATGGTATCTGTGAAACTCACAATGGTATTAAAAGTAAAGCAGAAGTAACAGGTGGATCTGTGTATTTACTGTTTGATAGCTAATTTTAAAATCGCATCAGCAAATATTTAGAAATGTCACATATTAATATAGTTTTATATATAAAAATGTTTATTATACCAGCAATCATGAGATGTCCTTTTTTAAAATGTCAGAAACATGTTAAATATGTACTTTACACTGTTTGTTGAAGCTTGGCAAGAGGGAATCATTAGAGAGAACAAGCAACAGAAACAAACCCTGGTACTTGTTCTTAACTATACAAGCTCAAAAAATTGAAGGAGAGTGCTCCTACTAGGCCTTTGCCATAGGGCAACAGGACATAAACCTCCTTGACTATGATGGGATTCAGTTCACCCTAACATTTAACTCTGTCTTAGGAGTAAGTATCTAAACAGCCATTATAACTAATGGATATTAAGGATATATTTTAAAATCAATCTATGCATCAGGTGACAATTTTCTCTTCTGAGTCTGGAATTTATGTACCTAATATTTACTGAAACTGTTGCGGAATCCTAAGAGACCATTGCTGCATCCATCACTGCCAACTAGAGCATAATGAGGTAATATCTCCAGTAACATACTATTTTGATGGACATTGAAGAAACAAATTACAGCAGATGCAGTTATGTTACTGAATGACTTAATCATTCTTTGAAGCAAACAGTTAAAAAGTGGAGGAAAGTCTTCTGTTGGAATTTCTGTTAGAAGCCTCTATTATGGAAATCTCATTTCTTTAAGCAGAAGAGATCATAGTGATTGAAACAAATATTTTAAGTGATTAAAAATATAAAAATCAGCAGAAGATATATTTCAGGTCATTTTTTCTTTCATTTTGTTTTGTTTTGTTTCGTTTTGTTTGTTTGTTTGTTTGCTTGTTTTGCCTGAATTGTCTGCAGATCTTTTTATTCTTTGTTTACTTGGTTGGTTCATTGGTTTTGTCACATGTCAATAGAGAATATCTACTTGTCAAAGTGATTTAGATTTGTAATAAATATATATATGTTTTGCTATTCTATCCAAATTTTCAATGAGAGAACGTATCTGCAGGAATTTTGCATAGGGCTGCTCCTATGGAAAAGCGAGTGACTAAATTGGATTACCTTCACCTCAGTTTAGCTAGGGAGCTCCTTGTGAAGATAATGTAACTTCCTTCTGGTGAGACTGGATTAGCCCTATTAAAATCAAACATGATACTTCATTAGGTGAGTATTCCTAACACTCTGGACATTGCCTGAGCAATTGATTGCACTTACTACATACGAGAACTTTTAGAGAGTTCCTTGATTTTATTAAATGGGAAAAATGAACTGTATATCTTCATTAATATAGTTATTATTGAAAGAAAACAAGAAGTATGACACCAATTGCCACAAGATGTCACAAAAATACCAATCGTTTATATTTGTCAGACATCTGTCTGTCCCTTCTTACAGCCTCCCTTTAAATACTGACAGACCACTCTCAAATCTTCCCAGAACCTTCTCTTCTTCAGGTTGAACAGCCCCAGCTCTCAGTTTGTCCTTGTTGGGGAGATTTTATCAGCATTCACACGATGCCTAGTATGTTGGAACCAATTCAGTGTAAATTTTGGTATAGTGTTACAGTGTCTGTGACACTGATGTCTATACTAATGGAGAAGAACAGCTGATGTTTACCCCCAGTAACCAATACTTTGTCAACCCAAGGTTTCCCAGTAAACAGGATACTATTGTCTTTCTTGAGTGGAATTTAGTTTTGTGACAAAGACCTATGCAAACCATATCCTTCTTCCAATGAGTTGGATGGTAAGGAAAGTGAAAATGAGTTAAGACTGCTAAAGATGTTAGAGCTGTTCCTTATGTGGGGTCCTCTCATGTGCAAATTGTATACAGCTTGGCTGACTGTTCTTTGAGCAAAGAATAGCAAAGAAAGAAAAGCATCTATACTAAGTTCATTCACACAGGACTTCCAGAAAGAAAACTGTCAGATTCTACAGGTTCAAGTGAACAAAGTACCAATTATCCCTCTGCATAGTGATCTGCAGAATAATCCTATCAATATCAGTCGGTTGGTCATTTCCTTATAGTTTTGTTTCAGGGGAAAAATGTCAATGTCCTAATTTTTGTAAGCAGAAATATATATAACAAACTCTGCATGTCGGGGAAAACAAAACAATAGGGAGTCTGGAACCTCTGTCATAAACAACCCCAAAATCCCAGAGATTGCTGCCATCAGTTGTAAATTATGGTTGTGTTCTAACCACAGTAGTCAGTTAAGCAACACCCAGCCACTTTTGTACTCTCCTCAGTGTGATAGTGAAAAGAATTAGAAGGACTAAAGTGGAAAAAACTTGTAGGTTGAGATAAAGACAATTTAGTAGCTGAATCAAAACAAGCACATGCAACCAAAGCAAAATAAGGAATTAAGTTACTGCTTATTATCAGTTGGCCTATAAGTAGCTGTTTCCAGGAAAGCGAGGCTCCATCACACTTAACAGTTTCTTATGAAGACATGCACTGTAACTCCAATTACTATGGAATCCTTAGAGATGTAAGGGACCTTTACAGTTCATCTGGTCCAACTCCCCTGCAATTAACAGAGAAACTCACAGCTAGATCAGGTTACTAAGAGCTTGACCTTGAGTGATTTCTGGAACCAGGCTTCCACCACTTCTATGGGAAAGCTGTTTCTGTGCCTCACCACCTTCTCTGTAAAAGACTTTCAAGACTTAAGACTGTAAAAGACTGATTATTGATTATCTGTGTCCCAGTTCTCATTCCATCGTAGTTGTTCTTGTTTGTAACCGGAGCAAGGTTTGACTATGAAAAACTCTATGACAGAATAACTCCTAGGAGTCCAAACCTAGACATTCATCCATGTCAGGGTGCTCTTGAGCTCTCTTTGTCTCTGCAACAATCTTTGGAATATAAACAGTAATTTTGAATGTACAGGTAGTTTTGCAGTTAGTTTTTGGTGTTTCAATGTCTTCTGACATGAAGGGAATATTGGGTGCTTTATTGAAACTTCATCATTTTCAGTATCAAACTGTTATCATCATTTGTACATTGTCATTGACAATGTACATGTCATACTATGGCCATTCTTTGTTTGCTTTGCTCAAGTTCAGTTTTATCCTCTGTTCCTCTGCAGCTGAATCCAGGCCTGGTCACTTTACCATAGATTTATACAGCATTTGAGTCAAAGCCTTTTGCGTTCGTTGAAGTGTCCTCATACTTTGACATTATAAATTATTAGTATGGTTCTTCCAATCTATACAGTCCATAAAATGCAGATACAAGGAATCCTGCAAGGAAGGCCATTAATGGATATTGGATTTCTCTTTGAGAGGAAAAATATTCTTCTTCTCCTCCTTTCCTTCTTGTCCAGTTCCTGTCCTTATTTTTTTCCCTGTCCTTCTCAAGGCAAGTTGAAGAGATTACACTGAAGAGATTGCACTGGGACCTGATTCTTGTTTACTTTAATGGCTCATCAGACTATTGTTCTGAGGAAAGAAATGTTTTGTCAAGTGCAAACCTATTTTACCCTCACGCTGTCACTGTTTTTACTCAGCTCGATGGTCTAGAGGAGCTTGACTAAAATGAGATTATAACTCATTATTTTTCCAGAATGTACACCAGCACAGTATGATGTCTAATGAATAATATATACTATTACTGTCAAAATAATGGAACAAAGGGCAGTGGAGTTTTTTTAATGCATTTTTTCACAGGCCAATTTGCAACTTTCAGGAGTTTACAATAGATTTTTCAGCCATTAAAGCCAATTAGTGAATTTCTACTGTAAATACGTACAAAATAGAGGAGTCAACATGGTGCAATGTTTTGCTGTCATTCATAACAAAAGTTGAAGCATAGTCTAGCATCTTGACATCATAAATCAGTGGGACTTAGGAGGGTGATATCCTTGAATTAATTCATTTTTATTCACTTTCTTCTGTTGTGAGATAGAACTGCTGTATTGTTTCCTTCAAAAGTTTTTCAGAATTTGTATCATCAGAGGCATTTTGATTGTAGCAGATGGCTATTTTGCTGTCAGATATTGAACAGACACTGTGTTTCTCTAAGATCTTTCACTTCTCTTTTTTGCAGTATGTAAATACAGTCTGTAGGAAGCTGAGGTGCTTTCCCTAAAAAGCTTAGAATCAATTTAATGTTAACAAGTTATTTTACTGACAAGTAGTGTAGAGATGACCCAAGATATCTGGCGTACATCCTTTCAGAACTAGTAATTATATATTTTCACTATATTTGAATACTCCTTTCTTGTTTGACATGAAAAATACTTTAGATGCTATATACCGCGTTTGAGTTGCAGATCAAGTGGCTTGTAAACCAGGAAGCTGGAAAAAGCCATGCTGCTGTATTTATGCTCACAGTCATTGGCAAGAACTATGCCAACTGCATTATATGACAGTCTACAAACGTACATTTGCCCAAGCTTTCAGCCAACTGCAACTGGTTTATTCCAAACCCCAGTGTGCTGTCACTACCAGGAGCATAACATTCATTAAAATGGCTTCTGTCACTGCGCTGTTACTATTACATGCTAACATATGCTGTAAAAAGCATGCATTTCTTTACAGTAATTTATTTTAAGCATGGAAGTAATCCAATGGACTGCATTCATCTGAAATTATTTACTCTATTTTGGAAAAATCTGATAGCAAATGCTAGAATTATTTACTTACTGAGTTAACATACAAGCATACAGATGGGCGCATATATCACTATTGAAATGCTGGTCTTTTGCGCCTACCTTACTGTATTAGAAGAAAAACACATGCTATGCAGCCACATCACAAAGGCAGGCTGTGAGTTTCCTCCATGTTTGAATGAACAGATACTCTGAGATGATGATAAAACTGTTATATGTTAATGTTATTGCGATGAAAGAGAAGAACTCTCCCTTGAACTCCCTTGCTCCTCTTCCTTCCTTGTCTGTATTCTACAATAATTAAGTATATCCCAACAAAAGTGATGCAGTTTGACCCTGCAGGCAGCTCAGCACCACACAGCTGTTTGCTCACTCACCCCTCCCCAGTAGGAACAGGAGAGAATCAGAAGAAAAAACAACAAAGAAGAACTCATGGATTGAGAGGAAAAAAAAAAAACCAATAACTCTTTACTAAGACTGAAAAGGAAGAGAAACAATAGGAATAATAAAAATCTCTCTATATATGTATACATACAAAATGATGCACGAAACAATTGCTCATCACCTACTGACCAATGTTCAGCCAGACTCCCAGCAGTGGCAGTCCCCACTATGGCCAACCCCCTTCACTTGTATTGTTTTTTCACATGTTGTTATATGCTATGAGATATCCCTTTGGCCCAACTGTTCTGGTTCTATGCCATTCCAGATCCTTGTGTTCCAACACCCCTTTGCTGTCAGGACAGTATGAGAAGATGAGAAACTGAAATGTCTTTGGTTCTATAAAGCTCTGCTCAGCAAAAGCTAAAATACCAGTGTGTTATCAACATTGTTTTCCTCCTAAAGCCAAAACATAGCGTCATACCAGACACTATCAAGAAAGAATCAACTCTATCCCATCTGACACTGGGACAAAAGCAGGATCTGTTTTGATAGGGCAATGGGAAATGATTTCAAACTGTAATAGTTTAGGCAGGATATAAGGAAGACTTTTTTACAATAAGAGAGGTGATGAATGCCCCATTCCTGGAGACATTCAAGACCCCATCAGGCTGGACAGAGCTCTGAGCAATCTGATGCAGCTGCAGCTGTCCCTGTTCATTGCAGAGGAGCTGAACTAGATGACCTTTAACGGTCCCTTTCAACTCTGTGATTCTATCATTCTAATAGATAAATTCTCCATAAGATCGAGTTTATAGCTGATAATCAATTCAATTAATTGTTCATACGGTTCCCAACGTGACACATAATCTAGTGTTGTTTCCTCCTACATCGTAGAACAGGGCACGTATTGTCTGACCTTCACTACCAAAATATTAATTGTTGAAGCCTAAGCCAGTCATCCAGACTTTCTTTATGATCAAAGTTGAAAGTCACATACAGAGCAACCCAGCTTTCCTATAAAGAAAGGTGCTCTAGGATAAGATGAAACAACCTCTTCAGTGCCCATACACAGAGAATCTGTATGGCTCTGTATTCAAGCTAGATTTAAGATGATTAAATATAATTGATACTTATCCACATTCTTACTCATTCTACTACCAGATCACACAACTGAATATTACCATACAACAATGTATATGGATGTACTACTTAAGCTGTTTTTTATGACAAGATTTTTAACACTTTTTCTGAAAGGTGAGTTTGTGTTTTATAAATTTAAGCAAAACCATCTGTTCACTATCATTTAATTAGCAATTAAATGATCTTACTATTGGAATAATGCAGATGCCCTTAATTTCATTTATAAAATCATTATTATTCTCCAAGTACTAAAACTGTTTAAAGTGGAGCATTTTGTTGTATTTTTAACAGAAATGAAAGAACATAATCCGTAAAGTCAGAAAATTAGAAAGTAGAGGAAGGCACATCTCCGTATTGTGCTACTGCTTTCTTTTTCAATACAACCATATATTCATCTGCAGGACACACTCATGCTGTGGGAGACTTTGAGTGCATGTATTCTTTTGTGATTTTATTACATATATGGGTGATGCTAATTATGCCACTTTGTGATTCTGTACTGCATCTGCATTTTCAGCCCCATGTGTCTATCAAAGCCAAATGCTAGATAAAGAAGGTAATTGGCCAGTCCATAACTGAACCTCCCAGCTGAGCAGGGCTGTCAGCCTGCCTTTTGCCTCTAATCTGCTACTCTCATGGGGTTTGGAAGACACTGCTCCTACACAGAATCATGGAATCACTAAGGTTGGAAAAGGTTACTAAGGTGATCTAGCCCATCCATGAACCCATCGCCACCATGCCTGCTAAACCACACCCTTCTGTTTCACATCTACGCATTTCTTGAAAGCTTCCAGGGACACTGACTCCACCACCTCCTGACAGGAGATGACACCTCTTGAACATCCTCTTCCAATGCATTACCACTCTTTCTGAGGAGAAATTTTTCCTTGTATCCAACCTGACCATCCCCTGGTGCTATGTGATGCCATTCCCTCTTGTTCTACTGCTGTTAGCTGGGAAAAGTGAACACCTACCACACCACAATCTTCTTTAAAGCAGTTGTAGAGAGCTATGGGATCTCCCCTTAGTCTCCTCAGTCTGAACAATCCCAGCTCTCTCAGCCACTCCTCCTAAGACTTGTGCTCCAGACCTCTCACAGTTTTGCTGCCCTTCACTGGATGAGCTCCAGACCTCGATGTCTTTCTTGTAGTGAGGGGCCTAAAATGAACACAGTACTTGAGGGAATCATATGGAGATTCCAGAGACTATCATGAGTATTTTGAGAAAAAATTTCCCTGTCTGCTTCTTCAGTTATTTAGTTCCCACTTCAACTTCTGGAGGAGAAAGACTTTCATTGACTACAGAGGCTACTTCATGGACTCTTTGGTTACTGTGAATTCTCTCCTGTGTGTATTCTGTTTTTTGTTGTAAGGAGCACACTTACAACTGTCAGTAGAGGAAACCGTCAGTAGAATCTAGTCCTGAGTGAGCACAGATGTGTGCCCCAAGAAGATGGAAACTCAAATAATTAATGTTTAAAACCAGCATCTTACTACTGTGAAGTAATTCTATTTCTAGCACAGCTTAATCCATGCTAGTGTTGATCTTCAGAGTAATGTATGCAGTATGGACTGGAGAGCAAAAATGCCAAAAATATCAATAGTGTGACAGACCAGTTTTAATGACTAAGCCTCTATTTTTATATAGGAGTATCAATGCACAAGTAGTCAGAGTGAAATCCAAAGGGATGCTGGGTGAGGATAAGCATTTCTAACTCACTCAGACTGGAAATGTATTTCTTAATACAAGTTATCAACATTTCTATTTTAAGCATCTATACAAATCAAAGATGCAACCTCTTTGGAGTTAAGAACTGAGAAGTAGACCTGTGTAGACTGTTGAACCACTTTTGCATTGTTCACCTGAAGTAATTTGCAATTCTGCATAGTAAGTGAAGGTAAAGAGTACACAAAGATCGTCACATGGCCCTTCAGCACCAAGAGTTCATTATCCCTCAGGAATCCTCCACTGTGTTAAAGCTAAGTTTGAGAAAAATGGAAAGGATCAGAGAAAGGGCTCAGTGAGACTTGCTGAAGACCAGGATCAACAAATTTCAGTACAAGCCTCAAGAATCTTATAGAAA
This sequence comes from Centrocercus urophasianus, assembly GCF_019232065.1. Classification (NCBI taxonomy): domain Eukaryota; kingdom Metazoa; phylum Chordata; class Aves; order Galliformes; family Phasianidae; genus Centrocercus; species Centrocercus urophasianus. The sequence goes on from NW_024885532.1 coordinate 10,215,884, forward strand.
CTTCAAAGACCAAAGGAGCATTGCTTTGCTTTATGTTCATACATGGCCTTTCACAGGTATGATTCAGCCAATATGCCAATTACTAACACAACCTTTCGTGGCCTTCAAGTAACACTGACTCTTTTTTTGTTCCATGATTGTTCTGTTCGGTCTCTGTTGCACTTGTACTTCATACTTTACTCACATAGCAGACCTTCTTCCACTTTATTTCTGGAATATATGCTATTGAACTGTTCTAAGGGTCTGTCCATACACTTCTGGTATCATAAAGCCTCTAACTTTGAACTCTGAAATGAGGCAATAGAAAGACAAAGCAGGTTGTAGCATTAAAGACTGAAGCTGTTCCTCAGCTGGCATACTTAGGCATAGCTTTTGAGCTTTCATAATATTAGTGGAAATACTTATGAATATTTTTCTGTCCATTTAATGAAGGCCAAAAGCTTCACTTGTCATAATTAGCACTTCATGAGTGTCACATTTAGCTCAGAGTATCTTGTTGGACCATTCTGTTTAACAGCAGTTCTCAAGCTGGCCTAATTTGAAGATTAGCCCCTTGGGGTGGGACACATTTGTCTTAATTTTAGATATCCAGCAGTTCAATGTGCCAATTTGAACTAGTCACCCTAAGACACCTAGCAGAGAAATAGGCACCTCCAGAGGGTGATTCATCTGGCCTACTTTAGGATGAAATGAGTCACTACCCAGAGATACCTCTTTTTCTCTTTTTTATTACAAAGGGATCCTACAATGACTGGCTAAAGACCTAAATGTTAGACTTCTAAATGCTTCAAATAGGAACATAAACCCTAACTTGAATATCATCATGATTAGTGAATTATAGAAACTGAGTGAAAAGAGAAGTAACAAAGTAGATGTTAATGGATAAACTCATTCTCAGCCAATAAGGAAAACAAATTTAAAAACACGTTGATGTAAACTTGATCTCTTCTTAACAAGGACTCATTTCCAGTGGCTTTGACTTGTTAATGAGTTACTAAGCTCTGCTACAACAGAGCCATTAACAAGTCACTTTTTTATCAATTTGCACAAGGGTGATTAGGCTTCTTTAAAAAAAATAAAAAAATTAAAAATAAAAAAGAGAGAGAGAGAGTTACTTGGAGCTTACCTACACATAGCCAGACATAAATTTCTGCTCAAGGAATTAAAGTACTGATGTAAAGCGGGTTCCATGTAGAATTGATGGGTTCTGTCATTTGGCAATCCGCCGTCTTCTCCTTTGTCACACACCAACCCATGGTTCCTTGCCACTCACCTCCACTAAGCCACCTCGATTTTGGCGGGGCTTGCCAATGGTCTTTATGGCATTTGCTGACACCCATGCCAGGTGTACAAGCTAGATGTCTCATGATCATATCAAGAGGGTCTGTCTGGCATGAATAGTTACAGTCTTTAACTTGTTTATACCTCTGGAGGTCTTTTGCTAGTCCGAGCAAGAATATCTTTAATTTTCTCCCGATAATATACAGGTTAAAGTAACTGAAGTAAGGGACCTGGACAAATTAAATGAGGGGGCCTGGAAAGTATACAGAAACAGGGATTATGATGAAAGAAAGAAATTGAGAAGTACAGTAGGCCTTGAAGGACCCAGGATGAGTATTGCCCCAGTCGACTGAATGCAGTTCACAAGAAAGTAGGAGTTATTTCAAAACTTCCCTTTTCCAGAATGGAGTAATCTAGCAAAAGAATTTGGTGGGTTCAAGAAAAGGGGGGGACTGAGTTAGGGGATGAAGGGTAAACATGGGCCAGGTGTAAAGGAAGACAAGACAAAAGAATGTAGCAAGCAGGATGTGCAGTAAATAAGGGTTAACAATTGCATAGGAATGTGAGTAAAGATAAGGGTTAACCATGCATAGAAATGCAGGTAAGCAGGATGTGAGCCCAGATAAGAAAAGAACATCTTGAAACTCTATTGTAAACTTGAAAAGAACATGGCACAAGGAACAGGTAGGGTCAGATTCCTTCGGTTGGAGACAATGAGCCTTCATCCCATGACCATCAGAAGAAGATTCCCCACTGCCCACAGCACAAGTGCAAGAGGGAGGGACCATATTCTGATGGGTTCTTGGAAATGTAATGAATACGTATACGGATTCCGGGAAAAGCACTGATTATGTATTAGTTCGGCCTATATCTGTACCAAGCTTTTGTCCTATGGTGTGCAAGTTCGGAGGAGCTATCCCACTTGCATCCAGCTTGGCGCCAAATGCTGAAATAAAAACATACCTGCTTTATAACCTAACTCTGGGTTATAGAGCTCGATTCCATAAATCACTGATTTGACATTCTGCAAAACTGAGGTGGAAGAAACTTCCAGATAATGAGTACTGAAAACATTTCTGGTGAGCTGATATTAGAGGGAATAGATCAGTCACTGATACATGAAAAGATTTTACTAATGAAAGATGGTTTTGGATCTTTTGCTCTCTGCTGGATATTTCCATCGCTTTACCTGCTCTAAATGGTAATAAAATGTTTATGTCATTGAGCTTCATAGTGCACAGTTTTGCCATGGAGTGAGAAAGAGATGATCATTTATTTCCAGCTCTCTTTTTCAGACAACCTGGCAAGATCATAGAACCATAGAATGTTTAGAGTTGGAAGAGACCTCCAAAAGTCATCCAGTCCAACTGCCTTGCAGTGAACAGGGACATGCACAGATAGATCAGGTTGCCCATGGCAACCAGTCCCTCACCTTGAAAGTCTCCAGGGACAGTGCATCAACCACATCTCTGGGCAACCTGTTCCAGTGCCTCACTACCCTCACTGTAAGAGGCTTCTTCCTTATATCTAACCTGAATCTGCCCTCTTTCAGCTTGAAATCATTTTTTCTTATCCTAGCATAACGGACCCTGATCAACAGCACACCTTAGGTCTTGAGGGTCCAACTCCAGCCTGTAGAGTTTAGAATTTTTCCTGCCAGGATTTATCAAATAATTGTCAGGATCAGATACTGAAGAATACATTGTGAATTGGTTCAGCTTTCTAAGTGAAAACTCACTGAAATCCATGGAAGAAGATACTACAACAGCAATTGGATGTGTATTACAGCATTTAACCTGAGCTCTGTACCACTATTCTTTGAAGACAGTGCTCCAGTATTACGAACACTTACCAGGATTTGCTTTTATTTACTTTATTTGGTAAGTTGCTTCCAGAGAATGTTTTACATACAAAGTAAATTACTTGAGTGTCTTTTAAGCCCCCCATTTCTCCACTCATTATAATCTGAAGAACTTCACGTTTCTCATAAATTCAAAGTCCCCTCAAAGACTGCTGAGAAAAAGCTAACAGCAGCTTATAGGTCATAGACTATCAGCTAATGATTTGCACATTGTTGTAAGAAATTCTCCCTTATACTAACATGGTTTCCATAGTTTATGTAAACACAGTGGGCATTTATGCTTCTCCTAAATGATGCCAGCTTTCCCTGTCAGCTTTCCCCACAGCTCCATACAGCTAGGATGATTAAGAAAGACAGCAAGCAGCAAAACATAATTCTGTTGTAGTGTTTTTGTATGTACTTTTACCACTCTTATTTCAATGCCTGATGGCATGATATCAAACTACCTTTCAGTGTCTCATAGTACAACAATAAAGAACAAAGAAAGGAGCAGAACATTTTTGTCATGTTATTTTCCTAGTCCACAGGACAGAGCTAAATTATCAATAAGGTTAACGTGCTGATTATTTTAATTTTGTTTATGCAGCATTTTAAAGAGAAAAAACATTTCAAGATACAGATATTTTCAACCAAAGGCATGGATACCTGCAATGTACTGATGGTTCTCCAAGTTTGACATAATACAGAAAATGTATTGTGATCTGGTTCAGTTCTGAATAGAAAAACCTTGGAAGGCCTTAGGTAAATAATGTATTTTGCTATTCACACTTGGGGCACTACAGATTTTCAAAAATATATTCTTTTTTTCACAAAAGCTAAACTAAAATAAGTAATTGATTTCAGTTATAACCAGTTTCCTCTAGCATCAGAGTAATACCTGATGGTCCATTATGGCCAAGCATAAATAATTTCACTATTTTCTCCCCTCACTTCATACAGAAATATTTACCATTGGGCAGGTTGATTACCTCTTATGCGTTTTGCACTTGGAGGGCCCTGCATCTTGGTAACAGAGCCTTACACCTGCGCCGTTGAATCTCAGCTCATAAGGATTTACAAACATGCCAGTTTGACATGGTCGTTCAATAATCACACTTTTCACACTCACACTCTCAGACTCTCAGAAAAGCAGAAGTACTGCTTAGTAATGGAATAAAACTATGCCAGTAGATTGCATTTCTACAGAATATGCAAGTCTGAAGGATGGTCATATCACACTGCCTCTGTGCCTCATCCCTGTGCTGGGGACTCCCGCTTATACATCTTCAGAATTCATTCAGGCTATCAAGGAACATTTCCTTTTATTTTTTTAACAGATTTCTTTCCTTTTTTTTTTTTTTTTCACAATCCCAATATAATTTTGACAAAACATTTTAATAGTGAACTAAAAGAATTTGTGCTGTCGTTGTTTTGATATTCTTGCAGTGAGAATCCAGAAAAGTTTATATTCCTGAAAGGGTTATGTGTTGTGAGACATAATCTGGGAAAAATAACTCAATGGAAATTTAAGAACTATTGGTCAACTACTCTCTTTTTTGACCAAAGATTCCTACAGATTTTAATAGATGTCTTCACAGAATTGTGAAATCTTCCTGGTAATCAGATTTTGTTAAATATTTTTATCATTAAATTTGAGAATATTTCAAGAGAGGAAGAAAAAAAACATGGAAAAATGTAGTCATCCACCTCATTGGGAAGAAGTGAACAGATATTTCTACGCATCTTTGCTGTGCATTTCACGCACCCTACTACTATCTATCAGTGAACATCCATAAGGTGTGCCTGATCAATCCCAAAGACAGCAGGAAAAGAAAGGAGGAGCAGTCTCCCGAGACAAACTACAGAGAAGATAGGCTCAACACATTGGATCCTCCAGGGATATAGCCATCCTCTGATGTGCCCTATGGCTTTTCTAAGTGCTTGCCTAGCTCACTGTTTCATTGACTGTGTCTGAAATGTACTGTGCCTCCCACGTGCACAAAGCACCATCAGTGCCAATCAGCAGACAGGTAGCCACCAATATATATTGCTTTGTGCTGAGCGCAGTGGAAAGAAATCATTAAAAAACTCCTTAAAGCTCCCATGCTTTGTGTAGTTCAAGCTCCCCATTTTGTGCCTGCCTCCGAGAGGCTGCCAATAGGCAGTAGGTAGCTGAGGGGTGTGGAAGAGGACTGACATTTTCATAAGCAGCCTTTTAGCTCTGATTACTCTGGGGTACTATTTCTGCTATAAAGCAAAAGCAAAGGCCTGGTTGCATCATTTAACTGAAGGAGACCTTTGTGCTGAAGCTGCGGCAGCAGAGGACAGAAGCAGCTATTTTTGTGTTAAAACTGATCCAGCTGCAGCAGCTGTGCAGTGACACACTGAGTTTGCATCCAGCTGCCCCACCTCTCCCTTCCTCATTCATGCACTCGCAGATTTGTTAGTGCTGTCACCTATATCTTACTTTCCCCCACCCCCCTCTTTAGATCCTTAGGCAGCTCAGCTGAGCTTCACCCTCCGTAGTGTCACCTGCTGCATGCTGATAGTGACAGGAGCAGATACCACTGCAGGCACTGACATCCCTCTGTGTCAGGTGGAATCAAGTAATCAGCACACACAGTGCTGTGCATGGCAGCCATCTAATTGTTTATCTTCCAATTTTTCCTGCCCTGGGGAGAAAACACTCCAAAGAGCAGTCCATCAGCTGAAGCCCTCCAGACCTGGAAGCATGCCACACGCATCCGACCTGACTGTTGGGCCAGGGGCTGAGACACAATGCTGAGAGGAGAGGGCTCTACAAGCAATACATCTCTCTGTCCTTTGTTTGGTAGTTTGCGGTTATTTGTTGGCATTGCCTTCCTAAAGTGTACTGCTGAAACTGGAATGGCTGACGTTATGACCAGCAACAACAGCAATACTCAGCATTTTGCATTTCCACAGTGTTTTCCATCTGTGGATTTTAAATGTCTTCAAAGAATAGGTAATGTCAGAGTCCTCATTGTGCAGGTCAAAGAACTGCAAAACAGACTGGATAATACCTTTTCATCTCACTTCTGCTCATTAAAGCTGTTATAAGAGGCAGGAAAGCTAGGAAGAGAAAGTGTGTGAGAGAGACAGAATGGAAGGAAGAAAAAGAAGGAAGGAGAAGGAGAAGGAGGGGGAGGCGTGAAGAGGAGAAAAAAGGATGAAAGATGGATCAAGATGGGGAGACCTCATTGTAGCCTTCCAGTACATGAAGGGAGCATATAAACAGGAGGGGAAATGTCTGTGTAAGAGGGTGGAGAGGGATAGGACAAGGGGGAATGGTTTTAAACTGAGACATGGGAGGTTTAGGTTAGATATTAGGAGGAAGTTTTTCACTCAGAGGGTGGTGACGCACTCAACAGGCTGTCCTAGGAGGCTGTGGATGCCTCATCCCTGGAGGCATTCAAGGCCAGGCTGGATGTGGCTCTGGGCAGCCTGGTCTGGTGGTTGGCGACCCTGCACATAGCAGGGGGGGTTGAAACTAGATGATCACTGTGGTCCTCTTCAACCCAGGCCATTCAATGATTCTGTGATTCTATTATTCTATGATCCTATGCAGCTCGGGGCCTCAGTCCAAGGCAAAAGTAATGTCATAGTACTGTGCCCAGTAAATCAAGTTTTAAATGGAAGTAATACAATTCAAGCAGATCCACACAGATTGATGGTAAGGGATTGCTGTCAGACTAATCTGATGCACATTTTTTATGAAGTTAGAACTTGGGCTGATAATTATATTTGCATTAGCTTCTGCGAGGCATTTGATTTGATGGTGTATAACCTTATAATTAAAAATGAAAGCAGATTCTGATGATTTTCACAGATTTCTATGAAAACAGAAGAAAATCAGTACAATGGGTGTTAAGTAAAGCAACTGTGATCTAACTGATTATTCAAAACATGTAAGTGAGAAGTCATCACTAAGAAAGTATCATCTACAAGGTCTTGAGTGGTTCTGTTCTTGGGCTTTACTGTACCTTTTATCAGTAGACCAATACCGTCACAGTTCCAAAATAGACATTAGAACCTTTGTGGTTACACTTGTAGCTGATCTGAAGATCAGAGGGGCAGCTAATAACAAAATAAAAGGATAAATAAGATTGAGTTATGTCAGCTCTCTGGTAAATTAGGTGCAAGTGAAAGCATCCTGTTATTAATTTATATGATTGTGATGGCATACAATTACAAAGACAGTAGACTGTCCCCAGCAGATTGTACAATAAATGTTTGGAGATGGACAACTCTGTGGTCTACAGAGAAAAGGTGCTCAGGTAAGAACAGTTTAAGGCTCACTAGTGGTTCATAGAAAATCCACAGATGATTTGCAGTGATTTCAAAAATGCATTTAAGAATTCATGCACACACAATCCCCCCCCCCAAAAAAAAAACAAAAAAAAAAAGAAAAATATGGAAAATATATTTAAAGTTTATTTTTAATTTTTTTTTTTTTTTTTTTTTTTTGTAAATAACAGCTCATAGAGATGTTAAAGATCTCTTTTATTTTCACAGAAATCTTTGTGAATCAGTAGACTGAAAGTGATCAGACACAGTAGTTAATAGTTGTGAACTCAGAAAGACTGCTCAGAGAAATTAAAAAGACTTAGGATAATAATGTAAGGATTGGAAAGCAAGCCTAATCAGGAAAACTGAAGGACTTTGTTTAGTTTAACTTCCAGAAGGAAGGTAAGTCGTGATTTGGTTTTTGTAAATTATCAACACTATTTTTTATTAACCAGGACTGTTAAAATAACAAGTTTTATGGGGAGCAGCTGAGGCAGCTGGGATTGTTCAGTCTAGAGAAGAGGAGGCTCAGGGGAGACCTCACTGCTTTCTATAACTGCCTGAAGGAGGGTAGTGGCGAGGTGGGGATCAGCCTCTTCTCCCAGGTAACTAGCAATAGGACAAGAGGGAATGGCCTCAAATTGCTCCAGTGGAGGTTCAGGTTGAATGTTGGGAAGAATTTTTCCTCAGAAGAAATTGTTTGGTATTGGAATAGGCTGTCCAGAAGATGCTGTTCCTGGAGATATTCAGAAAAAGGGCAGATGTAGTACTTGGGGACGTGGTTTGGTGGGCATTATTAGTGGTAGATGAACAGTTGGACTAGATAAATTTAGAGGTCTTTTCCAGTCATAATGATTCTATTATGAAAATAGTTAATGGCATAGGGCAAGCTACACATGGAACACTTTACCAAGGGCGATGGGTAATCTTCCTAGGTATGAAGATTTTTCAGTCAGTATATGACTGTTTTCTAAAACACATGCTCTCTCATTCCATTTTGACTGTTAGGTCAGAAATAGGAGTTAGTATGATGAAAGTCCTAAGAACTGAATATTGAGGAAACTCTGCGCAATATTTTAAAACCATGAAGGCTGTCTATGCCTCTGTTAAATGAGTGGCTTCTCAGCCTTAGTAAACACAATGAACATGGGTGACCCCAAGAGACTGATCAAGTCCATGATGGAGTAGGTAAAGCTGGGACCTCTATACCCCAAAGTGCAATGTCTTATCTGTGATCCACTGTATCTTAGCTTTACTGTTATTGCCAAAGTTTTCTTACCTAAAGACTGAAAGCAACTCCATTTCAAATATTATTTCCAGCTGCTGCAAAGGGAACTCAGCTGGGTACTGAAGAAACAAAGGCAACTCCCATTTCTACCATATATCTTCTTTCCTAATAAATATGTCTCCTTATTGCACCTAGAATTTCAAACACCTGTCTCTCTGAGCCTTTTTAAGATTCTACTAAACTATGTATAAAAATCATAACCTCATAAAGAAAACACAGGATGATAAAGTAGAAGAGAGTGTGGTAAAGAATTACAAATATGTGTGTTATAAAAAGTTAAACTAATCCCTTGAGCAGGAGAGGACTTGATTTTTCAAAAGTATGTCTAACTGCACTAAAGAATATGCAGTTTTAAATCACTTCATGGCAGTCACTTTGCCAACAGGCAATAAAGCTGCAGTTTAAAACTGCATTCATCTTCTGCAAAATACAGCAGAGAGCTTTCAGTGTATTTTAAACACCATTTTTTCATGTATTACCAACTACTCTAAATGTGGCTGGAGAAAAGGGTGGGGAAAAGTGCCATTAAAACTTCCAGTTATCAAGATGTGGCCAATAAACCTTTCTCTCTCCCCACTTCGCCATCACACTTTGTCTACCCATGGTCTCTAAGGGTTCACCTGCAGATCTGCCCATCATTCTCTCATTTCTTGAGCTATAGTAATGCACCTAGATGTATTCCAGACTCACCTTTGCCCAACCTAGCCATATCCCAGCCCAGGCAGAAAAGATGCGTGTCTGTCTGTGTAATAGGTATACCTCAGTTCACTCCATTCACATCTTTTCAGATGCTGAAGACTCTGAAGAAAAGGCTTATCTTCTGTTTGTGTATAAACACAGTGCTCCCAGTATCTCACAGCCTGTGTTCTATCAGAAACTTCAAAATGTCCTGGAATCACCTGAGTGTTATAGCAAGGAGGTGTTTAAAAAGGAGGAATATGCAGGATGGGAAAAAACATCCTTCCCTAGGTAGCATTGAAGTTAAGGGGCATACATGTGCTTTCCAGTGGTGTCCTGCATTTTACTGAGGTACAGAACTGTCACACTGAAGGAAATAAGCAATTTAATGATTAAGAAGTTTATCCGTCTATTTTCTATAGTTGTTGTTATCGTAGCTGCTGCTAAGTGCCTTACAGACTAGAATGTATTTGTCATCAGAATAGCTTGGTGAGTTATGAAGTTCTCCTGCCACTTTTTTTTTTTTTTTTTCCCCACAATCAAATTTGATCTCTCATATAATTAAAAAATAGAGTAACTCATTTGACCTTCCAGTAATTTTTTGGTACTTTCTCCATGTTCCTCCCTCTACTTTCCATCATTTTCAGCAGCCCCTTGATCTGAAGCACAAAGAAGAGGCCATCTTGCCTGGGGCAAGATAATTGCTGCTTCACTGAACTGAACATTAGGCTCATGTAAAAATACAACCAAGGTGATTCATCACAACTCAAGATGCCTGCTCTCCTTAAGCCTCCTGGAGGTGGTGTATAGGCAAGGAAGCATTACTCAGTCCTTAATGTTAAGCCTCTCCAACACATGATTTTCAATCTTGCTGAAAAAGAAGCAAGAAAAACAAAACTAGTTTTTTCCTAACGTAATTATTATCTGAGGATATTCACACTTATTCTCCTCTCCGCATCACTGTTTTCCTCCCCATGTACACACTAAGCGCATGTAAATAACAGATGGAAAACTACCAAACCAAAGAAAAACCCTCATGAGTTCTCACAATTTCTTTGTTATATTAGATGACAGTTGCACAGTGAAATATCTCACTAAGAGTAGGCAAAAGGCATGAACACCTGTTCAATAGTTGACACCACGTTGTTGGACTCCAACACATCCAAATTCCTAAGTGGTCACATTTTTCACCATATGAATGTGCAGACATTTCCCTACAGCAGCATTTTTGTATAAGTCACACCCAGCAGCCACAAATATATGCTGTCAGTAGTTTCTTCTGTAAATGCAGCCAACAATGGCGATGATGTTTCCTCCATGTGTATGTAATAAATCAGGCAAGTAGTGACAATGTGGAGTCTTACAGACAGACAAAATAAAGATGAAAATACAAATTGTCTTATTTTGATTCTCAAATCTCATTCTCTGGCATCAGCTATGGTAAGAACTCTGTGAACAGCTATTCTAAACTGTAGTTTAGTGGGAGTCAGTAGATTACTGCTAGAATTGTAACAAGGTGGCATGGTTCTGCTTTTCAGCTCACTGAGGTTCTGTTCTTCATCCCTTTCCACACCTGAATAAAGCTGTGAAATCAAACTAAAACTGTGAAATTTTGCTTAGTTTCCAATCAGAACAGCAAATCCCAGCCTTTTGCTTGAAATCCTAAGCTATACTGACCCAGAAGGCTTGAGAACTAGAACAGTATCCTGAGCATGCAGAATAGCCATGGAGGAAAACGAATGGTTTCTGATAAGCATTTTCATTAAAAATCATACCTCTAGTTCCGTCACGGGCTAGAAAACTGCTGTGAAAACTTGATCACACAGCAGTATGGACAAGTATCCACATTTTATACATGCAATGCTTGCCAGGAAAATCAAAAGTCTCTTATGTAAAGCACATGCATACAGAGTTTTCCTGGAGTCTTCTGAAGATGACCTACGTTGTTCTCAATGGATAGGAATATTGTGGAGAATATCTAAGAGGCCCTTGCTTGGATGTTAATAATTAAGTATCAGGAGACTAAAAAATCCTTTTTTTTTTTTACTGGATGAGTTGGTCACTGTATGAAAATACTGCTTTTCCATGGAATAGCCTTTCGGCAAGACTCTAAATGACCTAATAACTTGGTAGATTTTTTTCTTTAGTATTTATATAACTTTATCATACTCCTGTATGGATAACTGATTGATCTCTACTATCTCTATGAGTTGGGAAAATAATGTTTGTTCGGGTATATACATAGAGATACAAGACAAAGCTGCCAAAAAAGAGAGCCAAAAAAAAGTACTTCACTGTCACAGGCCCTGGTACTGCACTATCAATAATATCAATGCATGGGAGTGCCATATGCCTAGCTTTACTCCAGAGGGTTGAGGGAGAACTGCAGACATCAGATGAGATAACCAAAGCATTCATAAGGCATCTGCCAGATCACAGAATCATAGAATCATAGAATCATAGAATGGCCTGGGTTGAAAAGGACCACAACGATCATCTAGTTTCAACCCCCCTGCTAAGTGCAGGGTCGCCAACCACCAGACCAGGCTGCCCTGTCAGAGGAGATAGTCCCTAGGATGTCAAGGTGTACCAAAACCACATAAACATCTAGGATTACAAATTCTACTTAAGACTGTAGGAATATAAGTTTTCTTTTTCTGAGATGGTGTAGTGCTTCTTTCATGCAACACTGTTGAAAACATCCAGGTGCTGGCACCTGCATTTAGTTCATCTCCCAGCATAAATGTTCCTGTTAGTTTGCTAAGGGTTAGAGAGCAATACGTAATTAGGTGGTCAGAGGAATCACCTTGCCACAGTGAGCTTCCAACTCTTATTCAGATTCTTTATTTCATACAATAAGTACTTCATTAGGGTAAGGAGCACATCCATCTGAAAGACATTTTTGCACGCAGGAGGAAAGAGAAATGCAAGCACCTATCCTGCAGAGCTGTAGAACTACAGTGCTGAATAAAAACTTGGAAATCTTCATCTTAATGATGCTCTTAAGATCATGGAAGACTAGATCAAATAAAGGAACTTAAGCCATGTCTCCAGTGAGGACTATCACTCTAATGATGATCATATATTACATTACTTTGTCTTAATCCTGCATGCTTTTATGCACATATTTGGCTCTATGTATCATTTAGCTATGTCATCTTACTCACAGTTCATTTTAGTCTTACTGAATTCACAATTTTGGAATACACTTAGGAGCAAGGCTATTAATACGGGTAAGTATTAACAGGATTGGGCTGATAACTGTCCAAGTAATCAGCCCAACTAATATTCTAAACTGGACAGATGGATAAGATACGCTTTTGGCAGCCTATCTCATTTCTCACTCAAACAGGTCACAATTGCTTATAAAACAGGGCTTTACTGCAACATTCACTTGTGTTATTTATTTTTCCTATGCTTAGAGTTTAGAACTCATTTGCTCTGTTTCCTGTTGGTATTTTCTTCCTTCTACTTATCCCCTGATTTGTTTATTTAAATATGTATATTCCTTTATATAAATAAATACAAATGTTCTCTCTCAAAAACTTATGCTTTCCCACGAATATAAACATTCTCTTTTTCTTGTTTTATACTACACAGATAAAATAGAGACTAATTTTTAGCTGATCTAATTGCATTCTGTCATGGGGACATCAGTGTTACTATTACACTATATTGTGACCAAAAAGACATGACTGCAGTTGAAATCAGAATATGTAATATTTATCCCATACATGTTACAAATCTGGAGAGATAAAATCCAGAAATGCAGAGGTAAGAGACAGATTTATTCTTCTTTCAAAATCTTTTCATTTAATAAGGAGGAAAATGATGGAAGGGAACATTTTCTTATGCTTTTTTCTTGATTATGATTCCTATGATTCTCATCATGGATCTGGGGCAATCTCTCATAAATCAGGGAAACCTCTCTATTACTTCATGTTACACTACTGCAGGAACCGGTCCAGTAGCCAAACAATATAGCTTCAAACACTCTCTCCAAAGCTACATCCAAACATGTTGCTACTTCAAAATAAGATAGTTAACCAATTTTCTGTATATAAACGGTGTTCTTTCTTTCTATGCCTGAAAGAATGGAGATGCCAACTGCACCCTGAACTTCTTCACTGCAGAGAAAGACACAAATCAGAGGAAAGGGCTGACAGCTCAGGAAATCCAACTGTTTCTTTGTATTGATGGAAAATTAGGAATACTTGAACCTCATCTTTTCTCCATTGGCTCACCTGAATAAATCCTGTAGATTTACAAGAAATTATCAGAACTTTATTGAACCACCCAGCTTTAAGTCACTACACTTTTTGCAGAGCCTACAAAGAGTCAACTCTTTGAAAGGGTAGATAATAGCAGGGCAATGGGAAATGGCTTTAAGTTGAAGGAGGGAAGATTTAGGTTGGATATCAGGGGGAAGTTCTTTATGAAGAGGCTGGTGAGGTGCTGGAACAGGCTGCCCAGAGAGGTTGTGGATGCCCCATCCCTGGAGGTGTTCAAGGGCATGTTGGATGGGGCCCTGGGCAGCCTGGTCTAGTATTAAATGTGGAGGCCAGTAGCCTTGCCTGTGGTGGGAGGGTTGGAGATTCATGATCCTTCAGGTCCCTTCCAACCAGGGCCATTCTGTGATTCTGTGTGTCTCAGATAGCTCCGTTGGTTTTCTACAAAAAAGAATGGTTTTATCATTCTGATATTGATAGTATTCCAAGAACAGACGGAGATACCACTCCTGATGTGTTCCCAGATAATCAGCACAAGAACTTGATTTTAAAAACATGTTTTACTAGAGCCCATTTGAGTACAGAGTTGTGAGCCAGATATCTTTATTATTGCCCTCAATCCCAACTAAATCTATAAGGGGCCTCCCGTTAATCTCACAGGGAAATGGATCAGGTCTCATACACCTCCCTGTGCCCTTGAAAAAGCTAAAGAATTTCAAGGTGTTTTTTCCCACTGAGGAGTTTGTAGCAATTCAGGACCCTTCAAGATTTGCTACAATCAAAACGCTTTTCTGCAGACCTAATGTACTGTTGAAAACATCCATGAAAGCATCTTTATTTCATACCAGTCATGTGGAATGCTAGCTTTGAAAAAATGACCTGGCAATCTTCCCACCACATACATCTGGTTCTACATTAAAGAAAATGAAACTGACCCATGGAAGCAGCTGTAATTTTAAGTGTTTTCTGTTTGAGAACATTATTTTCCACTCAGTTCCTCATCCCCTCCATACTTTGAGATACCAGCTGGCTTAGTTTCTTTCCTCTCTTATTAAAGGCATACTTATACATTCAAAATACCTATGTATAGTTTTAAAGATCCATTTTCTCCTTTGTGTGAGAATTCATTTAAATTGCTGCTGAAGTATAACTCGTTTTGCTCATGTAACAAAATAACACTTCTGTAATAGGTGCCAACAAAAGTTTTGTTTGCTCCAAGTGACCATTTGGTAGATAAAAAAGGACTTTTCTTTGCAGCTTGCATCAAATTGGAAGAAACTATGACCATTACCAGCTTTTCTGTAAAGAGCTCAGTGAGGTACAAGCAGCACAGAAAATACCAGCAGCAACATTAGTGAGATTAACTCACACAGTTGTTTCTCTTCAGAAACCTATGAGTACAGATATGTGCTGGTGACCCTGTTTCCTTCATAGTGGTGACCTCAAAAAACCAACAGGTTGCTGTGAGAAAACTTGCACTGCCTTATTCTATCTCATCTGGGAAGAAATGTCTGTTCTCAAGACTCTCTATTACATGACAAAATCATGATTAGCAGAGGGTTGTTAGAGTTAGGGCAGTACAGTTAGGTTTTGGTTGGACTTGATGATCTTTAAGGTCTTTTCCAACCTGAGCAATTCTATGATTCCACAGCAGTACTGACAAGTGAATAGCCACTTTTTCTATTTTCTGGCAATTCTGAACTTGTTTTACTTAAGTTAATATGTAAGGTAATTTGTGATAGAATATTGAACTACCTAAAAGCAAAAGACAAAATAATTGTAGCAATGAATTACGTATGTCTTCAATTTTTTTCTTTATTTGCATAGCTTAAATATATTTTAAAAGGATAATCTAATTTTTGAAATGAAATTTTATTTAAAAATATTTCAAGCAGGACATTTGAAACAGTTTTTATTCAGTTTTCTTAAGATTTTGGAAACAATCCAGAAAAAAAGTTGATAACATGTTTGTCAGTCAAAATATTGAATAAACAATGAGATGACTGTAAAAATGTTTATCCTATTATACTATTCACAGAGCCATCAAACAGTATTAGTTGGAGGACTGTATCTTTATCTGAACTATTGTGCCAGTGTCCCCTGCGACTGCACGGTTTGCACCACGTCTGCTATCTTTTTCAGTATCTCATTTGCTCGGCATCCCTGGAGTCACTGGAGTCACTAAAAGAATTGCCAGCATCTGAATAGACTGGATCCCCAGTGCATGCTGCCTTTATACATCTGGGATCTTCTTATCTTTTTGAATAAATGAATGGAAAGAGGAAGGAATCAGTGTTGAGTGATCTTCCAGCTTTGCATGATTCTCTGAGAACGATATATTCTCACTGCAAATGGCTCAAAGGCCGTGTACTGGGAATTGTGCTATTTCAAGCTTTGTAGTGTTTAACACAGAAAAGTAGCTTTATGGCTCAGCTTATTTGGTAATCCTTTCTTAATTATGGGAATACATATGAATCTAAAATGAAAGGCTATGCTCAAAAGAAAATTAAAAAAAAAAAAAAAAAAAAAAAACAAAACTTTCCATGTATACATTCCTCTTTAGCCACGGAAACAACAAGAGTGGAATATAAAATCTCACCCAATCTTATAAGAGCAAAAAATAGATACTTAATTCAAAGCCAGTCACCATAGGCTTCCTTTATAATAAATGGAAAGACACAGAAGGATTCATTTCAGATGACTCGTTCTGATGCCTACATTAGAACGAGATGAATAGCCTTATGAAAGTGCCTATCTTTTGCCATTGATTTAAAAGGGATCCCAGTGTGACTTAGATGCCCAAGGTAAGTGAGATTAATCTTACCTTGAACCTAAAGGGACAATATGGTTTGGCTTCTCTACATAGACTTCAACAAAACTAAGGAAATTTCCATTCCAGATCAATAGTGTCCTATACTTCCTATTTTATGAAGAACACATTTATAAATGTTTGCTTAAGATATTTCTTGGTAGCTATTATAGATGAGAAAATGAAAGAACAGGACCTTTCCCTTTCCTACTTTGTCCTCAGTGGGATGCTTTTGAGTACCTGCATTAACATTTTGCTTGCCTGACTAAGCCAATTACAGTATGCAGAAAAGCAGTGCTGAACTTCAAGGGGGGCAAGATGGTCCAAAAAGAATATCCTCCAACTTCTGTAGAAGGAGAAATGATGACTTTATTAGTACACTACTGCTGTCAGAACAGGAAGCTGGGGTGAATGAATGAATGCCACTTTTGAATGGCTGTGCATGTATCCTGACCTGGTAAGTGTCTCACAATGGGTGCAATTATCTTTGCTGTGATGCCATATCATTAGTTGTCATCCTAATTGTCACACCACTCACTTGACAAAGATTTATTTGATGTGTAGTCCTACAAGCCAAGCCCTGGGATATATTCACGAATTAGACATCTCCGCGTTCTGAAAGAATTGCACCTTTCCAGAGATGAGGACGACAGGATCTCTACAGCAATGCTTAATTAGTTAGATTTACAGTATACTGCTGCTTCTAGTAGTTGGTGTGCGGTAGCTAAATGTGTTTCTGAGTGGGAATGGCAAACAAAGACTCAGTCCCTGAGCTGTATTTTCTCAGAGACAGTGGGGGAAGGGACACAATGCACTCATACAACCAGAAAACCTGCAATAAATGAGTATTGATAATTATGCTGTGCAGAAATTGACATCGTTTATAGTCTCGATGTTTGTCCTAGTGAAATTTAAATGCCATGGTGTTGATGTAATCAAGCCCCCCCCCTTACTCCATTGTCTCCAGGCAGTTGGGGTCAGCAGTAAGGAACGAAGCATGGTTGGCCATGGCGAGACCCAGCTGCTGAGCTAAGGACGATATCTTTTCAGTAGCTGCATCTGGCTCTTTGGCAAGCTCCACAAGCTGATCTGCTGGCAGGCCTGGGTTTGCCTCTGGGTCTGTCATCTGTCATGCTGTTCTGCTGCTGATGGGCTGTCTCTGCTGCATGGCTCTCCCAGGCTGCATTTGCCTTTCAGCTGCGTGTGCTGCTGATCAGCACTGAAAGAGGGGATGGCAAAGATGCGTGGTTCAGAGTGCAAGACCAAGACAGCATGCTCAGCATCAGAAATATGTTTGGCATATGCACATTTATGCACGATTTAAAAAACAGCCCTGCAGATCTAGAACCACCTTGAAGACTATTTGCTATGCTTTGATGCTAGTTGGTAAGGCAGTGCTCTGGTGACTGATGCACCTTTGTTTTTAATTATGACACCTTCATTTCCGCATATAGCTGATGATGACATACACAATCACTGATTAGCAAAGCAGAAGCCTTAATGAGCATGGAGTGGCTTAGTGGGCTGCCTGTAAAATAAATAGAGAATGTAATAGAGATTTCTCCCTTCCCTACTGCATGACGCATAATAACTTGAAGAAAACAGTTAAAATAAAATATTAACAGGCTCACAGAACTGCAAAACCAGCTCGCTGTTAACATGTCCGGTAGTGAGAGAAAATTACAGGTTTCATTGTGTATGCTGCACCATCTGCCTACACAGAGAGCCTAAGCCGTAGGCTCTCCCGAGGGAAATTGCTGTGGATAAGTTATTCAATTAGAACAGCATTATTGGCCAGCTACCTTGGAGAATTGGGTTGATGATGTTGTGATTATCCTGCTCTACATTCCTTCATGTCTCAGACAGGCTGCATTGCTTTGCAGCTTCCTTAAGCGTTCACTCAGCTGTACAGTAGGTGAGCAATTGAAACAGGGAATATCAGGGATACCTGAAAGGAAATCAATTTTGAATGAACTTTCTCTGCTTAGACATAGCCTACACATTCTGAGTCATACTGTATTTTTGCAGACTTCAGTATATACTAAGTGACAGAACCAGCAGTGGGAGGAAAAAGAGTCTCATTGTATGCATTTAACCTGCAGCTGGGCACCAGGACTCGTGGCAGGTTACAAAATAGGACAGTGCTCCTTCAGGTGTGACATTCCTATTACAAGTACAGAAACTTTAAAAGACTACAGCGAGACTTGTTTGGAGAAACTCCTTTGACTCCTTATCACCAAAGCTAAAGGCAAGTTTCTCTTCTTTGAAACTATTTTCTTTCAAAATAGAACAAATCAGGGTCTGATCCCAATCTTGCAAACTCCCATTTTTGTTGGCCTCCTGTTGAAGATAATGACGTCTGAGAATATTCTCAAAATAGCGCTCTCAGCCTCATTTTTCTGCCTGCATTGGAACTTAGAGAAACCCACGTGTGTTTTGTTTTGTTTTTGTTTTTTAAATTGCTAGCGTTTTTTAAGAAGAAGAAATGCCGTGCCTTAAAATAAATTAAATTTTTAAAAATAAAATAAGAACCCCCCCCCCATCAGTTTTTATAATCTAGTGCTGCTCTACTTGTCCCTGGTCTACTTCACTACTATTAATGATGGGTTTTTAAGACTGCAGAGACTTGCTGTGCCATTTCTTTTGACGTCCTGTGTCACACAGAGTATAGAATTTTTAGTCTCACCAAATGAATTTGTATCCCTTTAAAGTAAGTAGCAAAGGCTTATTGCTTCCCCACTGAAGACCAAACACTGCCATTTTTTTCAGCTGCTCCTACACTCAACATTGTAGTCACATTTCTTTTGTGGCTGATCTAGCCTGGAAAGCCTAAGAGGGAGCCTTACAATGAGAGCTCCTTGGAGAGGCACATTTTTTCCAGCGTGCTTTAATCAGAGCTGAGCTCTCCCATAAAGGTGACTTATGTGAGTTCTGAGTTCACACCACTATCAGTAATCCTTTCCTCCTTATTCAAAGCTGAATGTCTTGTTAAACGAATATGTACATCATTCACAAGGTCCACAGGAGGGAGGCATTGAGAGGTGACAAATGAGGTCATTGGCTTTGCAGCTGAAGAGCCTTCAGATGAGCTCTGATATGTCCACCCTCTGGAAACAGCAGTGATGCTGCATGGCTGATAACACCAGGTCAGCTAGTTTCATTTTTCATTGTTTTCCTTTCACTGCTTATTTTTTCACTGTGTATTACAGACGGACAGATGGGAGAGACCCTGCCTGTCCACCTTGTCCTTGGCACAGAACCTTGCTCAGAAAGAGAGGAAGCAGTCAGTTGTCCCAGATGGCCAGAGCAGAGCAGGCCACAGAGGATGGAGGGGAAGGACTTCTCAGTACTTTCTGCAAATCTTATTTCTGCCGCATCTTACGTGCCTTATTTCCCAGATCCCACCACTGCTTCTGTGTGAATATAGGGGACAGAGGCTTTAAATTTTATGATTTCAGAGTACCAACACATAGAACTGAATACTGATGTAGTGCTGCTGTGACATGGTCTCATGCTGCTAATGAAAAATACGATAGTAATAACGAGTCCTTACAATCAGTAAGAAAATCCAATTTCTGCTTATATGGTGTGTCTCAGTATCCTTCCCTGCCACTGAAGGTATAGAAGAAAAAAAAAACCAACAAAAAAACACATGCACATCTGTTCCATCAGCTACCCGCCCAAGTCCCCTGAAGACTTTTTTGATCATCGTCAGGCTTTTTTCAGCGACTTCATCACTGCCAGCCTGAACTATCAATAAGGAGTAATAGGTAGAAGGGCGAGTCAGACTGGGAAGATTCCTAGAAATATCCCTGACCCATTCCACAGGGAGGCAGCACAACTCCCCATAGATTCAGCCAGGCAGACATACAGGACCCTCCATTCCTCTCAGCAAGGAGCCACATATGACAACCACCCTCCTGTCCTTCTGTGTGGAGGCAGTCGAGTTGTGGAGTCGACTGTTTCACCCAAGGCAACCTCACAGGTGGACCTCCCTCCACATCCTAACTCACCTGTCACTGGAGTTCCAGGGCCTTAAACCTATTTTGCAGAGGCGCCTGGGGAACCAAGGATGGCTGACATGAGGGATGCCCACTTCACCGACCCAGTACTCATTTCCACTCTTCCTCTTCTCCCACATTGCATTGCTCTGCAGTGGCAGGGGGTCCAACACTGTCCAGTGAATATCACCTCGATGCCTTTCTGGGAAAGAGTTACACCAATGTACCAAGTTGGGACAACCATCATCACCACCGCTGACCAGTTGTCCCTGCAGAGCACTGTACCTGTTCCACAAAGGCAGCTGGGGAGGCAGGGGAATCTCTGGGAGGGTGCACCTGTATTGCTGAGCAGGGCTCTTTTGCCACTGCCTCACACCCTCAATTCTTCACCCTTGTTGCTAGGGAGAGGAGAGGACAGGGGGCTCACCGTAACAGGATCATTGCATGCTGGTTCCCCTCTGTCAGCAAGGCAGCTGGGGGTGACGTGCTCCATGTTCAGCCTCAGCTGGCTGCCAAGATCTCGAGGTCAATAGGGTTTGGCTCCACCAATCAATCTCCCTCTCACATTCCTTTATTCTCCTCAGCCTCTCCACCTCCTTCAGATCAACCACAAGGCTGAGTAAGTCATTTAGCTGGTCGAATCTCACACAAGTGCTGTCTCCCTCACCCAGCACTGCAAAGGCCAGGCTCTGGCACTCACTGCAGCCAGAGACCTGCACACTGGCATCTTGTTTTGGGACCTCAGTCTGGGTCTCCACATTTTTCCTGGCAGTAGCCTTCTGCAGGGATGCAGCCATGGCAAAACAGCAGACTCACCAGCGCTATTCGGGCAGCCCTAATGGGGTGTGACTGATCAGCCCTGCCCTGCTGCCGGTAGTGCTGGCACCGCCCTCGCCTTGTTACCAGCCCGTTAAAAGGTGCACCTGCACTTAACACTTTCTGCAGTGATAACAACCCTCCTCCCCTGTGTAGACCCGTAAATGGGTGGCTTACCGTTTCACCTCCTCCGAACAGCCCACGTGATTCACACACCCTGACGGCTCCTCTCCGTCTCTGAGGCATTTTCTAGGCAGGGGGCGTGGATGCAGAGCCGTTGCCCTGGCAACGCCCACTTCACGTCAGCCACTCTCGCGAGAGGTGCCGGGCTGCTCTGTTACCTCGGGGTTTCCTGGATGAAGGAACGTAGCCCCCCTGTACCGCGCGGTCGGTCGCTGCGGTTCTGGCAGGGACAGCTCCGAAGCGGCGAACCTCGGCAATCAAGGTCAGGTTGGATGGGGCCCTGGGCAGCCTGGTCTTGTATTAAATGGGGAGGTTCGTGGCCCTGCCTGTGGCGGGGGGGTTGGAGCTTCATGATCCTTGAGGTCCCTTCCATCTTGGGCCATTCTGTGATTCTGCGTCTCAATGCGTGCTTCTAGAAAGGACAGAATTAATGTCAGCTCCTTGTAGGGCTATAAAGTATGGCTGCATTCTCAACTGCTTCACACTACGGAAGCACTTTTATTTAAATGCAGACTATAACACAGAGATTAATCTGAACTCCTGGGATACACCACCTACTGAGTGAAGGGTGTGCCATTTTGCTTTTGTGCGCCACCAGTGGAGAAAATGGTGCCAGGTGAACCCATCTGCTCACCTACTGATGAGTGGGAAGCTATTTGTTGGGTCTTCAATCAAAGTTTTTAAATCCATTTTTGGGGCATTGCTACTTAGCACTATAATTTGAAACTGTGGTGTATTTAACAGGCTATGGTATTATATAGCATCCTTGCAAGACTGCGTTACAATCTTTAAATCATATTTTGTATCTGTTGTGAGAGGTTTTTTTGGAACAAACCTTCCAGAAATGCGTACTTAGTTAAACAATCACTTATCAGATAGAAATCTGTCTTTTTTTTTCTTACTCTTGTGCTATGTTGTTGATGCTCAACAGAACAAGTATTGTACCTCTTGTCTATTTTGAGCAAGGTCAGGAGTTCGACTCAATAATTATAATTAAATAACCTAATTAAATGGCTTTTTAAAATATTCTTTGAAATAAATATGAGATAAGGCTATATAGGTAGATAAGGCTACTATGATTTCAAATAACAGCATTGAGAGAACCAGGTACTGTGCCTTTATATTTACATCAACAAGAATTTTTGCAATGACACTGTAAGAAGGGAAAAAGTTACACAGAGGGATTGACCTTGTCTTTGCACAGGTTCCAAGAAGTCCACAATCAAAACACTTCATAAACCATCACCTTTAATGCGTTTTATTATCAGCATTGCTGCATGCACAGACAATGTAGTTTAAAAAAAAAAAAAAAAAAAAAAAAAAACAGATTGTAGAACTCACATTTTTAATCTTTTTTCTTTCTGTAGAAGAGACAAAGATGTGCTCCTTCTACAACATGGTCTGCTGTGTGCAATTTCCAAAAACACCTGAGTGGTCCATGCTTTGCTTAGGTGGAGCATACATGAGCTGCCCATGATTCGCTCCTAAGCAGAGGAAAATGAAGAGAAGGTTTGGCTCTGAGCAGAGGCTATGGCTGGAGAACAAGGGCTCTGCACACCATTCCTCTTGTTGTACTACTTACTAATGTGATGTTACATCGTTTGAGCTGGACCTTCCCGGACAAACTATTTGCAAATGGCTTGCTGGTGTTTTTGCAGGCTGCCCGTGAAACGAATGAGATGAGTGGAGACAGGAGAACCCTGCCCTGCCTACCCAGTGGATGCTGTCTAGTACAAACAGTCAGCCAACCTAAGTGACACACAGCTGTGACTGGATCTAGTATACATCTTCCAAATCAGTGGAAGCATTTCAGTTAATTTGAGTATGGACAGGATGAAACTTTCTTTTGCTACTGTGCAGAGGTGACTGGCAGTATCCTGATGTAGAAGGCCTCCAAGAATTTTAGGAACTTTCCTTGGCTCATAAAGGGGTTAAAGATAAGCATGGGTATCCAGAGCCACTCTGAAAGCTATGTTTTTCACTCTGTATTGCTCAGTATTTAAGTTTTTTGAAGTTTAAGTTTCAACACTGATATGAGAATTGATTGTCTTTACTGTCTAAGGAAGAGCACCTGGACCTCAGCAAGAGATGGTTACAAAAGTGCAAAAAATAAATGAAACTTGTCAACGTTTTACAGGCTGATTCAGCCCAGTTCCGTGACTCGTGAGGGGGAGGGATTTCGCAAAATCCATGCCTCCGGAAAAGGGAACAGAGACCCCAAAATGATTAAAAACAGCGGCAATCTGAGGAGAAATAAAATAATTTACTAAATATAGTATCGGAATGCAAGATAACACACCATAATACAATATAATTAGAATTGAAACTAATAAATCAAATACAATGAGAGAGAGAATGTCTGAAAGGTGGAAAGGCCTCACCATAACGCTGAGGTGAGATGCGCAGTCCAGTTGAGCAGCAGCGAGAAGGAGGAGAGCCAACGAAGAAGAGTGGACGAAGAAGAGCACATCAGGTGACCTTGCCAGGAGTTGTATCTCCTCTCTGTGACTGCAAAGTCCCCTGGGGAATGTAGTTCTTCTCTTCTGGGCAGGTACCAGAAGAGAGATTGAGCATTAACAGTTCATCTCCCAGTGCCCCACATGATGTTATGATGTGAAATACTGAAAACCAAAAATCACAAAACCATGACAAAACTTGACAATGAATCTTGGGTCAAATGAAGTAAACAATGGGAAAAGGGTGGTGCCAGAGATTGGTCTAATTTTTTTGTTTTGTTTCATGCATTCAGACATGAATAAACTTCAGCTTCTCCATTAGTTGGGCTACAGTAACTTCCTGAGAAGGCCTAGGAGGAGAATTTATGCAAAACAAACTTATTCCTAGTGAAGACACCCCACATCGCAGTGATGAATACTTGGTTGTACTGGCAAAAAATATTTCTATGACAATCAGGCAAATCAAGATGAATATTTGCATGGTTCTGATCTAAATAGTGCTGGAGGGAGCTGTGTTAAGAGCAGGGCAAGTTCTGCATCTGAGAGGTGCAAAGGTTAGGCTGGAGAGTCCTGAATGGATCTATGCTGTTCAGCCTGGAGAAGAGAAGGTAACCTGAGAGCGGGCTTTCAGTTTTTAAAGTGGAGCTACAGTAAAGAAGGGGACAGACTTTTCAGTGGAGTCTGTGGTGATAGAACAAGGGGACGGGGCTCTGAGCAACCTGATGTAGCTGTACTGTTCATTGCAGAGGAGTTGGACTAGATGACCTTTAAGGGTATCTTCCAACTCTAAGGATTCTATGATTCTATGAACTCTAATTATAATTGAGGATGTGGGTTGGTAGGGCTCAGGCTGTCACTTGGTGCATTTCTACATTTGTTCAAAGTGACAAGATCCCGAAACTTAAGTCTTTACTTGGGTACATATGCCTTTTTTTTTTCACCATATTCTTTGCTTTGATAATCTCCAGAATAGGGTATTTCTTCTTCTTTTTTCTTTATTTTTTTCCATTCCAAACCAGGTAGTTTTGCAAATTTGTGACCCAAAGTATTGTTCTGCAGCTGAAGTTCAGAAATACAAGTATGTACATATCAACTGGACTGAAAGGAGCACAGTTCAACAAAGGACATATCATTACTGAGGTCACTGCAACAACATATTCATGTTACAATCAAAAAGACATCTCCAAAGTCTCTGAAAGTATCCTTTACAGACTATAGGAAGAAGCTAAATGTCCCTATTGGACAGTGCCCTTAACAGTCAGACATCTGTTATTGTGTGTTTAGTAGAGAAGGCAAGGAGTATGGAGTGCAAAGCAAATAGTACCTTTCTAAAGTATCTGTTTTTCTTTAATTGTTTTAGAACTCTATTTTAGAACATTCTCTTTGGCTAAGTGTTGTGTTTGGAAAGATTCCAGAGCTGCCCAATGTTGGTAGAACAAGGAGATTTTTTTACACACATCCGCCTTTGAGAATTCTACAATAATGTATATTTGTGTTGTTTCATCTTTGTACATGCTTCCTCCTCAGGGAGAGTTCTGCATTTGGAAGCACATGTTAATTTAATTTAAGGGTAGAACTGCAGCAATAATGGTTTGCCCCTGTGAGAACCTGGTGGTGATGGTGAAGAAGCAAGCTGTAAAAGATTGAGGCTGTCCTGTTCTTTCTGTCGCCTGCTTGTTTGTTGTTGTGAGTATAGGTGCACATGTGTATAAATAGGGTGTGAACCTGAACATATAAGCTAAAAATATTGCTACTGCCTGAGTAGGATGATCAGGATCTTGGAGAGACTTGTGTCAACACTGCTACCAGTGATGCCATGATGCCAGTTCATCTTGTCACAAATGTCAGGAATGTTCTTTTTTTTTTTTTTTTTTTTTTAAGATTCTTGATTTTTAAATGAAACCTAAGACTGCCACAATGGAAAGAGAAAAAGAGAATCCCAGAAGGACTGGAATGCTGAGAAATGCAGTTGATTTTTCAAGCAGACTAACTTAGGAAGTTAGTTTAAAATGAGAAGGAAAAAAAGGACTTAAAACACATAAAAATTATTAATTTTTAATGCTGGTATACTCTGCATGGGAGACAAAGGATAAAATATCATTGAAAAAAACATTTTCCAACACTTCCCAATAGCTAATGCCTTCCTGTTAGTTTTTATGAACATAACTAATTGTGCCA
Organism: Centrocercus urophasianus; assembly: GCF_019232065.1. Lineage (NCBI taxonomy): Eukaryota > Metazoa > Chordata > Aves > Galliformes > Phasianidae > Centrocercus > Centrocercus urophasianus. The sequence continues at coordinate 10,241,948 of NW_024885532.1, forward strand.
GGAACAATTTAAGAAATAAACCCTTGATCTTTAAATGCTAGCAGGATGGATTGCAAGAGGGAGAACTATTGGCAGATACCTTTTTTGGGATTGCTTTTCCTGTAGTGCCCTTGGTGTGCTACTTCACAAAGTAAAAAAAGGAAGTCCAGCTAACTCCACAGAAGCCAAACACCGCATAATTAGGGACAGACTAATCCTTGAGAAAGGAATGGCTGTTCTTGGATAAAATACTAAAAGACAGGATATTTATTGGATAATATTATAGGAAACCTATTAGGCACTTCTACAATTCGGGCATTAACTTCTCTTTTATGGTACTGAAGACCATGTCTTTTGTGCTGAAGAGTTTCACAGATGATGTTGGGTAAGTCTTTAAACGCATCCAAGTTACCAAGTGGAATGTGCACAGGACATGTACTTGCATGACATGAACCTTGCAGGAGATGAACCTGAGTTCAGCTTTGTTTTTGACTAACATCCCTACCACAGTTTACCAGGTCTCTTACAGCCAGAAAAGAATGATCTTGAAGATGTAGCAAGTAAGTACAGGATGTTCTGCTCTAGGTTCCACCTCACACAGACATGACCCAACTGGGTGTGCTGTGCAAGAACACCAGTACTAGCAATGTAGTAAGTGTAACCAGACTTGGCACGCACAGCAATCTTAAAAGCTCAAGATAGCATCTCCAAAAACAATCCTTAGCAGGAGATTATGTCTTTGCAAGTATTTTGAAGCCTATTTCACTCAAAACTTACTTCCAAAACCATTCTATTTCTCTTTGTTAACACTATGAAGTTACCAGTACTTACCTCACAGCTATTTTATCAGCATCCTTCTGTACAAGCTTTTCTTCAGAAAGGTTCGCATTTCTGGGCAGCTACGCATGTTCTTCTCATAGGTGATGGCATGTGCAAGTGTTTGAAGAATCAACAGCTCATTTGGTTTCCTGTGTACCTATCAGACTGTAAATTCTCAGAAAATAACCTTTGACAACACCAAGCAGAGCAGTGCATTTGACGCATTGGAGGGAAGGGAAGCCATCCAGCGGAACCTGGACAGGCTGGAGAAGTGGGCTCGTGAAAACCTAATGAGGTTCAATGAGGCCAAGTGTGGGGTGCTGCACTTGGGTCTGGGCCATCCCAAGTATTTATACAAACTGGAGGAAAATCTCCTTGAGAGCAGCCCTGTGGAGAAGGACTTGGGGGTCCTGGTGGACAAGAAGCTGGACATGAGCCCGCAGTGTGCGCTTGCAGCTCGGAAGGCCAACTGTGTTCTGGGCTGCATTAAAAAAGGGGTGGCCAGCAGAGAGAGGAAGGTGATTGTCCCCCTCTACTCAGCTCATGTGAGGCATCATCTGGAGTACTGCATCCAGGCCTGGGGCCCCCAGTACAGGAAGGATGTGGAGATCTTGGAATGGGTCCAGAGGAGGACTGTTAAGACGATCAGAGCACTGGAGCACCTCTCCTGTGAAGAAAAGTTGAGGGAACTGGGCTTGTTTAGCTTGGAGAAGAGAAGGCTCTGGGGAGACCTCATTGTGGCCTTCTAGTACTTGAAGGGATTGTATAAACAGGAAGGGGAATGGCTATTTACATGGGTGGATAGTGGCAGGACAAAGGGGAATGGTTTTAAACTGAGACAGGGGAGGTTTAGGTTAGATAGTAGGAGGAAGTTTTTCACCCAGAAAAACAGTGTGTCACCCAGTGGTGACACACTGGAACAGGTTGCCCAAGGAGGTTGTGGATCCCCCACGTCTGGAGACATTCAAGGCCAGGCTGGATGTGGCTCTGGGCTGCCTAGTTTGGTGGTTGGCAACCCTGCACATAGCAGGGGTGTTGAAAACTTTGTGGTCCTTTTCAACCTAGGCCATTCCATTATTCTATGATTCTTCCTAGATGATAATAACGACTTACCAAAACCAGTGAACATTAAGTTTTATTCTTAACCTACTCTACATGCTGCTGATGAGAACAAAACGGTTATGAATCAAAATGAGACACTTGCAGTTGAAGGTAAAAGTGTATCTGCAAAACATCTCACACCTGAACAGGATGAATGACAATGAATGGTCTGCCATAGGTTTTTCATGCCCTAGGTCATTTGTTCTGCTTATTGCTGGGGAAGAATTACTGTCTGTATCTGTCAAAAGAGACTTTCCATTCTGAGTCATTTCAAAAGTTGGTTTTTTTGTTTCCCAATAATTTGGTGTAATTATCAAGATACTGCATATCTATTTTAAAATTCAAGTAATATTCTCTTCTAGCATGCTAAGATAAACAAGCAGATAAGTCTGATAAACAGGCTGGAAGCTCTGTCCTATAAGCAGAGACTGAGCACATTGAGTTGTCTGGTCTGGAGAAAAGGAAGCCAAGAGGTGACCTCATTGCTTTATGCAGACCCTTGAGGAGAGGAAGCATGGAGGGAAGTACCAGGTTCTTCTGGGAATCAATGACAGAACATGTGGGAATGGCACAGAGCTGTGCCAGAGTAGGACCAGACTGGATGGTAGAAAAAAATCATTTACTATGATGATGGTCAGACACTGGAAAAGGTTCCCTAGAGAGATGGTTAACTTCCCATACTTGTCAATGTTCAAGAGGCATTTGGATAATACACTCTGTAATAAACTTTTCTGTTATCCCTGAAGTGGTATGCTGTTGAACTAGATAATCTTTGCAGATCCCTTCTGTTCTATTCTGAGGAAAACAGGCTGATACTTAAGATCTGGATCTCAATGAGCAGCAGTAACTAGAAATGTATTTTCATTTTCATGCTTGTCAAGCTATCTAATCTAAATTAAGTGGAGATCATAGGATCTGGAATAGCTAACATCATATTTTTTTTAAGCGACTCTGAAATTTTCTGTCCAGTGACCTTTACAATTTTCTTCGCAAAGTTACAGATTTTCTGGCAGTCATTTACTGAAAGGGGGGAGTGGGGAAGTGGGAAATTATATATAATTATCAGCATCTGTTCTTAGAGCTGGCAAGCAAAATTCAAGTTTGTTTTTCATTTGTGGATTTTTTGCTTTAAAAGAAACACCTCACCTATGAAGCACAACTTATGATTAATTACATGCTAATAAAACATTTTCCAGAATATTTAGATGTTAATTTGGTGCTACTTGAATAAGCATCTGTTTCAATTTCAGTGCCTGCTGACTCACCTGAATACCTAAAGCAGAACAGCTCAAATAATCTTCCAGAGGACAGAACTGGAAGTTTTATTAACATCATTGGGAAAAGTGCTTCCCTGTAACATGTAGAATATTAGAATCATAGAATGACCGAGGTTGGAAAAGACCTCCAAGTCCAGCCATCCAACTGCCACCAATATTTCCCCATGAAACCATGTCCCTCAGTCCCTTAAATGTTTCGTAAACACCTCCAGGGATGCTGACTCAGCCACCTCCGTGGGCAGCCCATTCCAGTTCCTGACTGCTCTTTCTGAGAAGAAATTGTTCCTAATACCCAACATGAACCTTCTCTAGTGCAACTTGAAGCCATTCCCTCTTGTCCTATCACTAGTTACTCGGGTGAAGAGGCCGAACCCCAGATCACCACAATGTCCTTTCAGGAAGATGTAGATCACTAAAAAATCTCTCCTGAGCCTCCTCTTCTCCAGGCTAAATAATCCCAGTTCCCTCAGCCACTCCTTTTAAGGCCTGCGCTCCAGACCCCCTCACCAGCTTTGTTGCCCTTCTCTGGACATGCTTCCAGGCCTCAATGCCTTTTTCCTGTAGTGTGGGGCCCAAAACTGAACACAGTACTCAAGGTGCAGCCTCGCCTGAGCTGAGTACAGGGGGACAGTCACCTCCTTGCTCCTGGTGGCAACACTACCCTGATACAAGCCAGGATGCCATTGGCTTTCTTTGCCACTTGGGCACACTGCTGGATCATGTTTGGCAGAGCATCAATCAGCATTCCAAGGTCCATTTCTTCCACACAGTTTTCTAGGCACTTTTACTTTATCTCTTTTACACTAATACTGCTCCTTAGATGGGGTGAAAAAAACTGCAGGACCTCTTGCCTCATACAGTTGTAGACTGAAGTACTCCTTAATATCAGATGCTGTTTTATTTCCACTGGTGGTAATCTGACATACAAAAATGACTAACAGAATGAAAGAGAAAGTTCTTCATATTGAAGTCACATTTGTGTAGGTCTCATCTCACAGTCAGCCCCATAGTGCCCAAGATAGAGAGGTTCTTAGGATAACGAGTGAAAATTAAATATTCCCATAATCCCACCATGAACAGGATAGAGTTTGTTTGACCAAACAGATATCTCCAGTATAAATATCTACATTTTAACTCCCATTATAAGCTCAGTGAATAGAAGGGGTATAATTCATCTCACTCTGAAACAGAATTGAAATAGATGAAATTAACTAAGTTCTGATAGTATTTGTCTCTTTACATTGAAGTGGGTTACTTAAATAATGAAACAGAATTAAGCATTTAAGGATAGTGGCAGGAATTCACATCTTTGGGATTGAGTCCTTAACACCCCGGTATGCATCCAGTGTGACTTGGGAAAGTAATGAGACTTCAAGTTGCAGTAAGGTTAATTTAGGTGATATGATTTAAAACCTACCAGTAGAAAATTTGGTGATTTTTTTTTTTTTTGGAGAGCATACAATCAATAGGCATACAGAGGTTAGGTTTAGTGAGATTATCGCAGTGGCAAGATAATCAGAATAAAAGGAAATGCTCACTGGTGTCATAGGCTTACAGTAAACTCTACAAGGAGCAATCTCCAGAGAGAACTCTTTCCTCAGTTGCTGTCAGCACTTAAATGGGATTTAGGAGAGGTGGAGCCTGGCTCCACCCCTTCCAGCAGCACAGGCGAATTGCCTTCATCTGTGCTCCTATGGCTGACTCATTGCTTGCCTCAGGTGGTCAATCAGAGATTCAGGCCGTGATCAATAGTTCCCATACAGAGAGGAGTAGAACTTCCAACAGCAGAAGATTTTAAGAAGACATTTAGATGGTGGATCCAGCATTGGGGTGATGAAAAAACTTTCCGTTTATCAAGGTGAGCTCTAAAGGTCCTTTCTAATTTTTTTTTTTTTTTTTTTTTTTTTTTTTGTAATTATGGACAGAATAAGGATGAAAAAAGTACAACAAAGTTCTCTAAATAGAATGGCCAAACCACAAGGTCAAAGGCACTTCTATGCAACTTGTTACCTTTTCATAGGCAACATGGACTCACTCATCTCGTTACAGTCAGCGTGTCTTATTGCTCAATGAATCTCAGCTCAGGACTTCTTTGCAGTCCAGGATACTCTATTTTAGCTGATTTTTGTTTTTCATAATGGCTTTTTGCCTTGAGTTTAATGTCAACTCTAAGTGTTTTGTCAGCATCATGCTCAATGCTCTTCTGTAATCTCTCACAAGTCTGAAAAAAATATCAGAGAAAATAGGCATTTTTAAATGTTTGTGAGAGGTGTTCTTCTTTTCCCAAAACATATTCATGATGTTTATTCAAGTTTTACTAAGTATGCAGTAGTTTACAATGCAGCAAAGATGCTTAAACTGGTAAATAAACAAATAAGGAAGATCAGAAGAAGAAAGAGGAGGAGAGAGAAGCTGTATTTCTATTGAAGATATGACAAAGCAAATGGCTACCTTTTGATAAGGTAGAAAAAGAAACCTACAGAGATATGCTTCATCTTACTGATTTCTGCCTTTACAAGATTTTCAACAAGTCCTTGTCAGAGGATGAGGGGAAGCAGAGCAGCCTCTTGCTGAGTTCACACAGCCATTGTTTTGGAAGTGCTGACCAAACAATCCTCAGGTGCATAGCTATAGCTGGGGAAACTGTGATCATTGTTTTGAGGATTTGTCATGGCAAAACTAACCATAGATTCTTAATTTCTACCAGATGGGACCACAGTTCTTACTTTTTGCAGGAAAGTATTTAGAAGCACTCTGAGGATAAATATGACAGCCAGCAGATTAATGCTAGCACAGATTTCATGCAAATTAAAACTACTTACCACTGCCAGGGAGAACACAAATGAAAATGCAAAAAGTTGTCAGCACCACACCCAAAAGTTTTTAAAAATGTGAATTCAAAAATACAAATCTAACTTTGTGAATTTTTCCTCTTTAATAGATTGCATATGTAAAGACCTGGAATAGTGGTTGAGATATTCAGTACAGGAGTGAGGGATTCCTCTCAGCTGCTCTTACATTCTGTCTGCAATGTGGATACTCCCTTTTAATCCTTTCATCTTACATTATAGAAAAGGGAGAGAAGCAAGCACTCAGATGAACCATAATGATTATTTTGATGCTTTTCTGAAATGAATTGATCTCTGTTGGCCATAAGGAGAGCCCAGATAGGCAGATGGATGTGAATGCCTAAGTCTGAAGTCTCCAGTGAATATGTTGATGGGTTTTATGATAGCAGTGTTTGGCAAATAGGCTCTTGAAATAGTGTGAAAGTTACAAATTTTCTGAAGTCAGGGTACTGCCAGTTAATAGAAATCTTTCCTGTCCAAAAGTTATGAAGGCCGGCACTAAACCAAGCTCATGCTTTAAATATGAAATTAACAGCACTGATGAGTTAAGACCTTGCTTAAGTGCTCTGCTGGATCTAAGCCCTAATTTTTAACCAACATCCAACTTTGTGTAGAGATGGCGTCAGGAAAGCCAAGGTCCAGCTTGAACTAAACTTGTCAAGGGATTCCAAGAGAACAAAAAAAGCTTCTCCAGGTACCTCAACCGGAAAAGGAAAATCCACGGGGGTATACTCCTCTAGTGAGTAACACAAGCAAGCTGGTAACAACAGATAAGGAGAAGCTGAGGTACTTAACAACTTTTTTTTCTCAGTCTTCTCTGATAAATGCTTGTCACACAGCCCTCAAACATTTGGTTTGGTAGGAGGGGATTGGGAAAGCAGCATTCCTCCTAGGGACATTGACAACTAGGTTTGTGATCAGCTCTGAAACCTGAACATCCACAAGTTTATGGGTCCTAATGAGATGCATCCCAGAGTCCTGAGGGAATTAGCTAATGTAGTTGCTTAATCACACTCAATGCTGTTTGAAAAGTCCTGGCAATCAGGTGAAGTCCCTGGTGACTGGGAAAAAGGCAGAATCACACCCATTTTTAAGAAAGGTAAAAAGGATGACCCTGGGAACTACCAACCTGTCAGTCTCACATCTGTGGTTGGGAAAGATCATGGAGCAGATCCTCCTGGAAGCTATGCTTAGGTGCGTGGAAGACAAGATGATGATCTGGGAGAACTAGCATGGCTTCGTCAAGGGCAAATCCTGCTTGATCAACCTGCTGGCCTTTTATGATGGTGTCACTGCATCGGTGGAAAAAAGAAGAGCCAATGATATTATCTATCTTGACTTTAGAGAGGTCTTTGACATGATTCTCCACAACATCCTTTTCAAATTGGAAAGGTATGGATTTGATGGGTGGATTGTTCAATGGATGAAGAACTGACTGCAGGATCAATTCCAGAGTGTGGTAGTCAATGGGTCAGTGTCCAGATGGAAATCAGTGCTGAGAGTTGCTCCCTAGAGGCCAGTGCTGGGGTAAATACTCTTTAATATCTTCATCAATGACAATGGGGTCAAGTGCACCCTCAGCAAGTTTGCTGATGACACAAAGCTGTCGAGTGCAGTCAACACACCAGAGGGGTGGGATGCCATCCACAAGGATCTAGGTAAGCTTGAATAGTGGACCCAGGTGAATCTCATGAGGTTCAGCAAATCCAAATGCAAGATCTTGCACCTGGGTTGAGGCAACCCCCATTACCAATACAAACTGGGGGATGAAAGGATTGAGTGTAGTGCTGCTGAAAAGGACCTAGATGTACTGGTGGGGTGCTGGACATGAGCCAGCAATGTGCCCTTACAGCCCAGGAATCTAACCCATACTCTGGGCTGTATCAGAAGAAGTGTGGGTAGCAGTTTGAAGGAAATGATTCTTCCCTCTACTCATTACTAAAACAAGGCATTATTCTTTTTATATATTTTCTGCTGCTCTCCCTAACTTGTGAAAAGTAAAGTAGTTTCAGAAGGTAAATGTATAACTCTACTTGACATGCAGAATGCTGGAAAAAAGTGCTAAATTGGCAATGAAGGGAAATATTTGTACTTGTCAACTTTACTGATTGAATATTAGAATTTTAAGTAGGAAGACATAAAAATTGTTCAGATAAAGAAATTACTTGGCAAAAAGTTTTTTGCCTAAGGGAAAACTAACTTCTGATGGACCCAATTCACTCAGAACTTTAATTTTTTTTCCTAGATTTTTAATAACTGTTCTTTCTCATCTTCTATTTTTATACACATTCCATTTGATGTAAGATTGCACCAAGCAGTGTTCAAATTGATGTTGTACATGCACAAAGTTAGAAAATCTATATTTCATGTTCCTGCATCAACTGCAATTCGTTCTCAAAGTACGACTCCAAACCATTATATTAATTCTTAAATTATTTATCTCAATCTGTTGAAAATTAGAAGATAGTTGGTTGCTGAAGACACTCCAGGCTTAATCTTAAATAACAATGATATCAAAGCCCTCATATGACAATTCTGGGATTTCTACATGTTCCAAATACAATAGCATACAAGTAACAACTAGAACTTTCTCATCTCATCCAAAAATCTACCTGTGCAGTGCGATGGTCCCTATCCCTCATAAATCAATAATCAGTTTTGTGGAAATTCAATTTTGTGGAAATTTATATCATGCCTAAAGGTTAACATATGCAATTCTGAACAGAGAAGGGCATCAAGGATGTAGTATGCAATTTACAAAATAGAAAAAATTATGAAAAATGCCTCACAGAAAGCCATCTTTTGCTTTTCATAATGTATAGAATTCAGTTTCAGAATGTGTAGGATTTCACTGTATGTGTCACAGGATGACACCTTCAATCATGTAAAAAGAAACTTACCAATGATGTGAGAATTTTATGAAAATTTCCCAAGTCCTGTGCAACAAAAAGCCATCATCTACCGTAGCACAAATTCAGTACAGACAGAACAGGAATGTAGCATTGAAATTAGCAGAATACACATTAAGGAATTAATTGTCTGCTCCATTAACTATAGGCAGCTGTGGCGTTAGCAGAAACAACTTTCTGTATGGGGCTGGAGTCCTTCACTGTGATATGTAGGGTGTGATATCCACAGCTGTATGGATCTCTCGCAACTTTGGAGTCTAGATTTCCACTTGGGTATAGAAAAAGGAGTTCACAGATGTAAATGCACTGCAATCATTTTCATAGGAGTTACTGTACAGCTCTTTAGTTTCCTTCAAATTTATATCCCTCTAAAACATTTGTTCATTTCAGTGAAGTTTTATATATTAAAAAAATTGAAACTAGCCCATACAGTCATCTTCTGTTGACCCACTTTTGGTAGGGCAGTAACTTTTGCTTTTGTTCAACCTTTTCTCCTGAGAAATTTGTGAAATAAGATCCAGATGTGGAGTTTGAGTACTTTTCTTTCTTCTCACTAGAGAGTGAGACTGCTTCTAACGGCTTTTCATCTGTGGTCACCTCTGAAGTACTGCCTCACTTGTCATTTCTTCTAGTTCAAATCCATGTTGTTTTCAGGATGTCATATTAAGTTGTACTAAAATGACATCTTTATTGAGTCAGAATCTTTCACTATGATTCAGAGGACACCTAATCTTTCTCAAAGTAATTGGGAAGAGCCAGTGAGTATTTTATCTAGCCCATACTGCCCTCAAACATTAAGTAAATATCAAATTGCATGAATAATATAAGTAAATTTATTTTTAAATAAAAAATGATTCACATTAATGCTTAATGTCACTGAATGAGGCACTATCTTCAAATTTAAAAAGAAGCAGCTATCTCAATCCGCTGTTAAATAAATTGCAGGTTTAAAACACACATTTTAAAAAAGTGTTAATTTTGGGCCACATTTTGAAAAGCTACTACTTGTTATTTCTAAGATGATTCTCTTTTAAGGAAATTCTTTTTTGCACATCACCAAATACTATATTGTCCATTCCTTTAACAATAATATAGCTGTTCAGAACCAACACCCGCACTGACCGGGGAGGCAGAGGAGTGTAAGAGAAAAGGTTTCAAAGAGTATTCTGGAAGCAGGACTTTTGATTTGATTTTTTGATTTTGATAAGAGAAGTTCTTATAAGATATTCTCCCACATTATTAACAAGAAAAAGATACCTATTCCCTACCAAATAGTGGATTTTGGAACAGGATGGAATGGGAATAAATTGAGTACTTAAAGCCATCTTGCAGATGTCTTTGAGAAAAACAAAACAAAACAAGAAAACCACAGTGTAATCAACATTAAAATGCACTAAATTTTTGCCAAAAGTTATATTCAGTGTTACTTGAAACTTCTTGCTGATTTCAATATTTTACTGACAAAAATTTGGAAGATAATACTTATCTGATGCTGAAGAAAAAAATATACTACTTCAAATGTTATATTTGGTAAAATGTATTGTCCTTATTTCCAAGGTAATATGATAAGTATAAATTAATACCACACATTTGCCTCAGATGATTTTGTTTGTTTATGACTTTGGCCGAAATCCTTTTGTCTGTTCTCTGAATTTAGCTGTTTTTTTTCTATATAAAGAAATACTGTTCTTGAGCCTCTCTAGAAATTTGACTGAACTCTAATTTCCAATGTAGAGAAATTCATTCTTGGTGTTGATAATTGCTATAATCTAATTTTCCTTCATCTCATCTGGTTGTCCTACTCTTTGTCTTGTCCCTACTTGACTTATCTCACCTCATAAAAGACCTAGCATCCACAGTGAACCTTACACATCTCATTTTTCCCACCTGTAAAGATTCTATAAGTTTCACTTCCACAGAAATATACAAAGTCCTCAGGGAAGTGGACCTACCCACAAAGGATTCCTGTGGCTCTTGAATGGTAAGATCAGACCATATCCCTGAAAATGCCTAAGATGAACAGCTGAGGCAATGATCAGACTCACGTGTTTATCTCATTACAACTTCTTCTCGTAGTGTTGTATATCCTCCTGACAGGAGGCCAAGTTAGTCACAGTAAATATTTATTAGAATATCTTTTACTGTTTGATTTCTTATTATTAATAGAATATTGTCTGTGTTATATAGACTGTTGTTGATACCAGTGCCACATCAACTCCTGTGGCTTCAACAGGATTGTCAGCCTCTGAAACGTCACCTTTTTAGGGGGAATTTCACATTCTAACTCTCAGTACACTTTGCTTCATCCTTTGCCCTGCCGTTTCCTGAGAACTATTTCTCCACACCAACAGCTACTTATACATTCCATTCACACAACCTCCAACCTAAGGGGCTCTTTAGAGCAGCACACCTGGTAACTGAAGGCACCTGGGGATGCTACAAAGTCTGTTGAATTTTACAATATAAGAAAATAAAAATTAATAAAAAATTAACATTTTTTCAAGTTTAATCCAATGTTAAAAAAATTGTAAAATCTTTGTGTCTCTGTCATCTGGCCTATAGTGTTTGCTATCCCCATTTTTCTTATGAAATATGTACTTAAAATCTGTGAATTGTTTGTAGTCTGCAAATCTTGCTTGCAGATGCCAGTGGGGTTACTTGCCTATATGAGAAGTGTTAATCTGAGTAGAGTTTACAGAATTAGGCACTCTGTTTTGAAATGCATACTATGAAATATATGGATTCACAAAAGAGACACATTAATATACAATTATGTTTCAACTGTGCAACCTTAACACTGTGTTTATATAGTCTTCTTACATTTAGCGTGCAATATGTTTGAGAAAACATATGGCACATAATCCTCTCCAAATGGTTTTAGAAATGAAAAGGTGTCCTCTGTGAGCCTCTGCCACTGGGGAAGGGAACATTTTCTCATTTCTCTGGATGTTGGAACCCCATGATGAGCAGATTTGCATAACAATTAACCTCTAAACATAATTTATAACCTCCCAGATGAGAAATCAGCTTCAGGGTGGTTAAAAGGGGAGATATTCCTTATTAAAGTGACTGTTTGCATAAAGAAGGCATCCAACAAGCATAGGCAGTCCCTTGGAATGTGATGTAATACTTCCTATGTACAGTGGAGAGTGAAAGGTGGTGTATTTCTTCCATTTATTCTGTAGATGCATTAGTGTCTCAAAAACAAAAGAAGAAACCTTTGAAAAAAAAAAGAAAGAAAATGAAACTTCATTTATTAGCAGAAAGTCTAATTTGGCCTAATCAAATGTTTAAAAGTTTGAGCACTTCATTGTTTCTGCATGCATGCAAAAAGCACAAGAATCCCTTCATTCTTCACAGCCTCTCTGCCATCGTAGCAGAAGTGATGTTCTGTTTTCATCTACTCTCTCCCTGGCTTTATGGTACAGACAAAGGGAAAAGCAAGGGCAGGAAGAAGGTATGAAGAGGAGGATTTATAGTTTAGAAGTGCTGTGGTTCTGTTACAACCAGGGCTATTCCTAGGATAACACGCTGCATCTGAAGATAAAAGCTGGCTTTCCACAGAAGGAAACTAGTTTAGAGAAATTTATTCTGTCTTGCACTCACACTCTCTTACAAGCTTTCCCTCACTCCTTCCTCCTTATTATTCAGAAGGCAAGACCCAATGTAGAAAGAAGTCAAATGCCTTTCAGTACAACTGGAGTACATGCTCACTTCCTGTCAATGGTTTACGGGCTGGTTTGGCCCAGTTCCGTGACGAGCGGGGCGGGATCTGCAGATCCGCGCCTCCGGAAAAAAAAGAAACAGGGGACCCCAAAATAATTAATACAGCGGCACCGATCTGAGGAGAAACAAACTAATTTACTAAGTATATTATCGGAATGCAAGATAACGCACTATAATACAATATAATCAGAATTAAAGCCAATAAATCAAATATAATGAGAGAGGGAAAATGTCCGAAAGGTGCATAGGCGTCACCACAACGCTGAGGTGAGATGCGCAGTCCAGTTGAGCAGCAGGGAGACGGGAGCAGCGCCCATGATGAAGGGCAGGCGAGAAAAAGCAATCAGGCGACATTGCCAGGAGTTAAACCTCCTCTCCCTGACCGCAAAGTCCCCTGGGGAATGTAGTTCTTCTTCTCTTTAGGGCAGGTACCCAGGACTTGAGCATTGACAGTTAAAGTCCCGATGCCCCACATGATGTTATGATGTGGAATACCGAAAGACAAAAATCACAAAACTATGACACTTCCTTGTGATGGATGTTGAGAAAATTCACACTTCTTTGCAGAGCAATACCCAAACATCGAACACACTAATGAAACTGTTCTACACAAAGATACTCCCACTGCTGTTTCCCTCCAGTATGACCATCTATCTAAATTACTCCATTTGTTTTTTTCAACGTCTTGATGCTTGTCTTTTGTTGAACAACTTCACAGAGGATCATTCAAGCAGAAACAGCAAATGAAACCTTTCCTGAGGTAGAAATGCTCATCACAAACCAACAAATACTGGATTTATTTTCTGTGTTCCTAACATTGTGAAATATTTGGCATCAGCCAAAACATTTTCTATAATAGAAGTAAATGATAATAATGGTGACCCTGCATGTGGTGGGCAGATTAGAGCTTGATGATCCTTGGGGTCCCTTCCAACCCAAGCCATTCTATGATTCTATGAATAAAAATAAATTGCCCAGTCAGCTTTTGATAAATAAGGAATTTTTTTTTGGTTTGACATTAGGAAATACTGGAAATCTCAGAAGAAAGCCTGCCATGAGACTTTACTCCCCTCTTCTGCAATCCCTGGTGGTTCAGATAAGCTTTGAACAATCAGCCAACATACAGCTTACTTAGCTAGGTAAACCACTGATGATATTAAGGTTTGTCCATTGAGCAGAATTATGTGTTCTGGGAAGAGATTCATCTAGCCCTCTGGCTGCACAGGCAGTCAGCTGCCATGTAAGATTTTTTCAGAGTCCCCACATTTTTATTGCTTATCCAAAGTGTTTTGTAATGATCTGAGAACATTTTCGGTTTGGTATTTATGCTTTATCAAGTCTTGTTAGTGTTTATATACTGTATATATATTATCTATATATAAATATACCTTCTTTTTGAAAGATTAGCCACTCTTAGTGCCAGCTAATGGTTTTGGATAGTTTGAAAAATGTGAAATTGGATTCAAATCTATGAAGGTGAAATGTATGGAGGTATCACCATTGCTCCTCAGACTTGGGAGGTATTTGACAAAATCAGATAACTCCTCATTCAGAGAAAATCGGTTCTGTGACAAATGAAAATCTTGACATTCCTGTCTTAGTCTATAAGAGACATGTTGACCTATCTCAGTATTTCAGCTGCTGGAGAACAACAAACACACAGCCCATGTTTTCCAGCCCATGTTTTACTTAGTTTCTTTTGAGTCAATCTGGTACTTTAGACTTATATTTTATTTAGGTGAACAACAGCATAGCCACAAGATTACTCCTTTCTGTCCTGGGGAAAGTCCTGTGCATTACACTCTGATTCACCACTCTATTTCCTGATAATAAGCAATTTGAACGTTTCATTGAAATACTTACTGAGCTTACTTCTGTTTGGGAAGGAGAAACAAACAAATACCTGACTGTTTTCTCATTCATAATTTTATTTGCATGGTTTTGAAGCTTTATCAATAAATGGTCGTGCATTAATACAAGGCTTATGTCAGGACAAAAAGATGGAAAAAACTTGTTTGGCCATCATTTGTACCTTTACATTAACTACCATAATACTAAATGATGCCTATTGGATTCACTGTTTATGAGAAAGATGTCCATGTGGCAAAGGCAGGCAGAAAGGCATCTACTTCTGCTTTATGGTAGAACTACATGGAAAAAGCTAATCACTGCAGAATGAGCAATGCATCTCCCTTTGCTTATACACAGTGAGCAGTTCAGGGTTTCAGAAGTAGCTGCCCTAAATTCTACACCAGAGTAATTTGATTGCACATATTTTATGAGGCAGATAGTAATTTTCTTTTCAGTGAGTATATGGGAGCATACAGGAGTTCGTAGCATTCTGAAGTATCCTCAAAGAAAGTGACAGTACTTTCCCTATACAATGAAAATTCCTAACCAGGTAGCCAGACCTTGTACAAAATGCAGACGATAGATCTTACTTCAAATTATAGTTTAGATTTAGTGCTTATAACTTTAAACTTCCCATTCAGATTAAGAATTTAGTACTGGCTTCAAATCTTCCAGAGTTCAGAAGTGTTCAGTGTAGAATTTGTTTGGATTGAGTCGTTTTAATCAGAAGTGCCATTTTGGCACATACTGTTCTAAACTCAGAGAAGCCAGAGTGGAATGTAGATCAGCACTCCCATGATATTAATTAGGCAAGTGTCAAACAGTTTTTTCTGTTTTCCTATTAGGCACTTATGCTGTCCTCCATCTCAGCGTCTCAATTTTTTCCCACTTGCTGAATCATAATTGATACTGGCTGTGAAATTCTGGCTCTACTGAAGTGATGAGAAATTGTTCTACTTCTTCCACTTTGCCAAGATGTCATCCACTGACTGTCACAGCAAGGATTTTGTTCTTTCTTCCCTTCACAGTGACCCAGTCTTCTTATTTGATCAGAGTTTCTCATCAATAGTGCAGCATGTAAATTTATTAGATTTCTGGCTTTCTTCTACAAAATATGAAACATTTGCAGGCACAAAACTGATCTTGCTTTTTTTGATCGTGTATTCTTCAAGGCAGAAATATGTTTTCCCTGTTTGTTGCATCCAGAAGTTTCTGTTGCATATTTACTCAGACATTCATCTTTATACTGTAAAAGGATCTTTGAGATAAGTTTTTGGTCAGAACCCCCATAAAGAGATACTGCCAATGTTTTGGAGAAATACAGCACTTGAGAAGTATAACTATCGAAACTGGAGAACAGCAGTGGTCCTGGATAACACTGAAATGATGTTGGATGACACCAAAGAACTTTTGGAGCGCAGGGCTCTGAATCTTCCTGAAATCTATTAAATGTGGAGGCTCATGGCCCTGCCTGTAACAAGGGGGCTGGAGATCCTTGAGGTCCCTTCCAACCCGGACTATTCTGTGATGCTATGATTTATACCCCAAGCTTTTCAGGTTCTGAACATGTTCTTATTTCTGTAGTTAATTGAAGACAGTGGAAATAATTACACATTATGCTAAAGACTTAACCTTTTGCCAGCAAAGATCAAAGAGGTTTTTTCATGGCCTGCACTGCATGATTTTGGAAGTTTGTTCTCCTGTGCCACTGACACTTGGATCTGGATGAAGGGAGAGTATTGGCCCATACCTTTGTTAAAACACTCCTCAGTGCCTGGGAAGTGTCTTTATCAACATGGCTAAAGACCCTTTATTGACTCTCAATGAAGATAGGGTCTTGTACTAAGTTATGACATTGATGATGTTTGTAACATAGACATGGTTGGCCCTAAGGTTTCTCAAAATATATTTTAGCTCATTAGTTCTTTCCATTTCTAAGGCCTAAGAAGTCAATATCGACCTGGTCTCTAACTACACTACATAGCTGAAGTTTCTCAGAAGGCTGAAGTATGATCTAAAATTCCAGTGTTTCATGAAATCTAGGTGAGTCTTGATGCAATTTGGTGTAAAAAAGAGTATCAGAATCAGTCTACTGATCTCCACTAACTTTCATTTCTAAGACATACATGAGAAAAGCTTTCATACTTCCTTCTCATTCCTTTCACAATTTTTTCTGAAACAATTACCACCATACCTAAAAACATAACATAACTGCATTACATTCTGGAAGTCCGTGCAGCATGTCAAAATGTGTTTCATTATGAAGAGAGTGAATAATGCCAGATGTAATTTGAAAGACTCATAACTATGCTGATTACAAAAGTCACTCTCCAGTCTTTTTAATCTTTTTTTCCTAATGTGTCTAATTAATTTAAAAGATGAATTTTTTCTTTCACATGGCCTCAGTTATTTAAGAAAATTGTTGCTTTTACAACCTTATCTGCCATTTATTCTCTAATTTCCCCACTTCTCCAGTGCCCACCATATCTTACTGGACTCTCAATGCAAGAAGAGAAGGAAGGATAAACGATTCTTTAAGACAAAGAAATATAATGAAAATAAACGCAAGGCTGGTAATCCAGCAACACTCGCTGTCTTAACACAGTATCCATTAAATTCTAGTTCAGAGAATAAGTACCATCATTTTAATCACAACATACTTGGGCTGCAAATGACTTAAAATCTGTAACACAGACTTCTGCTTTGCTTGACCCAGCAAGAAATCATAAAAAGAAACAAACTGGAAACAAATTGGAGTTTTCTTCTGGGAAGAAACTCTCTATTCAGTGAATGACTTATAAAACCTGGCATAAAATGTGTGAGTTATGCCATCCTGATGGCTTCTTAGCATTGAAAAAGTGACTGTACTGTCTACTTGAAACATGCTGTAATTATACTGATTTATGCTTGGTACACATGACCAAAATTTCAAACATTGATCAGACCTTCTAGGCCCCAGGACTAGATTTGACTGCTAAAGGAAGTAATAGGAAAGAAAAGAGGTACCAGGAAGCATTGTTTATATTCTTCATAGCTGGAATATATTTTAGATTCCCATGAAGCATGACTTTAACATCTGTCTTACAAGGATGAGCATCTATATAGTGCAGAGCTCAGTCCTTTGTCCTACTGAGTAACACTGCTCTACCTAGCAAAACATAGATCCAGGCCTGGGGCCCTCAGCACAAGAAAGACACAGAGCTCTTGGAGCAGGTCCAGAGGAGGGCCACTAAGATGATCAGAAGACTGGAGCACCTTTCCTATGGAGGAAGGTTGAGGGAACTGGGCTTGTTTAGCTTGGAGAAGAGAAGGCTCTGGGGAGACCTCATTGCGGCCTTCCAGTACTTGAAGGGAGAATATAAGCAGGAGGGGGAACATATGTTTATGAGGGTGGACATGATAGGACAAGGGGGAATGGTTTTATACTGAGACAGGGGAGGTTTAGGTTAGATATTAGGAGGAAGTTTTTCACCCAGACGGTGGTGACAGTCTGGAACAGGTTGCCCAAGAACGTTGTGGATGCTCCATCCCTGGAGGCATTCAAGGCCAGGCTGGATGTGGCTTTGGGCAGCTTGGTTTGGTGGTTGGCGACCCTGCACATAGCAGGAGGGTTGAAACTAGATGATCATTGTTGTCATTTTCAACCCAGGCCATTCTATGATTCTGTGATTCTGTGATTCCATGATTCTATGATTCTATGATCCTGGCCTGCATTAGAAACAGTGTGGCCAGCAGAAGCAGGGAGGTGATCATCCCCCTCTACTCAGCACTGGTGAGGCCGCACCTCGAGTATTGTGTTCAGTTTTGGGCTCCTCACTACAGGAAAGATGTTGAGGTCCTGGATCATGTCCAGAGAAGGGCAACAAAACTGGTGTGGGGTCTGGAGCACAAATCTTATGAGGAGCGGCTGAGGGAGCTGGGATTGTTCAGTCTGAAGAAGAGGAGGCTGAGGGGAGACCTCATTGCACTCTACAGCCTCCTGAAGGGAGGTTGTGGTGAAGAGGGATTTGGCCTCTTCTCCCAGGCAACGAGCAGGACATGGGGCAATGGCTGCAAGTTGTATCAGAGGAGGTTTAGGTTGGACATAAGGAAGAACTTTTTCTCTCACAGAGTGGTCAGGCACTGGAATGGCTGCCCAGAGAGGTGGTGGAGTTGCCGTCCTGGCAGTGTTCAAGAGGCGTCTGGATGAGGAGCTGCGTGATATGGTTTAGTGCTTGTGGTGGCAATGGTGGTGAGGAGATGGTTGGACTGGATGATCTTATAGGTCGTCTCCAACCTTGTGATTCTATGATTCTATGATTCTATGATCTGATCAGAATTTGAGCTCTAACTTTTTAGTTCTGCAAAGGTTGTAGTGCAGACAAGATTAATTCCTCTCTGTATGCTACATGCCATTTCAATAGCACTATCAGAGGAGATATCAGTTCTAAGCCAAGTATATGGTATAGAATTAAACACATAGAGGCCACAACTATGAAGTGCTATAATTAGGTTTGTATCTGAGTTTCTATTGCTATACTGATTCTGATTGTTATTATCTATGTGAAATTGATTTAAGAAGAACATTCCTATGCACTCCTCAAGAGTGTTGTTAGAGAGGTTTCAGATCAGTTATCCAGGACAGGAAACCATAAACTTTACTCAAGTGCTCAGAATGAAGTGTTCTGTTAACTCAGCTGATAAACAGCTGGGGTGAGAGTCTTTAAAACAGTGCTTCTTTTGAGCATGTTTGGAAGTAAGAATAACAACACGAGAAATGCAGCATGTTCGTTCAGTGCTGACAATCTGGCCAGTTCAAGGCCACTTCAAGTGGTAGGCAGTTTGTTACTAAAACCAGGCTCTGAAGCCTGAGTGCTCTGTAGGAAATCCTCCATAGGCAGAGGTGACTGGGAGAGCATTTTGGAAAGTATTCAGCTGCCCCTATGCACTAGCACACATTCCTCTGCAGGTGAGGACGTAAGGAGAACATATGCCTGATCATGGGACATAGATGTCATCTCAGACCCTTCTTAGGAGGGCCTTTCCCTCTACATAGCCTGCTGGTGACTACATAGTTGCAGACAGCAGTGTTCCCATCTTTGTGCTGCCACCAGAGGGGTGCCGGGGCTGACATATCTCTGCTGGCACATGCAGGAACACAATGTGTGGCTTTCCGTCTGTGCTACCATGAGATCATCATTGGGCCCTCCTCCTGCCTCCCACAGAGCTGGGTGCTGCAGCTGCACCACAAAGCATTTGGCAGCTGTTAGGGAGAGCCAGTGCCCCACCTCTAGCCCTTTGAGGAGCCCACAAAAAAACAGCTTGATCCGGCCCGGGATAGCACCACCTGTCTGCTGGGTTGGACTGGAGAGTGGGAAATAAGAACCTGGGGAAGCTCTGAGCATATAAACAGCAGTACATCCTCTCCTCTGAGGATTTCAAAGGTAAGGTTCTATAATGCCAGTCTGTGCAGTGGTACTGTCATATGCACCTGAAGAACTGAGCAAAGGGAAAGATGATATGTTGTTACTCAAACTTTACTGGAGACTTCTGCATTTCATAGAACCACAGAATCGTAGAATGGCCTGGGTTGAAAGGGACCACAATGATCACCTAGTTTCAACCCCCCTGTTATGTGCACCAACCACCAGACCAGGCTGCCCAGAGCCACATCCAGCCTTGAATGCCTCCAGGATGGGGCATCCACAACCTCCTTGGGCAACCTGTTACAGTGCGTCATCAGTGCTGGGTGAAAAACTTTCTCCTACTATCTAACCTAAACCTCCTCTGTCTCAGTTTAAAACCATTCCCCCTTGTCCTATCACTATCACCCTCATAAACAGTTGTGCCCCCTCCTGTTTATACGGTCCCTTCAACTACTGGAAGCAAAATATTCAAAGCAGGCAGGTGGCTGCTGATGAGATGGAATTGGAAAAAAGTGCTCTTGTTTGAATTTATATCCTTGGCTTAATACTCTGCAACTGCACAGTCATCCTGCCAGTTTCCTCTTTTCCCAAATAATGGTCCAAACATCTACCCAAATTTCTCATTAATTACTGTTGTTTGTAGAGGGGATCAGCTATCTGCTAGTGAAAAGAAGTAATCCCAGTTCTTCAGTCATTTTTGCAAAAGACTTGACATTTTTAGGAAATTTTCAGTGCTTTAGTCCTCATATCCCTTTACACAGGTAGGAACAAGAGCAAATTAGTTTGCTTGATCTCAGCTAGTCAGACACTGAAAATAAAGTTAGCAAGAACCTGGCTGCTGCTGGACCAGAGGTTTTTGAACACAATACTCAGCCAACCCTATCTGAAATCAGATACTGCTCCAGAAGTCCTGGCAGTGCTGCTCCCATGAAATGAACAGTGCTGTGTTTAATGCCAGGGAAATGCTGAAGAATGTCGTATGTTTTACTGTTGAAAACTTTGTGTTTTTGGAAACTCCATGAATCATAAGGATTGAAGAGAACACCTTACATTTAGCAAAGCTCTGCTCTGGGAACATCTAGATGGCTAAGTGGGATTTGTCTTACTGACTTCACAGGATCACAGAATCCCTGAATTGTAGGGGCTGGAAAAGACCTCCAGAGATCATGGAGTCCAGCCCCCCTGCAAAGCAAGCTCCCTACAGCAGGCAAAATGTGAGAGAGGTTACAAATCACGGCATGTGTTTCATCTGATGCAAAGTATATTGATCCGCTGTTACACATGATGGAAATGAAAACCTGTTAGCACGAGTCATCATGTTTTCAGTATTCAGTGCTTCCCTGTTCCTCTAATTCCTGAAGACAACATGCTGTTGGGCAGTAAACCTGGATGTTCATTAAAATACGGACAATTCTTTCTGCCACTTCAGTTATCGGACAGACTGTGTTTCCCACTCTCAGTGAAGAAAAGCAACTCTGATTGCCTTAGGTCCTAAGGTTACTCCTTATCTTTCGGCAGAGATACTGTATGGTCTCAAACAGCTTTGGAAGCCATCTACATGAAAACAAACATTCAGCACAATGTTTCTACCATGCAAAAATTTGCCAGTAAGTCCATTTACACTGCAAAGACTTTTGATCTCCTGTAATGTAATGAATAGCAAACTCTGCTTCACTGTGGGGAAACTACAACAGTTTTGTTTCAGGAGCACGTTCCTACTGTGACCACAGTAAAATCAAATTCTAAGCACTACAGCTTCAGAAGCAATGGACTCCATACTGAGTTTGTGAAGAAGCAAGTCTGAGTTCGTGGAATGGTGACAGGAGGCTTTCATGGGTCTACTCTGCAGAAGCATCATCTAAGTAGAGTCCTGACAAGAGTACAAGGGGATTTTAAGCTGACATTACTGACCTATCTTTTTTAGAATATGCATTTGATGATGACTTCTTTAATGTTTCATTGTCTGAGACTGTTTACCTGGGTGGATAGGGATAGCACAACGGGGAGTGGTTTTAAACTGAGACAGGAGTTTAGGTCAGATATTAGGAGGAAGTTTTTCACTCAGAGGGTGGTGATGCACTGTAACAGGTTGCCCAAGGAGGCTGTGGATGCCCCATCCCTGGAGGCATTCAAGGCCAGGCTGGATGTGGCTCTGGGCAGCCTGCTCTGCTGGTTGGTGACCCTGCACATAGCAGGGGGTTGAAACTCGATGATCACTGTGGTCCTTTTCAACCCAGGCCATTCTATGATTCTATGATTATATCACAAAATAAAATAAAATAAAATAAAATAAAATAAAATAATTAAAAAATTGAAGTTCTGGTAAAACTGTTTAATCCTAAATTGTTGCAGCAGCTCTGTACTAAGAGTGTAGACCTAAAGCAGCATCATAGCAGTAGCTGGGTGCTCTATGTACCATTTAATTACACAAAACATCCCTATTTCTCAGCCTTTTCTGAAATATCTCAACCTCACATTCTGTTTCCTGCCTGTACTATACTGTCTTCCAGAGCATAGTTTAAAATTTAATGCATTAATAAATGCCATCAATAAAAATATCCTGATAATTCACATGAGGTGCCATGAATAATTATAAAATCAATCATCAAAATGATCTTCCCTAAAACTGTGCATTTTTCCTTTTCATTGCATCATTAATTTGAGGCCTAATCCTGTGTACTTTGGCCTTCCAATGTTCCTGCTGATGTCAAGCAGAGCCTCATTAAATTCAGATGTTCTGCCCTGCTGGTTCAAATTCCAGCTTCAGAGCCTAATTTTTCAGTTCCTCTGGCTTCCTTCCTGTTTCTGGAGAAAGCCTGAGGAAACATACTGTGCCTCAGCTAAATCTTGCAGGCCTTTTACCTCCTCACTGGTCTCAGAGTTGCTGATCCCAGAAAATATCCCTTCATGATCTGCCTGGGAAAACAGGGAGCGGACTTGTCTTTATTCACCTACTGCTGTTAGTGAAGGTACATGGTGAAATCGTGGCCTTCTGTGCTGAAGCAGATCCTTCAGAATCATGGGCTATTTTTCAGACTCGCCCTTGGTACGTTGGTGCAGACACACAAGTCTTTGTTCAAGAACGTTCACATCCAGCAAGGATCAACACCACAAGTGTCACATGGAAATGCAGAATTCCCAATAGCCTGCCCATTCAAAATGACTAACTTCTGGCCTCTGCCTTGGAACAAATGAAGAAACTCTTTCATTTTACGCAGTACACTTTCCCGCTCGCTTGGAGTGGGAACTTGGTACCAGCCCAGGTTTCTCCTGGAAGTTTCAGTAAGTTCACCTTCAGGCCATTGGGTAAAAGGACCGCCCATACCTTCTGCCCACTGACTGTCTAGTTCCCCTGCCCCTAACTTGCTTTCCTTGCAGCATCAAATTGTCCACCTATTTAAAGCTGAAGGAAGAGGCACTGCCAAGTCAAACAAGACATGATACAAAGCTCATTATTTAGGTGTTCCATTCATTTGAATTTCACAAGGTTTCCTCTAAATTATTGTATAGATCATAGATTCATTGTAGAATCATAGTCATAGAATCATAGAGTGGCCTGGGTTGAAAAGGACAACAATGATCATCTAGTTTCAACCCCCCTGCTGTGTGCAGGGTCGCCAACCACCAAACCAGGCTGCCCAGAGCCACATCCAGCCCGGCCTTGAATGCCTCCAGAGATGGGGCATCCACAGCCTCCTTGGGCAACCTGTTCCAGTGCGTCACCACACTCTGAGTGAAAAACTTTCTCCTAATACCTAACCCAAACCTCCTCTGTCTCAGTTTAAAACCATTCCCCTTTGTCCTGCCACTATCCACCCTCTTACACAGCCATTCCCTCTCCTGTTCATATGCTCCCTTTAAGTACTAGAAGGCCACAATGAGGTCTCCCCAGAGTCTTCTCTTCTCCAAGCTAAACAAGCCCAGTTCCCTCAACCTTTCCTCACAGGAGAGATGCTCCAGCCCTTTGATCATCTTAGTGGCCCTCCTCTGGACCTGCTCCAAGAGCTCCACATCCTTCCTGTAGTGGGGGCCCCAGGTCTGGATGCAGTACTCCAGATGGGGCCTCACAAGAGTTGAGTAGAGGGGGACAATCACCTCCCTCTCCCTGCTGGCCACCCCTTTTCTAATGCAGCCCAGAACACAGTTGGCCTTCCAAGCTGCAAGCGCACACTGCTGGCTCATGTCCAGCTTCTTGTCCACCAGGACCCCCAAGTCCTTCTCCACAGGGCTGCTCTCAAGGAGATCTTCCTCCAGTTTGTATAAATACCTGGGATTGCCTTGGCCCAAGTGCAGCACTTGGCCTTATTGAACCTCATTAGGTTTTCATGAGCCCACTTTTCCAGCCTGTCCAGGTCCCTCTGGATGGCCTCTCTTCCTTGCAGTGTATTGACCACACCGCTCAGCTTGCTGTTATCCACAAACCTGCTGAGGATGCACTCGATCTGTGAGATGCCATCATCTGTGTCATTGATGAAAATGTTGAAGAGCACCAGTCCCAAGACCGACCCCTGAGGGACACCTCTTGTGATCAACCTCCACCCTGACACAGAACCACTGATCACAACCCTTTGGCTGCGACCAGCCAGCCAATTCCTCATCCATCAAACAGTCCATCCTTCAAATCCACACCTCAGTTTAGAGCGAAGGATGTGCTGAAGGATCATGTCAGAGGCTTTGCAGAAGTCCAGGTAGATGACATCCATCGCCCTTCCCCCATCCACTGAAGCAGTCACTCCATCATTGAAGGCCACCAGATTGGTCAGGCAAGATCTGCCCTTGGTGAAGCCGTGCTGACTGTCTCGAGTCACGTTTTTATCTCATATGTGCCTTAATATAGCTTCTAGGACAATCTGCTCCATGATCTTCTCAGGCACAGAGGTGAGGCTCACTGGCCTGTGGTTCCCCAGGTCTTCCTTTCTCCCTTTCTTAAAAATGGGACTAGCATTTCCCTTTTTCCAGTCACTGGGGACTTCACCAGACAGCCATGATTTTTCAAATATGATGGAGAGCGGGCAGTGCTATGAGGTGATGCTATTGGATGATGATATGGGGCAGAACAATGGGATGACACAATGGAGCAGTGCTAAGGAGTGATGCTATGAGGCAGCAGTTTCGTGTGACCCTGTGAGGTGATTCTATGGGCGAGCACTAAGAGGTCACATTATGGGGTGATGCTATGTGGTGATGCAAAGGAGCAGCACTATAGATGATCCTATGGAGCTGCACTGTGGGATGACTATGGAGTGATTCTATGGGGTGATGCAAAGGAGCAGCACTATTGGTGATCCTATGGGACTGCACTGTGGCATGACTCTATGGGGTGATCCTATGGGGAAGCACAATGGGTGACGCAATGGGTAAATGCTATGGAGTGTCACTACAGGGTGATGCTATGGGGCAGTGCTGTGCAGCAGCATTATGGGAATTTGTTGGGTGACACTGCGGTGCAGTGGTATGGGACAGGGATAGTGCTATGGGGTGATACTATGGGGTGACAGTATGGATGTTGCTAAGATGCAGCACTGTAGGGCAATGCTATGGAATGATGCTGTTGTAAGGTGACACTATTGGGCATCACCATGTGTTGATGCTATCTGGAGACTGCTGCTATGGAGCAGCCCTGTGGGGCAATGCTATGGTGTGATGTTGTGGAGTGATGCTATGCAGCAGTATCGTGAAGCAGCACTAGGGGGTGATTCTATGGGATGAAGCTATGGGCAGCGGGATGTGGCAGTGACATGGGGAAGTACTATGGTGTGACATTATGGGGCAACACTATGGGCCAGGGCTATGAGCCAGCAGTATTGGGGTGATGCTATGGAATGGCACTATGGGATGATGCAATGGGGCAGTGCTATAGGGTGATACTATGGGGTGACTCTTTGGGGCAGCACTATTGGGCAGTTTTATGGGATATAGGGCAGTGCTATAGGGCAATGCTACAGGGCAGCAATATGGGGCAGTGCTATGTGACAGTGCTATAGGGTGAACCTATGGAGCAGCACCATGGGGTGTCTCTATGTGGTGATGGAATGGAGGAGCGCTATGGGGGACATTTTGTGGCTGAGTTGTGGGGCAGTGCATTGGGGCAACGCTGCGAAGCAGCACTGTGGCATGATACTATGGAATGTCAGCATTGGGTGATTGTATGGGAACTACTGAGTCACAGCCTGAACCTCTGATTGATCACCTGAGGCGAGCCATGAGTCAGCCAGAGGAGCACAGGTGAAGGCAATTCACCTGTGCTGCCGGAAGGGGTGGAGCCTGGCTCCACCCCTCCTAGACCTATTTAAGAGCTGGCTACCAGAGGGGAAGGATCTTGTCTGGAGATCCCTTCTTCTGGTGTTTTGTGGTGAACCCAACTAAGGGTAAGCCTTCCATTTATTCTCTTTTGTTATCATAATCTACTTCATCTAACTCTCTTGTTTATTTTGTGATTGTAACATCTTAATATTCATTGATTATACAGGTGATTCTATTGGACAGTGCTATGGAGTGATGCTATGGGGCAACAGTTTGGGGTGACACTGTGGGAGCAGTGTAATCGGGTGACATTATGGGACAGTGCTATGAAACAGTGGTAGGAGGTGATTCTATGGGGTAATGCTATCGGGCAGTGCTATGTGTTGATGCTATCTGGTGACTCATGGGGCATGGGTGACGCTATGGGGCGATGCTATGAGGCGGTGTTATAAGGTGACACTATGGGGTAAGTCTTTGTGGAAGTGTCATGAGATCTACCTGGGAGTGCTGAGAAAAGTGGCAGAGGTGATGGCCAAACTGCTCTCCATCATCTGTCAGCACTCCTGGTCATCTGGAGAGGTCCCAGAAGGCAGAGTGTTGCATCGTGATCCCATCTCCAAGAAGGGCTGTAAGGAGGATCCAGGAACTGCAGACTGTTAGCCTGAGCTTAGTGCCAGGGAAGGTTACTGAGATTACACAGTGTATGTGGGACAGACAAAGGACCAGGAACAGCTAGCATGGGTTGGTGAAGACCAGGGTCTGATCTTCTATGATGGAGGGACCGCCAGGGGGTGAGGGAAAGGCTGTTGATGTGGTCTGCCTTAACTGCAGCAGAGCCTTCCACACTGTGTGCCACAGTGTGCTCCTGGAGAAGCCGCAGCCTGTGGCCTGCATAGCTGCACCGTGTGCTGGGTAAGGAACTGGCTGGGCTGCCCAGGGAGGTGATGGAGTCACCAACTCTGGAGGTGTTCAAGAAACATTTAGATGTTTTACTGAGGGACATGATTTGGTGAGATCTATTGGGGATAGGTGGACGTTGGACTGGATGACCTTGGAACCTTGGAACCTTGGAACCTTGGAACCTTGGAACCTTGG
>NW_024885532.1:10269211-10299957 GCF_019232065.1 Centrocercus urophasianus
ACCTTGGAACCTTGGAACCTTGGAACCTTGGAACCTTGGAACCTTGGAACCTTGATTCTGTGGTTCTTTAAGGTGAGGGTGATGGAGCACTGGAGCAGGTTGCCATGAGAGGGGTTGTGGAGACTCCCTCTATGGAGATATTGAAAACCCATTTGGACACCCACCTGTGCGACCTACTGTATGGCACCTGCTTTAGCAGGGGGTTGGACTCCATGGTCTCTTGAGATTCCCTTCCAACTCCATGATTCGATGATTGTGTGATACCAGCTCTTAGCAGATCCTCCTATCATGTAACTCATATAATGCGTATAACACAGGAGGCACAACACTCAGCTGCGGCCTTCTGAACTTTCAGATAGGTACTCAGCCCTTAAAAAAAAAAAAAAAAAAAAAAAAAAAATCGCATCCTGCTTTTTCATTTTTAGCCATTTTTTTTCTATCATTCTTCACAGACTGTTTTCCAAAGCAACAAAAGAAGAAAAAAGTACAAACAGGAAGCTCTCCCTGTGTTATCACCCACCACACCCAGCTCCTTTTTCTACAAAACAACAACTTGAGGAGTCTGTTCCATTCTTCATTATCGTGAAAGAAAACCACCAAATGAATATTTAAAGACATGCCAGCTAATTTCATTGGCCAACTCCAAATGCTGTACATATTTTTACCTAGCATTCCTCCTGAGATGACAGCCTGAACTCGTTTTCTCTCCCTCCATCCCCCAGTTCCCCTTGTTCCTTCCCCTGGAGAGTCTGAATGCTGCTGATTGTGCAAACTGAAGCCCATCAGCACTTGTCATCTCTCATGGAATTTACCCTTTGACATTCAGCTTCCACTCCCCACTTGGAGGCAGAAGCTTTGTCTTCGCAAAGCACAGAAGCTGTTTCCTTGGAAAAATCAAGAAATATGTTCTCTTGTGGGGAAATCGGAGACCTTAGGGAAACAAATTTCTATTTATTTCCTTCTTATTTAAATTTGTGTATTCTTGTGATAGGGATTTTTTTTCAAGTGTTAAATTGATAATGATGATTTTTGCAATGATAAATTGAACAAGCAGAAGAGGTGCACAGTCCAGTTCTTCTGGTTTCATCATCCAGCTACAAAGCTGTAAACAGTGATTTGGACATTTAACCCCAAATTGCAGCACACAGAATCATAGAGTTGTAGAATGGCTTGGTTTGCAAGGGACCTCAAGGATCATCAAGTTCCAACCCTCCCACCACACGCAGGGCCACTAACCTCCATATTAATACTAGACCAGGCTGCCCAGGGCTCCATCCAACCTGGCCTTGAATACCTCCAGGGATAGGGCATCCACAACCTCTCTGGGCAGCCTGTTTCAGCACTCACCAGCCTCTTGGTAAAGAACTTCCCACTGACATCCAACCTAAATATTCCCTCCTTCAACTTAAAACCGTTTCCCCTTGTCCTGCCATTATGTACCCTTGTGAAGAGTTGATTTCTCTCCTGTTTGTAGGCTCCTTTAGGTACTGAAAGGCTGCAATGAGGTCACCCCGCAGCCTTCTCTTCTCCAGCAACTCATCTTCACAAAAATTCACTCTTTCTTTATTGATATATTGTGAAGATCTCACAATAGTAGTCTCCCTTCAACTACAGCCTGTTCTATTGTGATATATTTCTATACATAACAAATACTTTTTGTTTGTTTGCTCACTTTTTAGTGTACTAAGAGAAAGTGAAAGAAAGTTGCAAGGATTTTTCATTCTTCTTTTATCAGAAATTATGAAGTCTCAGGTAGGGGCAAGCCTGTCCTCATTT
This sequence comes from Centrocercus urophasianus, assembly GCF_019232065.1. Taxonomy (NCBI): domain Eukaryota; kingdom Metazoa; phylum Chordata; class Aves; order Galliformes; family Phasianidae; genus Centrocercus; species Centrocercus urophasianus. The sequence continues at coordinate 10,270,988 of NW_024885532.1, forward strand.
ATACCTGTCAAGCCTCATTAAAACCATTAGGGTTGAGCTACTGTAGCTGGTTACAGCTGGCTCACAGCCTGTCTCCTTTTAAGTCAGAGCACCATCTACCACAGGTAGAACAAGCTGAGATCTGGTGATTGCAGTGCTCCATTTATAGGAATTTGTAAGAGATCTACGACAAGCCCCCAGTCTTTACTGATGCATGGACCCAGATGCTTGTCTTTGCTGAGTGTCAAGAGATTCCTCTCTGCCCATCTCTTCAGCCTGTCAAGAACGTTATGAATGGCAGCACAGCACTTTGAGCTATCAGCCCCCCATCCCAGTTTTATATCATCAAAAACCTGCTGAGGAGGCATTGTCCCTTAATTCAAGTCACTGATGAATAAGTTAACCACCACTGGAGCCAGTGATGACTCCTGGGGAACAATGCCAGCTACAGGCCACCAGCTAGACTATGTGCCACTGATCAGTACTCTGAGACCTACCATTCACGTGGTCCTAAATCTACCTCTTACCATCCACTCATCCATCCCACACTTGTCTATGAGGATATCATGGGAGACAGCGTTAAAGCCTTGCTTGAAGTCCAGGTAGAAAACATTCACTGCTCTCCCCTTATCTATACAGCCATCTGTCCCATCATAGAAGGCAATCAGGTTGGTCAAGAATGATTTCCCTTTGGTGAACCAAACTGACTACTCCTGATCACCTTCTGGTCTTCCGCAAGCAACTGTCTCCTTCAGATCCAGGCAAAAAAAGCTCAATTTTCAGCATTTCTTTATCAAAGTAAGCCCAGTTTTGAGCTGACATTAGCTTTGTTATCCTTTGTTTGCAAGTGCTACTAAGAATTAGTTGTATCAAACTGAATTAAAACAATGCAGTACAGCTGATGCCTAGATCTTTGTAGCCAGTTTTTCAATAACATAAGGCCTATATAAAATGTGCCTTCTGTACAGGGAAAGCACATCTTCCTGACTCTGAAACCTGTAAGATGTTATGATTGAAAGAGACCCATTTATTCCCAGGATGCTGGCTGAGCTCAGTCCTCATTCTCTCAGCCTCAGTCAGGTCTTATGTGTTACAAAATATGCACAGGAAAGCATCCATGAGGGATAAAGCCGCAGAAAACAAGGTTCTATTAATCCTAGTGTCACTAAACTATCCATGATTTGATGCATACCCAATGGACTGAGTAAGCAAACCTTCCCAGAGTTTACTTACACCTTGTCTGTTCCACGTTAACTACAGTTGTGCGGCACATTCACACATCACAAATGGAAAGTTCAGAGCAGGTAAGCCATAGGAATGTCATGTTCTCCTTTAGGTTTGTTTTGCTGTGGTTATTTCCCTCTTTTCACTAGAGGTTAATTCAGTCACACCAATTATCCAGACTGCCTTGCAATTTCTCCTTGCACATCATAGAAGTCACTGCCATGCTGTGCATGCCTTTTTGATCACTGTGCTGCTGAGAACAATTTGAAAGATAGATTATAGAGGACCTAAACATTTCTTTATGCTTACAATTCCAAGTGGCATTGATAAATAAGTGTAAAATGGTAATATTACAACTATAATTTTCAATGTAGATCCTTATGAAATCATTATGTAATTAATTTCTTTATCAGCCATGCAAAGTCTAGATATGGAAACTGGATGATGAAATATAGGAGCAGATAAGTTCATAAACAACTAAATATTTTTAGAGATGCGTGCATAAATATGTTTGCTCCTTGCTGTTCTGCTATTATGGGAGTTCTCCAAATACGAAAATGAGTCCCAAAATTATGTTGTTTAAATCCAAGCATGGCAGAAGCCCTGTGGAAGAGTACATTAGCAAACCTACAGGTCCAGAGGAGGGCCACTAAGATGATCAGAGGGATGGAGCACCTCTCCTGTGAAGAAAAGTTGAGGGAACTGGGCTTGTTTAGCTTGGAGAAGAGAAGGCTCTGGGGAGACTTCGTTGTGGCCTTCTAGTACTTAAAGGGAGCATATGAACAGGAGAGGGAATGGCTGTGTAAGAGGGTGGATAGTGGTAGGACAAAGGGGAATGGTTTTAAACTGAGACAGAGGAGGTTTGGGTTAGGTATTAGGAGGAAGTTTTTCACTCAGAAGGTGGTGACACACTGGAACAGGTTGCCCAAGGAGGCTGTGGATGCCCCATCTCTGGAGGCATTCAAGGCCAGGCTGGATGTGGCTCTGGGCAGCCTGGTCTGGTGGTTGGCGACCCTGCACATAGCAGGGGTGTTGAAACTAGATGATCATTGCGGTCCTTTTCAACCCAGGCAATTCTATGATTCCATGATTCTAGGATTGGACCTAACTTGCTATTTGTTTTGGAGTCACAGAATCATAGAATCACAGAATTGCAAGGTTGGAAACGACCTGCAAGATCATCTAGTCCAACCACCCTCCCATTCCTATTAGTACCACAAGCTACTAAACCATATCTCATAGCTCCTCATCCAGGTGCCTCTTGAACACTGCCAGGGACGGCGACTCCAGCACCTCCCTGGGCAGCCATTCCAGTGCCTGACCACCCGCTGAGAGAAAAAGTTTCTCCTAATGTCCAACCTAAACCTCCTCTGGTATAACTTCTGGCCGTTTCCTCGGGTCCTACTATTTGCCTGGGAGAAGAGGCCAGACCCTTTTACACCACAACCTCCCTTCAGGAAGTTATAAAGTGCAATGAGGTTTCCCCTGAGCGTCCTCTTCTCCAGACTGAACAATCCCAGCTTCCTCAGCAAAGGATGTGTAAAACTGGGGATAAATTCCACTGCCAAGAGCACAGTCTTTGTGCTTTTCCTTACAAAGAGCTCCCACTATAACACACCTAGCTGCACTTGCAACTTCTTTGACTCATTAGCAACTGTCTAATAAGCCTATGTGATACCGCCTATAGGAAAGTAAAGCTAAAACAGTCCATATGCTAAATTTGGATTTAGGGTAACGTGAAACAAGGTCAAACCAGCAACATACAACCCAAATCTTTTGCAGACAGAAGGTGATGCATGATTAGCTGAGGGACCACAACTCAGACTGGAAACCTTGGGACATGGACAAACAGGGTTTCCTTATCTTCTGTTTCTGCCTTCTACCTTTTTATAACTCTCCAAGAAAAAGTAATTTTATGGTTGCATTCTGCTATCATGTTCACATATGAAACTTCCCAAAATCAACTGAGGGCAGAAAAAGATATTTATATATGGCCTTAGTTGAAATTTGTGTCAGCTCTGGTTGATATCTTCACTACTCCTTTCAGCATAAAGCAACCCTTCCCATTCTCCATTAACTTCTTTATTGTGAAAGTGTTGAGGAGCTGGATGAGGCTGCCCAGAGAGGTTGTGGATGCCCCATCCCTGGAGGTGTTGAAGGCCAGATTGGATGGGGCCCTGGGCAGCCTGGTCTAGTATTAATATGGAGGCTGGTGGCCTGGCTTGCAGCAGAGGGTTGGAGATTCATGACCCTTGAGATCCTTTCCCACCCAAGCGATTCTGAGATTCTGTGATTCACAGTTTTAGGAATTGCCCTGCCAACATCCCCAGCACTTGGCTTGTCCATCTATTCTCCAGATGTTACAGCAGTTACTGCTACTCGTGCCTCTTCTCCTCCAGCACTGCAGTAGCCCATTCTTATGTCAGTGGTAATATTTCTCCATTATTCAGATGACACTGAGGTTAGAATTTGTTTCCTTTTTCTTTTTCATTCTTTTGTAACATGCAGTTCTCCTTCTAGTGCCACCTTTACTTATACCTTGCAATTGATGCATGACCTAGCTGGCTAAAAGAGTCATTTTTCTGCTGATACTTTAATTCAAATCTACCCATGGGTGGTGGATAATTTTAATTGCTACCAGCAGGAAGCAGGGCATATTCCGACCCAGACACCTCTGTCAAGAAATAGTGGTCATTTATGACATGCTGGAAAATAAAAGTAGCTGAGGGCATTGTCTGACTTGAACTGAGCTGACAGATTTTTATAGTGTTATGTCTGGAGTCCAACAACCTACATTTAGAAAAATATACTGAATATTATGAGATGAGAAAAGGCAAGGAAAGTCACTATGTAGATTAAAATGTGCCATATGACCTCCAAATCTTAGGTAAAACTGGAGACCTAAACCAAATCTATGTTGTGCTTGGGTTTTAGAGGTGTATGCTATTTTTTACCTCAAGAAACAGTTCTCTTGTATTTACATATTATTTTATAAGCATTTAGACGCCTGTAATAAGTGACGTGGGATACGAACTTCCTTGTTTTTCACAACAAAAATTATCTTTCTTAAAAAGCGTATTTCCAGCACAAATTAGCATGTTCTGTCAGTCTTAGGGAGCACTTTAATCAGTAGACTGTTCAAACGTAGAAACTAATTAGGATGAATAAAGATTATGGAACCTGGCCATAACTAAGTCTCTACGTGCATTTCTCATTGATGCATACATGTAAGTTAATAACAGAAGTGCTTCCACTTCTGAAGAGCTCTTCACTGAATCGCATGAGTCTAAAAGTGGTGTGGAAACCCATCAGCTGAGGATCTGGCAATTTGCCTAAGGTCAGGCAGCAAAGTGGTGTCAAAGGAAGAATATTGGATAAACCTCATGGTTTGATGCAGTTTGACAAATGAGTCAAGCTCTCGTGTGCAGTAAGCTTGTGTGAAATACCTTCTGTAAAACATTCTCACTGCTGTGTCACTTATGTTACAGGCAAGTTTTATAAAAGGATGAGAAGAGTTATAGGAGACAGATCCCAGACAAAACAATGTGTGCTGAAGAGGTTCAGTACCTTACAGGTTATGTATACAGAAAGAGGCACTGGAATAAGCCTTGAAGAGTTATATTCAAAAGCTGGTATATGTACACTACATAAACGAACCAAGCATAGCTCTATGCACTCCCTGGCAAGTTTGTGTCATAACAGTTCCTGATGTAGTGGTACTGCAGAACTATATGAGCCATTTAAACAGTGATGATTTAAAGATGATTAGGTCTGCTCCCATCAGGCTTTCTATTTGGGGTGCACAATTGCGCCTTTGGTCTGAACATTGGCACCAGTGCTCCATATTTGCCACTCTGCATTTCCCCAGCAATGACACAGGCTTCTTCAGGCCATCAAAACAAGGTACAGCAGCTAGGTCCTGTCTATACTGCACAAAGCAGCTATCCTGCCTTTGGAGCATCCTGCTGAACTTACAGGTGTTATTATGTCCTAATCTGTCTCCCTTGACAATCTTAGATGCTGACAGTTTCACAAAATCTTCCTTCCAATCAGCAGTGCTGTACAACAATAATAAAAACAAATCCAAGCATTGATTGTATTGCAGCTCAGAGTAATACTGCAGCAAGACCATATTTTCTACACTTAATAAAAAACATCCTGTCAATGGACTTCTGTACATTCTAACTAGATTACATCCAGAGTGTGCAGTATGTGTCAAAATCCTTACTGGATGATATTTCTTCTTGTCAGAACGACAGGAACATCAATACTGATAGATCTTCAGAGCCAAGTGGGACACTGTTTGCTCAACTACAAACCCACTTTCATCTCTCATAAGCACTCAATGCAAAAATATTCTATTGACATATCAAAGTTGATATGGGTCGCTAAAGGAAAATAGGAGTAGGAAGCAAGGGTGTTTGTCAGAGATAGGTAGAATGAGATCAAGACACTCTGCCAGTAGCTGACAAGCCAAAAGGTTGCAGGTCGGCACTAACAGTGTGTGGTTTAGCTCTAAGAAGCCACTTGTCATAGAGCTGCAGCCTCAACATTGCCCCACTGCTCCTCAATGAGTGCAACAGGCCCACTTAAGCCATGTGAGTGGAGTGGATGTTCATGCATCGGGTCTGTTAGCTGCACTACTGACAGCACCTCTAACCTCTAAACAGTAAATCACCCAGTTAGCTGAAACAGAGTCTGATTCCTCTTAGGTTTTCATTTTCCACTTTGTTATTTACTAGTACAGCTGAAGTGGGGCTTTCATGCCATTAAGTTGCAGTCTTTGCTAAAGTTAGGCAGGTAGTTTTGGCACAGAATATTGCTGTCCTTGCTTGCCCTGCTAGACCCTTACGTGGCCAAAGAACTGTCTCCCTGTGCAGCTGGCCTAATGTAACAACATGGTACCCAGCCCCTTCAGGAGCTATTTGTCAGCTGCCATTGCCACATACTCTGACTGTGAACTACCAAACACAAATGTGGAAAGGGTTTTATGCCGTCTGCTTGATTACTAATTTCTTGCTTGTTCTCAGCATGCCCCATCATTTATGAAGTTGCATGAGTTCCTAGAAACTTTCTAAACTGATATGAATGGATTACTTATTTTTATTTTTCTGGCATCCTTCCAGTGGCCTGCCTTGTTTTAATCAAAATGGGTGGAACACATATTGCATTTGGTTGCACAGCACTAAATCACTTTAATAAACCCACTGCAGAATTCAGTCAAATGTTGCAAAACTCAATGCTGACAATCTGTCAACACTCAGAGGCATTTTGCTTAACGGGATGTTATTACGTACTCTGCCCATTGACTTTCCTTTCTGAATTCCTGAAGAAAAAAAACCACCTTTTTGTTTTTATGGGAATTCTCACATATTTCAATCTAACTTTTTTATTAAAAAATGTTATAGCTTTATCAAGTTGGTGCCTTTCTCAAGGATTACTGCAGTCACAAGCTCTCTCTGCTCGCTTACAGTACCATGCTAGAACAGATTCCTGCTATTCAGCCAGGAAAGGAGGGGCTGCCTTCTGAAATAAAAATCAGCTAAATGAGAAAGGTATTTTAGGGAAGGGCAGCTCTCCCCCTGAGGTGCTAAATATAAATCCTTGTTGTCAGCTAAAAGCCTCTCGACTGCGTGGATGCAACGGGAAGAATTAGCAAGAACACACCCACATTACTGTGGTGCCTCTGCCAGGATGCCAGCACATTTGTGTTCCTTTCTATGCCCGTTCATTCTAACAAATTCATCGCCATCCCTATTTTTAAAACAAAGATTTTCCCATGAGCAGTGCCTACGAGATTAGCATCCCCTTTTGTCTTAGCTCAATAAACTGGGAAGGTTCCCCGCAGGAGCTGCTGGGATTTGGATGTGAGCCTCAGGGAGCAGCAATTATATAAGCGGTGTCTCTCCCCCAGCCATACGCAATTGATCACCACAGCTCCAGTCACATTTGCTGAGCTGCATGCAGAAATTGTACGTGATCACCTGAATAAAACATAATCTGAGAAATGACAGTCTTTCCACAAATATTAGGTGAGCAGAAAAAGATGTCAAATTTGCTGGATAGGTTGCAGGGTATGGAATATTCAATCAGGTTAATTTAATGTGTGCGCATTATATACTAAATATTGCTGTCGTTCAAGCTACAAGAGGATTCCAGCACACAGGCAGATTCCCACAGCAGTGAATGGGTCTCTATGTGGGGATATAACTTGTAAGATAAGATTTTTGCTTGATAGCTTTTAGCATTCTCACTATCAGCGTAGTGACTAGAACAACGTTAGAAGAATAAATCACTTAGAGAAAACTCTGCTCTAAATTATTATAGCAGTCTTAAAATGCTGTCTGCTCACACTCTTGCTCCTTCGTAAGTCTATTGTAATGGTTAGTATTCCTCATTTCTACACTCCAGGAATATTCACTACCTCATACAATCACAGAATCATAGAATGGCCTGGGTTGAAAAGGACCACAATGATCATCTAGTTTCAACTCCCCTGCTATGTGCAGGGCTGCCAACCACCAGACCAGGCTGCCCAGAGCCACATCCAGCCTGGCCTTGAATGCCTCCAGGGATGGGGCATCCACAACCTCCTTGGGCAGCCTGTTCCAGTGTGTCACCACCCTCTGTGTGAAAAACTTCCTCCTAATATCTAACCTAAACCTCCCTTGTCTCAGTTTAAAACTATTCCCCATTGTCCTATCCCTCTCCACCCTCATAAACATACATTCCCCCTCCTATTTATATTCTCCCTTTAAGTACTAGAAGGCCACAATGAGGTCTCCCCAGAGTCTTCTTTTCTCCAAGCTAAACAAGCCCAGTTCCCTCAATCTTTCTCCATGGGAGAGGTGCTCCAACATGTTCTTCTCTAAGTACAGAGGAGCCTGACCTGCAAATTACTTGAAAGATTGTTTCATTAGGAGACTTGTCAGTACAAACACCCCAGAATCCAACCAGGTGCTCCGTGGTTCGTGTTGATTTGGCCCCACACAGTCCAGCAACTCCCATAAAATCTCATAAATCGCAGGATCTAATCACTCTCATTGCAATTGCTTGAGGTCCTAACAAGAGAGCATCAATTAGACCTTTGAGGTTACATCTGTAATTGCAAAAGATCAGGGACCACCTTACATCCATTCACTTATCATATTTCCCTTTGAGGAAAATCACCTTCCTGTGTTAGATATATCTGAAAGAATTCATTGGTCTGACTAATGAAATGGCTGTGGAAAATGCAGTGTTTGCAGAAAAGCAAAACAGGTTCCATTTATTTTTCTTGGGAGTCTTGAATCTAAAATCTCTAGCAGTGCAGAAAATGTGGCTTGCATAGAGGCATTTGCCATATGGTTGCACCTGCATTTACCTGTCACTGTGTTATGCTGTGGCTGCCCTCTCAGCTGTGTGTTTGAGCAGCCTTCCCAGGGCTCAGCCTCCTGGCTGTGCCTGACCCAAGGCTGCCCTACTGACCGATTGACGGTCAGCACGATTTCTCTCAGACATCCTTCTAATCAGCCGGTGGTGGCACAAGACTCACTGATTGTCTTTTCCTTTATGTTAAAGGAACTAGCCAGGATACCACGCCTGGATTTTCAGACCCTCCTATCCGATGTTTTAACTGGCACACAAGAGTGAAAGCAAATGCATGAGCTTCTTGCAGAGTTAGCTGGGGTATGCTGCTCCACAAACACATGGTCATGGTGCTTGCTCCACTGCACAATTTCCTAGAAGCCTTCCTGTTGCTCCACGGCCTTTCTCTTGAGGCCCAGGGCTTCTCCTCGAAACTGAAGAACTTCTTAGATCAGCTATTTAGCCCAACTTTACTTTACCCCAGATGTAATTCCAAGCTTCAGATTTCCCTGTGAAAGCATCCCCACCTCATTCTTTCTTCACCTCAGAGCTGGCTGTGTATCTTTCCAGGTTTATATTTCACCTAACTCACATATGGATTCATTTTGCTGTGTCTGGGAATTTGCCACTCCCAAACCACCACACCCTGCAGAAAGATCTTTCAAGTAAACTTTCCATAGGCTTCAGCTTGCCTGATGTGCTTTTGTTCAGTCATCAAGGTTTTACAATTGATTTTTAACACCAAAGTTGTTAAAGTGATAGTGATAGGACAAGGGGGAATGGTTTTAAACTGAGACAGGGGAGGTTTAGGTTAGATATTAGGAGGAAGTTTTTCACACAGACAGTGGTGACGCACTGGAACAGGTTGCCCAAGGAGGTTGTGGATGCCCCATCCCTGGAGGCATTCAAGGCCAGGCTGGATGTGGCTCTGGGCAGCCTGGTCTGGTGGTTGGTGACCCTGCACATAGCAGGGGAGTTGAAACTAGATGATCATTGTTGTCCTTTTCAACCCAGGCCATTCTATGATTCTGTGATTGTATGATAAAGAATGGTGAACTCACTTTCATTGAGGCACTTAGCTCTGTTTTTTCACATTAATATGTAATATCAGCCTGAATTCCTTGAGTGTAAACAGACAGCTTTTCCAACTCATCACACAGGTACTCCTGTGGGAATCATGTCAGGCACTTGGCATTTTCTTAGGAAGCACTTTATAATTTTTTATGGAATTTAGAGCCAAAGGAAAATGCCTTCCTTATATTCTTATTGGGGTAAGGTGAGGGGTACGTGAGGCGTTTGGCTACAGCCTACTCACCACTTTCATTAGCAAATTTAAAAGATAGCTTTAGCAATGAATCACTCAATGTTTTGGGCTTTCACATAATTTTCTGCCTCATTATCAGTGTCTCCTTTTCTACTAAGAAAAAAACCCACCATTCCAAGCTTTTCATTTATGTGTAACAAATTACATTATATTAAAAAAATAATGGTTTATGCAATGACAAGGGCTTTCAATAATAATAAGAGGGCTGTTCATTTAAGTAAAACATGGCCATGTTTTGGGGCTATTTTGTTTTGCTTTCCAAAATCACACAGCGTGGCTAAGACACAACAGCCAGTGATTCCTGCCCTCCACTTTGGTCCTGCCTTTCATGCTCTATTATACATAAAGGGAACTAATTACAGTAGAGGACATTGCAGAGACTGGAAGAAGGATCAATGCATGTATTCCCCTAAGAGCGTTCAACCATTAAACCAAAGCAGGAAACTCCCTAAAGCTAATAAAGGGTTTCTGTTTTCACCAAAAAATGCTCATAATTTTCCCGTGTTTCCTCTCTACTTACTAGCATAAAGCTTTTCTCATCATCACGTTTGAGACTTTTTATATTAAAGGCATATTTTGTTTTCCCCTTTGGTAATAGTCAAGGTTTTGTGTTTTTTTTTTTAGTGAGCTACACTATTAATACAGCCAATTAATAATAGTACAAAGCAAAATCTTCCTGTAGCTAAAATCACATTTAGGTTCAAATACTTAAATATTGATATTGATATTAATAATATTGACTCCTAAGTAGACTCACTGTTGGTATCATAGGCTACCAAGTTATTTTTCCAATTAACTTTAGAGTTCCTGGTGAGTTACTGTGCTTTGGAAATAACCAGATGTTAGGCAAAGATTCAGTTTTAAAATTGTCAATTCCAGAAAAACAACACTTAAACAGATTTCCTCACTTTTATGCATCTATAAAATGGCCATATCTGAGTCAGGGAAGCAAACGTAACCGTGGCTCCTCCCCACCTCTTTGGCTGCTTGGCCTGGATTTGTCTCCCATGAAATACATTCCAAATAACCCTCCCTATAATATTCAATTCAAATCTAGCCATTTCTGTTGTGGCTGCCAGCCCAGCTGTGCTAAAGTTACATTTAGACATGATTAGACACCGATTTATGCATTCTACTGCCTTCCTTTTACAACAGCATCATGAACAAAGTGACTTGGGAGGAGTTTTCAGTTGGGAAGTTGCATAGGGAATATCAGTTATTACTGAAAATGTAATGAGGACATCAAGCAAGAATGCACTCTCTCAGCTTTGAGGCTACAACAGGCTCATTAAAAGTGAAAAAGAACTTAGCATTTAATGATGCTTTAAAACTGTTATATTTAATCTTAATTAGAAACATGACCATTGAAATAGTATTTCTGTCAGGCAGTACTGAGTGCGCTGTCTCTATACTGCTGTTTTCATAATTTTCGTAGGAAACTTTACAATTTTGTCTATTTCCTGACAAGTTGCATTCATGGAAAATTTATGTTTCCAGCATTTTGAATCCTTGCCACAGTCATTCTTTTTTATTCATCCTACTGTTATTTATTCTATCAAAGAACAATTAAGGCGATTAATTTTGAAAGAAATACTCCCTTTGTGCACTATCATCTTTTTATTTCTAGTAAAGCCACATAATTGTGTAGGGGCCTAGTGCCACAGCAGTTAAAGTAGCTTTCTGGGCATTTGGATGGAGAAGATATAGGCAGCCAAACATAGTGCCTTGCATCCCACCTAGTGTTGTCTCTTATGGGCTGGACTTTTAGCTTTGAATGCCTCATTAAATCAGTGAAGTTCGAGTGAAGAGGTCTCAATCTGTTGGACCCGCTCTGTTGAAGGTGTCAGAGCTGCAATGTGGTCCTGCCAACCACTACAGCAGGCTGCTATCTCCAGGCCAGGACTTCCCACTTTTGGGAATACTAGGACGTAAAACCAGCGATCTTGGTCTCAGGAGTAGAGATCTGCCTGAGCATCAGGAAATGAATGTGGAAGACGCTGAGGAAGAGCAAGAGGCTCTACATGGCTTGTCTCTGTTAAAAAAAAAAAAGCCAAGAGAACTGAGATGTTCAGCCATGCTCTTGCAGTATATTGAAAGTAGTGACGTACTGGAAGAGGCTTCCCAGAGAGGTTGTGCACGCCCCATCCCTTGAGGTTGTGCAAGGCCAGGTTGGATGGGGCCCTGGGCAGCCTGGTCTAGTATTAAATGGGGAGGTTGGTGGCCCTGCATGCAGCAGAGGGGTTGGAAATTCATGATCCTTGGGGTCCCTTCCAACCCAAACCATTCTATGATTCTATGATTCTATTTCAGTTTAGGCTTCTGTTTCTCAGCTAACTTGCATCATTACCCAAAGCTGAAAAAACAGCTGTGAGAAAGGAAACCAAGATAGGATTCATTTGCAGACTCAAACTTCAATTGAAACGTAGCACATATCTCCACATTCTCCTAATATATAAGCATTTCTTATAATCAGTGGAGATCTGGACAAAACAATTAGGCAAATTTCACTGGCTTTAACAGGGTTGAGGCCTACCTCACATTTGCGTCTCTGAGTCTGGAACTGACCCTCAAGGCCTTGGACTAATTGAGACATCTTTAAAAATCTTGACCAAAGCAGAGTTGGTCTTGAGAAGAGTAATATACTTACTCATGCAGAACTTGTTCAAGTGCTAGTACTGGAGTCAGAGACAAGCTATCAGCTTACTAGGAATTATTAAAGAGATGAGCTGAGACGCAATGGCTTAAGGCTGCAACTCACTGAAAGTAGCCATCCTGCAATGTTTTGTTAAGAAGTTGTGTACTGTTTTGTCTAATACTAGTACTGTCACATGGTATGTAAAGCTAATCATACGGGCTTTTTTTTAACATATTGCTGCCAGGATGAAAAGATGAAATATATAGATTGCATACTTTTAATCGTAAAAAGTGGGGTCAGATGAATTGGAGACAATTTTATCTTTCTACAGACTGTAGTCATATATACTGAGGCAAGACATAAGCTTTTACTAGAGGTAAACAAACTTCTTGGGTATTGATGTCTCTATTCTGGTCCATTAATAAAATAGTAAGACAGTACCCAAAATCAGTACCCGCAGTACTGAGCATTTTGCATGCATCACTTTGTTCCCAAACATTAAATTGTTTGATTTCTAATCAAAACCATAGATGAATTGTAGGAGTAATAATAAATATATTTTTTACTACTGTGGGTGAGTAGTAGAGTATGGGATAAGACCAGTGGTAGGATGAATTCCTGAAGAAAATGTTTAAGCATTTTACTTTAAACTGAGAATTCATACTGGTATTCACTGTTATTTAATCCCCATTAAAGTGAAAAGGATGGAAGTGATTACAGAAATGGGAAGGAGAAAGGTCACAAATCAATAGTGTGAACACTTGAACACAGCAGTTAGTTCTGGTCAATCTCTACCCAGCAGTACGCAGTGGCAATTTGGGGCTCAGAGATGTGTAATTAGTATGACTATAGGTGCATACTACAGGAAAAGATATTTCTCTCAAGGAGTACTCCAAAAATCTGGGACTGATACTTCAGAGGAAAGATAGAGCCAGAAAAAAAAGACAGGCTTACAGAAGGGGACATATATAAGTAACAAACATACTATACTACACAATCCAATATTTTTATGCAAGTATACAAAAATAAGGGGAATTTCAATAAAATCAAAAGATAGCTACACTCAATAGACATATTTTAAGCTAAATATTGTTTGCCAAGCTGTGAGCAGACAATTAGCACAACATGTAATTGAATCCAGAGCACAGAGGGTGTTCATATGAATAATTAAAACATACTGAGCTCTAAGTTCAAAATTTTAGGTGTGATATCCCCCACATGTTGAGGTACAAATATCTGCATGGCAAGAGAAAGCTTTTTAGCCTCTGGGCAGATGTTTAAATAGCTGCTGTTGACTGATTTGAAAATATTGCTGTAAAATCCAGTACTGGCAGGTGAGGAAATGCACCTTGAGTTTGCTGGGTTGCTGGGCTGGCCTGATAGGGCTGTACCCACAGCCCTCTGCCCCACAATGGCATAGGAACTGCTGTAGTAGCTGCATAGCAGCCAGGGGCCTGGGCAGCATCCACCATTTAAGTACTGCTGAAAATGTGATCGAGAACTAAAATCAAAGTACAGGGAACTAGTTCCCCTTAATCCACCTGTCTTATAGGCCATAATGAATCCCTTTAAACATGAAAGAAATTTTTGGAATTAACATAGTTGCCAACTCATCTCTACATAAAATGTGAACAACAACTCATTAATCTTAAGATCCTTTTTGAAAGTGAAACTCTAGTGTACTTGTTCAGTTAAAAATAAATACTGCAGTGGTGTTGGCAAATTCTTGCTTCACTCTTCTCATAAAATTGTATGCAGTGTCTTAATTGTTCTTGGCCTATATTTTACCTACAATAGTCAATACAGTATGTTCTGCCTGTGGAGCAACTTCTTCCCACAATGTAGTGACAGCAGCAAATTATCAACAAACAATGTGCCTACTCGTGAATGGTTGTAAGTATTTAACATTGCCCATTGCCCAAGTGAATCATTTCTGTGGACCCAATCCTCATGTACTCTAAATTGGCTCAGTCTTACAAAAAAAAAAAAAAAATCATAAAATAAGTGTAAGAGAAGATGTGAGTAAAGCAATTTCTTATGCAGAGATAAGCCAATGCATATAATATTGCAGAAATACACGTGCCCAGGATAACATAAACAGCACTGAGCATGTAGAGAAACATAGTTGTTTAATCTGTGAGCTGTTAAGTCTTTCAAAATAAACAGTATATTTACACCATAATTCAAGTTTTATTGCAACTCTTTGAACTCCAGACAGCTGTGATTTCCTTTTGTCTATTAGCCAACAGGAGTTTTACCTCAGTTTGATATTTTGCATGGAGTGAAAGAAAGAATGACTCAGATAATTGCATTCAAAGCTGCTGGGTAAAGCTATTTTCACTCCCTAAAGGTAATGTTTTGTATGCCAAGCTTGAAGTTTTGAACTACAAAATAAAAAGTGTGCAAATACTGATTTTATTAGCCTTTTAAGCAATTCACTCTGAAATAATGGGAGGAAAGATAATCATATTTTTAATATGTGTATTAAATCAATTTTAGGAAGGGAGATGCAATACAGTTATTTAATATTAGTAGTCTTCTTAGTCTTCTTAGAACTTCCATACATGGGTTTGTATTGTTGACATCCTCTGCAGAATCAGATCCTAAGGTTCATGTCACCCCCATCACTACAGTTTTCTGAAAGTCAGCAGATTGCAGAGGCAGAGCCAAGGAACCGGGATTTTCTTCTAATGCTATTTATATCGGAAACATTTATCGATCTTATGATAGATCTTGTGTATTCCATGAACAAAAAGGGCTTATCCATGTGCCCAAACCAACAGCAATGGCAAAAGAAGGGCTAGCATAAAATAAATGAGAGCTCCCTAAATCTTTTTTAAAGCCCAAAGCTTCTGCCCTGGCATTTAACGTTGAACAAGGTTTCTGGTCTGTTCTTACTTAACTGAGATAGTTTGCCCATGCCGATTATGTACTGAGGATTAGGAAGAGCCCTTTCAATTCAGAGTTATTAAAGAATAAAATAGGCTGCCAAGGGAAGTAGTTCCAGCATCAAGCATCAGAGCCTGGAACTAATGAGCATCTAGGGACTCTTATAGTGCTGACTATATTTCCTGAAAGAGATCACAGAATAGAATCATAGAATCATAGAATCATTAAGGTTGGAAAAGACCTCCAAGATCATCTAGCCTGATTGTCCACTTTCCACCAATATTTCCTCACTAAACCACGTCCCTTAGCAGCACATCTACATGTTTCATGAACACCTCTAGGGATGGTGACTCAACCACCTCCCTGGGCAGCCCGTTCCAGTGCCTGACCACTTTTTTTGAGAAGAAATTGTTCCTAATGTCCAACATGAAACTCCCCTGGTGCAACTTGAGGCCATTCCCTCTTGTCCTATAAATAGTTATGTGGGAGAAGAGGCCAATCCCCACCTCAGTACAACCTCCTTTAAGGCATTTGTAGAGAACAATAGGGTCTTCCTTGAGTCTCCACCAGACTGAACAATCCCAGTTCCCTCAGCAGCTTCTCATAAGACTTGTGCTCCAGACCCGCCACAGCTTTGTTGCCCTTCTCTGGACACACTCCAGAGTCCCACTGTTTTTCTTGTAGGGCCCAAAACTGAACACAATACTAGAGGTGCAGCTTCACCAGGGCTGAGTACAGGGGGACAATCACCTCCCTAGCCTGCTGGCAACACTATTTCAATACAAGCCAGGATGCTGTTGGCCTTTTTGGGCACACTGTTGGCTCACATTCAGCCAAGCACTGACCAACACCCCCAGATCCTTTCCCTCTGCACGGTCTTCCAACCACTCTGCCTTGAGCCTCTAGTGTTGCCTGGGGTTGCTGTGACCAAAGTGCAGGACCCGACACTTGGTCTTGTTGAACTTCATCTTATCACCCTCAGCCCAGCTGTCTAACATGTACGTATCCATCTATAGGGCCTTCCTACCCTCAGGCAGATCTGCACTTCCCCTAGCTTGGTGTCATCTGCAGATTTACTGAGGGTGCACTCAATCCTTTCATTCCGTTCATCAGTAAACATATGAAACAGGATGGTCCCTGGTACTGATCCTTGGGGAGCACCACTTGTGACTGGACATCACTTGAGCAACACAGTGCCACCAAAAACTGACTGTGTGGTGGTGTAACTTCACCTCAAACTCATAGTTCCTGGTCAACGAGCCAAGTACAGATGAAAGCTGCAAGCAAGATGCCTAGGAATAGAGTAGTGAAAAAGTAGGAGAATATGTATTTGATCAAACATAGCAACAAGCTTCAAAAATACATCTAATTAAACATTATTTTTCCCATTGTATATGAGAGAGAGATTATCACAGAAGTTCAGTAGAATTAAATTGTGTGTTTTTTTCTGCACTTGTAGCCTTCCTATTCCTTGGCTGCCCTTCGGTAAATAGATGCTTACTGTATTCTGCCTTTGACACATATTTTATCTCCCTTTGCCTCCTACAATTAGCTTATCTTTATTTCCTTTGAAAAAAGTAGTTGATAGGGAATTTCCTATGAATCTTCGGTTCTTAAACTGCTGCAGCAGTAATGTTAATAAAATGTATGACAGCCAAATAATGCATCAGACATTCATGAAGCTTTCCTCTAAAAAATCTGGAATACAGTATGTTAGAAGTATTATATATCAAACAGATTTTACAGAGAAAAGATTAGAGAATCAGTTCCCTGCTCATAAATAAGACGGGATAAAAGAGATGGAACTATCCCTAGAAGATCTGAAGTTCTTCCTCTGCAGGTAGTTAGTGCTGCCTCTTGTAATGAATCTCTCGTCTAAAGTCACTAATAGCCAACAAGAAGTCACCCTAACAAGTTAATGCAGGAACCTTTCATTGGTGATGCTCTAGGTATATCTATCTTTGGACAAGCCAGATAGCTCCCAGAACCTGCCAAATTGATATGGAACTCACAACTCGAGAAAAGACTGAAGTATCATATGCTTCTTGGTGGTGTCAGATATTTAGAAGGAAACCAGAAGAGAATGCCATGAATAGTATAGACTAATAATTATATTTCACACCTTGGAGCCTGGGATAGAAGGGTCTTAAATAAGCATCTAAGTTGAATAAATGCACAGATAATTTTAACATTCATTTCTATTTGTTACTCAGTACACAAAATGTTGATTTAAGCAAGTATTTGTTTTAAGAATGTATTACTAACTTTTACTTTCCATTGGTGTAGAAAAACCCACCTGGACACACTTTGCAATTAAAATTTCTGTGCAATTGAGTGAAAGTCCAAAGCTTAGACTGAAGTAGAAAAATCAATTATTTTACTCCAGTGCATTGAAGACTTTGGCTTTATGATATTCCACAATGAATAAAGGAAGAATAAAAATCTCTAACTAATCATGCAAGACTGACAATGATTTTAGAAGAATCTTCTCAGCTGTAGAAACAACCTCAAAAGGAGTCCGAATCAAGCTATCAAACTGATTTTAACAGAATGTCCCAACCTGGTTTGTCATTCTATAAAGAAGCAAAAGGGGCAGATACAAAGAGATAAAGCTCCATCATATTGTTTCTTAGTTTAGGTGAGATTAAGATTTTATCCTGAAATTTGTTGGTTGTTAGGACTCACTATTCTATAATTCATTGCTTAATTTTACATTTTTTTTCATTTGTGTGTCCAATGTAGAAGATGGTATGACACAGTGGAAGGAAGGGATGCTATTCAGAGGGACCTCAACAGACACAAAAGGTGGGCCCAGTTGAATCTAATGAGGTTCAACACAGCAAAGTACAAAGTTTTGCATTTGGGCCAGAGGAATCCCAGGCACTTATACAGACTGGGAGGAGAAATCCTTGAGGGTAGCCCTGCAGAGAAGGACCTGGGAGTCCTGGTGAACGAAAAACTGAACATGAGTCAGTAGTGTGCTCTTGCAGCTCAGAAAGCACATGTTATGCTGGGCTCCTTCAGAAGAGGAGTGGCCAGCAGGGACAGGGAGGTGATTGTCCCTCTCTACTCTGCCCTTGTGAGGCCGCATCTGGAATACTGCATCCAGGTATGGGGTCCCCAGTACAAGAAAGACAGAGAGGGTCCAAAGGAGGACCACAAAGATGATCAGAGGGCTGGAGCACCTCCCCCACGTAGACAGGCTGAGGGAGCTGGGCTTGTTCAGGCTGGAGAAAAGAAGACTGTGGGGTGACCTCATTGCAGCCTTTCAGTACCTAAAGGGAGCATGCAAACAGAAGGGGAATCAACTCTTTGAAAGAGTAGATAACTGCAGGACGAGGGAAATGGTTTTAGGTTCAAGGAGGGAAGATTTAGGCTGGATATTAGGGAGAAGTTCTTTACCAAGAGGCTGGTGAGTGCTGGAAAAGGCTGCCCAAAGAGGTTATGGATGCCCCATCCCTGGAGGTGTTCACAGCCAGATTGGATGGGGCCCCGGGCAGCCTGGTCTAGTATTAAATGGGGAGGTTGGTGGCCCTGTCTGTGGCAGGGGGGTTGTGTGGGAATACAAGAAAAACTGTTCGAGCAGAAGCTGTCCCTTCCTACCCAAGCCATTCTGTGATTCTATTGTTCTGTGATTCTGTATGATTCAATTAGTGAAAATCAGTTTGACAGTACATACTCACTTTTTGGGAGGTACCATGAGCTCATCTAAAACACTGACTTTTTCGAGTACTTTCCAAGAATTTCAGACCTCCAGTTAAACTAATCCTTGAAGTTCATATCTAATATTTTGTCATTCTCAGAAGCTCAAAAGGTCTTTAAGAAAACATGTGGCAATAGCTGTAGTCAGGAGAAAAAGAAATCTAGCCTGGTAGAACTGATATCTTTCAGTTTAGAAATCTTAGAGTAGAAAAAGCCCCACGGAATGTGATACCAGTATGCCTTCTGGTATTTATCAGGGAAAGCATCTATGATAATGACGAAAGCAGTCAAAGAATCAGTAAGGAGTTTTAATTTTTAACCATTCTTAGCAATTAATGGGAAATTTTCAAAAATGCTTGTGGTGTAAAAAAAAAGGCTATCTACACACTAAATCTGTTAATCACTGTGGATATGAAGGCATCACTTCATCTATGAAAACTTGTTCTGTGCTTAGCAGCTATGCTGCTACACTGCTTTTGCTGGAAAGTACTGCCCACTACTCTCTATCCAGTATTTCTCTCTCTTCCCTGGTATTCAGCCCACATCACAGTTGGCTCAGAGATCAATGCAGTTACACTTTAGGTTTGCAAAGCTCCTTCTGACATACAGCTAAGGGAAACACTGGCCAATCTGTCAGTAACAGTACCCCCTAAAAGAGAAGATGCTGTGCAATTAAGAAAACTCACATCCCTTTAGATGTACTTGCTCAATTCCTTTTGATTTCTCATATAGCTCTATTACCCTCAATTCAGAATACTGCACCAAGAGAACTTGCTGCTAGGAAACAGCACTTCCAAAAAACCATTCTCAGCTAGAATTAGATAACTCCTCTCTCCTGATTCTTCCTAGATGGATGATATACAGTAGCCTATATGCCAGTGTTCTGTTGTAGAAGGTTTAATCAGGTTTAATCTCTTCTCTTGAAACTCGTATTTCCTCCATAACTGTCCAGTTTCTCCATTAAGATAAAGACTGTTTCCCTTCTTTTAGCACACAAATGTCTCTTTGTTAGATTAAATGCCATCTCTTACACTTAACAAACTACTTTTTTTACAAGACAAAACTTCATCCTTTCTTCTCAGGCACTGGAATGGCCTGCCTATAGAGGTGGTGGAGTTGCAGTCCCTGGCAATGCCCAAGAAGCGTCTGGATGAGGAGCTACGAGATATGGTTTAGTGGCTTGTGGTAGCAATGGTAATGGGAGGACAGTTGGACAAGATGATCTTATAGGTCCTTTCCAACCTTGTGATTCTGTGACTCTATGATTCATATCTACTTGGCACGTTTCAGAGAGGAATCTGCCTTTCACTATATACATGACCTATATCAGTCCATACATGAAATATATACATAAAATGAATAGGCAAAGTGGAAATACAGAAATTTCGGGGGAAAAGGATTGCTGTATGTCTATTCCAATAGTGTGCTGTATCAGGACAGCCACAGATAATTGCTTTGCACTCTGGGGTTTCGTGACTTCTATCATACACAACTTTGAGTAAATAGTTGAAAGCAAGAGCAGTTTGAATTATAGAATCATAGAATTGCTAAGGTAGGAAAAGACCTTAAAGATCATCAAGTTCAACCACAGCCTAACCATACTACCCTAACTCTAACAACTAAATCATGTCCCTGAGCACCACATCCAAACGGTTTTTAAACACATCCAGGGATGGTGACTCAACCACCTCCCTGGGAGCCTATTCCAGTGCTTCACAACCCTTTCTGTAAAGAAGTGTTTCCTGATATCCAACCTAAACTTACCCTGGCACAACTTGAGGCCATTTCCCTCATCCTGTCACTTGTCACCAGTGAGAAGAGACCAACTCCACTCTCCCTGTAAGCACCCTTCAGATATTGGAAGAGAGCAATAAGGTCTCCCTTCAGCCTCCTTTTCCCCAGACTAAACAGCTCCAGTTCCTTCAGTCGCTCCTTGTAGGACATATTCTCCAAGGCCTTCGTAAGCGTTGTTGCCCTTCTTTGGACCTGCTCCAGCACCTCAATGTCCTTTCTGTACTGAGGTGCCCAAAACTGAACACGGTACTTGAGATGAGGCCTCACCAGTGCCAAGTAAAGGGGCAGGATGACTTCCCTAGTCTGCTCACCACACCATTCCTGATACAAGCCAGGATGCCATTGGCCTTCTTGGCCACCTGGGCACACTGGTGGCTCATATTCAGCTGACTGTCCATCAGTACACCAAGCTCCCTTTCCATCAGGCAGCTTTCTAGCTGCTCCTTCCCAAGCCTGTGGGGTTGCCTGAGGTTGTTGTTGAACGAAACTGACCCACAACTCTTTCTTATGAGGCTTATCACAGTTTCATGATTTGGACCTCACTGTTATCTTCTACTGCTGTGGGTACTGCTGTGGTTCTTCATCTGTAAGAGATGAAGAAGACCTCCACATCTCCTATTATCTGACTTCCAAAGACTAGTGGACACATTATGCTCACCAATAAGAAAAATGTCCAGAGAAACAAATGACTACAATATTGTTCTTTGAAACAGATGTAGGTAGAAGGATTTTCTTTGGAAGTGTTGAAATGTTTGTTGCTCAGCAGAAGCAGATAAGGTATTAGATGCCTGAAATTTAACATATATTTTTAATTTTATTTATTTATTTTTAATCTTGAAAGATTGTTTATTTTAGGAGTATTACCAGATTCCTGTAAATTGTTGAGTTGGACATGAATCACAGGAAGAATTCAGCTATATCATGAGTTATAATCATTGAATTTAAAGTTATTAGTTCCATTAGGAATAATCCTCAGATTGTGTTTACATCTCCTTTGGAGGCTGCTAAGTATTGGAAGAAGCAAGACATATCAAAAACTTCCTAAAGGTTGTGAGGACGTGGAGAAGATGCTTTAACTACTGGACAAATTGGGATAGTTGCTAACTACTTGCAACTGCTGTTTGCTGCTATGCTCACAGGAGGAGCAAATGTCAGCACCTCCAACAAGATCTCAGCATCCGTCCCTAAAGAAGAGTTGAGCTGCTGCAGTCTCCAAAGATTGCTTAGGCGAGTTATGATAAAGAGAGCTTCAGAAGAGATCAAAGAAAAAGTCTGTAGCCTTACAAAGCATTGGCAGGACACAATGATCTCTGTATTTAGCCTATAATTTTATTTACATTTCCCTTGTCTTTGAAAATCCACTTCTATTAAAACTGTGAAGTGAAGAAAAAGTCTATTTTTTTCAAATTTGAAAGCTCCTACATTAATTAATGAATTTTGGTAGGGCTGTCATTGGCATGTAAGATATAGTGGATAAGACAAGCTTTCTGAATGCATCTTCAGTGCAAATGCAACTTAATGTGCTCTGTAACAAATTGCTCATACATAGTGATGGAAATGGTATTCTTCTGTGTCGCATCACCAGTGTACTTCTTAAGCTGCATCAGTGCTTCATATTTTCCATGAATAAGCTTATAAATTCATGGCAAAAGAAAGTGAAGCCTTTATATTACTATTATTTATTCATTAGTCTTCTATGGATTTAATACTCAGAGACAGTAGATACTTTACCAACACAGTGAGATAAATGCCTGTCAGAAGACTTTAGCATCTAAATAAGTAGCAAACAGAAAAAGGCAGTGATATTATGTTCCTGGTTTCTGCTTCACATTATGCATAATAGGTTTGCATACTTTATTGCAAACTTAGAGGATAATAGGTTGGTACATGACACCAGGGTGTCAAAAAGGAAATACAACTTAATTATGTAGGTTTCAAACAATTTGTTGAGACAGACTGACACTGCAGCTGTAGTAGCTCTTTCAGCAGTGTTGTGCTGTCAGCAAGGGCCAACGATTTATTCCAGCATCTCTGCCAGTTTGTGTATTTTTTAAGGTTTCCCTCTTAGTCTCTTAATATTCCTACAGGATTCCTATCATATACAGTTTCGATTTAAACGTGGGATCTCATAGTCCCTCATGAAACTTTAAATCCAGCTATCCTTTTTCTCTCATAATAACACAGTCTTTTAAAATAAAGGCTTTAAAGTATAATATAATGTATAAAGCACGTGACAAAGGGATTTTTTTGTTTTGTCTTCTTTGGTTGTTTGGTTGTTTTTCCTGATTAGGACAGAGACTCAGCTTAGTTTTAAAATGTGGGTTCTGATTTGCTCTGAGTGCTGCTTTCTTCCTGCAGTGTGAGGTTACAGTGATAGGGGTACCAACTGCACACCAGGAATGGCCTGAGTTAGTGTTGCCAATGAATTAAGAAATCATTCATTGTTCAGCCTGGAGAAGAGAAGGCTTCAGGGTGACCTCATTGCAGCCTCCCAGTACCTAAATGGAGCCTATAAACAGGAGGGGAATCAACTCTTTGAAAGGGTGGATAACAGCAGGACAAGGGGAAATGGTTTTAAGTTGAAGGAGGGAAGATTTAGGATGGATATCGGTGGAATTTTGTTACTGTGTGGAACAGGCTGCCCAAAGAGATTATGGATGTCCCATTCCTGGAGGTGTTCAAGGCCAGGTTGGATTGGGCCCTGGGCAGTCTGGTCTAGTATTAAGTGTGGAGATTTATGGCCCTGCATGCGGCAGGGGGGTTGGAAATTCATGATCCTTGAGGTCCCTTCCAACCCAAGCCATTCTATGATTCTATGATTCATTCTATGATTCATTGTGGTGGATGACTTCTGTGGTTTGGTTTTTATTTTTAATTGTTGTTGTTGAAGGTTTTCTGTTGTGTTGTTGTGGTTTTTTTTAAGCACTTTAAATAATAATAAAAAACATTAGTTTGTTCTGTGTAGCTCCATAATGGATTTCACCTCATTTGTTGTTTTCAGGAGTCAGATGTCTGGCTATGAAACTTGCCTACCTATGGCCAGCATTTATAGGTGCATAGCAAAATTGCACTTTAAAACTCAAGCCTGAAAAATGTATGTACTTTAAAACGAACTGTTGGGCTGGAAAATGATTCAGTCCTTAGTTCAGTTATCAAAGAAGGATAATTCTTCTCTGCTTCAAGTTAATCCTCCTTTGAGAAGACTGGCAAATGAACTTTTTCTGCACAGAAAAGATTTCTAAAGTAAATATTTAGCACTTAATTCAGAAATAATATTTCCAGCTCTTTAAGTGCTCCATTAAAAGGTCTTTAGATAAACTTCCTGAAGATTTTTAGTCAGAGTTCAACAGTTCACTTCCATAACAATAATTCTAAAAACCTGCATAGTATAAAATGGGATTTCCTTTCTGTGAGAAGGAAGTTCAATGATATGGAATGCATTACAGCGGATGCACCAATGTAATGTTACAGAACAGTACACAAAAATTATAGCAAATTTATTATTCCAGCCTTATTTTGTAGTGTTAACTTCCAACACAGTGGAAAGCCTGTAAAACAGGAAAGTGATTTGCTTAGGTAGAAGAAAACATTTCTAGATCAGTTGGTATCGTCTGCCACTAATAGAGAATTAGGGAGCAAATTTCCTCAAGGACAGATTATTTCCTAATAGTCTATTTTAAAGGCTCTTCTTCTTTACGGTTGGCATTTATGTTGTACTAGTGCCTACAGATTGAACTACTACTGCATGCTGAGCAGACACACAGGAAATAACTAGTGGCAGAAAAAAAACACACACAAAAAAAAAACCCAAGTAATTAAAATAACAGGTTATCATGAATGACAAGAAAAAAATTCAAATCTATAGTCTAATTTCCATGACAATTCTTTTCGTAGTAAAATATGAATGGAGTCAGTTAAGTGGCTGTTAGTAAACAGTAGAATTCTCCATAGCTTTTCATTAGCTGCTGTAACAGAGCCTTCATCACATCAGTTTTTATAAGCTACCAGATTATCTCAGCACCTCAAATAATGTTTGAATTATTTTTGAATAAAATATCACTTTCTCCTTTTTAAGTCACAGTCACCAGGAAAGATGGCAAATATCCACTCTCATTCAATTAAAGGATATTTTGTGCTTAAATATCCTCTCAGAATTTATTTTTTTCATGCTATACTTTCACAGAAATCTGTCAGACGAAAAATTCTGAGTCACTGTATGTGGGAAAAAAACCTGCTTCTTTTCTTTCAATGCTGTTATCATCTTGCTTTGATCCAGAAACAAATGAAACAAACATAATGAAGTAGGCCAACTAATTATATAATCATGTGAGTAGCTATAAAAAGTAACAAGCAAGAAGCATAAGAATAAAGGGTTATGTACACATCAGTGCATTAGGACATATAAGGTGCTCCACTTTGCCATGTAGCAATACTTAAGAGTCTCTTCAAATGTATCATACTAATCTTCAGATCCAAATATTAGTATGAGAGAGTTATAAGAACTACAGACAGAAAGATTAATCCTCCCAGTGTTCTGGAAATGTCTTAAGAATGGACAGTTCATGCATAAAGGAATGATCAAATGAGAGTGTATTGCTCATATTTCTGCAGAAAGAAGTAAAATCCCTCACATCCTTCAAAGTCTACATAAAAACATGGGAATCAAAGAACCACAGAATCGCAGGGGTTGGAAGGGACCTATGAACATCGTCTAATCCAATCCCAAAGCAGGTTCCCTACAGTAGATTACACAGGAAAGAGCCCAGGTGACTTTTGAGTATTTCCAGAGAATGAGACTCCAGAGTATTCCTGGACAGCCTGTTTCAATTCTCTGTAGCCCTCATAGTAAAGAATTTCTTGGACGTATCCAGGTAGAACTTCCTGTCTGGGCCCATTGCCTCTTGTCTTTTTGCCAGGCAACACTGAAAACAGCATGGCCCCATTCTGTTGATACCCTCTCTTAAGATTACATGTTAATAAGATCCAAGTCCTTTTTAGTGCACTCCATGATACCTTTGGCTTTCTTGGCCACACAGGCACGCTACTGGCTCATGGCGGACCCTGCTGTTAACCAGAACACCCAGGTCCCTTTCTGCAGAGCTCCTTTCCAGCAGGTCAGCCCCTACCCTGTAGTGATGCATGTGGTTATTCCTTCTCAGGTGCAGAACACAACACTTGCTTTTGTTGAACCTCATCAGGTTCCTCTTCACTCAACTGTCCAGTCTGTTCAGGTCTCACTGAATGGCAGCACAGTCACCACAGCACAGTGGTGCATCAGCCACTCCTCCCTGCTTTGTATTATCAGCAAACATGGTGAGGGTGGATTCTGTCCATCCATGAAGGTCATTGATGAAGATGTTAAACAAGAATGTCTCTCCCATCTACGCTTATATCAATATCATAGTAAATGTTGATGTGAAAATATGTAAGAACAATTCTGCGAATGCTGCTTAGTACTGGGCATCAAACGTCATAAAAGTAATTTTTTAACACTTAAAATTTCTTTATGTCTCCTCTAATGACAACATTTTCCTTCATTAGATCCAAACAGCTTTTCAGTCATCAGAAATGATAGGCAGTGGATATGATCCAAAACATTATCTGAACTGGAAAACAACATCAGCAGATTGGTTCTCTCTCAGCTTCTGTACATCACATCAATTGATGTGTAGGTTTAGCTTGTTTTTTTCTTGTTTCTTTCTAGCCTTCTGACTGAATTGCTCACAATGCAGCATTCAGACATCTTCTCACAGAAGTTCCTGCACAGCTTAGTTCATTAGACATTGTTCAAGATCACTTCTTTGTTGTTGTTTGTTTGTTTGTCTTGTTTTGCTTTGCTTTAAAAAGCCATTAACTCCTCTTGAGAATTTGCTTTCTGATACTCAATTCTTATTGTCCAAGCTCAGCTCTCAGGCTTGCATGTAAGAGCTTTCCAACAGTTCTTAATGTCTTTGACATGAAGAACGTTTTGCTGTTATTTTCCATTTGAAGCTTTATTTATTCCCCCCTTTTTTTTTTCCAATTTACTATTTCTTCATTCCTCTTATATCTTTACAACTCAGGATTAAGTACAGAGAAAGAAAATATGAATTCAGTAGGTTAAAATTTGAAGAATGTAGAATAACCTTTTTTGAGAGCAAATGCTTTTCCCCATTCCTATGGGGGAAATATAACCAACAGAATAATAAAAAAAAATGGGTGACTCCAAAGAAAACCTTTTACACCAGATGAGGAGTTTCCTCGTTGGTAGAGTAAAAATGCCATTTGGTGGCTCGGGACAACTTCAATGCAGACCAGAACACACTTGATCGTCCGGGCTACAAGCACACACTGCTGACTCATGGATGAGAAGCTGGTCATGAGCCAGCAGTGTGTGCCTGCAGCCCGGAAGGCCAACAGTGTTCTGGGCTGCATTAAAAAAGGGGTCAGCAGGGAGAGGGAGGTGAGTGTCCCCCTCTATTCAACTCTTGTGAGGCCCCATCTCGAGTACTGCCTCCAGGCCTGGGGCCCCCACTAAAGGAAAGATGTGGAGCTCTTGGAGCAGGTTCAGAGGAGGGCCATTAGGATGATCAGAGGTTTGGAGCACCTCTCCTGTGAAGAAAGGTTGAGGGAACTGGGTTTGTTTAGTTTGGAGAAGAGCAAGCAGAGTCCGATGAGACCTCATTGTGGCCTTCCATACTTGAAGGGAGCATACAAACAGGAGGGGGAACGGCTGTTTACATGGGTGGAGAGTGATAGGACAAGGGGGAACAGATTTAAACCTATCACAGGGAAGATTTAGGTTAGATATTAGGAGGGTGGTGATGCACTGGAACAGGTTGCCAAAGGAAGTTGTGGACGTCCATCCCTGGAAGCAATCAAGGCCAGGCTGGATGTGGCTTTGAGCAGCCTGGTCTGGTGGTTGGTGACCCTGCACATAGCAAAGGGGTTGAAACTAGATGATCTTTGTGGTCCTTTTCAACCCAGGCCATTCTATGATTCTGTGATTCTATGAAACTTGAGAGACACTGAGTTTTTCCTGAGCCAGGACAGGTGGCTTAGTGAAGTGGAGGAGTGTAAATCTCTTCATCAACAGCCAACTTCTCTCTCATTCCAGGTTGATTTCACACTACCACCAAGTCCCTCCACACAGCAGCCTTCTTCTACCACGGTTGTGTTGAGGTGCTGATGATTCTGGCTCCATACACTTTGAGTAGGTCAACACCATGAAATGACGGGGTGATAGGAGCAGACTCCACCTCTTGGGAGAAATGACACAATCAACTCCCTCACAAGATACATTTGAAAGATTTGCTTTGAGATGAGTCAGTCTGCAGCACTACTTGGACCCATATTTTTGACTAACTATGGCCTCATAGTTAGATAAGAGCTCAGTGCTTGAGTTCCCACTGTTCTGTTCAGCAGTGCACATACTCTCATTTGAAATGGAGCCAAATGGAGCCATGGAGAATGCATTATACATCCTTGAGGCAGAGAGACTGGGTGGTATTGTCTCCCTGTTCTGCTGTGTCATTTATCAAATTAATTGATAATCTCATTGAGAGATGACAGTGAGATTCCAGAGATAATTTTTACTTTTCAGTAAAAATATTTGAGGTTCAACTTTTTCAATCACATCCCAGAAAAGTACAGATTTGTGAAGATTTGATGGAATGATAAGATTTCCTGACAATAGCTCTGCTTGATAAGAAATTTAATTATCAACATTTGCATGTAGAGTTGAATGAAATTTATCAGATAGTGTTTGTGTTTAGATCTATAACTGTATTCAAGGTGGATTAGGAAGACCTGAAGAAAACTACTGCTGAGGTATTTTTAAAGCATTACCTGAGTTTATCTAAAAGGAGGTAATATCTTTATAAAGTAATGCTGTGGGACATGATGTTATTTAAACATTTGAATTTAAACTTGGGATCTTACTGCAGCTCAGTTGCTGAGCACTTGGCAGGTCAGCGAGAGAAAAGTTCTGTTTCATCCTGCATAATTCTGCTTAATTTCTTACTAACTTGAAGGCAAGACGTTCTCTCAGTGAAGCCTTTGAGGACCAGCCTCCGGCTTCATCCAGGTGTTCGCAAT
>NW_024885532.1:10299967-10318334 GCF_019232065.1 Centrocercus urophasianus
GCCCCCGCAGAGGCTGATGACTGTTACAGCCCCCCTTTCACGTATTCACTAACCACGCAAGGGGCCCACACAGATTACGCCTGGTTACGCCTGGTGACCTTGACAGCCCCCGCTTTACGTATTTCATTGACTACATCTCTAACTTGTGTATTTTGTTAACTACATCTCAGTATGACATTTGTAACATAGAGCAAAAAGGGTCTGGGGCTGGAAAATGAAATTCTTTGCAACAGTAAAAAAGCTTGAAAAAAAAATTAAGACTGCTGCAGCCTTTATCTGCTGGGTATGGTCCTGTACCCAAAACTGTCCCGCTGTATTTAAAAAAAAAAAAAGCACCTTTGCCCCTTAGAACTGTAGAAACAAGTGGCAATTTACCAATGCAGCTGTTCATTTTTAATCAGAAAAGGATTTGGTTGGGGGTTGTTGGGTTTGGGGAATTTATTTATTTATTTGTTTGTTTTTGCTTTAGGCCTTTCTTTTTCATTTGACTCGTATAAATCATATTTCATTCCCTTATATTTCAAGCCTCATTTCACATCTTTATGCACAAGGTCATAGAGTGTAAGTCTAATAAGTACAGTGGTGGTTTGCCCTGTGGATATGCGATGCGTGCTCTTCTGTTCTTGTCTTCCACCCCTGAACTTTCTAAATGGCACCCAAGAGATTAATATCCATTAAAGCCAATGCTTAACTTAAAACTCTAGTTTTGGATTCTGTACAATAGAATTGTTTATGACACCATGGAAGCTGATGGTCCAAGCTTTTTATTAAGTTTCACATCTGGATTGATTACTATTTGGGGTGTTTTAAAGACAGGTTTTATTTTGTTACTTTTGATAAAATAGAACAACTTATTTCACAGTTCAGACCAATTCAGCAAATGTCTCACTGTGATTATATTGTGTAATTACTTGCAAAGGACAGGAAAAAGATGAAGAATTCCATGACAAACAAAAAAATGCCACATTTCCATTTGGATTGCCAAATTCCAATTTGGAATTTCCACTCCAAAATGCCAATTTCCAAAAAGTCCTTTCTTTGCTCATGATAAGTATTACCTGACTGTATAATACTAAGGTGATTTTCTATCCAGTACTCCATGCACATGCTTTGCAGGACTCTGGGCAATGAGTTCAATGCTTGTAGGGACATTGACTCCGCATGTCAAGCAGGAGATAAGTCAAGAAAAGGATAGGATGTTTAGTGATGTTACACTGTCTCATCACTCTGTGATCCCAAACTACTATCAAAAGTACTTTTTGCAGCCCTCAGTTGAAGTTCACACTATGGGGGATCTCAAGTGCTGCATTCAGTTTTGGGCACCTCAGTACAGAAAGGACATTGAGGTGCTGGAGCAGGTCCAAAGAAGGGCAACAAGGCTTGTGAAGGCCTTGGAGAATATGCCCTGCAAGGAGCAACTGAAGGAACTGGGGCTGTTCAGTCTTGGGAAAAGGAGGCTGAAGGGAGACCTTATTGCTCTCTTCCAATATCTGAAGGGTGCTTACAGGGAGAGTGGAGTTGGTCTCTTCTCACTGGTGACAAGTGACAGGATGAGGGAAATGGCCTCAAGTTGTGCCAGGGTAAGTTTAGGTTGGATATCAGGAAACACTTCTTCACAGAAAGGGTTGTGAAGCACTGGAATTGGCTCCCCAAGGAGGTGGTTGAGTCACCATCCCTGGATGTATTTAAAAACTGTTTGGATGCGGTGCTCAGGGACATGACTTAGTGGAGGGTTGTTAGAGTTAGGGTAGTATGGTTAGGCTGTGGTTGAACTTGATGATCTTTAAGGTCTTTTCCTACCTGAGCTAGTCTATGATTCTATGATTTTATCTGTGGGATACCTACAGAGAATTTGACCCATGGTATGTACCCCTAATATACACATAGAGAAAAAAAATCTGTTAATAGTTGGCCAGTAAAACCAGTTTGTGGGCTACTACTTACAGACAGGCCAAAACGGGCGTACCTACTTTGGTAAATTTAAAAGGAGAACTGGCTTCAACAGATGAAGAGAAAGCTGAGGTGCTGAAGGAGTTCTTCACCTCGGTCTTCACTGGTGGCCAGGATTCTAATCTTTTTCACGTCCCTGAACCGTGCATCCCCAAACCTCTATGTGGGGACCAAGGAGGTAAATCCCTCCCCACTGTAAGGGCAGAGCAAGTCCGAGAGTGCCTCCTTAGACTGAATGAATACAAGTCTATGGGTCCGGATGGCGTGCATCCCAGGGTCCTGAAGGAGCTGGCTGAGGTGGTTGCCGAGCCGCTCTCCATCATATTTGAGAAGTCGTGGCTGTCAGGTGAGGTCCCGGATGACTGGAGGAAGGGTCACGTCACTCCCATTTACAAGAAGGGGAGCAGGGAGGACCCGGGGAACTACAGGCCGGTGAGTCTCACCTCTGTGCCTGGGAAGATCATGGAACAGATCCTCCTGGACAACATGCTCGATCACATAAAGAATGAGCATGTGATCCGAGACAGCCAGCACGGCTTCACCAAAGGAAGGTCATGCCTAACTAATCTTGTGGCCTTCTATGATGGAGTGACGGCATTGGTGGACGAAGGGAAGGCGACTGATGTCATTTACCTGGACCTGAGCAAGGCCTTTGACATGGTCCCCCACCACATCCTCATCTCCAAATTGGAGGGAAGTGGATTTGATGGGTGGACGACCCGATGGATAAGCAATTGGTTGAAAGGCCGCAGACAGAGGGTGGTGGTCAATGGCTCTATGTCCAGGTGGAGGCCGGTAACAAGTGGTGTCCCCCAAGGGTCTTTCTTGGGACCGGTGCTCTTTAACATCTTTATTAATGACATCGATGAGGGAATTGAGTGCACCCTCAGCAAGTTTGCTGACAACACCAAGCTGAGTGGTGCGGTTGATACAGTGGAAGGAAGGGAAGCCATTCAGAGGGACCTCGACAGGCTGGAGGGCTGGGCTCGGGTGAACCTAATGAGGTTCAACACGGCAAAGTGCAAGGTTTTGCATTTGGGCCGGAAGAACCCCAGGCACCCGTACAGGCTGGGAGGAGTGGTCCTTGAGAGCAGCTCGGCAGAGAAGGACCTGGGGGTCCTGATGGACGAGAGACTGAACATGAGCCAGCAGTGCGCTCTGGCAGCTCGAAAGGCAAATGGGATCCTGGGCTCCATCAGGAGAGGGGTGGTCAGCAGGGACAGGGAGGTGATTGTCCCTCTCTACTCTGCCCTTGTGAGGCCACATCTGGAATACTGCATCCAGGATTGGTTGTTTCTTTTCTAGCTGTGTTGTCCAAATCCCTTTAATGGCTTTTTTTAATTAGGTATCACAAAAACAAATAAATAAATAAATAAACAATTTTTTTTTTTCAGTACTTCTTTTCTCAATGTAACTGTTACTTCTAATATTCTCTAGAGCATGAACTCTATTCCACAGGATCATGGGATATTCCAGCTTATACCTGAAGGCACATGCTTTATCTCCTTGCTATTACTAATAAGGTTTCCCCGTACTTTGTAAGCAAAAATTATAATAATAGAATCATAGAATTCCTCAGGTTTTAAAAGACCTCCAAGATCATCAAATCCAACCACAACCTAACCATACTACCCTAACTCTAACAACCCTCCGCTAAATCATGTCCCTGAGCACCACTGAAAACACCACGACTCAATAAACCACAACTGAATAACACATGAAAAACAGCATACAAGCCATGCTTCAGACAATGTGTATATATTTGCATGGCAACATTCAAATTAATATCCCTACCATTTTCTCACATGAATAATGTTATATTGTGCAGTGAACCCATGACTCCAACTACTGTAAGAGAAAGC
This sequence comes from Centrocercus urophasianus, assembly GCF_019232065.1. NCBI lineage: Eukaryota > Metazoa > Chordata > Aves > Galliformes > Phasianidae > Centrocercus > Centrocercus urophasianus. Next base: position 10,303,780 of record NW_024885532.1, read on the forward strand.
CAAGGTACTCATGTGTAGAAAAAAGAAAATTCTTAATAACTTTTATTGGTTTATTTCATTTTTATTTCATTTTAAAAGGGCCAGATATATGCACCAAAATGCTTCTAAACTTTACAGCTTCCTGCTTTGCTTAATGCCCCGCAATGAATCGCAATCCCCTTCATCCCTTTATCAATTTACTGCACATTGTAAAATCCTCCTCTTTTCTCAAATAATTAAGGGGAAAAAAAGGAAAAAGAGAAAGGAAAAATGCCCCCAACATGTTAAGACACCTCCTATGGAGTTTATCTTCAAGCAGCTTACATAATTTGTTTCCAAGTTCTTTGAGTACTTTAGAGCAGAATGGTTCATTTGGAATATGTATCTTTTGATAAGTCTTGAGGCTGCAAGACGGGCCAGGTGAGAAGAGAGAGTGCCTGGCACCTTGCTGAATAAGAGCTTTGATGTTGAAATCAAATTACCCAAAGTGCTTGTATGCAAACTGCTTGTTTTCACTCAGCCATGTATTCTTGATATTATTAATACTGTTGCGTAATTATTTTTGCATTAGCAGTTATTCAATTAAAAATAATTAAGAGGAAAATTGAATGGACTGTATTTCTGTTTTCCCTGCCAGTAGCATAATCTAACCCCACAGCTACCTGAAGCAGCTGATATTTTGCATAGACTCCCTTGCATATTTTTCTATGGGTGGAAGTTTTGGCTCTCTTCTCTCCTTTATAAGCCATTTTTAATTTACAGCCAGTGTATGAATCACAGAATCGCAGAATCACCAACGTTGGAAAAGACCTACAAGATCATCCAGTCCAACCATCCACCTATCACCAACAGTTCTCACCAAAACTTATCCCTCAACACAACATCCAAACGTTCCTTGAACACCCCCAGGCTCGGTGACTCCACCACCTCCCTGGGCAGCCCATTCCAGTGCCTGACCACTCTTTCAGAAAAGTAGTATTTCCTACTCTCTCCTGGTGCAGCTTGAAGCCATTCCCTCTGGTTCTATCACTAGCCACACGAGAGAAGAGGCCGACCCCCAGCTCAATACAACCTCCCTTCAGGTAGCTATAGAGAGCAATAAGGTCTCCCCTGAGCCTCCTCTTCTCCAGACTGAACATTCCCAGCTCCTTCAGCCGCTCCTCAAAAAGGCCTGTGCTCCAGACCCCTCATCAGCTTTGTTGCCCTTCTTTGAACCTGCTTCAGAGCCTCAATGTCCTTGTTGCAGTGAGGGCCCAAAACTGGACACAGCACTCAAGGTGAGGCCTCACCAAAGCCTCACAGTACTGGAGGGGGACAATCACTTCCCTGTTCCTGCTGGCAACGTTCCTGATGCAAGCCAGGATGCCACTGGCCTTCTTGGCCACATGGGCATGCTGCTGGCTCATGTTCAGCCAAGCATCAATCAATACCCCCAGGCCCATTTCCTCTATGCAGTCTTCTAGCCACTACACCCCAAGCCTGTAACATTGCCTGCGGTTGTTGTGGCCAAATTGCAGGACACGGCATTTGGACTTGTTGAACCTCATCCCACTGGCTTCAGTCCAGCTCTCCAGCCTGTCCAGATCCATCTGTAGGGCCTTGCTACCCCCAGGCAGATCCACACTTCCAGCCAAGTTGGTGTCATCTGCAAACTTACTGAGGGTACACTCAATGCCCTCATCCAGGTAATCAATAAAGATATTGAAGAGGACAGGCCACAGCATCATCCCCTAGGGAACACCACTTGTGACCAGTCACCAGCTGGATTTAGCTCCATTCACCACCACTCTCTGTGCCCAGCCTTCCAGCCAGTTCCTTATCCAGCCAAGAGCATGCCTGTCCAAGCCATGGGCTGCCGGCTTCTGCACAAGAATACTGTGGGAGACAGTGTTAAATGCCTTGCTGAAGTCTAGGTAGACCACATCAACAGCCTTTCCCTCATTTACCAGATGGGTCACTAGATCATAGAAGGAGATCAGGTCGGTCAAGCAGGATCTGCCCTTCTTGAACCCATGCTGGCTAGGCCTGATTGCCCGGTTGTCCCGCACATGCTGTGTGATCTCCCTCAAGGCAATCTGCTCCATAACCTTCCCTGGTACCGAGGTCAGGCTAACAGGCCTGTAGTTCCCCAGATCCTCCTTACAACCCTTCTTATAGATGGGAGTCACATTGGCAAGCCTCCAGTCTTCTGGGACCTCACCAGTCAACAAAGAGCACTGATAGATAATGGCAAGTGGCTCAGCTATCACCTTTGCCAGTTTCCTCAGCACTCTCGGGTGAATCTCGTCTGGCCCCGTGGACTTACAACAGTCCAGCTGGAGTAGTAGGTCTCTGACTGCGTCCTCCTGAATCACGGGGGGTTCAGTCAGCACCCCAGCTGAGACTACCGGGTCAGAGAGTGGAGTTCCCTGGTCTGACCTTTAAAGACAGACATAAAGAAGGCATTCAGAACCTCTGCCTTTTCCTTATCCTCAATGGTCACATTCACAGCCTTATCCAGTAAAGAATGGAGATTCTCCTTAGTCCTCCTCTTACCGTTGATGTATTTGTAAAAGAGTTTCTTGTTCCTTTTTACCCCAGAGGCCAGATTGAGTCCAAGCTGGGCTTTTGCCCTTCTGATTTTCTCTCTACACATCTTAACAACTTCTCTGTACTCTTTCTGAATCACCCGTTCCTTCTTCCACAGGAGATAGATTTTCTCCCGGAGCCTCAAGAATAGCTTCCTATTCATCCATGCTGGGCTTCTTCCCCGCGGGCTCATTTTGTGGCTCAGGGGGACAGCCAGCTCCTGTGCCTTTAAGACTTCCTTCTTGAAGAATGACCAGCCACCTTGGACCCCTTTACTTTGTAAGATTGAAACCCAGGGGATTCCCCCTACTAGCCTGAATAATTCCCTTGAATAGCCTGAAAAAGTCCCTCCTCTGGAAGTCCAAGGTAGCAGTTTTGCTGTTCCCCCTCCTGGCTCCACCAAGAATCAAGAACTCTACCTTTTCATGGTCGCTCTGTCCAAGACAGCCCCCGATCTCCACATTTCCCACCAGACCTTCTCTGTTTGTGAACAGCAGGTCTAGAGCTCCTCTTGTTGGCTCTCTCACCAGCTGCATCAGAAAGTTATCCTCCATACACTTCAGAAACCTCCTAGACTGCCTCTTCTGCACTATGTTGTCTTCCCAGCATATGTCGGGGAAGTCCCCCATGAGGACAAGGGCTGGCGATCGCACAGCTTCCACCAGCTGCTCATAGAACACCTCATCCGTCTCTTCATCCTGGTTCGGCAGTCTGTAACGGACGCCCACCAGGATGTCTGTCTTATCAGCCCTTCCCCTGGTCTTTACCCATAGGGATTCAACCTTATCATCCCCAGCCTTGACCTCAGTAACATCAAAGCACTCTCTAATATAGAGAGCCAATATATGAGGAGCTTGTGACATATATTTAACATGAGATGTGAAGAAAGTGGCATTGTACTCCATATCAAAGATGATTAAGGGGCTGGAGCATCTCTCCTTTAAGGAAAGGCTGAGAGAGCTTTCAGCCTAGAGAAGAGAAGGCTGAGCGGGGATCTTATTAATGTGTACAAGTATCTTAAGGGAGGGTATCAAAACGATGGTGCCAGGCTGTTTGCAGCGGTGCCTGGAAACAGGACAAGAGGCAATGGGACCAAATTGAAACAAAGGAAATTCCATCTGCATGTGAGAAATAACTTTTTTACTGTGAGGATGACACAGCACTGGAACAGGTAGCCCAAAGAGGTTGTGGAGATATTCAAACGAAACCAGATATGATCCTGGGGAATGTGTTCTAGGTGACCCTGCTTGAAGCAGGAGTCTTGGACTAGATGATCCCAAGTGGTCCTTTCCAACCTCAAGCTTTCTGTGATTCTGTGATCAACGTGTAATAAATATTTCATTTTTTTCATCTAATGTTAAAACTCTGAGGCTAAAGTGAATGGAAGCAGATGTCAGGATGCCGCTAACTTATCATTAGCTGCATTTTGTTTATTTTCATTGCAACTGTTGCAGGAGGCCCCCTCACTTGAAGTCCAGCTGCTCTAAAAAATTGGAGTGAAAGACAGCAGTTCTAAACACACCGTAATCTTCAAGACTAAGACAAATAAATGTGTTTTTAGTTTCAGTAGGTTAGGGATTTGAGCATCCTGTTGAGAAATCCCATTACCCGCACTGGTACTCTCCATGCAACAATTTCTTTCCCTGGGAAAACATCTTGATGGCTAAATATTACACTAGACATACCAATAATGTACCATTTATTCTTGTGTGTATGTGTGTACGTACCGTTTGCTGAGTCACTTTCCAAAATTCAGAGAAGACTATAAAGAAGACAAGATTTAACTTCAGTCTCCTGACCAGTTCACTGTCCTATCAACTACAGACTTCCATATCTACAAAAGTAAACAAATAAATAAAGCTTCAATTCTACCATTTTTTTTTACTTAAACTGCAGATAGCTGTGCCAGATGAATATGAATACCAAGTGTAGGCACAAGGTTCATTAAAAATATCTAGGCAACTTTTTATGTATAGCCTTTGGAACGGGCTCCTTGAAAGGCTGACCTTGGAGGAGCAACTAGTAAGTATGTAATTAATGAGGACAAGCTTAAAAATCTACCTATACCTCAGATGAATGTACGTATGCCATACATGCAGTAACAAAAATGTAATATTTATCTTCAGACTTACTTTAACAAAAGTCTCAGGATCTTGATCTGCATGCAGATCAAGACCTACAGCTGGTATTTCCTCACTAGCTGACATTTGCTACTCTCATTAATGTTAGAGCTAAAAAGCCAATCTCAGCATCACTCTCCAAAATATGATGTATCCAGACGATACAGATGTAATTAACATCTTTCATTATTATTGTGCCCCTGTCCTGGGACACCATCTGATCTCCTAAAACGCAGCAGTTAGGTTTGAGAGGTATGGGGATAAGTAGAACTGTCCCCAATTTCAACTGGGAGCTTCAATCCATGCAGATTCTGTGCAATTTACTGAAAGTTAGACGTTAGCTTAAAATATGCACTCTTTCAGATAGTTGGCTATGATGAGCTGCCTCTATTAATTCTTCGTACATCTTACCATATGGAAAATCTTTTGCTGATTCAATCTTCTCTTATTTACACTGGAGAAACTGAGCCTGTTCAAAAATCATATGACATCACGGCATAAAATCTTTATCAAATTCTTCTTTTTCTGAGAGCTCTTGGATCGTTAATGGATCCAGTTTCTCACATGGCATGACAATTACAGAGACCAAAGGTACTCTGATTAAATCAATATATGACTGTCATCGTTTGTAAAAAAAATTTCCCACTTTCTACATGCCATCTTGAGATCAGCCAGTGTGTTAACAACTAACATCAACGTTATTTTATTCATGACAAAAATGTGGCAGACAGAGGATTTGCTTAGCACAGGGAAACAGGCTTGAGCTATCTTTACTTCAGGAAAAGCAATATTTTTACATCCAAGAACAGCCACACAAATGATGGAGCTCAGTGTCAAAGCATTAGAGAGCAAACAATTCAATACGAATTTAGGAATAGTCCTCCTCTCTTACATAAAAGTCTACTAGAAAAAAATTAAAGGAGCTGTTTTTCTGCTTTTTTTTTTTAAAAAAAAAAAGTAGTTTAAATGGAAGGAAAGAATTTTATCGCTCCTAAATCTATTGTAATTATCAGAATAATGAGGCATAAGAACTAGCTAAGCATACTAACCATATATAAAATACAAGTAAAACACACACAAGACTTTATGAAACCACTTTATGAAAAGATATAGCCATCAATAGGTGAATTATATGTAAAATATTCATATGGGACTCCTCAAAATACATTGTTTTGAAACTATTACTGCTGCACAACACTTTAATTGAATTTTTTATTAACTTATTCCTCCACAATGCCTTTAGAAACAACATACAGAAAGGTATCCTTCATCACAATGTGCTTTGCGATTACACATTTATGTGGTAAATATCCAAATCCATACTCTTCTTCTTGCCATGCCACATACAGTCATGTTGGTTTTTGTTTATTTGTTTTTAATGGATGTGCTTTTGCTGTGTTGATTGTAAACACAATTTGTAAACAATATCAAAATTTAAATAATACTTCTCAATATATGCACTTATATCCTCCTTCATTCTAGAAATGAATAGTAGACATCTGTTTCCAAATGAGACTGGAAATGTCTTTGCTTATGTGGGATAATATTTATTTCAGAGAAGTATAAGGGTGATCTTGGGAACTAGAGATGAGTACTTTTATGTTCAGAAAACTGGTAAAAAGCAATTATGAATAACAGAATGGAAGGAAGGCAAATAAATACGGTATATTGAGGAATAAAATTCTAGTTTCCCATACATCTTTGGCTGTACAACAGCCTTAAGCAGACAGGCAACGTGATGCTCCAAAAGTACCAGAGCTAACAAAGCCTGGTTTCCTGTGAATTTGTGTCCTGTATCTCCATTACACATGAAAGGATTCATAGGGAGGCCACATCTTTGAAGGATGCCCTTCCACTGGTCTGGTGAAAGACCTGAGGTACACTTAACCCAGCAACTGGGGACCATTCTGAGGCAACCCGAGAGCAGTGAACAGACTCAACATTTTGTGTAGCAGTTTGTGCAGAAGGGCACAAGAAGGTCCCATTCAGTCTTACTGGCATACAGTCCCTCAGGAATAGTTTTGACACACTGCGGAGCTCATTCTCCAGCAGCTGTTGGAGTTGCTGTGTCAGCTGTGGCAGAAGCTCCCACCCAAACAGAGAGGCACTCTTCAGCTCTCAGGTTGCAGGGAGTACCTGGGGCCACTATGTGGAGGCTTAGAGCCATCTCTTCTACAGAAGATGTGTTGCTGTTGTTGATGAGTTATGGCCCAGGTAAAGAAGTTGCAGGAGAAAGTGAGCAGTCTGCAGAGCACTCAAGTAGGTGAGCAGGAGATGGATAGGATAATATCAGAGGCCCTACAGCTTCGGGGATCTTAACTCCCTATTGCAGTGAAGATGGAGGTCAGCTGTGTGCCATGTGAAGCAGTGTCAACAGCTTACAGGATGGTTTGGCTTGGTTCCATGACAAGCGGAGCGGAGGAATTCGCAAATCCACACCTCCAGAAGGGGGAAACAGGGGACCCCAAATAATTAAAAACAATGGCAACAATCTGAGGAGATTGTTTCATTTTCCGTCCTCTTACAGGGGCAACTGATATCAACTCTGGTGCCTTCTGTGGTAGATCAAGTTGGTCAGTTTTGATGCTCTCACTCTCCAGCTCAGCTCAGAGTCTGTCCAGTTCTATTATGAGAGTATTTGGTTCATATTTGAGCATGACTTGATAAGCCTGAATGTTGTTTACTTCAATTTGGAGACTGAATTTTGTGAACTAGAAGCCATCTTTCTCAGTTCGGAGTATGTCCTGTTTGGACTTGAGGATGTCCCTTGGAGTGGAGGGCGTCTCACTCGGGCCCAAAGGTGTCTCACTCGGACTGGAGGGTGTCTTGTTGAAATTGAAGGTTGTTAAATTTGTATTGAAGGGAGTCTCTCTTGGTTCGGAGGACACAACTCTTGAATCGGAGGGAGTTCTGCTTGGATTGAAGGGTGTCTCTCTCGGACTGGAGGGTACCTCGCTCAGATTGGAGGTCTTTTCTCTCGAGTAGGAGACTCCATCACTCAGCCTGGAAATTCTCTCTCGGCTCTGACACACTCCCTTTCAGCACAGAGACTCTTTCAATTTCAGAAACCCTCTCCCTCTCTGAGATACTATTGAATAAGGCCTGATAAGCATTAGCCAGGCCTCAAATCATTTGTGCCTCCTCAGATCTGCCTGAGCCGCAACATCCCTGTCTCAAATATCTGTTAGGCTCCAAGAGTCTTTCAGGTGTTCAGGAGTAAAGTTCCATGACACCGAAGATGTCTGTCTGTCTAAAGTCTCTCCCAAGCCTCTCCACACTCCCTGCCACTCAGTATTCTCTGGTTCTGGAGAAGGCTTCTTCAAAATACGATAAATACAGATGCTGAGTGAAATAATTAAAATGATGAACAGTACATTCAGGGAGATTAACAATGTGATCAGATGAGCATTCAAAAAAGGCATAAAGGATTCAAAGGAGAGACTGGGAGCCTGCTTAAAAATCACAAGTTCTGTAAAATTAGCAGCTCCCTCTGCAAACAGGTTCAAAAGAGAAAGCAGAATTATTTTGTTTTTCTCCTTACGGAAGCAAGATAGCAGTGCTCAAAGTTTACAAATATCCCAGAATATTTGTAATAAATTGTATCCTGGCAGTCCGCCTGGACTTCAAGGTCAAGTTTGCAGTGAGCACCTGCAGAAGAGATAAAACTGTCCTAGCGAAGCTCTCCGAAGCAGAGAGATTCATTCTAAAAGCTAAAAAGCAACTTTTGCCCACATTCTCCACCAAGAATGTCAATGGCTTACGGGCTGGTTCGGCCCAGTTCTGTGACTAGTGAGGCGGTGGGATTCGTGAATCCACGCCTCCAGACAGGGGAAACAGGGGAGCCCAAATAATTAAAAACAGTGGCAACAATCTGAGGAGAAACAAAACTAATTTACTCAATATGGTATCGGAATGCAAGATAACACACTATAATACAATATAGTAGAATTGAAGGTAATAAATCAAATACAATGAGAGAGAGTGTGCAAAAGCTGGAAATGCCTCACCATATTGCTGAAGTGAGACATGCAGTCAGGTTGAGAAGCAAGGAGAACCAAAAGGAAAAGGGAACATCAGATAACCTAGCAAGGCCTTATATCTGTTCCTCTTGAGCATGAATGATAACAGAACAGTGAACAGTCTTCTGGGGTATGTAGTTCTTCTCTTCTGGTACAAGTACCTGGACCTGGAACATTAACTCTTCAACTCCCAGTGCTCTACATGATGTTATGATGTGGAATACCGATAACTAAAAATCATAAAACCATGACAAGCAGTAACTCAAAAGTCTGTAGAAGATGGAAACTGGAAATTGATCATTCTGGATATAGTGTTCTCCAAGCTGAGGAGGCGCTGGGCATGGCTTCAAGGAAAACAACAGAGCTGATGGACCCTGTGTCATGCAGGAAGAAGCAATGACTGCTGTGGGTGACTCCTCTGGATGTGCTCCAATAGGTCCATGTCTCTCATGTACTGAGGACTGGGTTGCGTCATGGTAAATTTAGGTTGGATATCAGAAAAAACGTCTTTACAGAAGGGTTGTTAAGCACCAGAATAGGCTCCCCAGAGAGGTGGTTGTGTCACCATCCCTGGATGTGTTTAGAAACCTTTTGGATGTGGTGCTCAGGGACATGATTTAGTGGAGGGTTGTTAAAATTAGGGTAATATAGTTAGGTTGTGGTTGGACTTTGTGATCTTTAAAGTCTTTTCCAACCTAAGCAATTCTATAACTCCACCGTTATCCCAAGTCATCTTCAGCAGAGCTGTACTCTATCCTTTCATCCCCCAACTTCTATTGATAGCAGAGGTTGCTATGACCCAGGTGCAAGACCTTGCACTTGGATTTGTTGAAGTTCATGAGGTTCACCTCGACCTCTGGAAATAAAGAGAAGGCATCACTTTCAGAATGACCTACATGTATGTGCATGCAGAAGACCTATATTAAAATAATTTTAAGGTTATGGAAAAAAAAAAAAAAGCTCTTATAAGTTAGAAACTTCTGTCATTAATTCTGCAGTGTTCATGTTGTTCACTTCCCAAGATTTACGGATAGCTTCATTGTTTTGTCCACAGAACTGTGCCCCATTCAATGCATAAGATTGTTGCTTTAAAAGTAATAAGCAGTTAGTTATTCAATACTTTCAGTTCAGACTCTAGCCCCAAGCTTTATTTATGGCACAATACAGAAGCCGTTCCCTGAAAATTTACTTATTTCCTTCTGGGTAGAATCAGTTGAAAATCTTCCAATTAAAAAAAAAAAACTTTGGAAAAAAAAGAAGAAAAAAAAAAAGCACAAAACTTTCTATGTCAGATTCTCAGGATAAAGAAATTCCATCCTGAAAAAAAAACCAGGAAGAAAGAAGAGAACGAAGGGGGGAAAAAAGAAAGGAAAGAAAAAGAAAGTAAGAAAGGTGGAAGAAAAGCCCCAATTTAAAAGCATTTTGATTATGCTGGGTTTTTTTTACATATTTTCCAAATAGAATGTACTGCAGTTTGCTATTAAAGACATAATGTACTTTTGTATATATATATATATTAATCACATCCACCTCCAAAGATTTGACTTTTATAACAGAAATAACAGTATAGGCCTAAACATTTTTTTTTTTAAATTTAAATATTCGATTACATTCTAAATTGTTGCAGGGTGGAGCTAGCTTCAAATTTTCATGTTTTTCCCTGCATTTCCTATGGAATGCTATTTTGTATTTTCATGATGCTCGTTGCCATAGATCTCTAAATGTCTCACACTATTAATTACAGTGATTCTACAAAACACCTTGATTTTTGAAACTTACTTTACAAGTCAATGAAGATAAGGAGGGATTCGTAGAATCATTTAATCTTTTAAGTTGGAAGGAAGATTTAAAAGCCATCTAGTCCAACTTCCCTGCAATGAACAAGATCAAAACTAGATCAGGTTGCTCAGAGCCTGGTCCAGCCTGACTTTGAATGTCTCCAGGGACAGAACTTCTACTACCTCTCTGAGCAATCTGTTCCAATGCCTCAACAGTCTTACTGTAAAAACGTTTGTCCCTATATCCAATCTAAATTTTTTCTCCTTTACTTTGAAACCATTTTCCTTTGTCCTGTCTCAACAGATCCCTCTAAAGAGTCTGCCCTTTTCTTTCTTATAGCACCTTTTTAGATACTGAAAGGCCTTTATCAGGTCTTCTCAGAGCCTTCTCTTCTCCAGGCTGAACAGACACTGCTCTCTCAGCCCATTCTCGCAGTGAAGGTGTCCCAACTCTTGAATGATTTTTGTGGCCCTTCTCTGGGCGTGCTCCAACAGGTCTATGTCTGTCCTGTACTGAGGACTCCACATTTGAATGCAGTACTCCATGTGAGGTCTCTCCAGCGCAGAGTAGAGGAGCAGGATCACATCTCTCAACTTGCTGGCCATGCTTCTTTTGACACAGCTCAGGATACAGTTGGCTTTCTAGGCTGCAAGAGCACACTGCTGGCTCATGTCCAGCTTCCCATCCACCTTAAGTTCTTTTTGGCAGGGTTGTGCACCATCTTTTTATCCCCCAGCTTGTCCTCATGGCAGAGTTTGCCACAATGCAGGTGCAAGACCTGGCACTTGAATTTATTGAACCTCATGAGGCTTACTGCTTGGCCCCCTGCTTGGTGGTATCTCATGGGTAGACACAGGTCTCTCTGGGTGACATCCTGTCCCTTGAGTGTGCCAGCTGCATCATACAGCTTGGTGTCACCTACAAACTTGCTGAGAGTACACTCAATCCCACTGTTGATGCCGTTGACGATGATGTTAAAGAGCACTGGACCCAGTACTGACCCCTGAGGGATACCACTCATCACTGGTCTCCATCCAGACACTGAGCATTGAGCACAACTCTCTGGGTACAATCTCATAACCAGTTCTTCATCCACTGAACAGTCCACTTGTCAAATCCACATCTTTCCAATTTGGAGAGAAGGATTTTACAGGGGACTGTGTCAAAGATCTTACTGAAGTCCAGATAGATATTATCAGTGGCTCTTCCCTTGTCTACTAACAGTAGACACCACCACTGATGTACATGCCGCTGTAACCTGAATATGTAGGAAAAAAAAGAAACTTGTAAACATGACGACTATTTTAAATGACCTCATAACAATCAACATGAACATCTTCCTAACTATAACCATTTTTCATACACCGCCTACAATGAAAGCCAATGAAGCCAGCTCCAGTTGGAAACAGAACTTACTATTCCCCTCACTCCCTCCATAAATTAAGCCATCATTAAGAAATGAAATAGTGCAGAAAAATAGGAGGTAGAATATCTGCATTAGATCACAGCAAAACAGTCGTGGTCCTCCTGTAAAATCAAAATGGTAACACTTAGATATTACTACTTATCAAAATCAGTTTGAAGAACAAAGTGAAATATGAACTGGAACAAGCTCTTTATCAGTCTTCTTTTGCTATGAAATAAATAAATTTTTATCTTTCCATGCCTTGTGCTGCAATGTTTGCAACTGAACTGTGAAGTATGAAGAACGTGACATTACTGTTACATCTACTGAAGAGCTTTGTCAGACCTAGAGTTTTTCCACTCTACAGCCTGTCTGCAGTGTTACACACTTTCAAGCTGCACAGCTAGTTTCTTAAGCCTTCCAGAAAGTAGTCTTTCAACAGCACTTTAACAACAGTAATTTGTAAGTATTCACATAACACTTAGTTTCATTTGAATGCTGAAGTTTAAGGGAGATGACGAAATGAGCAATTGGTCCCTCCAATAAGACATAAACAATGACTACCCAACAAGTACAAATGCTAACATGAAGTCATGGCACCAGTGAACCAGGAGTATATTGCTTGCAAATGGATTTATTATGAAACAGTACTACTGATTGCTTCATAAATTACTTTGTGTATCTGTGTTTTACTCTCGCATAGGCACTGATGTCTGGAAAAGTGATTAGGGATTGCTGTCCATCTATCAACATAAGTTGTGCCCATTTTTAGTCACATACATTCAAAACTTCTGCTGAAATGTACTGAGCTCAGGCATTGAAGTTGAGGACAAAACATTGCCCCAGTGGCAACTGGTGGGGGAAAAAAAAAAGCACCTTGTTAGATGCTGTAAAGATAAATGTGCTTTGCAATGTTGCAATGGAAATCAGTTACTATGAATACTGCAGTAAATGAACTAGCTGAATCCCCAGATGTATTAAATGTCTCTTTCTGCTACTTAAGAAAGTTCTTCTGTGAATCTGAAAACTGGTAAAAGTTTTCACAGCATGGTTGTGAATGTTTAATCGCCAAGTGCCACAAAGGCACCAGGAAGCTATCTGGTTGTTACGATTAGTCACTCTGCATCAGTTGTAACTGACAGGCACAATGAGAACGGGAACCAATGAAGCAAGAAGTTTACTTGGTTTACTGAAGAAGGCAGGGTGAAAAAAAAGAAAAAACGTTTCCTGTCATTTCACAGAGATTACCTTTCAGTCACTGGGAGACTGTCCAAATGTTTCCACTCATTCTTTATCTAACCTGGATCATCACCAAACCAAAAGCAGAAAGCAATTACAGGGGTGAGAGACACAAAGGCCAAATCAAAGGAAATCTGACATATAATATACACACTATACAATGTCACTGCTTTCTTACTCTTGCTGGAGGTGTTCATTCAGAACATGTACTCTGTAGCATATCTGACCAAAGACAAAATTCACCATATGATGTTGTCTGACCATAGGTCTTGTTACCAAGTTACACACAATTCCTGGTACAGCAGAGTTGACTGCTGGTTTGATATACCACTATTGTGGAGAAAAATGTTAAGAAATGCCAAGAACAATTTCTAGATGATTCCTCACATGCCCACTTCCTTAGTATTTTTCATAAATCCTTGAAGTGCTAGAAATGCCTAGCTTCTATTTTAGGACTTCCATCCTCCCACCAGAAATAAATTCAGGAACGAATCAGTGTGGGTTTCTAAAGGCCAATTCATTTAGCTAAAGGAAACAAAACCTCATGTTTCTATGTTGATTCTAATCCTATTCAGTGCTATTCTCTCCTTGGAATTTACATTCTTGGAATTTACATGCTCAGAACCAGGTAACACTATAATGGTAAAACAAGTGAAACGACATGAGGGAGATGGCCATTCAAACATGTTAGAAAGATTTCTAAATAATATTGCAAAGCAAACAAACAAACAAAACAAAATGAATATAGGAGCAGTAAAAATAAGAGCTGATTATAATTAAGAATTGAATGCCACGTGAAGCCCAAAGCTAGTCTACATTTTTCATTAAGTTGTTCAAGGCAGTACAAAAATCAAAAACATTCAAGTAGATTTGAATGTAATTTCAATCTAACAGACATTACTGCTTCCATTGATATTCCCATTCTAAATGAAGGAGCTTGCTTTACAGCATTTTATAAGAGCCCAAAAGACTTTTATTAATAGCCAAAGTGTTTTCAGGTATATAGTTGCAATATTCATACATGCACACAAAGCTTGTGGGGAGAATTCACCCAAGGGTATATGTCTGGATATAAATAAACTGTGGGCACATTCTTTGATCAGCCAAGTGCATCCTGAGACAGAGCACAACTCAATTATAAGCAATTGATCCCTGCCCCCACAACTCCCCTGGTCTTCTGAACATACCTTACAATCTTGCATAAAAATGGCCTGGAATTCAGCAGGGCCTAGGAGCAGAGCCAGAAACCACGGGACGCCCAATGTGCAACCACCAATACAGCACAGAGAAATACAGGTGTTTGGCATAAAATCACAGGTAACATTTCATGATGCAGGCACAAGAGTGAGAGCAAGCAGAACAGAGATACAACAGTACACATATAGGGATTATTATTATTATATATTATATAGGGATTATATATATTATATATTATATAGGGATATT
>NW_024885532.1:10318434-10561542 GCF_019232065.1 Centrocercus urophasianus
TATATATAATTATATATATTATAATATTATATATTATATTATTATATATTATATAGGGATATTTATACATATTATATAGGGATAATTATTATTCCAAAGGGGATTCTGAACATCAGCAAGCCATTAGAGGACAGCTTCTTTGTTTTTCTTGCAAAACTCTACCATAACACACAAACTAAATCTGATTGGAAATGACAGGATACTTTTTCTGACAATCCCAGCCTTTGTCCTCTGTATGTGTATGGTTTCTTCTATACCTGTCACGGAGTTGACCAGATCAATCTATGTCCGTGACAGGGGCGACAAGCCTCTGCCCTCCCCCCCCCCCACCCCAGTCCCACAAAAATGGGAAAGAAGGAAGGGAGGAAAAGAACAGTGGCAACAATCTATGGAGGAAAACTTATCTTACTATAATATCGGAATACAAGATAACACAATATATACAATTTAATTGAAATTGGGATTAATAAATCAGACAAGATGAGAGAGAGTTCCCGGGACCGATTTAAACCTGAAAAGCTTGGAACGGCTAGGAAAGCACCTCCAGCACCCACTGCCAGGCAGCAAGAGAGCGCCCCCCCCATCCGGAAGGGCCAGATCCCGTGACTGCTGTAATGTACAGGGATAGGTACCTGGAAATATTGGTGGTAGGTGGATGGTTGGTCTGGATGGTTCCCAACTTTGGTGATTCTATGATTCTATCACTGTCTGCCCGTGTAAAAGCCAGTCTCCTTCCTGCAGCTCCTGTTAAATCATGGAAGGCCACAATCTATTGAGGTCTACTAACTAGAGACAAGACTTCTGGTTCAGGAAGTTCTTGATCTGAAATGTGCTGGATACCAACAAAGCATTGAAGATCTCTGCCATGTGTTTGCCCTCTCTTTAACTTTCCCCTAGACATCCAGTATTGACCACTGCTAGAGACAAGATGTTGAATGGTTCAGTATTCTGATCTAATCCAAGACAACATTTGTGTGTTCTTACTGTAATTTTTATCTCTGTAAATCTGCTTGTCCCATCCCTGAAGGACCATCATCTTTAGTATTTCTGAAGCTTGCTCCAGTTCTAGTAATTTGCCATTACTCTCTCACTGGAAGTAATAGCTGTCTACAGAAAAAAAAAAAAAAAAAAATCTTTTCATGAGAGAAAGAGTCAACATACATGGTTATAAAGAGTAAGCATATTGGGTAGGCATAGTGCTTGAGAATAATTTTCTGTAAGAAAAAAAAAAACACACGGTGGTTTGTTTTATAGTACTTAAAAAGTGATTATGAAGTAGAAAAGGCTAGCAACGCTGCCTACAGCAATGCTTGTATACGTATTTCTTTCTTGGTTAAGAAAATGGCTTTATGAAAATAAAATGCATGAAGCATCTGCAGTTGGCTTAAGAACTTCAGCAACCTGCTCTCTGCAGTGATGGAACCAGTTTTCAGCAAACCGTTAAAGTAACCCAAGGTATCTTAGTAATCATGCAATGACTTAGGAACTCAAAATACCACAGCAATGAGTGGTATTACAGTGGGTTAAATGGTTGAGATGACTTTTCTGGTGGACTCTTCAAACTCTCAACCCTTAAATCATATTAGTTTAATTTTCAAGTACACTGATCTATCAAATCAGTAACTGAAAACCATGAGAAAATATTCTAAGTTTCCTATCATGCAGGCAAACAGCTTTTTTTTCAGTTTGAACTCTCAGATACTGAAAATTTACAAACAGATGATAGACTTCAATCATCTCATAAGAAAATGTTATACCTAGTCATTTGACAAAAAGAATTCATGACAAAATGGAAAAGGATATCTGATAATTTTTGTAAGTCTCTAAATAAACTTACTGCTTGAATGATAAAGATTCAAATTAGCAGCAGATGCAGAGAGTTACTCCTTTTTTTTTTTTTTTTTTTTTTAGGTAAGTAGACATCCAATGGATGGAAATCTAGCATACCGTGGAGGATGTTGATCAAATTTCTAAATGAATACCTAAAAATGATAATGAATTTGAGTCAAAATGGCATATACAAGTCTTACTGCTTTGTCCAAGTCCCTGTACTCCTTGTGCTTTCAGATTAAGGACTCTCAATGTGGCAATCGATATAAATAGGCTCTCAAAGTGTTTTTTTGTTGTTGTTAAGTGTTTTACATACTTAACTCTTCCTCAGAGAGGTGAATTATGCCCACCAGATCAAAGTTCAGAGAAAGGACATGATTAAAAGACTGAAGCACTGCTGCTAATGGCAAGGAAAGACAATTCATAGGTATCCAGTTTAAAGAAGGAATAACATACAGTCTGAATCCAGCAAATGCATCAGGACGGACAAAGGAAAATGTCAGCGCTGGGGTCTATTCAGACTTAGGAAGGTGAAAAACATGTGAGTTGAGATTAAAGTAACTGTTCAAAAATGCTCAGTAATTGCATAATTAAAAAAATAAACACTTCATGATCACATTAAAATTTTTCATTGACCTATTTTTATCACTGAAATTACAGGCATTTCTAATAAAATGAAGGGCAATGCTCTCAAAAGCTCACATTCATATTATACATCTTTAGGTGTCTGAACACCTTAACTTGAAACTTATTTGAGCTGCAGTTCCTTTACAGCTGTGAAGCAGCTCAGCCAAAATCTGACCTACTAAAAATGGCAGAGCAGAATGATCCCAAGTGAGGCTGTATGCATAATTTACAGAATTCATAAAGATAATGACACCCTTATACTGCATATTCAGTCTAAGAACTGTAGGGACATGGGCTTTAGCACCTTTCATGCCTGATTCTGTGCAACCATCTGAACATCCTGGGAAAATGTCCTAACTGCTTTGATTCAGTGGCATTCTGGCTTATACTTTGCTACTTCTCTGTGTCAAACATTTTATTTTGCATAAATTACACATTCAGGGTGTGTGAGAACTCAGAAAGGTTAGGACTTGCAAATCCTCAGATCAGGGAGACTACATGTTTGTTTTATAAGCCTTATAAGCTGTAGCATATTAAAACATAGTTGAAAAAAGAAAAACAACAAATAACTACAGAGTTATCTAAGGGATGAAGTCAACTCCTCGATTTTGTGGCTGATACATACATAATATTTTCATCCACTTTGGAAACAACATGTATATAAAACGCGCAGTTGTCATAGATTTGCCATTTTTAACATGAATTGACAAATATATGTGGACATCCCATTGCTGTCTTCCCTCTGAAAGACAAGCAATCAAGCCTTCAGCAAGAGCTATTTTGCAAAGGTCATTACAAGCCTTGGATTTAAAAAGAACCCCCTTACACTAAAGTGGTACAGTGTGAGGGACATAAAATCTGTATACACAAACAGAAGTACAATAGGGACTCTCAGAATCTTTCAGTGTTTTTCAGTCTAGCTACTCCAGAACAAATATTGAAATTTCTAACACCGTCAAACTGAGGGCTCAAGAAAGCAGTGACTGAATCTTCTGTGTTATATGCAGCATCAGCTTTGAAAGCTGTTTGCCTCTAGATCTCTAAGCTCTGTATTTACTGTCAGACTACACAACAGTCCATAGAGTAAGGGATATGGTCATACAAGACCAGTACGTGCTTCACGCTTACTACATTTGTTCATTACTGTCAACGGCTGGTTCAGCCCAGTTCCGTGACTAGCAGGGTGGAGGGATTTTGCAAAATCTGCGCTTCTGGAAAAAGGGAACAAGGGAACCCCAAAATAATTAAAAACAGTGGCAATGATCTGAGGAGAAACTAACTAACTTATTAAATATATAATATCGGAATGCAAGATAACACATTATAATACTATATAATCAGAATTGAAGCTAATAAATCAAATATAATGAGAGAAAGAATGTATGAAAGAATGTAGGAAACGCTGAGGTAAGATGCGCAGTCCAGCTGAGCAGCAGGGAGACAGGAGGAGAGCTGATGAAGAAGAGCGGACGAAAAAGAGCGCATCAGGTGACCTTGCCAGGAGTTGTATCTCCTCTCTGTGACCGCAAAGTCCCCTGGGGAATGCAGTTCTTCTTCTCTTCTGGGCAGGTACCCAGAACTTGAGCATTAACAGTTAAACTCCCAGTGCCCCACATGATGCTATTATGTGGGATACCGAAAACCAAAAAGTCACAAAACCATGACATTCCACCCCTTATTCTACATCACTACATCATGCTTAATATATACAAGCAAACAATAATTCCAAACATTAAACACACGCACACACAAACCTATCTATGTACATGGAATTACTGACTGCACTCCCCCAACATCAAATTCCCTTGTGGTACACATTGAACATCCCTGTTTTTCTGCATCACCCACCAAGTGGACCCAGGTCCCTGGGCAAAAACAGTTCCAAGAAGAGGTTTGCCCTTCCCAAAAGCGGGAAGGACCCAAACCGCTTTTCCCAACATGTTCTTTACATGTACTACAGGGACCTTATCTCCCTTGACAGTATGTAGGGAGCTAGCAGGACCACCACAATTTATCTTCTAGTATTGACCAACTAGGTGGCTTCTGCCAAATGCTTCTCCCAATGCTTAAATGTTCCGCCACCCAGTGCTTTCAACAAAGTTTTCAACAATCCATTGCAGAGTTCAATTTTACTAGAAGTTGGTTCATGATAGGGGATATGAGAAATCCACTCAATGCCATGATCTTTGGCCCAAGTATTTACAAGAGAATTTTTGAAATGAGTCCCAATATCTGATTCAATTCTTTCTGGAGTGCCACGTCGCCACAGGATTTGTTTCTTGAGACATGATATGGTTTTTTGGGGTACTGCATATGTTTCAAGCCACACAGTGGTTGCCTCCACCATAGTAAGCACATAACGCTTATCATTGCGAGATCGTGGCAAGGTGATATAATCAACCTGCCATGCCTCCCCATATTTATACTTTTGCCATCACCCTTCCCCCCAGAGAGTTTTCATCCTCTTGGCTTGTTTAATTGTGGCGCACATGTCACAGTCATGAATAACCTGTGCAATAGCATCCAGAGTTAAGTCCACCCCTCGGTCTCTAGCCCATTTGTATGTTGCATCTCTTCCTTGATAACCGAAGTCTCATGGGCCCACGGAGCTAGAAATAATTCACCCTTGTTCTGCCAGTCCAAGTCTATTTGAGCCACCTTAATTTTGGCAGCTCGGTCTACCTGATGGTTATTTTGCTGCTTTTCAGTAGCCCGCCTCTTGGGCACATGAGCATCTACATGGCGCACCTTTACAACCGTATTCTCTACTCGGGCAGCAGTATCTTTCCACAGTTCAGCAGCCCAAATAGGTTTACCCATTCTTTGACAATTATTTTGTTCCCACTGCTGTAACCACCCCCAAAAGGTGTTTGTTATCATCCATGAGTCAGTGTAGAGATAGAGCATTGGCCACCTCTCCCATTCAGCAACATTTAAGGCCAGTTGGACAGCCTTTACCTCTGCAAATTGGCTTGATTCTCCTTTCCCTTCAGTGGCCTCAGCAACTTGTTGTGTGGGGCAGCTTTCCATCTGCAATGCTTTCCCACAATATGACACGATCCATCTGTGAACAGGGCATATTTCTTTTAATTCTCTGGTAGTTCACTGTATGGTGGGGCCCCTTTAGCACGCAATACTTCTTCTGCTGGTGATGTTCCAAACTTTCTACCTTCAGGCCAGTCCATGATCACCTCTAGGATTACTGGACGTCTGAGGTTCCCCATCCACGCACGCTGCGTAATCAATGCAATCCACTTACTCCAAGTGGCATCAGTTGCATGATGGGTGGAGGGAATCTTTCCCTTGAACATCCAGTTCAGCACTGGCAGTCAAGTTGCCAGAAGGAGCTGACATCTGACCAACTACTTCAGAAGCAGCCCAAACCCCCTCATGAGCGGCTAAGATCTCCTTCTCAGTTGGAGTGTAGCACTCTTTCCGACCCTCTGTACGCCCGACTTCAAAATCCCAGGGGTTGGCCTCTGGTCTCTCCTGAGGCTCTTTGCCACACACTCCAAGTGGGACCTTTCTCTCCAGCAGCAGTGTAGACAATGTTCTTCACATCCTGTTCCATCCGTACTGGCCCCAGGGCCAAAGCACGAGCTATCTCTTGTTTAATCTGTTCAAAAGCCTGCTGCTGCTCAGGACCCCACACAAAATCATTCTTCTTCCATGTCACATGATAAAGGGGGCTTACAATGAGGCTGTAGTTTGGAACATGCATTCTCCAAAAACCCACTGCACCCAGAAATGATTGTGTCTCTTTCTTATTAGCAGGTGGAGACATGGCAGTGATTTTGTCGACCACATCTGTCGGGATGTGACAAGAGCCATCTTGCCACTTTATACCTAGGAACTGAATTTTCTGGGCAGGTCCCTTCACTTTTCTTTGCTTAATAGCGAAACCAGCACGGAGAAGGATCTGGATTATTTGCTCTCCTTTCTCAAAAATTTCCTTTGCTGTGTTGCCCCACACAATGATGTCATCAATGTACTGTAAGTGCTCAGCAGCACCTCCCTGTTCAAGTGTGGCTTGGATCAACCCATGGCAAATGGTTGGGCTGTGTTTCCACCTCTGGGGCAAACGATTCCAGGTATACTGAATGCCCCTCCAGGTGAAAGCAAACTGTGGTCTAGATTCTTTGGCTGAAGGAATGGAGAAAAAGGCATTAGCGATGTCAATGGTGGCATTTGGCTGCTTTTGACTCCAGTTCATACTGGAATTCTAACATGTCCGGCACAGCAGCACTCAGTGGGGGTGTGACTTCATTCAGGCCACGGTAGTCCACCGTCAGCCTCCATTCTCCACTGGCTTTACGCACTGGCCATATGGGGCTGTTAAAAGGCGAGTGAGTTTTGCTGATCACTCCCTGATTCTCAAGTTGACGAATTAACTTATGAATGGGGAGCAAGGAATCCCTGTTGGTGCGGTACTGCCATCTGTGCATCATTTTTGTAGCAATCGGTACCTGTTGCTTCTTCACTCAAAGCAACCCTACAACAGAAGGATCTTCTGATATGCCAGGCAAAACAGACAACTGCTTAACACCTCTGTGTCTACAGCAGCTATTCCAAAGGCCCATCAATACCCTTTGGAATCCTTAAAGTATCCCCTTCTGAGGTAATCAATACCAAGTATACATGGAGCCCCTGGGCCAGTCACAATAGGGTGCTTTTGCCAGTCCTTACCAGTGAGGCTGATTTCAGCCTCCAACACAGTCAGCTCTTGGGAACCCCCAGTCACCCCATTAATATAAATTGATTCTGTCCTTTGGTGACTTGAGGGCATTAGAGTGCACTGTGCACCAGTGTCCACCAGGGCCTTATATTTCTGTGGTTCTGATGTTCCAGGCAGTCCAATATACTCATTCTATTATCCCTTTCCCCCCCCTGGCTGGGGGCAGGGCCCCTCTATTTGTTACCTCCATTGTTTGTAGCAACTGGAGCAGTCACCTTTTTGGAGAAGTTCACCTTGGTGGTTGATTTGTCTTGTAATTCTTTTACCCGTGCTTGAAGTGCAGGAGTAGCTTGTTTATGCCACTTCTTCAGATCTTCTCCATGGTCACGCAGGTAATGCCAGAAGGCAAAATGTGACATAGTCTTATTGTTGTCACTTGCTTGAGCAGGAAGACATCTTCTTTTGATAGCTGAGACATAGGATGACACCGGCTGGGAGGAAACCAAGTTGACCAGCCCCTCCAGTAGGCTGTTTTGGGAATTCTGGTCCCCATTGGTTGTATCTGGTACCACTGTGGATCCATCAGCATTAGGCACGTTTTGACAGTTTTCCTATTAAATCTTCTTGTTTGCTCTCCATTCTGTTCAGCTTTTCAGCTACCTTTACAATGGCTGAAACACAATCTCGTAGAGGGCTTAAATGTAACTCAAAGTCTTGAAGTTTATTAATCAGTTCACTTATAAGGGATCTTCTTTCCCCTTTGCCATACATTGCTGCAAATGTACTGGCGTACCTTTCTGGTGCAGTCTTTGTGAATGTATGCCACATATTTGGTGTACACCTGACTCTCTCAGGATCATGCTCTTATCAGTCCATTTCTTTTTTTCAGGCATCCGATCGTCTTTGAAGGGGCGTCTTTCTTTTACAGCTAACAGCATCCGCTTCCAGAGGGTAAAGGCCTGATTCTGGCATGTACTAATGCTTCTGTCAATGGCTGATTCCCTAGCAATGCCACCCAGTTGGCAAGTTTCTCTACTATCCAGCCACACACTGCTGATCTGATTGTCCCAGCACTGAAGTGAACAAGTAGCAATAGGCTCATCTGGGAGACGTGAGAAGTCTTTTCTCAGACTTCGAATTTTGTTCATTTTCAGAGATCGATCAACAAAGGTAATGATATCTTGCTCACCTCTTACTCTTTCAGGACTTCTTGTTGCCCTCATAGATGTTAGTGACCGTGGTCTTACTGAGGGCCCCTCCCCTGGACTCAGGGGTATTTCTCCTGGACCTCTGAACCACTCCTCTGGACCTCTTTCCTCCTCTTTCTTCTGTTCTGAGTTGAGATTCGTTTCGTTTTCCATAACTCTTACAGGGGCAATTGACATCAATTGTGGTGCCTTCTGAGGTTGATCAGGTCAGTCAGTTCCGATGCTTTCACCCTCTAGCTCAGCTTGGAGTTTGTTTTGTTCGATTATGAGAGTATTTAGTTCAGACTGGAGGGTGTCTCGCTCAATTTGGAGGGTGTCCCATTCAGATTGGAGGGTGTCGAGTTTGGATTGGAGGGAGTCTCGCTCAGCTCCTAAGGCATCTCATTGAGATTGGAGATTCCTTCTCTCAGCTCACAGACTTTCCCCTTCGGCTTGGAGACTTTCTCTTTGGATTTGGAGACTCTGTTTCTCGACTAAGAGACTCTCCTGGAAACTCTCCTTTTCAGCCTGGAGAATCTCTGCTTGGGATTGCAGGGAGTCTCTCTTGATTTGGAGGGCATCTCTCTTGGACTTGAGGATATCCCTCTCAGATTGGACGTCTTTTCTCTTGACCAGGAAACTCTCTTGCTCATTTTGTACTGCCTCCCTGAGATTCTCCCTTTCAGCTCTCACACACTCTCTCTCAATTTCAGAAACTCTCTCTCTTTTTGGGATACTATTGAATAAGGCCTGATAAGCATTAGCCAGGCCCCAAATCATTTGTGCCTCCTCAGATCTGCCTGAGCCGCAACATCCCTGTCTCAAATATCTGTTAGGCTCCAAGAGTCTTTCAGGTGTTCAGGAGTAAAGTTCCATGACACCGAAGATGTCTGTCTGTCTAAAGTCTCTCCCAAGCCTCTCCACACTCCCTGCCACTCAGTATTCTCTGGTTCTGGAGAAGGCTTCTTCAAAATACGATAAATACAGATGCTGAGTGAAATAATTAAAATGATGAACAGTACATTCAGGGAGATTAACAATGTGATCAGATGAGCATTCAAAAAAGGCATAAAGGATTCAAAGGAGAGACTGGGAGCCTGCTTAAAAATCACAAGTTCTGTAAAATTAGCAGCTCCCTCCGCAAACAGGTGTAAAAGAGAAAGCGGAATCACTTTTTTTCTCCTTACGGAAGCAAAATAGCAGTGCTCAAAGTTTACAAATATCCCAGAATATTGGCAGTCTGCCTGGACTTCAAGGTCAAGTTTTCAGTGAGCACCTGTGGAAACAGATAAACTTTCCCAACAAAGCCCTCCAAGAGCAGAGAGAGATTTGTTCTAAAAAGCAGCTTTTGCCCTCATTCTCCACCAAGAATGTCAACGGTTTATGGGCTGGTTGGGCCCAGTTCCGTGACTAGCAGGGCGGAGGGATTTTGCAAAATCTGCGCTTCTGGAAAAAGGGAACAAGGGACCCCAAAATAATTAAAAACAGCGGCAATAATCTGAGGAGAAACTAACTAACTTACTAAATACATAATATCGGAATGCAAGCTAACACATTATAATACTATATAATCAGAATTGAAGCTAATAAATATAATGAGAGAAAGAATGTAGGAAAGGAGGATAGGCCTCACCATAACGCTGAGGTGAGATGCGCAGTCCAGTTGAGCAGCAGGGAGACAGGAGGAGAGCCGACGAAGAAGAGCGGACGAGAAATAGCCCATCAGGTGACCTTGCCAGGAGTTGTATCTTCTCTTTGTGACCGCAAAGTCCTCTGGGGAATGTAGTTCTTCTCTTCTGAACATGTACCCAGAACTTGAGCATTAACAGTTAAACTCCCAATGCCCCACATGATGTTATGATGTGGAATACCGAAAACCAAAAATCACAAAACCATGAAATCTTCCGTGCTACATGCAGCATTAGTTTTGAAAGCTATTTACCTCTAGATTTCTTAGCTCTGTATTTACTGGCAAACTATACAACAGTCCATAGAGTAAGGGATATGGTCATACAAGCCCAGTATGTGCTTCACGCTTACTACATTTGTTCATTACACATTTCCAATCTGAACACAATAGCATAGAGAACAGTTATGGGATGTAAGTAATTTTTTGTGGATTTTTCCCATTCCACATAGCCCAAAACACTCTGAACCAGCTCCAGGAAAACAGGAGCCTGCCAAAAGATTAGTTCAAGCAGGTGGTTCCAATTCATAGGACCTTTACCTTCACTATGCTTCAGAGCTTCTTGGAACAAAAAAAAACCCTCACATGCCTACACTGGCAAGTGTAGGATATAAAAGGCAGATGTTATTCCCACCTCCACCCATTGGAATCTTTTTGCCAGATTAGCTAGTATAAGAACTATTAGTTAGCTTCTCAACCAGCCACGTGGGAAGGCAGTTATAATAATGCAGCTATAAGCCATGTGCTGCCACTTATCTTTGTGCTTCTTACTGGGAAAGAAAAAAAAAGAAAAGAAATGAGTCAGAAGAATGGCAATTTCTTACCTGCTAATTTGTTTCTCCACATGCCCTAATATGCAAGTCCAAACACTAGCTGAAACTCCTCCTGACAGCAGATGGACACAGGGAAAATACAAAGCCCTTGGGATGTCAGATTCAAAATGCAGAGTGAGGATCTGTTTGGCAAAGCTCAGACCCAAAATTCCTAGAACAATGAAGGGGAAAAATATATTTCAGAACGTACAGCACAAAATTTTCAGGAAAATAAATTCTTCAGACAAAGGAGAGATGCTATGATTTTACAGGCAATTGCTAATGAAAAAAAAAATAATAATAAAAAAACCTGAACTAGTTATTCATGGAAGCACTGCACAATTGACATTTACCTTCTGTCCTCTGCCTCTCTGTAAGCACTCTGATTGCAAGGCTGGTCTGTGTCCCTCCTGCTGTTGTTTTTACCTCCAGCTTTGTCTTGACATAGGGTTAATAACATACAATTTTGTTATTCCTTGATAATTTCTTACTCGGATGCACATGACACATGGCCAGCCCACTCAAGCAGGACCAGTAACCAAACAGCAGACCGCCTTGTGATGTGATTAAAGCTTATCACAAAATCATGTGACAATGAAAGATGACTAGACATCTACAAAAGGACTGAACCTGATCATAGCGATGCCATCTCTCACTTATTTCAAAGTCATAAGCATGTGCTGGAAGACCAAAACCTAGGACAACATTTCTAACAAAAACAGATTGATGGGCATTAGATACAATGTGATTTTGCAACATCATGCATACATGCAACATCTCCATGCCTTTGCCTTCCAAACCTATGCTAAGCAGCTTCTTCATAGGAATAAGATACCCCTCAACAAAGATGTCAAGAAGCGAGCACTGAGTGAGAAGCCACTGAAAGCCAAGTGGTAAGAAATACTGGCATCTTAGACCTATCCCTTTGAAGAACTTAGATTAGTTAGGGCTATAGAAAAGCCTTTCTATCTTTTGAAGGGATATTTTCCTGATTCTTATTTGAAGAAATGTATCAAAACTCACATTCTTTGCTGTTGCTGCTAAAATGCAATTGGATGTTTTTCACACAGAGAGTGGTGGCACACTGGAACAGGTTGCCCAAGGATATTGTGAATGACCCATCTTGACAAGTGGATTGAGTGCACCCTTACCAAGTTTGCAGACAACACCAAGGTAGGAGGGAGTTTTGATCTGCCTGTGTGTGTGCACACACATGTATAAGTGCTTGGCATCAAAGCACCACTGCTTCCTTTTCAGTTGTATTTCAGAGGAAAGCATTCATAAGCTACGCTCTGGAAATATCTAATAGATTGAGTCCCTTGAGGCTTTGTAGATGGAACACAGCCTGTGTTCCCAACTCTCCCCTACATTAGAAAACAGGAAGGCATTAAGCTGCTTAATTTAGTTGTAAGTGTCTCAAGAACTTCACCATCTGACAGGAAAGTATCTAATCAAACTAGGCAGCAGACAAACAGGTGGCTTTTGGATCATTGTCCCAGGCTCAGGCAAGATAATTGCGCCTAAGTCCCACTTGTAGATGCTTGAAGCCTTTTACTGGCTTCAGCCCTGTGAAGGTATCTATAGCAGCTGTGACTGATGTGAAAAGGTGAAAAGTCTGGAAGATGTTCAAGTGCCTGACTTAAACATTTCACCAGGAAAAGCACATTCTCTCATGGCACGAGAGCATAAGGTTGAGTTGCTTCTCTGAGTCCTAAAATTTAAAGAGTCTCAAAAGCCTGACAAGATTCTCATAAAATATTGAAAAGTATAAAAAGATGACCTGACTTTCTGTCACATAAAAGTCATCTGAAGGCAGAAGAAGTCTTTTTAATTTTCAGAGGAAAAAAAGATGGAAGAATAAGAGAAATTCTAAAACTAACAATGTTTCTCTAAGGGAACAGAAATAAAGAAAGGTCATAAAGAAATGAGGCGGTGGGGAATCTCTGCAAGTCTTTGCAATATTCATTGGGTACATGTATGGGAGAAGGTGGGTCTTCTCCCATGCTCGTACTCAATCAATTTTAAGTTTGACTGGATCAAGATGTCTTAATGCGTATCAGAGATGCCTTAAGAGATGTCTTCAGTGTGTATCAGATTTTCTTTCTCTGTGCTGCTTTCTTAGAAATGTCATTTTTTTGTTAGTTTTCCTGAATTTATTCCCAATGTCTGTATATCTGTTTTTACTGTTATTCTCCCATATATCAAATTGGTTTTCCTTTATACTGTTTTTATACTATTTTTTCTTTATAATTCTCTAAAGATTCTGTGATTCTATTTCCAGTCCTTCTCTGAATGAAACCACTCATTTAATGCTTTTAGCCCTCTACCTTGATCCTATGATCAACCTTTAACTTCAGAGAACAGTAAGATTTCTGCCACTCGCACTTTCAGCTTCTTAAATGGCACTCACATTATCTTCCCCACATTTTTTTTTTCCCATTTGCACTCTGTAGTAGTAAAGATTCTGGAAAAGAGAGGTCTTAGACAGCTCTGAGTTTCTAGAAAAGGTTGAGGCTGTACATCTTTTTTTTTTTTTTTTCCTGGGAAGAAAGAAATGAAACTTCAGAAGAGGTATTTTTCTCAGAAAATGTTTGAAGAATTACATCTGTGGAAGTAATTCACAAGAAAAGACCTTCAGACAAACTGAATGCATAGACTGGCTGTCACTCCAATAGAAGTGGGCCTCCCTCAGGTCCAAGGCCATAACTGACAGTGCTGCATGGCTGTCTTAAAGAGTGTTGGTCACCAGTGTTGAGCCAAGTAAATTAAGCCTGTAGGGATTAACTTCAAGTATGCCTGCAGGACACAACACCTGAATCAAAGAACTTAAGCACAGATGAGAGCAAGGTGCCTTGTCAGTGTAGAAGCTGGAGACTTAGCTGAGAAAATGGAAGGATCTACTCCAGAATGCAAACTCATTTGAGTGTACTAGGTTAGATGTAGTTGCCTAAATGTGGCTTTTTGAGCCATTGGAGTTGCCCTGACTAATCCTGCCTGACCTTCAATGGCCTATCAGGTCATGAATCCCTGAGAAACCCTACATCATGCTGCATCTGAATGCCTGCTTTCAGTGTATTCAAGTGCAAGGTTCAAATGGCTCCTGTGGAGGAACCTGAATCCATTGTCTGTAATGGAAAGTTAAGATACCTCAGTCACATTTTTATAGCTAAATCTCTGTGCTTGAAGCCAAAGCTGAACTTCACTCTAGGGGACTGCCTTTGAAATGCAGTGTACAGAAAAAAAAGAACTATCCCCCTTTTAGAGTGGAAACATTAAAGACACTCTCAAATACCTTGGGAATCATAGAATATAGATAATTCATTTCTGTACTTATTTCTCAGAGTTCAAATCCCATTTTGAAATGCTGGGAATAAGCAGTATGTCTCCAGTAGGGCTCTGACATTCTTTCTCCCTTCCGTTTCTGCCTACCTTATGATCCCATCGGTGTCATGGCTGGACCTTCTCTGAGTTCCTCTCAGCTTCTCCTAACACTGTTCCCCCCTCCATATCATACCCCCACGCATTTCTATTACCCACTACTGTAATATCCCCTTTTTCCAGAGTATCACAGAAAACAACTTCAGGCATGACACAAAGTGCTTTTTGTAAGTACTGTTCTCACAAAAGAACACCATCCAAGTATCATCATGAGCACTGACTGAATCCTTACTGGTATTTTTTCCAAATGTACCTAAGATTTTAGGTGGATATTCCAAGCTACACTTCAGATAATGTTGCTGACTAGGAAAGAAGTAAAAACAACTGCATTTATTCAAAATTCAGAGATCATTTTGTCTTACATGTGACTTACCAAAGCAGTATGCCTTCCTGACACTGGCTCCATCTCCTCATGTTGGTTCATCTACGGCAGTTGTTTAAGCCATTGGAGGGAATACAGTGAAAGACTGAAATGACAGAGCAGAATCAAAAGTTTTTTAAATCCCCAGTGCTCTTCTTCAATCCTCTCATTTGGTCATCTTTCATTCACTTTGCAAAACAGTTACTTACCAAATAGAATAGGGACAAACTGCAAGGCACAACCAGCAAGACAGCTGGGGGTAGTTGATCTTTTTTTTTTTAAATACAAATGGTCCCTAAAATAATTTTCTTCAGAAATCAGGCAGTGGGAATTAGCTGATATCACCCTCAGTAAAACTCTGGATCATGTATTTCAATAAACAGCAATATCTTCATAGAATTAGTATTCTGAGATCATTAAGTATTATGTAATGTAAATTACATGATAGAGTAAGCCATGAGATACTATAAAAGCACACAGAAAAGCAATGCCACTCTTCTAGTGCCAGGACTCACTTTATGACTGCATATGCATAACATGCTTCTTTCTAAGGATTCAAAACTCACTCTTGAACTAAACTGTTGTTCGTATGACAGCAAAATTCCAAAATACATTAATTTATGCTACTTAGGTCTAGTCTTATTTTTGCTGACCTTTAACTTGTTAAAATGTACGGCTACTATCTCATGTCCAGTTTTGTGTTACACAGTGTACTAAACCAGAAACTTACCCCACACATAATCTCACGGGAATCACAGAATCATAAAATGGCCTGGGTTGAAAAGGACAACAGCGATCATAGAGTTTCAACTCCCCTGCTATGTGCAGGGTCACCAATCACTAGATCAGGCTGCCCAGAGCCACATCCAGCCTAGTCTTGAATGCCTCCAGGGATGGGGCATCCACAACCTCCTTGGGCAACCTGTTCCAGTGCATCACCACCCAATGAGTGAAAAGCCTTCTCCTACTACCTAACCTAAACCTCCCGTCTCAGTTTAAAACCATTCCCCATTGTCCTATCACTATCCACCCTCATAGACAGTGAAATTGTAAAATTGTGAATACACAGTTCAGTTCAGAAAGCAGCTATTTTTTTGTTCCCTTCCACTTTATTTTCAGATTATTGTGATTAACCTTACATAGAAAGAAAATGCAGTAAATATCAAAGCAACCACATAAAGCCAGCAATTTGCATTTGTGAATACATTTTGTGCAGGGTAGGATGATCTTTCAAGGTCTCTTCCAATCCCTGACATGCTATGATTCAGTCGAGGCCTCAGTACAAATACTCCACTCCAGGATGCCTGGAGGGAGAGCACGGCAGCTCTGAGCAGATGTCCAGCACCACTGATGAGAAGGACTCAGCCTGGGCCAACCGCACCAAGCACAGGTGCCTGCTGTTTCCAAGAGGAAGTCATGTCCCTCGCAATGCGAGTGCATCTGCCAGCAGAGCATTTGCCGGGGGAGCAGCACACAGGTGACGCAAACATCATCAGAGCTGTTATTTCTGTGTCAGCCCTCCCACTGCGTTAATTCAGCACAGGAAAGGGGAAGCAATGCTTTCCTAGCGTTCACATAGCAGGGCTACGGAAGCAGAAACGCAGCTGTGTGCCCACGGCCTGGGGGGAAAGCCTTTTGCTCGGAGACGTCGAGGATGGCTCGGAAAGCAGTGCGCAGGTGCTGGGACCGCCGCCATCTCCTCTGCCTGCCCTGCTGAACACGGGGAACCGCCGCCGGCCGAGCCGTTACTCCCGGCTCTCATCGCAGCGGGCAAACGGCAGCGGAGCCGGGCGTCGCGGGGCCGAGCAGCGCTAAGCGACGGGGCAGGACGGGGCAGAACAGACCGGCCGCCGCCCCGCAGGCCGGCCGCCGCCCCGCCGTTGCCATGGCAACCCGCGGGCAGCCGAGCGGCCCAACGGCTGCCTGGGGTCGGCGGGCAGGCCAGCGGGAGGAGGCGGGGCCGGCAGAGCGAGGCGGTGGGGGGGGGGTTGCGGCTCGTTGATATGCGCGGCGCCTCAGCGCGGCGCCGGGGCGGACAAAGGCGGGTTTTATCCGGCGGCGGGGCCGCGTACACAAGTCGGCCTTGTGCTGGGCTGCAGATGTGCGGCGGGGGCGGGCGGTTCCCCTCTTTCCCGCCCTTCCGTCCTCCCGCTGTGGGGAGAGGCCGTGGGTGAGGCCGGCCCGGCGGCGGGGCCCGGCTGGGAAGGCAGCCCGGGGAAATGAGGCGCGGCCCGGCCGGCAGGTGTGCCTGGCGGCTGGGAGGTGTGCCGTGGGACGATTTAACAAATAAATATATAAGGAGTACTAACAGTACTTAATTTAGAAACGAGATGAGGTTGTGTGGTGCTGGTTTTTTTTTCTTTTTCCTCTAGTGGCCAGAAGCCAAGCTCTCCCAGTGAATACCTCTGGCAGAATGGAAAAAGCTGCCCTGATTAATTAATGTTAGTCCTGTCCCCGACAAGAGAAGGAGGAAATATTCCCGTTCTTTTAGCTGTGGAAAAGCCACGGTAGACATGTTGAGCCCAGCCCTCCTGCCTGCCTCCCTCCTCCCTTCTGTGCACCACATACACAGGCAGCACATGGACACAAAGGAAAAGGGGAGAGCAGGGAAAACATTTCTGAGCAATTAAATACCTGAGCAATTGGATACGGTGCTGTAGGGCACCCTGGGTATAGCTTTCCTCCCAGGAATTCCAGGGGCAGAGGTAACCTTTGCGGTAACCCCTCTCTGCACCACGCCTCATTTAGTACACTGACCCACCCAGCAATGAAACTTGTTTGTCCAGAGCACGCACAGAGCAGAGCTGGTAGCATTTGTAATGCAGTGGGATCCAGGATTCATAAAGCCGCGTGCTTGTGCATAAAGACGTTGAAATCTCACTATGTATCTCTAGATATCTAATTCTGTCTAAATGCACGGAAGCAAAAGATATAAATCAGACAGTAGGTCAACCTCCTTTTCAGCTGCCTGCTTTCCTGTTCCTATACTGTTTCATGGTTTATTGTATTTCTGTACAAGACACAAATCTATGCTACATTGGTATAAACATCAGCATTCATACTTGCAGACTTGCAGGTACGAAAAATATGTTTGTACTAATTGTGGTCATAAAATAGGAGTCATAGAATGGCCTGGGTTGAAAAGGACCTCGAAGATATTCTAGTTTCAACCCCCTGCTATGGGTAGGGCCACCAATCACTAGACCAGGCTGCCTAGACCCACATCCAGCCTGGCCTTGAATGCCTCCAGGGATGGTACATCCACAACGTCTTTGGGCAACCTGTTCCAGTGCGTCACCACCCTCTGAGTGAAAAACTTCCTCCTAATATCTAATCTAATTGTTGAAGATGTTACAAAGAATAATATATGATCATTTAGATTTTTCAGGGCATTGCTTTCTTTTCAGGTTCTAAAGTCTGAGTTCTGTCTTAACTACAAAACATTCAGTTTTCTTGATGGCTTTGCTTTGTTGCATGTTTGCTCTGTGACTGAGAGCCTTGTATTTTTGAAAGGATTATTTTTCACTTATGGGAAAAGTCTGCTGCAAGTTTTAAGATGGTGTTACACTTCTTTTCTTGGCCTTCATTCCAGTTACACCTTTTTTTTATGTGCATAGAGCCTGTGGTAATTTATTACTTAAGTTAGTTACAGCTTTTCGATGAAGCTAGAGGGGCATATAGAAAATCTCTTAGCAATGTATTAGCATGGAAATGCAGTTCCAAGCAGTAGAAACACAGTGATCTCAAGCAATACTTGGCAAAGGAAATCACTGTGTTTAAACCTGACCATGGCTTAATTTCACAGTCCCTGCTTAAGTGTTAAAAATTTTCAAACTGAAGTACTCAATAGGCTACCAAGTCTGAAAATGAAGTCAGAATATGTAAGCGAGGATGCACTGCTTGCAGCACAGCACTTTTGTTTAACACTCAATTATGAAGCTGTGCACAGAGAGTCTTCTGAGATTGTTGCTATTAGAAACTGAGCCCAAGTCACCGGGGTTGTGGTCAGGCTGCCATTGCCACTCTGCCTCTGTTCCCTGCTTTTCTGCTTGCTGACTGACCTCACCATGCCTGGCTGAGCTGGC
This sequence comes from Centrocercus urophasianus, assembly GCF_019232065.1. Taxonomy (NCBI): domain Eukaryota; kingdom Metazoa; phylum Chordata; class Aves; order Galliformes; family Phasianidae; genus Centrocercus; species Centrocercus urophasianus. The sequence goes on from NW_024885532.1 coordinate 10,337,137, forward strand.
CAGGGGTGCTCCATGTTCTACATAGCAGGGCCAAAACATCTCAGGTGTGAGGGCTGGTGCTGTCCTCGGGGACAAGGGCGTTTTGGTTTGCTGAAATCCTGTCAGCTGTCACTTAACATCACCGAGCATCATGTAACAAATAAAAAAGCTACATGACAGTGGGAATGTCTCCTTTGCTACTGATTTAGGCTGAAATTTTCCATTTACTTCTTGCTGTTGTGAAAAGAGAGCTCTCTTGACCTATTTTGACACCCAGCCAGAGAGGTGACTAAATCAACAAGAAGCTGACGATTTTTGTTTCCAAACTCACCCACCAGAATTTTAATACCATGCTTTGTTTGAACTGAAAGGCTGTCATTTCAGTGCTCTTATTTACCGTTGACCACAGCATTATGTATTTCACATAGTATTTTGGAGACATACTATTAGCCTTTTATCATTATCATATTCACTGTACAAAATTATTGCATATGTAAGCCTGAAAAAAAAATCTGGTGTATTTTCATTATATTACACAGTAGCACAGCGCTTAACAATCTTTAGTGCAAAGATTATCATAGGTTTGCTTGTTTTCTTCCTATGCATCCCAGGCAGAGCCTGATCTTTCACTACCCAAGGCTTTTGAGTTTATGCAGTTGATTTCTTCAAGACCAGGAGCAAATATTCAGGCCTCTTAATTCTACATGTCACGGAGCATGTACCAAGAGTCATGCAGGATAAGTGGGATCTAATCCTGAATTAATTCTCATGGGAGTAACTGGTCCTCAGGATGACTTCCACAAGCACCGCTTCCAAAGGTGCCGAGCGCTGCACAGCAGCAGTTCTGCAGACCAGCCAAGGAATCATAGCTCTAAGCAGCAAGGTATAGGGAAATGCTTTGCAGAAACAGTCCACTAGCAGGAGTTTACCACCTTTAGTCTGGATTGTCAGTAGGTCAGATTGGATCATTGCTGGCACACTGCGGTGCTGCCTCAGTTTTCTTTCCCATCAGTTCAGCCACGCAGGATTCCATTCAGCAGCATTTTTGCTGTTATGAGAAGAGAAATTTGAGCTGGGCTGTCAATAGTGCTGGCTGCATGGGGATTTTTTTCCCCAATAGGTATAAACATCAGTTAGGCACTGGAGCTCCACTCCCTATCAATCATTTGACAGTCTCCCTCTGCATGATGTTGTGTGGCCTCAGGGCTAGAGCAGAAGCTGGTCACTGCTTCAGTGTGATCCACATGGGAAAACTTCTGCTGAGGTTCCCTTGTCAGGGAAGGAGCTCTTTAAACCTTGCATTCATTACCCTTTTAAAGAACTGTACCACATTCAGTCTGAATGTGTAACTAAGCCTTGCATTACAAGGACAGACATAAACTTTGCCTAGCCTTCTTTTTGAACAAAAGTGAGCGTCTGGACTGCTACTAGGGGCAGCAGAATCTCTGCCTTCAGTACCTAAATAAACACAGTAGTTATGACCGATATGCATGTTAAGAAAAGTGTGAAAAATCTATTTTATTGTAAAGTTGAATCTGTTATTGAATGTGAGATGACAGTAATTATTTTTAACAATACTTCAAAACTGTTTTTTAAAGAAAATGTGGGAGTTCAAATATGTCTGACATTTGCAAGTCAGAAGCAGTACTGCTGACTGACAAAAACAGCAGTTTTAAAAAATAATCTTCAAATGCAGTATCTAAAAATGCTGAAATTATTGGAAATAAATCTAAGCATAAGGATAGAAAGTTAAAGAACTGAAAAGAAATTTAGTGGAGATATGGTGAGCATAGCTATTGATGTAACTTCTGGTGAGATAAAATATTATAAAGAGAATAGAGCAAGAAAAAGCTTGCTATTTCAGATATCCCCTTTTCAGTAGCAAGCTCAAAATCCATATATTGCCTTTTGCTATCATGGTTGGAGCAAGTATTTTTCAAATAACATATTTCTGCTGCAAACAGTGTGTTTATAATAAATGCAGTACACACTTTTAACTGTCTTTGTTTGCGGTATGGTTTTAAACAAATAAAACTTTTCCAGTGTTTTGAAGTTTTGGCAGACTGCGAAGGCCTAAGGTGGTACACCTCCCATGTAGTATCTGCAGTAGTTGAGAAGCCAGAGCACAAGCAAAGCTCACTAAATGTGTGTCTGTCGTCTTTGTAAGCTTTGTCCTTGGCTATTTAATACAGCACTGACCAGTATGTCAGGAATATCTCAGGAATATTATGGAAATCAATAATATTATCAGAGTTGTGGTTCACAACAATAGAAATGCTTGGAACCCAATCTGCTAAACCATGCACTATGTTTTCAAACAGATGGCAAGCATTCTTATCGCTTCAGATTACCTTGCAATATTTTTAAATGTAACCTTTTAAGGAAACTGAGAGGTAAGCTTCCAAGCTCTCAGAATGTCATGATTTGTTTAATTTATATAATAATCATTAACATACCTTGTTGTTTCAGGAGAATGCTTTACTCACCTACAAGAATATGACTGGTTGAGAGAATTTAAAATGTATGTTTCCCTGAAAGCTGAGGCCTGTCTTTAGGACTTCTTGGGAAACTTCATCTATTGGCAACTGGCTCCTTCCTTCCTTGCACGTAAAATCTGCCCTTCTCCTAGCATTAAATTCCCAGTTCTTCTTAACAAGTTTTTTTTTGGCTCCTCAAGGGGGGGATCTTGAACAGTCTTCAAATTCATATTCAAACTACATTTGAAGAACCAGACAGCAAGAGATTTACTCCTCCCTCCAAAGAAGATGCAAAATTACTTTTTCAAGGATAGCTTGCTGAAGTACCTGCTTAGAAGTATAACACTGAAAGGAAAGCATACTTCTCTTCTGTAGTGTGCATATTCTCCAAATAGTGTTTCTTACATAAAGCCTTCTTAAAAACTTTTCTGGAGCAGTTGATGTATATGTCACAGCAGAACTGGAAACTAGGAAGTACAGTGGCCATGCTTCAGCCTGTAAGCCAGGAAGGCTGGACATCTACAGAGGAGAGTTCCTTTGTTGTCTTTTTGTAGCAGTCATCAGGTACTCACCCAATATTCATGTCAGCTTTTTGGCTGGAGTGACTAAGTGCCCACTGCAGCCTTTTTGCCTCCCCAGCATGACTCAGCCTTCAGAAATCTAATTATGACAGCAAACAGAAACTTGACAGAAAAGTGATTAAGCTTGCGAAGGTTAATTTTAATGAAAAAAACTTATGGTACTGAGCAATCTTTTCTGATACGTGAGACTCACATGTAGTGGGCAAGTGGTAAGAGGAAGAAAACTTTGAGTGTCTTTCAAACCAACAGATTTGATCAGGAGAAATCTTTGGCTCCAAGTTTGGGTTTTGTGTAAAGTAAATATCTTTCTGGCAAGGTAGGCTTTGTAAATGAGGAAGTCATTTTCTGACACTTGCACTGATGTCATTTTCTAACACTAACGAGTTTGCATCTCCAACACGTGTGCAGTCCTCAAATTCTCTTTTACAATATGCAAGAGTCAAATAAGAATATTGAAATGAGCAAAATTATTATGATTTTACTGGAATACCTGAGAATGTAATGTGGCCAACTTAATTATCTGTACCTGCATCAGTTAGCATACACTAACTGATGCTTTCTACATTTGAAGTAAAGAACTGTGTAATTGCCTTATATTTGTTAGAGATGTTCTGAAAGCGTTTGTAGAACATACTGGAAATTTATCCATGCTATCCGAAGTTGGAGAGGCAGTTCTTCTCTTTGTAGCAGTCAGGATCTCAGTGTGGTCTTTGCATTGTTCCACAGTGTTGGAGAGGCAGGCGTGATTTTGCTGAATTAGCATGGACAGGCTCCTCTGAAACCATTCGTGTCAAAACAATTTCTGAAACACCAAGACAAGAAATTAAACTGGGATTCGGCAGATTAAGGGACATACAATTACATAAACACTCACGACAGGAGAGAAAAATGTGATTTAATTAGTGTTTGTGATTTAAGTTGACTGCCAGATTGTGCTTGACAATCTATATTCATTCCTAATGTCAGGCTGACCTTAATGTGTTTTTATCATGAATTCTTGTTGACAACATACACCACCTGCACAGTAAAATCCTGCTATTAACCACAATCACAAAGGTTGATTTTATAGTACATACAATAAATGGAATGACATTTGGTCATTTTTGTGGAAGAGCTCCATATTTTACAGCTGCTTGTAGTTACTGTCATATACTGGACTATGAAATCTTGCTGAAGCGCATTTCAAAAATAATACTACTGTGAATTCTAGTGCAGAATGCACTTGCTAGCTTTTGTGATAGTCAAACATGAAAATAATTTTGGTTATTTTAACAGATGCATCAGTGTACTTGAAAGTGTATTTCCATTTCCATATGTACCTTTCTTTGTTCAAAAGGACATACTGTCATGCACATATACTTTTGCCTTGTATTGGCTGGAGAAATTTTAAATTGTAGGAGCAATGTGGTCAGCCTTTGACTTCCAAAATATCTGAACAAACAGAAACTTAGGAAGTTGAAGTAGTGAGAACTGTGGGCAATGCAGTGCCGTCACAAAGCTGTGTCCTATGTAACTAGGGAATATATCCATTATTGCTAGGAAAATGTTTTCCTTTTTCTGTCATTAGATTTTAAATCTCTCTGCAATTATCTGTGTATAGATTTCAATTCTTGCATTATTCTGTACAGTGTTTGATTATGTTGCTTTTGATACGTAGCTATGTATGTGTGATATCAAAACAACTGCATCCTTGGGGGCTGTGGGTATCCCATAGGTCAGTACAAACTCCCCTTTCTCTGGATGTATTCACCTATCAAAGGATTTCTTCTTCCAGCAAGTCTCTCTATATCTGTTTCTTAAGTATTCTTAAATGCTTACTGTTCTATAGTGAGGATTTTCTCAGTGAAGTGCTCTGGCACCTGATACTGTGCTGGTAGCCAGCCATTTTTACAAGGGCTGAACAGTACGAAGACAGACCATAGAATTATACAATCATGCAATCATAGAATGGCCTGGGTTGAAAAGGACCACAGTGATCATCTAGTTTCAACCCCCCTGCTATGTGCAGGGTTGCCAGCCACCAGACCAGGCTGCCCAGAGCCACATCCAGCCTGGCCTTGAATGCTTCCAGGGATGGAGCGCCCACAACCTCCTTGGGCAACCTGTTCCAGTGCGTCACCACCCTCTGAGTGAAAAACTTCCTCCTAATATCTAACCTAAACCTCACCTGTCTCATTTTGAAATCATTCCCCCTTGTTCTGTCACTATCCACCCTTGTAAACAGCTGTTCCCCCTCCTGTATATACTCTCCCTTTAAGTACTGGAAGGCCACAATGAGGTCTCCCCAGAGCCTTCTCTTCTCTAAGCTAAACAAGCCCAGTTCCCTCAGCCTTTCCTCATAGGAGAGGTGCTGCAGCCCTCTGATCATCTTAGTGCCCTCCTCTGGACCCTCTCCAAGAGCTCCACATCATTCCTGTAGTGGGGGCCCTCACCTCCTTCTCCCTGCTGGCCACCCCTTTTCTAATGCCCAGAACACAGTTGGCCTTCCAAGCTGCAAGCGCACACTGCTGGCTGGTGTCCAGCTTCTCATCTACCAGGACCCAGGTCCTTTTCTGCAGGGCTGCTCTCAAGGAGATTTATAAAATACCAGGGATTGCCCTGACCCAAGTGCAGCACCTTGCACTTGGCCGTATTGAACCTCATTAGGTTTTCATGGGCCCACCTCTCCAGCCTCCAGTCCAGGTCCCTCTGGATGGCTTCCCTTCCTTTCAGTGTATATTGACTGCACCGCTCAGCTTGTTGTCATCCGCAAACTTGCTGAGGGTGCACTCAATTCCATCGTCTGCATCGTTAATGAAGATGTTGAAGAGCCCAAGACCAACCCCTGAGGGGCACTGCTTGTGACCGGCCTCCACCCTGATGCAGAACCATTGATCACAACCCTGTGGCTGCATGCAGCCAGCCAGTTCCTCATCCTTCGAACATTCCATCCTTCAAATCCACACCTCTTCTGTTTATAGAGAAGGATGTGCTGAGGGACCATGTCAGAGGCTTTGCAGTGACATGCATCGCCCTTCTGCCATCCACCAAAGCCATCTTTCTATGAGAGATCAGTATCCCTCGGGGATCAGAATGCCACCAGACTGGTCAGGCAAGGTCTGCCCTTGGTGAAGCCATGCTGGCCATCGCAGATCACCACTTCATCTTGTATATGCCTTAACATGGTAACCAGAGTAAGCAGGAGGATCTGCTCCATGATTTTCCCAGGCACAGAGTCGAGGCTTACCGGCCTGGGGTTCCCCAGGTCTTCCTTTCCCCCTTCCTTGAAAATGGGAGTAACATTTCCCTTTGCGCAGTCTCTGGGGATCTCACCCAACAGCCATGATTTTTCAAATATGCGGGAGAGAGGAGGTATCGAACCAGGGACCTTTAGATCTTCAGTCTAACGCTCTCCCACCTGAGCTATTAGAGCTCATGGCGCACCAGACCAATACTCGCAGACCTTTTCCATCTCTGCAGTGATAATGATTGGAGGATGGACTTGCACAGGCAACTTTGTAGTAGGGATTCTGGAACAAGAAGAGAATATAAGCGGGCCCTTTTATAGGCATCCAGAGAAAGCCTCACAGTCACAGGCCCAGATGCTCCTGCATCATCTTAATCACCTCAGTATCTGCTGGAAGGCAAATATGGCTAGATACAAACAATCCAGATTTCTGAACTGTACTGAAGCTAATTTATTGATGCAGGTGGTCAGTGAAGAAACAAGGAAATGTACTGTTGGACCTGCTATTCAAAATCAAGGAAGAACTGATTGAAGATGTGAAGGCTAAGGGTGCTCTTGGCTGCAGCAACTGAGACTATGGAATTGAAGATTGTGAGAGAAGTGAGCAAGATAAACAGCAGAGGTCCTTCTCTGGACTTCAGAAGAGCAAATTTAGGTCTGTTCAGGGAGGCTTTCATGGGAAACTGTCAGCAGGGCAAAAGGCCTCAAGATAGCTGGCTGATCTTCAAGGACAGCCTCCCCAGAACACAAGAACAGTGCACAATGTTCAGAGTTGAGCAAGCATGGCAGAAGGCCAATGTGGATGAACACGGAGCTCCTGCCTAAGCTCTAACACAGTAAGTACGCAGAAGGTGGAAACAGGGACAGACTGCTTAGGAGGGATGAACAGACACTGTTCAAGCATATAGGAATACGGTCAGGAAAACCAAAGAGCAACTAGAGCTGAAATTAGCAAAGGAGGCAAAGAAGAACAAAAAGTTTCTGTAAGTATACCAGTAGTGAAAAGAAAGCTAAGAAGAATGCAGACTCAGTGCAGTGGAGCAGGAAATCTTATGACAAAGGACATGGAAAAGGCTCAGCTACTGATCTTTGATCTCTCTGGTCCTTGAACCACTTAACTGCTGTGGGTGTGAAACAGTATCCGTGGTAGGAGAAGATACAATTAGGGGATATTTAACCCACTTAGACATTCACATGTGACTATATGGAATATACCTGACGTCTGGAGGGGCAAGGCTGCTCTCTGGCACCTTTGAAAGGTCATGACAGTTTCAAAAGTGGGATGACTAGAAAAGGGCAAATATTGTACCCATCTTCAAGAAGGGCAGGAAGGAGAATCTAGATAACTACAGACAGGTTGCCCTCATTTCAGCTTTTTAGAAGGCTATGGAGCAACTCCTCGTGGAATCCACTTTGAAGTACGTGAAGGGCAAGAAGGTGGCTGTGAGTACCTAGCATGGATTTATCAAGAGCAAACCATGCCTGACCAGCCTCATTTCTTTTCAGGGATGTTGTGCACAAGAGAGAGGTGGCATGTTTTGAATATCTTTACTTTAGCAAGCCTTTAACAGAGCTTCCAATAGTCCATTTATCCCCAGTCTAGAAAGATGTGGGCTAGAAAACTGGATGATAAGGTGAGTGGAAAATTGGCTGAGCAATTGGCTGAATAGACTCAACAAGTTGTTATCAATGACGTAAAGTAGCTTTTCTGGTTGCAGTAAATAGTAGTATCCCTCAGGGATCAATACTGGGATGAGCAGTGTTTAGTTTCCCTGTTAAAGACCTAGATGATGGAGCAGACTGCATTCTCAACAAGTTTGCCAACAAACTGGGAGGAGCAGTCAATGCCCTGTAAGGTAGGAATGCCATACGGAGGGACTTTGACAGACTGAAGAAATGAGCTAATGGGAATTTCGTGAAAGGCAAAAATATGAAGTCTTCATCTGAGGAGGAATAAACCCATGCAACAATGCAGGCAGTCAGAGAAACAGCTTTTTTGAAAAGGACCTGGGGATTCCAAAGGAAGAGTTGAATGTGAGCCAAAAATGTGATTGTACAGCAGGGAAGGCCAACAGAATCTTGAGCTGTATTATCAAGACTGTAGGCAGCAGATCCATAGAGGTGGTCCCTCTTTTATGTGTGACACTTTTGACACTGCATCTGGAGTTTTGTGTCCATTTGGGGACTCGACAGTGCATGAAAGACATGGATACACTGGACTGAGTACAGTGGAGGCCAGTAAACTGCACTGGAGGCACATGGCCTACAAGGAAAGGCTACACAGGCTGGACCTGTTCAACCCTGAGAAGAGATAAGGGTAGATCTTACTGGTCTGCAACAGGGAAAGCAAAGAAGACAGAGCTAAACTCCTCTTGAAAGTACACAGCAATTGGATGAAAGAATGGTCAGGTGCTGGAATGAACTGTCCAGGAGGTGACTGAGTCAGCATCCCTGAAGAGGAAACATTTTGACATTTTGACTAAAGGTGGAAAAAAATTGTTTTGGTGTTTTGGTGGAAAAAAATTGATGGTAGTAGATTATCTTGGGGGTCTTTTCTAACTTTGGTGATTCTGGGGAACATGGGAGATTTCAATTCGATAGATGTAAGAACACTTTTTTTTTTTTTTTTTTTTTTTTAAACCACGAGGGTGATCCAATACTGGAAGAGACACAGAGACTGTAGGACATGCAATTCATTCTTCGAAATGTCCAGGTCTGAAAAGGACACAGACAAGCCCCAAATGCAGTGTTGGATGAGACCTCTGGAGAGACTTCCAGCCTACCTGGTTCTGCATCTCCATGATTCTGTATTGCCTGGATTAATGCTCCCAATATGAAATGCGTAATGTGAGGAAATAATAAGTTTCAAAAACTGGATTTTAAAACTCTAAGGTTGATAAAGATATATCTACAACAGGAATATCAAATGACTTCTAGAGGTCACCACAGATGGCTGCACAGGGTTGCAAACTATAGAACTCTAAAAACACTGTTCTGGTAGAGGGAATTTCCACCATGTCTTGTAAATGTAGTATCCTGCAATATTTAGTGTTGAGTCTATTGCTATAATTGTTGTTCCAGCAAACACCTGTAATAAATTAAAGATCCTGCTTTTGTCATGGTAGCTAGAGGTCAGAATCCAGCTTCAGCCTCTGAAAGTGATTGATATTGAGCCAAAGAGCAAAGATTGCCAACCTATGGCAGATATGCTTATTAATAATGAAACATAAAGCTGAACTAAAATAATATCCATAACGCTAAGCCTGGTCAGTCAAGAAACACTGATTTTTTTGTGCCATCAGCAATGTTTCAGCCAAAGTATGTAAGAGCAAAATAAAAAAGTGAAATGTGTCACAAAATCGGGATATTCCTCACATGAGTAATCCTTCAGAAAAGAAGTATCAATAAAGGCTCAAAACTCATAACTGTGCATAGTGTAGATGATGCGTATTAATTGCATCCTCTGTGAACTAGCGTTCTAGCAAGGCTGCTCCAAAATATTATTAAGGGCACTGCAGCATATTGCAGAATGTGTTGGCGATGCCAAAAACATAGGGAAAACAGTAGCGGCAAAAACATAAGACAGCTGCCAAACACTGATTTTCTTTAAAGGTGGGATAGGAAGATACTGGGGCTTTTTAAGAATGAGGAAAAAATGTTTGTTTTTTTTTTTACATGTCTAAGGAGGATAAACATAGTGGTTGAAATGTGTTTAATGTATGCACATTCTGACTGTAATTATGCTTAGGGGAACACAGTTGACAAGAAACCAATAGTAATATATCAGTGTCTGTCTAGGAGCATCTTAGTTGTTACCACGCAGCAACTCATGAGCTGTTGGATCTTTACAGTCACTGTCAACAGAGATTTTATTTCTGTCCACCAAAACCACGAGTCTGTGCCACTGGAAATTTGAAGAAAACAAGAAAAAAAACACCAACATGAGCTGCAACACATCATAGGTAGCTCAGAAAAGAGGTACATAAAATCCTAGCTTCACTTTGACTATTGCCATATGATAGATTTCAGAAAGTTTGTTAGTGAATGCAAACGTTAGAAAATTTAAAATGTGGGAAGTGCATTTCAAAAGGACTTTACACATGATTTGGTTGGGTCATCAGTCATAGAAAATGTGCAGAAGATTGTGAAAACTGTTGAAATGTTAGAATTCAAAAACTGAATAAAGCAGAATTCTGTCAGAGTACTTGGAGCTGAGGAACTACTCAATTACTTGTGGTATCAACAGTGAAATAAACTACAGAATTCCCATGGAGATAAATGGACCAGTAAAAAGTCCCTCTATGAATGTGAAATACAACTAAGAAAGATTTAAGTAGCTCTTCTCCATTGATTCAAATAGTGTCTGGAACAATCAAGAGTCAGAAATTAATTATTTCTGACTGGAGGTAGCTCCGAAGCATTCATGTTTTTAATACTTTTCAGTTAACAGGAAGCTAACCATTAAAGAACAGAAATTTGAGGAAAATTTTACTCCATACAGAAATGAAAAATAGGAGTGATATCTTTTTAAATTGAGAATAAAATCGAAAAATGGAAGTATAAGCACTTGCGACTGATTTAAGAGCTTTCATTCAGCTTCACTTAGCAAACAGTTCAGGTGCTTCAAGATGTTACTGATGGCCAGCTGTTTGCTACGGGCTCTTTGTAAGAGGTTATCATTCTTTAGCAGAACTGACAGCAGGAAATGTATGTCCATGCACAAACTACTTCAGTACACGGCTTTATTCAAACCCATCTTCACTGGTGATTTAAAGTTGGTTGTCAAAGTCTTAAATCCACTAAGACAGCCTTAAACATTTGAAAGGAATTTTTGTGCATTGGGGAAGGGAAGTTCAGGGGCTGAATCACAGGGCTGAGGGGCTGAGTGAAGGGGTAACTGTGAGAAGACCTGCAATTATTTAAGATGTAAGACTTAACGCTCTTACAGAGGCTATCTTGGAAAGAAAGAGAAGAGCACTGGAGTATGTCATTCAAGGACTTTGGAAGATCTCAGTGAGTTTCAGAACACAGATAAGAAAATCAAACTGCCTTCCTTTGACTAATCTCCTACACCAACCACCTCAAATTTCTAGGGGAATACTCTTCATCTTGAAATATAAACTGCTTTGGAACAGGACGGAGCTGCTGCTCTGCAGAAGCAGATGAAATGGCTTACAGCATGGGTGCAGTTTCCTGACCAGAGTACAAGCATAGTAGAAAAGAGGGTAGTTTCTTTCATTTCTGTATAGGTCCTAAACAATTAAACCTGTAAAGTGAGAACATTTTCTTCCAGACCAGGATATACATGTCTGTAGAGAAGAAGATTTGGAAATATTTTTCTGCATTTCGTAAGAAGAAAAACAAAACACGTGTTTGACAATCTCCTCCCTACTGGAAAACACTGAAGATCACTGTTTCAGTTGTTTTTAACAGATGTTTCATGTGAATATACACCTTTCTCACAATCTAGAGGCTATTAAATTATATGCAGATGAAATTTTGATGTGAGAAAAGCAGAGGTTGTCATGCGACTCCTGGGTGCTCTGGAAAGAGTTAGAGCTTCTGGAATAAAGAAAAAATGTAAATTTCAGATCATGAAAATAGCATACCTCATTAAGAAGATAACCCTATCATGCGTACAGGGAAATGAAAGTACAGCTGAGGCCATCGCTTGCCTTAACAAGCCAGAAGCAATGTTTTTTTTTTTCACGTTTCTCAAAACTGTATGTTCAAAATTGGAGATCGCTACAAATGCAGCATGTTGATGAGAACAGAGAGAGGGAAATTTGGCTTTAGTAATTAGACGTTGAAAGTTCTTGTCTTTATTAGTCATAAGGTTATTTGTGACATGTGGATGGAAGCTAACCATAAATCACTTCTTGTCATTGCCAGAAACACTTCACAAACACCCTTTGTTTGGAGAACAAATATATATGTATTTTAGCTATGTATATGATTTAAGATAGAATTGATGTCTTGGAAACTATTTATTGATTGGTATGTTCTTAATAGCAGAGCTCTGTAACTGGCAATTTAGTCTGGCCCAAAAATATTTTAAACATTTTGAAATGCATCACCAGATATTTAGTCCTGTGATCTGCTTCTGCATGTATAAGACACAAGAGATGATAGAGCAAGATGGAAAAGCTTCCAGAACAGATGTTGCACAAAGAGTACTTAAAATGTTCAAATAGGGAACCTAGAAGATCTCAGAAATACTAGAGATGAAAAGGAAATATTTTTAAATTTCTTGTGTATGCCAAACAAATAGGCCAAGTCAGATGAAAGAGCTCATATTGACACCACAGAAACTGTTGGACCCCTGGAGCAAGGTAGACTTACGTTTGTTTATGCTGGCTGAAGAAGACAAACATTTCTCTTTGTTATTTTCAATTTCCAGTGATAGCTTTTCTAGAAAATACCACTGCTAAGTAGACAATTAGGCAAAACAAATTATTTTCTGATGTAGAAAGGACTAAGCATAAGGCATAAAAAAAAAGTAGATAATTTGTTGAGCACAGTTGTGTAACTGCCAGTCCTTGTTATCTCAAATCTAAAGTGTTGTTAGAAAACAATATCAAAATAATAAAGTATTATAAAATGACATACACAACCAGATTGATCTGTATTTAGATTAAATTACAGCAGGGCAATGATTAAATTTAGGCTGTCATCTGTTGACATTCTCTTTGACAGGATGCTGAGAACTACTAAACCTGATGCCTGCTGTATAAAGAATGAAATAGAGCAGGATAAAAAGCCTGATATGATCTCATGACCCAAGAACTACCATCACTTCATAAACTGATGCTATACATCAGAGAATAATGGTCTCAAAAGACAATGTCATGCTTGCATGAGAATATCACTCTTTTACGTACTGTGAAAGAATGGGTGTCTCTTTTTCACAAACAGTATCACAGAATCACAGAATCACCAATGTTGGAAAAGATCTACAAGATCATCCAGTCCTATCACAAATATTACTCCTATCACAAATAGTTCTCACTAAACCACGTCCCTTGACACAAAATCCAAATGTTCTTTGAACACCTCCAGGGTCAGCGACTCCACCACCTCCCTGGGCAGCCCATTCCACTGCCTGACCACTCTTTCAGGGAAGTAGTAAGAGATCTTGCCAGAAAATGCTGAGGGCACTTTTTCTGAGAAGGCATCTGACACAAATCAAAATAAATGTTTATTGCTGAGCCTTATGAGACTGCTGTCCAGGATCAAAGGCCCTTACTAGCCTTTACTAGACTCATATGGGGCTTTCACCTACACCCTGCCCGTGGCCAACCACCTGCTCACACAGGACCTCCACTTATTCTTTAAATACCAAACAGCCCAAAGGTCTCTCCAGAGGAGAGAGAGGATGTCTCTGAAGCTCAACAGCTCTCCAAGCAGCAGCAATGAATGGCAGAAATCCTCCTGCTAGCAGTAGTAATTAATCATTTTACTGCAAATCAAAATTGTAGTAGGTTGCCAATTTTCTTTTAAGTGGATATGGCTGGATGCGCTGATATGGAGAGCGTCCTCTGAACTGTTCAAACTGATCCAAGGTGGTTTTCTAAGTCATTTCGTTGTCCACAGACAGTAGTTAAAATTGTTGATTTTGTCAGAGAGCTAGCTTCATTCTGCTGAGTATACATAAACGCATGCTGAATGATGCACATAGCAATGCTTTTGTTGAAAATAAAACTCACAGGTATTTCTGAAGTGAAGGAAAACAGGTGTGTGTAAGTCTTTGGGATTCTCTTTTGAATGAAATCCCTATCCATAGTTTCTACATTGCAGTTTTGTGCCAGAACGACTAAGCACTGTATGGTTAACTCATTCTCACAACTCCTGAAAGCATTCTTCTATTGTGTCTTTATAACACTGTCCTGTGGAACTATGACAGATTTTCTGTCATAAGAATTATCATGATCATTAAACTACATAATATAAGCCATAAGACTGATGAAAACTAGTCCCTAATTTAAATTAGTGACTTACAATTTAACTAAATCATATCTTAAAAACAAACAAACAAAGAGATTTTCTTTAAAATTTCCAGTATCACAGGACTTGTCAGCATATAGGGTTACTTTTGTGCTAGAAAGATGTCATAAAATCTTTTTTGTATAATTGTACTGCACAAAATCTAGTGCTTCCTTTTTCCTAAAAATTACACTGAGCCAGGATCTGCAATTATGCCATTTGTTTACGATCCTCACATGTTAAAATTTTACCTTGTTTTGGTCCGAATGTGTTTAGCTACAGTGTGGAACCGTCAGAACATGTTGCACATTTGTGAGATCCACAGAACCATCTGTTATTCAATTTCTATTCTGCAGGCCAAAACTACCTAGCATAAATGGTAAATGCTGTGCTCCTGATCATCTGACACCGCACTGATGCAATGCAGTCTATCTCAGACATGGTAGAAGGACAGAAGGGAATAAAAGTGCACTGAAATGCAAAGAAGAATGGAGAAAAGTTTCCAGGCCCTATCTCACTTCTCCTTCCTGAAACTTTTTCATTGAAATATTTTGTGCAGCATCAGTAAAATAAAGTAAAATTCTAGTGAAAGTGAGATATGTATGTTTTGTACCAGTTTAATATTAGCCACAAACACTGGCTTTTATAAAACAGTTGGTTACTGATTCCGGAGGGAATCTCCAAATCGTAGGATGGTTGATCTCAATCTGAGTAATCCCACAATGATAGTGTTTGGATTTGAGATGTTGTAAAGTGCATCCATGGAACATTTAATGGCTGAATTGTCCCTGACCAAGTTCAGAAATGAGCCACTGAATCTAGAACACCTGTAATTTATACATTCAGTTCACAGTACAGCTGAAGGTAGAATAAAAGGGTTAAATTCCAGTTACAAATGTTAAATATTTAAACATCTACTTACACATGCATTAAATAGATCATACACAGCTCTTCAAATAATATAAATCTCAGATACCTTGTACTTATAAGACTACCATCTCTTTAATATAAAGGATAAATTCAAACCATGGGGCTGGGCTGTATTTCATTTCCTCTCTCTACAGCTTTTAGTAAGATACCCAAATTCCTTCCATTTTTCACAGAACATTAAGAACATATTTTCATTACGGATTATATAGTATCAACTGGTAATGTGCCATCTTGTGATGGATCACAAAACATACTATAACCTGCAGCAAATTTCGGATGTATGAAAGAAATTCTAGTTGAACAACACACCATGAAAATCTAGGGGAAGCTGGAACTCTTTGACTACAATTAAAGCATGCAGAAAATTTGTTCCACCACCAAGTTTTCCACCACCAAGTGTTACATGTTTGACAAGGTTTATTCAGCTTGTACGGCATCATGAATACCAACTTTGTTCCTGAAATTATTGCCGTATATGGATTATACAAATGCTCTGCAAATTAAGCAATCAAGGCAAAAAAAAAACAAAAACAAAGACGTAATTCACATCCCACTGTCTTGCTTTCCACAGCAGGAGACTGTAGTTTCTTGATGTCCAAATCTGTTTTTACTGAATGGATGCAGTGCCAATCGCTCTGATAAATCTCAGAAAAGTCTTCCATCAATGGGACAGTTTCTTGAGTTGCTTTGCCACTACCAGCAAGGCACAGAGTTCCTAGCTTTGCTCATAGAGCCTGATGCCAATGGATAGTTTCCTCCTCTGTGCATTCAGTTCCTTGGCTTTTGCTAAGAATCCAGAAGAGTCCTCCTAGGGACAGCTGTGGTCTTGTAATTTCATAATTTTGTCCTCAGGGCTTTCACTAAAACTTATTTCAAATCAGCAATTAGAGTCATTTCTGTCAGAGTGACTCAGGCCAGAGTCCCTACATGAAAGGTGAAATATTATTAACTAGCTCAGTGGCAGTAGGTTTCTGAGCATTCTGGATATCACTAAGTCACTTTATTGCTGATATTGTGTGTCATGTTACTGGAGAAGTAAAAAGATCTATTTTAAGTAGTTGGCATCTGAATGTATTGCGACAACAGTGTGTTTCTCTCAGCAAGCTTTATGTACATCTAATACCCTCACAAAGTCACGTTTGATGACTTGTATACATCAATGTTACAGTAGTTGGGGGAAAAAATAACTGTAGGCCAGTTTCACGGCCAGATTAATTTTAACTGCAGCCTTGAATTTTTACTGCTCTTTGATGATGGAGGACCATAATAATCCGTCACAAGTACCGTCAGATGTCACTATCGCTGTATGTAGAGTACTGGATTGAATTTGGTACAGTGGCTGTTATTGCTAGCATGAAACAGGCTTACTGCTTCATTATTAAGAAGCAAGGAAAAAGCAGCATGTACCTGACCTTTGAACAGCATAGGTGCTTTGAAAGGACACATTCATTTTCAGATTTTCTTTAGGCTGGCCCCCTCATCCAGAGCTCCTACTGCTAGTAATGGTTATTTTTAGACAATTTTTTGCCATATAAACTTATACATTGTAGAGAACATACGTAACTTGGTGGTTAGAAATCACCTGAGTACACTGTCACTGCATCAGGACAGAAAGACTGGCATCTTATCAGGAAATACAGTGATTTTAGGACATTTGACCTAGAGAAATGCTGAAGAATAGCATAATCAAAACCAATGTGTTGTAGTGCTGCTGAAAATTTGGCCCTCTATTTCTGCAGTTGACACATTCAGCATGTTGATAGCCCCAAATATTTTGCCAGTTTCTTCACACTTTTTATTATGCAGGCCACACCTTTAACTCCGGAGTAGTATAACATATCCTGGCTCTGAGAGGGGCACTCTAATCATTGCATCATCAGTTTTTTTGGTTGTTTTTCTTTTTCTTGATTCTTTCTGTCATAGTCAGTGGAGGTAGACCCATGTTCTATAGTTCCTTAACTTAGGAAAACAACAATAAAAGAGACGGAGTTAGACTCAGTTCTCTTCTATATTTTGAAACTTCTATCAGTATCATACAGCCACCAACAGTGCTGCAAATGGTGCACACTGCCTATGCCCACAACGTGCATCTTCACAAAGGACATTATGGACATATCAGTCTTCGTTTCCTCGCAGCACCCCTTCTGAGACATTTTTATGATGGAATGGGAAGTACTGATGGAGACAACTATGACAACTCAGAGTCAAGTTTGCACACTTTCTTTCCTTTTATCTAATAGAATTACATTTTTCTTTTTCTTTTTTACAGAGGTTTCTGTAGTTCCCTGTACTGTTCTTCATTCCATCTAGTATCTCCCCTGCAGCTGCTCACCAGACCTACAGAATTCTTTTGAGACACAGCATCTGAGTATTCTACACAGGCAGGAATTCAGTAACCGCAGTAGCTGTGTGAATAGTGATCAGAATAAGGTATTCTAAGAAAGGCAGATGCTGTAGATAATGAAAGCCACTGGGTCTTGTAGGTATCTGTTATCCAGAAATGCTGCTTTGCCAGGTCAGACTGGACAGTTGTTGACAGAACAGTCAATAATCCCAGGAGTGGACTAAGCGTTGCCAAAAAGGGATAGGGATATGTCCTGACTTCTATTTTTGAGTCTATAAATACTTTCTGAGTATTCTTCTATATTTTATGAGCATTAATAGGCCAGTGAGGTTGTGTCACTGTCATGACCACTGACTGCTCAGAGAAAGTAAGTAAAACCCATATCTTTAGAGAGACAGGACTTATGAAAAAATGATATGATTTTTTTTTCCCCCAGATTAACGCACTAGCAGTTATTCTTGAGGGAAAAGACTACACTTCGCTTCCTGGCCTCATAAATCCCTATTGCAGATATCAGGACTACTGCTAGAAAAGATCTGTTTTTTCCCTACAAGCAAGTATAGCATGCTTTTCTTGTGATAAAAGACCAAGGAGTGATGGGCTAAAACACAACGAAGTAGGCTCACAGTAAAGAAAATATTACCACTGTTTCCTTTGTGTGTTAAATAAGGCATAACATGTGTGTCAAACAAGAAAACCTAATTATCAGAGTAAAGAGTAAGGTTGAAGACTTGATTTTGAACAGTCTGTCAAGATGCTATAAAACCAAAAACTGCTTTATGGTTTGTCACGATATAATGATTTGTCTTGTATATACTACTCCTTCTGTATGACTTGCATAGGAATTCAAAGTCACTTTTCATATACATCTTCTGAATTCAGAAGGAAGTTGCTGACTTACTGTCTGTCTCATGTTTCTGATTTTTGAGGCTCGTTGCAAAAATATTACCCTGTAAAGCCTCTTCTGAAATTTATTGGATTAAAATGAGAAAGGATCAATTTAATAAAAGCAGCAACACTTTTAAAAATGCATTAATCTAACCAAAATTATTATGACATTTAAGAGCAAAGTGCAAGGTGCTTACTGTTCTAGCATTGATCGTGTACTGGTATGGATGGGATTCATTTCACCTCACTATAGCCATCCAAAAATAAGTCATCTTACCTTATCTACTCACCTAAATTCCTAAAATAAATCAATGGGTAGAGACAGGAATCCCCAGGGGGCACGCTAGCCTGTTCTCAGATAGATTAGATAAACAGCCACCTGTTTCTTACCAGTAAGAAAAGACAGATCTTAACTGATGGGAGATAGGAGATTAATTTATTTGCCCACTAGTAAAGATCCAGGGCCATTTGAGGTCTCCTTTCATATCCAAGATATCCATGTAGAGGAGAAGATGTAGCCAAGGACTGACCCATAGCAGAACCTTCCACGGTGGCAGCTGGGAGGCTAGACAAGTAGATTCTATGCAGAACTGTGAATATCTTTCAGATCTACAAAATGTACTGAATAAGTGACTGCTGGACCCCAAATCATGTGTGATGACTCTAAGGAGATCTTCATCACAAGTACCAACATTTAACTGAAAGTGTGTGCCAGTGCCATGCTGCCTAAAACTGTTAGGTTTACTTCACAAAGGGAAAATGTGAACAGACCAAAAGTTTCCCAATAAAGATATTCAAAATAATAAGAAGGCCTCATCAAGATAGCGTGGTGCAGGGTTTCTCTTCACCCCTTCTGCTTGTTCTGTAACATGGTATTGAGCTGAAGGTCTATAACCACCAGCTGAAATAATTCCTAAGGAATGAGTGCAAGGATGGTGCACGAAAGATTGAAACAGAGTATTATAAGCAGTGATTATCACCACTGGTTTAGGCTAATGAAGGAACACTAACAAAGTAGCTTGCAATCACCCTGATTTGCTTGATGCTAGCAGTGGCATCAGCAGCAAGAACCACAACATGGTTTTAGATGAAGAACAGCATCCTGCTGCTCCAATTGGCTTCTATCAGCAGCCCAGGAAAGAGTCAAGGACTGTCTTCCTGAACACACTAAAGGGATTGTTAGAGGACAAAAGGAACATTCATGCTTAAGGCAAGAAAAAGAGAAGAACTGCTGTGGTTTCCCAGATTCCCAAGCCAAAGCAAAATGAGAGCTATGAACCACCCGCACTGCCCTTACCGCATCCCTCCACCTCAGTCCAAGTACTGCAGGAGAGCAAATTGTTCTTGAAAACCAGGCTTCTGCTCTCTACAGTCTTCAAGTTACATATCTTAAAAGCGTATCCTTCATGAAAGCTGACTTGTTTGCAACAGTGACTTTTTTTTTAATGCTCTTTAATGTTTATTCTCAGATATGAACTGAAGCAAAGATTCTCTTTTATAGTTATAATCTTCGCCTCTTGACATCCTTACCCAACTCACAAAGTATATTTTTCCTAGCCATAGCTGGGCTTCTTTCCTCTTGGCCACTGATGGCCCTCATGATGGTCTGAACAAATGGCATGCGGTCTGGAAGCAGCACCTGACACAAGCATGGTTGTCTCCTTACATACCTGGTAGAATGGCTCATTTTTTCCTTCATTAAGTGTTGTTAGCAGCCTCAGTGGTACCCTTAACTTCACAAATCCTCTGCTGACCAGGCAAACATTTCTGCTTGCTTGCTTATTCTGAAGGTTGGCTTGCTCTGTCTGTCCGTAGGATGCTGAGGACTGCTGCCTGAGATGCCCTGAAGGCTCAGTCTACATGCACTCTCATGCGTGTTTGCTTGTAGAGGTGGTCCTCTGTGCACAGTTGTGGGCTTGAAGGAAGGAAGGCCGATTTCTGAATCATGCTAGACACTTGGAAGCTGTTCAGGAGTTTCAGGGACGGAGGCAGCCTGGGCAGCAGGAATCAAGCTTGTGACAAGGGCAATCACTCTTGTGTGCCACTAGGGGATGTGGATTGCTGCTGAAAAGACATCTTGCATCACATGCAAGGTAACATTTAATGAAGAATTAACCGTTGACCCATGACCCCACGTGTTGACCCATCTTACAAGTGAACTTCTCTCTTCGAGAATACAGGAAGATAGCATTTCTAGCAGCCCTACAACATGACTGGGAAGAATAGCAAATTCTCACAACATATGTGACTTCGTGCTACACATCAGGAACGAATACTTTTTAGAAATACTTTTTTTTTTTTTCCACTGCCAATACTACTGAGGATTTTGCTGCCTTCCCTTTGATGTGCTCCTAAAGGATGTATGCCAATGCAGCACCCAGCCCAGCAATAAGCAGACGTTCTGTTCATAACAGTAAGGACAGGCTTATAAATAAACAGATTAAAGTTTCAAATTTTGGTGCTGTTTTCTTTTATTTATTTATTATTATTATTATTTTATTATTTATTAGGATCCAGTTCTGCCTTCCTTCTAGTTTCAGTATCATGTGTATATGCTTAGAATATGCTTTTCTTTTTTGCCTTACCCTCACTGAACTGGTAAGGGGGCAAAATGATTCCAAAACTCAAATTCTGTTTATTTAGCACATGCTGTATCCCAGTCTGGAGACAGCTGCACTTTCCCAAGAGGTCGAGTGAAAACTGACAGCACCAAGCTGAGCGGTGCAGTCGATACATTGAAAGGAAGGGAAGTCATCCAGGGGGGCCTGGACAGGCTGGAGAAGTGGGACATAAAAACATAATGAGGTTCTATAAGGTCAAGTGCAGGGTGCTGCACTTGGGTCAGGGCAATCCCAGGTATTTGTGCAAACGGGGGGAAAATCTCCTTGAGAGAGCCCTGCAGAGAAGGACCAGTGGGTCCTGGTAGATGAGAAGCTGGACATGAGCCAGCAGTGTGCGCTTGCAGCTTGGAAGGCCAACTGTGTTCTGGGCTGCATTAGAAAAGGGGTGGCCAGCAGGGAGAGGGAGGTGATTGTCCCCCTCTACTCAGCTCTTGTGAGGTCCCATCTGGAGTACTGCATCCAGGCCTGGGGCCCCCACTACAGGAAGGACGTGGAGCTCTTGGGGTGGGTCCAAAGGAGGGCCACTAAGATGATCAGAGGGCTGCAGCACCTCTCCTGTGAGGAAAGGTTGAGGGAACTGGGCTTGTTTAACTTGGAGAAGAGAAGGCTCTGGGGAGACCTCATTGTGGCCTTCCATACTTGAAGGGAGCATGTAAACAGGAGGGGGAATGGCTGTTTACAAGGGTGGATAGTGATAGGACAAGGTGGAATGGTTTTAAACTGAGACAGTGAGGTTTAGGTTAGATAGTAGGAGGAAGTTTTTCACAAAATTTCTGCTTTAACTTACAACCAGGAATAGAAATTAGGAGGAAGTTTTTCATACAGAGGGTGGTGACGCACAGGAAGAGGTTGCCCAAGGAGGTTGTGGATGCCCCATCCCTGCAGGCATTCAAGGCCAGGCTGGATGTGGCTCTGGGCAGCCTGGTCTGGTGGTTGGCAACCTGCACTTAGCAGGGGGGTTGAAACTTGATGATCACTGTGGTTCTGTTCAACCCATGCCATTCTATGATTCTATGATCTGTACGTCCATTTTGGCTGCAAAGCACTGTGTATATGCTCTATGGTTGTTATGAAATGTTAGGTTATAGTTGCTTCCTTTTTGATTCTTTTTCTTTTTCCCTTGATGTCAGAGACTCATGTATCAGTACTAGAAGTTGTAAAGCAGTTCAGCATACAAAAAAGAAAACTTATTTCTAGTATTACCTTGTTTTCTGGTATTTGCCTGCTGAAACAAAGCGGCCTAGTGGAATTCTACTCTTAAAATTATGCAGCTATGTCTCACAGAAGCTTAGCAGCCATGGCACGGCAGTAATTGTATTTTGCCTTGGAGTTTTCTAAATTATCAGGGCATGAAAATAAATAATGAAAAATGTGAAGTGGTGGATTCACTGGTGGCTAGGCAGGTACGAGCAGTCTCTCTTCATTAGTGTTTGTATCATGGCACTGCCACTGGAGATCAGTGGAGAACTGGGCCTGATTGTGCTTGGCATGTACAGCCAGGTAGAACTTGCCCCAGAAGGGCTGAAATCCAGAGACATGAGTACCAAGAGACAGGGAAGGCGGCCCTGCATCACACAGGAGGCCAGAACCTCTTTCCAAAACTGACATCTTCAAATCAGAGTGCTTCTCTCTCAGAGCTCTCTGTCTCAAAGGTACCCTTCTAGCCAGACAGCCTTTTTTTTCCTCTTTCTTTGTGCTGCAAAACCTTTAATGTTCTGCCCACGAGGTACACAATATTGATTTAAAAAACAAAACCAGAGAAAGAGCAAGGAGGGTCTACTTAGAGCTGTCGAGGTTAAACTTTGAAATGATTAGTCACCTTCCATTTCAGTCAGTGCAAACTACCAGCATTTCTCAACATTTCTTTTAGCATTCACTTACTCGAATAATTAACTCCTGTGACCCTGCCTTGTCATTTACTGGTTAACATGGTCAAATGCTATCATTAACTTTCAACATTAGCAGTGCTTTCTCATACTTTCCATGCACTGATGTGAATACCCTGACTTGAAAGCTCACATTTCTCAGTGTAGCCACATGGGAACCTCTCAGGGGACTCCTCCAGAGTGGTCCCCATGTGCTGCAGTCCCCGTGTTTCCATGCTTGTCTCAGTTCCTTGCCCCTGGGTGGCCGCAGAGGAAATGTGTTGGAGGGAGAGCAGGGCTTTACCTTGCGGTGGCCTGCTTTATCAACAGAGCCAGGAAGCTGCACAAATCCCTGGCAAGGATCCACCTTCAGCTTTCTGAGAAGCAGATAGCATGTTGCAGGCTGTGCTTCTTTTAAAGAGGCAGGCTGGTTTGGGTGAAAAGTTAAAAGCATGGAGCACTAGTGCATCATATTTGCCCATATATATATATATCTATGCACATTATAGATATGTATATATATATGTGTATGTTCCCATCCATGGAAAAATGCAAGCAGTGCAACACTGTGGACTTTGCAGTTCACTGAACCTAATAAAATTCTCGGTATATATATCTCCTGAATTCTTTACTGGGCCAAATTTGCACACTTTAAGCTGATGGGAAATTTTATACTGGAGACAAATAGAGATTTTTACACAACTAAGAAGCTTTCATTTTGAACTCCTTTTAGGTGTAGAGTGGGAAAGTGCCACACAATAATCTTCTTCTGTCCTCTTAGTACATGGGAATGAACAAAATGCCATCAGTCTCAAAGAAAGATTTCTGTTCTTGTCCTTTCAAATCCCTACTTTGCATCACACCATTACCACAATATGTAAAGCAATGGCAGAAGTTGAACAATTCATGGGAAACTTTCATTTAGATTCAATCCAAACTTTAAAAGCTGCCTACCCTGCATTGCCACAGCGTGGCATGTTTTTAAGCTACAGGAAATGTGCTGCATTCAGCAATATCACGTAATGTTAATTGCTGAATAATCTACCCTGCAGTCACCAGTGTCAGTGCTGTAGGTGACAAGCGAGGTTAAAAACTGCAACTCTGGTTGTTAATGTTGTATTTCTCTAGCAAAGATATTCTTTTGATTATGGAGGTTATTATGGAGCTTGATTTGGGGACAGTAAAAAAATTACTTTTAAACCCACCCTAGTGGAAAAACTCTAAGCTGTTCTTTGGTACATCTAAGAATTCCAACGCTCCCTCTGGGAACAAAATCTAAAACAAAATCTGGTATGAAGGGGACAGATTTGCTCCAATGCCAGAAGTGCTCTAATTAATGTATGTGGTGTTTGTGGTGATAAATGGGGTCTGTCAGAGGGTAATAATTAATTATTAATCATCTGAACTTCTCAAGGTCATTTTGCCCTTAGGCTTCTGAAGTGTTCTGCAAAAGCAAAAAACTGATACTGTAAATAAACAACTCTTGATTTGCTACACATGAAGTCCAGGCATGTTCTTGCATTGCTGCTCTCAGTTCTCTTCAGAAGCAGGCATTTCAGTTCTAATACTCTGGCTACTGCCCTCCCGCCCCCAGTTTGCACTCACTTATCTGCACTGCAAATGGCAGTGTTGACTCACACTGTCACTACCCAGCCTCTTGCTAGCAAGGATTGGTCCACAGCCTGTTTGATGCCAGCAGCCATTATGTGAATGAAATGCCCCCGTTCTTCTGTGTTAATAATATCCTACCTCTAAAGTGATGGTCTACTTTGTAGCTGGAAGGCCTGTGACTACAAGGACATTAAATGTTAAAATCAGGAGGAGTTTTTAAAAGCAATCATAACACCAGGGAGAAAAAAAAAAAAAGAGAGAAATAATATTTTTTGGGGGGGTGGGTTGTTTATTTTTGTTTTGTTTTGTTTTTGTTTGTTTTGTTCTTTTTTGTTGTTGTTCTTTTTTTCTTTTTTCTTTTTTTTTCTTTTCTGAAACTCTAATCTCTGTTCTGCATCTGTCCACTCATTTACCCTCTGGTAACTCTGTCAGCTCCCCCTTTCCCAACAGTTCCCTCATGGAAAAACTGGGCAGGAAGAGGTCATTGAAAACATTCTTGGGGATTGAGGCTACCAAGGCTTGCTGCTGCACAATTACGCAAGCAGATCCTTTTGAAAACAACTTTTAAGAAGGAAATGGGGAGCTTACAGTGAACAAATGAGAACAGTGCTTATTGTAACTGCGTGCCTAGCACTGACTTTTCAGCCTGATAATGTAATTTTGGCTGCCCTAAGGTGTAACTGCAGGACAGTAAAGTGAAAAAGAAAGTAAGTAGCTGGCATTATGTTAATCATTTTAGACTTTATTCTGTAATTTGAACTACTAAAAGGAAAAAAAAAATCCCAACAACCTCTTGATCCTTAATTTGAAGTCAACTCGTTTATTTAAAACATATGTTTAATAGTAAAGAAAATGCACTGTGTGAGCATAGGTGGCAAAGCACACACTTCCACTTGTAGTGTACTTACATAAGTCATTTTCCTGGCTCCAGGATCTTTCACTGTTTTTTTCACATGGGCTTCTTTCAAGGGTTTTGAAATGGTGAACTTAGATCACAAAGCTGAGCTAGGTAAACACAGTTAGGGGTTCTGAGTAATCTTTCATTGCCAATCAAAGTAATGACTTTCTTTTTGCTTGCCCTTTTTCTTTCTCTCTCTCACTTTGATTTATACTCTGGAGTTTTGCTCAGTGATTTTTCAGAAGCTCCAGAGAAGTTAAAATAAACATGTTTAGTGTTGAATAGATTCATCTTCTCTCCATATTTTCCCTCAGGTCTTTTGCTGTGTTCATAGAGCTGCCTTACAGAATCTCTGCCTCTGTGTGACAGCCCCTGCTGCTGCTGTCTGCAGCCGGAGACATCCTTTAGGAGGAAGTGGGAGTTTCTCCTATGCAGGAGTGGCAGCACTGTGCTCTTAAAATTGCTTGCTGTCTGGGTTAGGAAACGTGTTCTATGTAGGTCACTGGTCAAATTGTCACATCTGTATGCTCAAAAATCGAGGCTGAAAGCCTGCTGTGGCAGTGGGAGGCAGGGTCCGGGTGCAAGGTCAGGGTCCAAGTTTGGGAAATACCTTCATTATTGACTCAGTGTGTTACAGATACGTTCTGCACATTCAGAGGGAAAGGACAGGACATGGAGAGCTTTTGGCTCTCCTCCTCTTCTTCTCTCTCCACTCTGTTTTTAGTTTTGGTGTTTTCTCCTGTTCAACACAAGTGCACAAAAGCTGATTGAAAATAATTACGCATGCTGAATCTGATGCTATTCAAATGCTTGTACAGAAAGGCTGAATTTTTTTATAAGAACTACCTCATGTTTTCAGCTGGTGCTACAAGTACAGCCTAGCTTAGTGTAATATACAGACTTAACGATCAGAGGAGCTACTTACCATAAATAAGGGCATAATTTTACAATAAAGGCTTAAAATTATTACAGCTCTTTTTAAATGCTGCTGTCTTTGCTAAATTATACTACAGAAATCCAAGGCTGGTGTTTAACAGGAGCAGGGTGCAAGCCACAAGAATGCAGCCATCATTGCACTGTGTTTATCCAGTTCCCCATAGATTGATTTTAATGTGTGTTTATTTTTATGCTGCTGCCTCTGTGGAAAGCAGGACCTGGAAAAAAAAAAAAAAAAAACAAACCTCTGGCACAGCTGTGCAGATGTCCCTAACTGATACAGTAATGACATTCAATATTACTACCAAATAAATGTCTAATACTTGGTAGCTGCCACACACTTATTCTGTGCGTGCCTCCCCTCCTTTCGCTCAGCTTGGTTTCAGGTTCCTTTGCTATTGTCACTCTTGATCATTAACAGACCAGTGGCATATTGCACTCACAGCTGGCATGGTGCTTTCCTGTCTGTATGCCTTCATGTAAGAAAGTCACTGAAACGATGCCTTTCCAGTGAGTCTAAAGGTTGAAGGAATAACTGAAAAATTGCTGACACGTGTTTGTTTTCTCAAAATAAACCTTGTGCCCATGGCTGAGGGGATTTCTCCCTCCGGCTGTGTGGAAGTTGATAGTAAAAAGAAACCTTCTGACATGGAAGTCCTTTCCTTTCTCCAGATGGTTTCCCTATGAACTAAGCTCATCTCCAGAGCTACAGAGCAGCAAGGGGAGCCAGGCCTCCCGCTCAGCCCCATGTCAGCAGAGGCCTCACATCCAGGCCCACCCTGGGTCCCTGAGACAGTCTTGTCTCCAGTTCCATCTGCAGCCCAGCAGCAGGCCCCAGGGCTGGGCTCACAGGGTGAGGCTGGGGCAGCTGCTGTGGGGTGGGCCTTGATGCTCTGGGAATCTTGTGTCTCCATTAACAACAGCATGCAGCTTGGGGCACCTTGGTGCTACCTGATGGAACTCTGTCTGAGCTGCGGGAAAATGGTGTTTGAGGCCAAAGGGCTCCTGATGCTTTGTGTAGAGCGCTTCTACTTTCGCTTGAACTCTTGCCTACAAGATCTGAGGTGGAAGCCTCTGTTCCTTCTGGTGCTTTTCCCATAGGGTCTGACATAAATAATGAATTGAAAATTAGGTGGGATACCCAAGACTACTCACTCGCTTTGCACAAACAGGGTGTAATGTGCTCAAGTGGGAGTGTCGGACTTTGGCTTTCTCAAATTTCCTGGCTATTGTTGATTTCTATCAGGCCTTTAAAGCTATTTAAACACAGTGCGTCGTTTGCGTTTCCTAAATGAGTGAAAAGGATGACATATTTCATTGAAGTTTTATGCATTGTTGTCAGAAAGACCCAAAGGGTTCTTCTGGCATCAGCACATCCATTAGGCAATTGTTGCTAACATGCATAATACGCATCAGGTAGACTTTGTGGCTCCAAGACGTTTGTCATTCTATCTTCCTTTAAACACATGCCTATAATATTTTGTGTACGACTTCTACAAAAACATACGCATCTGTGGTGTACATGTATATAATACAGAACACACTACTCCATAAAGCTGTCTATCTTATAAAACACACAGAATATATGCCATATGTGGAAAAATTCTGTACCAAATTAGATGTTAAAAGTTTTTATGCATACTTAGATGATTTTTCAATCGAGCTTTTAAGAAAAAGAGATCTTTCAAAGCTATCAAAAGGAACTGTTTGCTATATGATTACTGCCAGTGCTTACTTTCAATTAAAACTATCCTGACAAAAAGCAAGAATAAAAAGTATATGAAAATAAGAATCATTCTGTTACGCTAATTCTTGCAATTCTTTGTTCCTAAGAGCTCCAAAGGCCAGTTACAATTCTGGGAGCAGTTCACAAGGATATCCCTTTTTACCAATTCACACTTGGTCTACACTAACGGTCTTTTTATTTTTCTTTTCAAAGTGGCGATAAAAGCACTGAGCTCTGAGGCTGAGTTCAAAGCTTTGCATCAGTGGCTGGAGACAGCAGAAGGCAGCCTGCAGCCTGCAGCCACGGGGAGTCGTGCCTTGGAGACGGGGACACCGCTTATACCGCATCCACGTGGCCAGTGGGCAGTCAGCAGCTCAGCCTGGCCACATGGCCTCCAACACTGCGAGGGCAAACCACAGCAAGCAGCTGGACGAGCAGAAAATACAACAAAGCAAGGCTTCTTTTGACCTCTTTCTCACTAGCATGCAAAGCTGCCTTTACCAGAAAAGTCCCTGGGATGGCTCTTCTTTGGCAGTATTCTCTGAATTCATTGTGAGTACGTTCTTCTGAAGAGTGCAGACTTTGAGCTCAGTGCCTCGTATGTGTAGCTTAAAAATGTTCTGATCAAATTACCAGCTGCTGAAACATGGCATGTACAGGGCCAGACCTATACCATGATGCCTTGAATAGCGTCCTCTCTGTGTAAGGCTTTCAGTGAAGACTGTACATTCCGGGAGAGATTCCAATTTTAGGAGTACAGCAACTAGATTTCTAAACCTAAGCCATTTACCTAAGCCTTTACCACTTGCTGGTACCTCTGTCAAATCAACAAGCCTGCACAAGACTGTTTCTTAAACTTAGGCCCTGTGCAATAACAAGTGAAAATAAAAGTCCAGAAAAGGTAAAGCACCTAAAATGTGGGAAAAGGACCTATATTTTCAGAATATTATACAATTTTTTTTCTTCTTCACAATATAAAAATGAGATTTTCTCACAAAGTAAATTTACTTCTTTTTCAGGACATGCAACTGAAGTGCTGAGAATACTGTAATAGTCATTCGTCACAGTGCAAGAGAAGCAAATTCCAAATCGTCACAGAACGTATCCAGCAGCTGCACTGTTTTGACAGGTACAACAAAAATATTTCTCACTGAAAGACAGCAGCATTGACTGTCTAATATCAGGTGTTGCAAAAAAAAAAAACAAAAAGAAAGAAAAAAAAAAGAGTATAGCTTTCTTGTTTTAAAACATGCAGACATGTTGGGGCACTGGGTGGGGAGCCAGGGAGTGCTGTGTTGTTATGAATGAAGGAGATTAATCCCAAGTAATATATCATAACCTAACTGTCAAAAATGTTGTGTGGGTTAAACTGATAAGTTGTTAACGTTAAATAACCAGAGAAGAATATTAGTCAAAAACGGTTGCAAGTAAAGATTTGATAGATAGTTTCTAAGAAAAAATAATAAAAAAAGAATGCTCATTTCTGAAATGGGCCTTGGAGACATTCAGATATTTTAATGGGAAGCAAGCTTTTCCTGGAACAGGCCACTGTGCAGGAGAGTGACTGAATAGGATGAAAGGCTCCAATTGCAAAATCACAAGGTGGTATCTATCACTCCAACCTTTTCATTTCCCAGCCAGACATATGGCTGAACCTTGTAATTTAAATGCAGATTATCTGTCCCAGCAGGGGCGCCTGAACACCCTGGAACCAGGGTCGTGTTTCAGTAGGGGTGTCAGGAATGGTTTCACATTGCATAATTTCAAAATATTTTGTTCTCTACCAAATTGAAATATTTTTCATATTTTTAGAGGATGAGCTTTTTACTCCTTTAAGAGGAAAAGCATTTATTTTTGATTTTCAGTACTGCCTGAAAGCTAGTTTGTCTCCTATTTACACAGTAGGAATGAATCTCCCCATTTACAGTCCCAGGATGGCTGAACTTCAGAGTCTTTGGCACTGCAGTCTGGATGGAACTGCAGTGTACATTGCACAGTGGTGAGCTTTATGTCAAGGGCCTGCTGATGCAGACTTGTCATTTAGTCGTGTAAATGTAGGGATTTCATGAAAAAGCAAAGTAAATAGGTTTGTGAGTATAGGTACACAGATCTTAGCATACACAATTACTTGCCAGATTTTTGAGCAGAAGGCAGTAAGAGCAACATACACCCTTATCAAAATTATGCTGGGACCTGGACAAAATGCAAAAGCCTGAATCGCAGGGATCCACGTTACTCACTCACTCCAGCACTGTCCAATCCACTAAACACTTACTCTCCAGAAACATCCTAAACTGCCATCAAATCCCTCAAAGCAAAGTTTTGAGTAGGCTCAAATGCAGCCCAAGCTGAGGAAATGCCACACATTTCTCACCTAAAATCTGTTGTGCCCTGGACTGACCAGACAAGATGTCTGGCTTCTTTTGAAATCCCCAAGGGCACGTAGCCTAGTGTAGTCTGAGTTCAGCTTTCAGGATCTCTGGTGATAGCCATCTCACCTTGGAAATAGGGCACATCTTGAGCTGAGAGGGTTTTAGGCTACAGCTCCTAGATACCAAAAGAATGATTATGTCGCTGTGCAAGGGATATTCAGAGAAGGAGTGAGCTCTGCTGCAGCTAAAGCTAAGACACTGTAGGTGCAGAAAAAGACACACAGAGAAGAGGAAAGCAAGGAATATAAATTTATATTTTAACATATTTTAAAAATATTCTAAGAAATAGTGTTGCCAGTAAGAGCAGGGAGGTTACTGTCCTCCTGTACTCCGCTTTGGTGAGGCCACATCTTGAGTGCTGTGTTCATTTTGGGCCCCTCACTAAAAGAAAAACATCAAGGCCCTGGAACATGTCCAGAGAAGGACAACAAAGCTATGAGGGGTCTGGAGCACAGGTTTTATGGGGAGTGGCTGAGGGAGCTGAGTTCAGTCGGGAGAAGAGAAAACTCAGTGGAGAACCTTACTGCTCTCTCCAGCTACCTGAAAGGAGGTTGAAGGAAGGTGGGAGTTGGTCTTTTCTCTCATGTAACAGTGATAGGACTGGAGTGAATGGCCACAGGTTGCACCAGGAGAGATTCAGGTTGGATATTAGGAAAATTCTTCTTCATCAAAAGAGTGGTCAGGCACTGGAACAGGCTGCCCTGGGAGGTGATAGAGACACCGTCCCTGGAGATGTTCAATAAATGTTTAGATGTTGTACGGAGGGACATAGTTTAGTGGGGAAATATTGGTGGTAGGTGGACAGTTGGACTGGATGATCTTGGAGGTCTTTTCCAACTTTGGTGATTCTATGATGAGTCTACGATTCTAAGAGACAGCCTGCCTCCACCTTAGAGCTGCAATAGAGGAATAGAAGAAGGAAATGAGACAGTGTGGACATGGGGCAATGATTGCTTTCAAGGGAGGTAGGGATGCTACACATAGCACAAAAAAGTTCTAATAAGGAAATCATTTGGAAAGACATAGGCATCCCTAGAGGCCCAGTGAGGGTACTGCCTGACAGATGCTTGTTCTCAGATCACATCCATGCCAGTAACTGATGGTGCATAGGCCCAAATGCTAGCA
The DNA here is from genome assembly GCF_019232065.1 of Centrocercus urophasianus. Classification (NCBI taxonomy): domain Eukaryota; kingdom Metazoa; phylum Chordata; class Aves; order Galliformes; family Phasianidae; genus Centrocercus; species Centrocercus urophasianus. The sequence continues at coordinate 10,368,759 of NW_024885532.1, forward strand.
TATGATTAGCAGTGTAACTAAAACATTAATGAGGTCTTTAGTATCATTTTGGCTATCATCACCAGGGGTAAGACTACATCAGGTCTAGAGCTGATATGCACAACACATTTGTCAACATGGCAAGGATGAGGAAGCCCCAACCACTGGGGCTTTTCTCCCAAGTAAAGGAGAAATGCCTTAAAAAGGCTCCTTTCAGAATAGGATGTGAAGAGCGAATTACAGTGTGGGACACAGGGGAAGTGAAGGGGGGACACAGCAGTGACAGAACAGGATTTAAGTGCAGAGAAAGACACACTACACAACTGATCTTCATAATCTTGGTGTTATTAAATGGAGGGCAGAGGGAATATAAGCACATCCTGGGCATACTGTGATGAAATACCATTAGTGTGTATGCCCAAACAATGGAACTTTTGTTCTAACCTGTGGGTAATGAATCAATGAATATATCCCAGCATAAGAAACATTCAAGCTACAGTAAATTCATGTGTGAAAGATGTGTAAAAATTTATCTTTTGGGCAAGTTATTTCCACACTTACTATATAGAATAGTGTGTATGGTGCTGTGGAGAGCCATTGCATAAGTGGAGAACTTACATCCCTCAAAGACACACAGAAGAGGAATTAGAAGCCCATAAAAACTTATTTCAAGAGCTTGTTGTAACACCTGTGTAAGAGATTGTTGGTTCTTCTGCATGCTAGAAAAACTAAGTTCTTCCTAAAAATCCGCATGCAGGCTCAGTGAGCAAAACTGGAAATGAAAGCAAGAAAGGGGAAAAATGATGTAATCATGTTGGGGCTGTTCAGTGGGTTCTTTCCACTGAATCTCCAAATGTGTCTTTAGCAAAACACATTCAATAAATTAGGAATCAAGGAGTGTTGCCACATTTTTGTATGTTCATCAGCAATCGGTAAACGAGAGAATGGTTCAACATTTGTCAGCCTTCTTTTACAAGTAAAATCTTGAAATCTCTGTGTTTTAGAGAGATTTTGACATGCTCATTCTCCAGCCCCCTGGCTTTTAGTCACGTTGCTGTATGTTTTGGTTAAAAATCCCAACCAAGAAAATCATCCCTTTCTGTGCCTTCAAGCTTTTGAAAATCTAATTCAATGAATTCTGCCTTCTGTCTCTCACCTAAATAAACAGTCTTCTTCTTCTTCTTCTTCTTTTTTTTTTTTAAAAAAAAAAAAGCAAACAAAAAAAGCCCCAACAAACTATTGCCATCAACAACATTAACAAATGTCCTGTCTGTGAGCACAATTAGTAAGAAAACAGCCTTAGTGGTTTTTAGCCTGCAGACACCCTGTGGAACTCCACAGTCATAGATTCTAATTAAAGGATTGACTTTTCAAGAAAGATTAAAATAACTAAATGCATTTAGCTTTGCAAAACAATGGTGGGGAAGGAATAAGAATTCTCAGCAACAATAAGAAGATTGTAAACACCAACAATGGACAAGGGCTGTTTAAAGTAAGAAAAAAAGCGCTTGTTTAGGCACCAAGAGTAATAGGGAACAATAGATGCATAAGATAGAATATGTTCAATGTCAATTATTGGTGTTCTTATTACAGCACAACTTTTGAACAAATGCAGTGATGTTACTTGTCAAGCAAAGATTTACTCACGATTGAGGAAAATGGAAGGTCTCTAATTATGCTAGTAGCACTGCCAAATACTACAAGTAACTACTCTAGCATTACCAGAAAAATTTTGTACAACTTTGTATCCACTTTATTATGAAGGTGTTTGAAGTTCTGCAAGTGTTTGCCTTTTAGACATCTTTTGTGGGAATGCTAATCAGAAATAACATTTAGAGAACTGCAAACCTTCAAAGGACTGGAGGCGGATCCATCACCTTCCCTACAGCAGAGTGAGTAGAATAATCAGGAAAGCAGTAGAGGCCAGTGCCTCTACTGTGCCAGTAGAGGATGATGTGCCTGTTGTTTTGATGCTACATCCAGGGGTGCTCTGTTTCTAAAGGGAACTAAAGTGGATCCTTGGCTCCACCAATGGGATTGCTGTTTTGAGCATCTAAGCAGCTTGATGGAGCAGACAGAAATAAAGCTGGAGCAACCTCTGCTCAAAATAATCTGCAACCCCACTGCGTTGATTTCTGCTACTTACTTCAGAGACAGCCACATTTTGAGGTTAGAATTCTTGACTGGCTCCAAAGCCTCTGGGGAAATGTAGATTTAATTCATATTTAAAAGGCCAAGGTCAGAGCTATCAAATATTTTTAGGTTATCAAGATTCAGGCTGGAGCAGAAGTCTGGCTGCAGTAAATTCTATTACTAAAAACTGTCTTTAAAAACTCTGTAAAGCAACCTATCACAATTTTTAGGTCTTGATAGCGGAAGTGTATGCTGCCATTGTTGAAGTAAATATAGTCTTTGAATTAACCTGGATTGTATCCATTAAAGCTCTTGTGTAAAAGCATGAATACTTCCATTGATGTTTTAGGACCCAGAGCTAAATGTGGTGCTGATACACAGATCCACGTGTCAAGACTCAGAGGTAAATCCAGCAAAGACTTCTTGCTTGGTCACCTAGGGACAGTTTCTGATGGTCTCTCAGAGTGCTTCTTTTCAAACAGCAATGCATCATTTTGCCTGTACTAAATGTCCAACTCTTCCCCTGCACGAGGGCTCGCCAAGTGAGCATCTTCCCTCCATTCCACACTTCACAGTGCGCACACAGCTGGGAATGCGCACGATTTCATGACATTGTAATGTATAGATTTTATCAACCTTTGCCAGCAGTTATTCAAACAGAAAGATATCCAGGGTTACTTTCTTATTCTATTCCAGAGCACGCGTGCAAGTGTAGCAATACAGCATCTATCATGCAATTGCGATGCCATGCCTTAACCACGTTTCCAAATGGCCTATCCCACAAGAAAAGATCAGCAAGTAACCGCTTAGACATACACAAGGACTGACTTCTTTTCTACCTGACGTGCAATCTTATCAGAAAACGAAGACAGAAATTACTAAGTACATTCAGAAAACATGGAGTGAGAGGTGTGTGTACAAAGCCAATTAAGGAAAGAATTGCTTTTTGCTGCTTTTTTTCCTGGTGCACTCTTTTGGAAATTTACCGCCATATACTAATTAACCTCTGGGTGACTTTATGTAAATTAGATGGCATGTTTTGCAGTGTTGCTGTGGTAGTGTAAATGTCTTAAAGTTATATGAAGTGCTTTGAAGGTAGCCAACGAAGTTTGTTTTTAGTGTATTACACTACAAGATGATAAAATAGCCAGGCTTTTTTTGGAATGAGAGATAGATGAGAAGAAGAAAGGATCAGAAGTGATGTGAAAGGTATTGGGAAGATACACAGAATTCTTGGGCCACATCCCCAGCTTGCTAAACACGGCCAGGACAACCAGCTCAATGTAGCTGTTCAAATTGCCATTATTTCAGGACTTGGTCTCGTGCACTTAAATAGATATTAAGGATGCTGACTGAAGGTCTAGAACCCTTGGTGATCTTGGAGAAGTAATTTCAGTAACCTCAATCAGAGAGTACCACTTAGGGAATCAAGCAATTGATTTTCCTTATGCAATACTGCTCCCTTATGCGTACTGTGCAATTAGTTTTCTTGGGGGTCTGGTGCATTGGGGCAAACATTTTTTTTGTGGGAAAATTAATTAAGGGGACAGTGGCTGTATTTATAAAGATTCACTTTTATGTCATGAAGATTTGAGTGCAGAATTAGCCTTAGGGACCCACTGCTGACTACAAATACACAAATTATTTGGAGGGACCAAATTGGTGTCGAGAGAGCCAAAGTATACAGTGAAGCAAAATATACTTCTGAATGCCCTCTAAAGTGTATGGCACAACAAAGATGTCTGGCAATGCCAATTGGATCTATACATCTGTTTTAGGATGAAATGAGCAAGACCCTAAAGAGGAGTCTTTTCCCGTTAGAGAGAGGCAAGAGTGCTTGGTCCTGATGAAAACACCTGCAGTCTACATTTAATCTGAAACATCCCAGTCTCTCAAGCAAGTGTATCTAACATAGGAAATTGTGCGAGGAGATAAGAGAATTAGGGTATATATCAACTAAGTGCCTGCTGTCTAATATTATTTATAAAAGATAAAGTATTATACATTAACACGTGCTTATTACACACTATATTACACGCCACACATCTGTCGTTGTTGGGGTACTGACACATCACATTTAAAAAATGTGAGCTGCCCCTGGGAATGATGGCTAAGGTGCTCAACATGGGGAGATAGTACCAGCCTGTGAATTCCAATCCTGTGAAGCTGTTTGCTTGCAGCCCACACTTAGGCACTTTAAGTCTTGAGATGAAGGAAATGCTACTGTATATCTGTTTTCTGTCATTCTTCTCGGTTAGTTTAAGAGGCCTCCTGCTCAGTACTCTGGTTGTTGTGAATCTGAGGCACCTAATTCTCCCCGTGATATATACAGAATTGATATTTCACACTGCATGTTATGAATTCAGTAGTAGGAGCCTATGAGTTATGTGTGGGGAAGATCAGTGCTTGCGTGTAGTTTGTAGATGTAAAGCCACATGTCTGTAAGTTAAGCACAGTACCAGCTAGCCTGTAGGCTTGCAGATTTTGCTGGGTTTTAGCTGGTGAAATGCTGAAGCATTTGAAGCAGTGCCAAATAACTGTCTTGTTCACCACCTATATTGAAGAGTGAATATTCAGGGTGAGAGATCTACTTCATGACAGCCTGGGGAAAAAAAAAAAAAAAAAAAAAAAAAAAGAAGAATTTCAGAGAAATATTAAGGAAAAAATCATATAATCAATTCTATCAAAATAGTGTTATGCAAAGTTGAATAAAGCTATTAGATGCAGGGACAAGTTCTTAGTCTGAAGGAGAGGCAGGCATGATTAAAGAAATGAGGATGATGAAGGTGCTTCCTCCTCACAGCACCCTGACCATCGAAGTCTCCCCAGTTACACTATTGGGAGAGCAACCTGCTTAATTTCTTCCCTTCACTCACTTCTTTCTTGGTCAACTGGTTCTTGAGTGAAGTGGGAATACATACAATTCTGGAAGATGGTGCAGAAATTTCATCAGCCTTCCTTTGCTGCTTTCTGCCTCTTTTTGGATGAGAAGAAACACTGAGTCTGCAACACCTTCAACACACAAGGGTTTCTGGCTCGGCAATGCGCTTTCGAACCTCCTCCCACTGGAGCCTTCATTTCTTCACATCGTTTTGGTGGCACAGGCAGGGTCTCCTCCTGGTTCTGGCACTTGGTTGGAGTGAATAAGGGAGAGTGGAGGTGTGCAATGTTGGGGCTGCAAGGTGTACTGCAATCAGCTCCAGGTTGCTGAGGGTGAGCATAATTTTACATTGTTACAAAAGACAGACAAAAAACATTGGCAGAGGAGGGGGATTGCTAACATGCTTTTTTTTTTTTTTTTTTTTTTTAAAAAAAAAAAAAAAAAAAGAAGAAGAAGAAGAAGAAAGAAAGAAAGAAAGAAAAAAGAAAAGAGAGTGTGTTCAGAAGGAAATGCAGCAGACTAAAAAAAAGGACGAAGCTGCCTTTTCTCTCTACCCCAAGCTGGCCTCATGCTCCGGTGTGTTTCCATGGAGGCTGTTGCTGTCACTGCATGGCTCATGCTGGAGTGTCACATTGGATGGGAGCCAGCTCAACAAGAAAAATAAAGTGAGTTTTTAAGAGGTAACGTGGTAAATGTTCTTCTCAGTCTGGCTACCAATATGTGCTGTCTAGCCTGAGGCGCGCAGCACATATGGGTGAAGCTACTGAGGTTTGGTACTTTTAACTTCTCAAGTCGCTTTTTACAAAACCAGAGGATACACATTAGAGGGGGGAAAAATAGGTAAGGAAAGGCAAGGCCTAGCATTCTGACTGCAACAGACTGTCACTGGCAATTTCTGAATTCTTACGCTGGGGCTTAGAGGCTTTTCTACATACCGGGGGATTTTCCCCGCTGATGAGGTGCAGGCAGGGAAGGCAGCTGCTTGCAGCAGCACACTGGGCAGCACAGCAGCCTGGCCACGCTGCTGGTGCCCAGGCAGGTGACGGTGCAGCAGATGCTGGCATTTGGGCCACCTGCTTGAGGCAGCTGCGCTGGCACCCCTGCCCTCCTGCTCTCCCAGCAGCAGCCTGGCTCTGGTTCCTCCTTCCTTCCTGGAAATTCTATTTTACCTCCACTGCTGAGAATCTGGTGGGCCTGTTTGGGGGGCTGTGTTAGAAAGGGCGACCTCTGAAACAAAGTACAGTTGATGCCTGCTCCAGGGAAATCTGCTCTTCCCTCACTTGGGGTCTTTCAAGGCACTTGAGCAGTCACTTCACGCTGTGCCTCTGGGCTTCTGGGATAGCATCGCAAGCTCCTTCTCTTTTTCCCATCTGTCAGCTCAGTCATGACAATGGGGCAGGCTGGAGTTTCTTTCAGCTCATTCGATTTCTATGGCTAGCATTTGCCAAGTGCTCAACCGTTTGTAAAAATCATGTCGTCGGTTGTCATTAGGAAGAGAATTGATAACTGGTATTTTCTGAGCCTTGCAGTCAGTCAAAGGAATTCATTCTTTTAGTTTAAAAAAAAAACAACAAAAGTGACACAAACAAGCCAAAACGTTAAGTAAGCAATTGCTACAACACAATGATTGGGTATTTTAGCTGTTAGATTGATACCCAGTGGCACGTCTATGGTTAATAATTTGTGAAATACCCTTTTTAAAAATTACAACACATTCCCCCAAAGAAATTTAGTCATTTGAAATGTGATGTGTACAAGCGAGTCCAGATGAAAACTCTCACGCAACTTTTAATCCCGAAAGCACTATGGTGTGTTCATTATGCCCAGGTACCAGAGTGGGCATTTCAAGCCCAAGTCATGAAATAACAGAAGTGTTGAAAAGAAACATTTGCTCTGTGTCCCAATTCCATTCTGATTCCAGATCTCTTCTACTCTTGAGGCAGGGGAAATCTCATCAGAATCCAAGAGGCTGGTACTGGAACAGCCCAGCTGTGAGGCCTAGAAATCAAAACAAAAGTTATCAGTGTGAATGTCTTAGTTATACAGGACAGTTTCTGTAGCAAAGGGTGAAAGATGAGAAAGGAGAGGAAAGGAGAAAGGCTGGCTGAGGAAAGAAAAAGCATGTAAGTACTTACTTGCTCAGGGATTTCTCTTGTAATTTATTTAATACCTCCACAGAGAACAAAGAACTTTGCTGAATTAAAAACAACTGGAAACAAACCGCAGAACTTCCTGAAAATATTTGCTATACCCAACATCTGACAAGAAAAGCGTAGAAGATTGTTAAGATAATATGAGCAAAGAAGACATCCCAGGTGTTTCAGCTGCCTACAAAGTACAGAATCAAAGAGTTTGAAGCCATACCTACCCAACTGAATGTGCTCTGTTGCCAAGCTGTGTGCAGAACCCTTCTCAGTACCATGAACAAACCCCAAGTGCTTATGCAGCATTTCTTTGCACTTTGAAACTGCCCTTCTGTGTCTCCCTGTGCAAGACTTCCTCTGCAGCTCGTGAAACCTGCACACAGGGAACAAATCACAAATGGGCACTTTTGCAGAGAAACAGTGGAGTGCAATATGACCAGGAGCCACACAGAAAACAGCACAGAGTGAGCTACAAGGGAAGATGGTCCCACGACAAGTTGCTGTCTTACCAGATGAGATGTAGTTACTTTGGTGTTGATATAAGAATTTGATACACCTCTCTATAAAGCACTGCTTAAGAGATCCATCATTTTTTGTCGCCTCCTGAACAACGAAATAACACGTAATTCAATATACTGAGCTCAGACAATGGAATCAAATACAAAGCTTAAAATGATGTAAGAAGATTTCTCAGAGTGATCTTAAGTCCATAAATTCAGCTGACATAGTTTTGAAAGGAAAATCCAGAGCCACTCGTTCCATCCCTAGACTTTCAACTGATATGCTCTCCACAGCCAGGAGTGCTTTTCTCAATCTTTTTTCCTTACAGAAATATTAACCAAACACTGGAGAGTTGAAAGAACCAGAATTTTCTTTCACAGAATGCGTTCATTGACGATTTCTTTCTCCCTATTAACTTTTGCCAGTGTCAGATTACACTAAATAAGAAACTGTCCCTCCTGTGATTCTGGAGCTATTCTCTTAAATAAGATCACAACCCTTCAATGGCGCCTGCTGAAAGACAGCAACTTTAAAAAAAGTGCAATCCAAGGTTATATGAAGGGCACACAGCTTTCAGATCAGGGGAGTAGAGCACTAACTCTATGCAGCCCCACTTTCCTAGAATACGTATCTTGGCAACATTGCTAATCTAAATCTGGCAAATTGAATATTTTGATCTCTGTCCCCAGAGACAAACATACTCTTATTATATTAGATTATAATTTTCGCTCTGATGCTGAAGTATTCTCCACTATACCCTTCATCATATAAGAGAGGCTATACTGTGTACACTAAGGTTGCCATTTAGGCCCTGAGCCAGGTGTTCAGGCTTACTCAGGAGAGTGGGCTGAAGGAAACAACTTCCTAATTGTCAGTCCGAGAATGAGCAACTGGCTTGTACGAAGCACAGGAAAACACTGATATCTACACCACAAAGCTCTGATCTTCAGACCTGAGGAATACCACTGTTGATGTTTGCAATGAGCTGTGTGAAACATGGCCATGTATCACTTCTACTTCTGTGTATCAGCTAGACCTCTTTGGTTAGTGGCCATCTAGATAGAAGCTGACTAAAATACCCCAGTGCTTGGCAGCACAGTGCCATACATACAGGCATGCTTTATAACTAGATTGAAAGAAACGGAAGCTGAAGTCCTCACTCCAAAGAATTTGCAATCTAAGGCTTTATCATGGCTCTTAGAAAAAGGGGCAAGCACAATTTATTCACATTAAGCCTAAAACCAACGTATACAAGGAACAGAGGAACTACTTGGCAGATGATCACGGGCTGCATGGCAAGACAGCAACCTTATCAGAAAGGCTGTATCTGCTGATGTGGTCAGTTCCTGGGCAAAAAACATTCACATGCCTTTATTCAAAAGGGAAGGCTTGTGAAAGGAATTAGCAACACAATCCCTCAGCTGCAGGTATTTGAATTGATTATCTGTCAACCCAAAGGTTCCCCCAAGTTCAGTAAATGAACACAATCTGTCTTCTAAAATATATCATGTAATTTGTTACTGCTTTTTTTTTTTTTTTTTTTTTTTTTTTTCCTAGCCATGCATCACAAATAAAAAAGCACTTAGTTTTTAGTTTGGGTAATAAGGGTTGAGTTCTTTTTCTTTTAACTTTACTTGATATTTGAATTAGAAAATTAAGTACAAGCTGAAATGGAATAAGCAGTAGGTAACTTAAGAATATATGTATTTTTATAACTGGAGTTAATTTAAATGACAAAATGGTTCAAACCTCAGCACCTTACTGATTTATTTCAGATGCATCTTTATTTATTTCAGGCTTCCATTGTTAAAATATGCTATTGATTTTCTGTTTTCTTTTGTTCTGAGGTTCCAGTGTGCTCTCTGCTGGTGATGCCATTCCCCATTTGGAAAATGATTGATTCATTATTATTATTAAAACAAAACAACAACAACAACAACAAAACAACAATCAGGAACCAAGACAAAGTTAAATGTAAAAGTTACTAAAATGCTTTCAAGAATATTATTTACTTGACTTTTGGCTGGATTAGAATCTAAAATGAAATGCAAACGGCTACTGGGGAAAAATGAAGAAATCTGTATCCATAGAAGACAGATCTAGGAGAGAGGAGAGGCTGAGGGACAGGACATGGAGATTTTAAAGGACTTTGCTTTTGATTAGATTTAGAAAGCTCCATTAAAGGAAAAAAAATCTACAGGAAGACTGAAAATAACAATTTGGGGTTGTAAGAGTGAATAACAGCAAGCGTGTAGTACTGGTTTGCAACATGGCAGACCTGGAAAGGGTAATGGAAAAAACCCTCACATACACAACTGTCGGGTCTGCAATAAAAGCAAATAACCAAAAATGTTCCACCGGCTGATTTCTTCCATTTTTAGAACTTAATATGGCAAGACATCTTAAAAAAAAAAAAAGAAAAAAAAGAAAAAAAAAAAAGATGATGCTGTTTCCAAATTTATGATTCTTGTTTCTGAAAAAAAAAAAAAAAAAAAGATATGCAAGTAAGTCCCATGGATTAATAGACAATTAAAATCCTTCTGAGAAGAAAAAGACAAAAAAAGAGAAATGAGACATTTGTGGAAATACTACATGCCTTCAAAGCACTTCTGTGTTGAAAATTTAAGTCAGAACACTTCCAAATAGATGGTGTATGCTCAGCTTTGTTAAGCTGCACAAGAATGGAAACAGAGGGTTCAGGTATGTGGAGCGAGCCAAGATGGTGATTTAGTAGGACAGCTTTTCCATAAAAGTATGTGATTGAGAACTACATTTCTCTATAAATCTGTGTTATATATCAAATACTAATGCGTAATATCCCTGTTTCTATGTCAATCTATTGATATATAATCATGTAACACATTTCTCCTATGAGTGTAGCCACATACTTTAGCTTTAGATACTGGCCCGCAAATTCATGCATATGGGTAATAGAAGGCAGCGGACCATGTAAACAGCCAGCATAGCACACAGGGAAGCTCACGGAGAATACCTTTCTATCACCAGCCCCTCTTCTAGACGATTTCCTTAGATACACTAGATAGATGAATAAAATATTTCTTAAGTGCGATAAAATATATATTGACGTTTTTAAATATTTTATCTGCGATTGAATGGAAATGAGCTTCATCTGGCTCTCAGGGCACAGCGACACGTGCAGTGTGATGTTTCCCCGCTACGCGCCTTATCACACCGTCTACATGCAATCTTCTTCCTGCGACTGCTATTCATTTTTCATGTGCCAAGTATTCATTAATCCTTTAACCTCTGTAGGTAAAACCTAGTTTTTCTCTGCAGAACGCTCAAGGCTAGGAAATCATTGCTCCCCATTCCAAGTGCTAATACTTACGTTTTTATTGATAAATCTGAATACAACCTATAAATCTACCCAGGTACCATTTCCAGCAGAGTTCTGAAGTAGCCTACTTCTTGCAGGACTGCATGTTTTATCTTTTAGAACATGGTGCTACAGTGTTAACTTTTGACTTGGGTTAAATCTTCTGTAAAGGAAGGAATCACATTCCTAATCTCTTGTGAGTTTTTGGAGCTGGCACTATGCGTGAAGTAACAATAAATCTGCTGTTTGAGTCATTAGACTGTATTTTAACTTTGCGCTCCCTCTTCTCCAAAGGAAAAGATTACACCAGAGACAAAATAATAGCAAATCACACCTAATCTCCTTTATGGCTCACAGAGACATATTTATATACAGTGCGGTGTGGACTTCTGTTTCTGTCTGATTTAGCATTTCTTATTTGCCATCCTGCCTTTTTTAACCTTGTGAGATAACACACAGGGATGAAGAGCAAGGAGCTTGCTTTACCCAGAACACTCATGCCCAGAGGAGGCCGAGTGCCGTTCATGGTAAGGGCAGAACACACCAAGCACTGCATGGATGTACTTCATGTTAAAGGAACAGATGCTGGTTCTGGTTCCTCAGACTCCCTGCGTAACTACCGGGTAGAAGAGCAAGCATTCCTTTTTACGTACTGAAAGTCACAGTATTCAGCAGTAGTTATTTACCTGGGCTCGGCCCGGCTCTCTGTGTAAATATGCACACCCTACGGGTTGTTATGAACATGGTTGCGTGGCAGGCCAACCTCACAGCCACAGAGTGATTCCTGTGTTGTGCTTTACTCACCAAACCATTACCTGAGAGGTTACAGACTGGGATTTGAATGTGAGGAGGACAGGAATGTGACTGGAGCGCAGGCCAGGGACCAGTGTGGCAGTGGGACCTGAGGAGGCTTTCTGGCCTCCTTATGCTGAAGGTCTCCTGATCATCACCAAGGGGCACACCGGCAGCCAGAGCTGGTCACAGCCTACAGGCACACCAGCCCTGCTGTTCTCCCCTCAAGCAACAGGAGCCTGAGGGAGAAGGCGAAGAACAGCCACAACAGCTCTGCACTGAGCAAAGGCTGGGAGGCTGGTTGCAGGGCTTGGGCACCACGTACACGTGAGCCAGCATGCTTCCACCAAAATATCTCGCTGTATAAACATGTACGAGGGCCACTTCAATAGTAATGCCTCCCATTTCATTATTTTGGCCCACAGCTTCACATATTGGTGGTATGGTGGTAGAGGTTGAACCTTCCTGACAGTATTCCATTACATGCTGTTGCCGTGTGATGGATGGCAGCAGAGGGACAGTCTGATGACATGGCATCTAACATGGAAGTGCATACAAGCAAAAGTGTGTCATTGAATTCTGCCATGCAGAACACATGGTGCACACTGACATTCACTGATGCTTACTGAACACTGATGGAGACCAAACAGTGGATGCGAGCACCGTGAGGTGGTGTGGCTCAGCAGTCCTAACAGTGACAGTGGGTCACCTCGTCACCTCCACTTGTGGAGGGCACAGGCTCTTCTTCATCAGTGCTGAAAATGCACGGATCATGGTTGTCACCATTGAAAACCAGTGTTTAGTAGCTGAGAATTTATCTAACAGTGTTGTTGTGCTCTTTGTATTGGTTGAGTTTCTGCGGAAATAAACAGTAGGCATTACTTTCACAGCGACCTACACCTTAGTAAGCATACTTTGGAGACGAAATAGGTGTTTACTTCTCAAAGTTTAGACACCAAGTCCCAAGATTCACGTTTTTGTTTCCTAAGTGCTTTAAAGTAACGCCTTCAGTGCAGCCATGCAATAACGACTAATTCCAGGCTGTCGGACTGCCTCTATCTCCGCGTTGCCACGAGAGCCCCGTGCTCCGTTACCCTCAGTTCCTTCGTCTGAAACCCTTCCCATAAGAGAAGTTCTCGGTTTGCAGAGGCGTGGCCCTACACACCGACCTCCCTACAAACAGAAGAAAAAAAAAAAAAAAAAAAAAAAAAAAAACACAAGAAAAAATCCCAAACAAATCGACAACCAGCCCTCACAGAGTTCTCAAAGCTGCAGTGTGTTTATTTAAGACAAAAAATCACAAAGGAAGGTCGGCACAGCTCGGCCCCCACCCCTGCCAGGTGACCGCCCGCACCCCCACGGGGCCCCCGCCCACTATTCCCTTCTCGGGTCCGCCCCGGCCCGGCGGCCACCCTGCGGGAGGCGAGGAAGAGCCACCGCCCACGGCCGGTGCTGCCCACGGCCGGTGCTGCCCACGGCGCCCCGCGTCCCCTCCCTCCCCACCGCCTCGCAGGGCTCCCGCTCCGGGCATCCCCTCGGCGCCCCCATCCCCAGGACGCCCGCCGCGCCGTGCGCACCCCCAGTCCGGGCCCCGCCGGCGGCCCCTCCCCCGGGCCGGGCGTTCCCGTCTCCACCCCGGGGGCGGGCGGCGCACCGAGCCCCGGGGCGGCTGCGGGGCGGAGGCGCGGCCCCTCCCTCTCCTCCCTCCCCGCCCGGCGGCCGGTGGGGGCGCTCGGCGTGCCAGCGAGGACACCGGCGCCCGCCGAGGCGAGAGGGGACCGGCGCGGCGCCTTTGTCTGAACGGAGCGGCTCGCTCGGCTGCCCCGCGCGGGGCTCGGCCGCGGCGTTGCGCGGTGTTGTGGCGCGGGCGCGGCTGAGGCGGCGCCGGGAGCCTCCACCCCCGGCCCACCCTGCCCGCGGCTCATCATGTGACGCGGGTAAGTCGGCGGCGAACGCCGCGCTTCGCCGGGGTGCCCCCATTCATTTTCTGGGGACGGCGGCGAGCTGCGGGCGGGCGGGGGGCGCTGCCCCGGCGGAGGGGGCCGGGCCGGGCAGCGCGGGGACACCGCGCCGGGGGGAGGAAGCGGCGCTCCGGCTCTGCGGCTCCGCTCAGGTCTGTGCCCGTTCCGTTCCTTACCGGAATAAACGTAACGTCGGCGTTATTTGGCTTTCGGCTGTCCCGGCCAGCGCCGAGATGAAGTGAAATAATTAAGAAAAAAAAAAACAAACAACGAAACAACCCAACAGAAAGCAGAGGGGAGGGAGAGAGGGGGCTCCGCGCGGGGCCGGGGCTGCGGCCGGGCCGGGGGTCCGCGCGCCCGAACTTTCCCCAACTTTCCCGCTGAGGCCGCTGCAGGGGGCTGCCGAGGGGCAGCGCGGGGCCGTTTGTGTCTCCCCTCCCCGTCCGCTGACCTCCGTCCGGGTCGGCCGCGGGGTCCGGGCGCTGCCCCCGCCCGGCCGAGGAACGCGGGGTGAGCGGCGGTGCGACCCCGTTCGCCTGCATCCCTCATCCCTCCGGAGCGCGTCCGCGCCGCGCTGTCAACCGTTTGCGTTGCCGTTGTGTGCACGGGGCGCTGCGTATCCGTGGCTGTGCCCGGCCCGGCCCGGGGGAGCCGTGCGGCGGAGGTGCGCTGCCTTCCGCCCGCCCTCAGCGCGGCCGTGGCACCCGCTCTGCTCGGGACTGAGCCGGCGGCTGTCAGCGCTGTGAATCGGAGCAGATGTGTGTGCGCCTACCGGGGTCAGAGCGCCTCGGTCCGTGCGAGGTGCCGGGGATAAGTTCGCTCCCCCCACCGTGGCTTATGTCAGCCTTTGGCAGCTCCCCCCTCCGATCCCCCGGGTAAGTAAGTAAACCGCTTTTTTTTTTTTTTTTTTCTTCCCTCCACCGTCGTACGATAAACGGTATTCTCTTCATTTTTTTCCTCTTCGTTCCCATCCTGCCCAGCCCCAGCAGGTAGCGACCGCGACAACTTCCCAGGGCCGCTCTGTAGCGCGGGCGCCGGGCTCCATTTTCTGGAGCTCCAACTCCGTAACGTGCGGGAGCGGCGGAGCGCTCCGTGCGGGATCCGGGGGGGAGGGGGGGGCGCGGGCAGCGCTCTGTGCATGATGTCAGGCTGCGCGCACCGCGCCGCCGGGCTCCTACGCGGTATTCCTGCGGGGGTGCCCGGAAATACCTTTCTAACGGGACGTAATAAACTCGCGAACATCGCCTGGAAGCCGCCGTGTCGCCCACCGGGAGGTACGGGCGAGCCCTGGGCCGCGCTGCGACCGGAACGCCGCGGCCCCCCCGCTCCGACCGCCCCCGGCTCCGTCGGTCGGTGGCGGCCGCTGCGGGTCCCCGGGCTGAGCCTGGCGGATGACATCACCGTGCCGCCGGCCGCAGTGCCCGGGCTGCTCCCGCACCCCGCCCCCCTCGGATCTCTGGAACCAGGCGGTGGGGGTAGCCAGAGGACGAGGTGGTCCGTTTTTTGCTTTTTTTCCCTCTTCTTTTAGCTTCTCAATTCGTGGAGCAGTGCATAGCATTTTAAAGGGGGCTGTGGAAGAAATCATCTTTTCCCTGCCATCCGCCAGCACTTGGCTGCAGGGAGAAGCGCTGCGGGGCATTTGAGGAATGATCGCGTTGTGTGCTGGAGGGAGTTAGGGATTTGGGAGGTGCTCTTTGGTTTCTGCTGCTGCTAATGAAGTGGTGTCAGACTTGTGGAGAAGGGGAATGGGAGATGAGGGTGGTTTTTGTTTTAATTTCTATTTTATTCTTTTCCTTCAGCAGTACTTGTATTTCCAGTAGCATTTCCAGGCTGCCTACCCGTTGTTCCTCTAGAAAAAAGCCTGTGCTAAAAAGGCATCTGAGAGCCTAAGGGAGGCCAGAAGAAAATTTGTAGCAACTTTTAAAAATAAACTTTTAAGATGATTGCAGGACTGGCTAATAACCATGGAGCCCTCTGTCTTTTGGGATTAGCCAGATCTGAGTGTGTGCAATTTGAGCTTCACTTCTGAAGTGAGATTTTGGGTACTGCAGCATCAAACCAGCTCTTGTGCCACGGAGAGGGTTTAGGCTTCAAACCCCACTGGTAGGAATAGTCCTTCTGCTCTTGAGTTTGCAGACCTCTGCAGTGTGTGACTGAACCCCCCTGTAATTAAGTAGAAATAAAGAACACACTGTTTTGGCAAGAAATCCTCTTCCAGGTGTTTGAGGTGCGCTTTGCCACACTTCAGTGTTGCTGAAACCCTGTGAAATTTGGTGCGTTTTAGCACTTAGAAAGGCATCCTGCTGTTGAGCTTTTGGATACGCATCTACCCACCCAGACAGTTTATCAGCTACAGGGAAGGCATGTGCTGTGTCTAATTATTAAGTAGGCAGTGCTTGCTAACTCCACCTTCCAAGTGCTGTGGTGTTGCAGCCTTCATCTTTGAGGCTGCTAGATGATCTCTGAGCTCTTTGGGATGGCCAACTCCTTGCTCATTTCCCAAAGGCATGAATGTTCTTTGTGCTGGGTAACAGATCTGCTCAGTGCAAGGTTGGTTTTGACCAGGTCTTTGTTCCACTCAGGTTGAATATACAAATGCCTTATTCACCATCTCATATTAATAATGCTGGGGGAATACTCTTTTTTTTTTTTTTTTTTTTTTTTTCTTGAAATGTTTCATTTTTGGTTTCTGAAGAGTTGTCTTTGATTTATTGTGTTGGGACATAGTTGTGGTTTGCCTTTCCATAGAATCATGGAATGCCCTGGGTTGAAAAGGATGACGGTGACCATCTAGTTTCAACCCTCCTGCTATGTGCAGGGTCGCCAGCCACTAGACCAGGCTGCCCAGAGTCACAATCCAGCCTGGTCTTGAATGCCTCCAGGGATGGAGGTACTTTCTTGACATAAATACAAAGAGAAACAAACAAAAAATTTCTTCAACTGGAAATTTCAACTTTGGAAAAGCTGAGATGGATGCAGCAGTTGAGACTTTGACCTTCTCAGCTCTTGACTGGTGGTTGTTTGCTACAGCTGCAGCTGTGCGCCTTTGAAAGAGGAGGAGCTGCGCATGAAGCATGCTCACTTTCTTCAGCTATGAAGAAAACATAGGAAGATGCATGATGGTTCAAAGTGAGATTTTAAAAATTATTAAGCAAAGTGCAGCTTTTCCTTTATTGTTGTGTTTTCCTTTATGTCGTTGCCATGCCGTAAGACAAATATTTACGTCTTCAAAGTGCAAATGTGAAAGCATGAAGTGATGATTTTCCCTATGCAGTGAAAAAAGATTATTTTTTTAATGAAATAAAAGCATTTCAATTTTATAGCATCTATGCTGTAGCGCTGAAGACACTTCAACAGTGCTTGTCAGTCAAAAGCTCTATGTAAACTGATTCTGTTGAACTTCAGACAGACCTGTATCAGCTAAATGGATTGTTTTTTAAGTCAGTCCTAAACATGAAAATGAATGAGCAACAAGAGTTATATTTGCAGGTTGTGCTGGGATAGATTCTATCTGGGCAGTCAGCTCTGTAGGCAAAGTAGAGTACTGATGAGACCGACTGTGTATGTAGACCAGTGCAGTAGTGGTTAGAATTGGACCTCTATGAGGAAAATTGTGCGGTCTCTTTTGGTTTGCACTAAAACTGAGCTGGTACTGTTGCAGAAAGCCCTTTCCTGTGTAGGTCTGCTTAGATTTGGAGCCCAGAAAGGTGTGAACTTTCTCATACTTCATTGAGGTTTGATGTGATTGGTTGAAGTTGACTTTGAATTTGTGCTTTTGTCATTGGTCCCAAGCAATAAATATATTGCAAATACAAGCGACTGTTCTTTAATCAGTTGTGTTTATTGTTTGGTGGCAGGGAGTTCTTAAAAAACAAACACTGAGAGACAGAAGGAAGGAAAAAGACCAATGTGGCTTTGCCAAGAAGTGAGTGGATCTGTGCTGTATATAATGTTGAGCTAGTGTGGGTTTTTCCTTTCTTGATTTCAGTGTAATACCTCTTGGTATTTTTCAGAATGAATAATTTAGACTTTAGTCTAAACCACAGTCAAAGTATAGTATAGAATTTTTTTGTTTTCTTTTTGTCTATTGCAAAATAATGTGATTTGAATTGGAGAAGACATCTTGATGTTATGGCTGTGCCTGGCTCATATAGCTGTTTCTCTTCCATTTCCTGCCTTTTTTGGCAGAGGTGGTGGCATGAGCCATTGCAGCGTTGTTCAATCGAAATACACAGTAAAACTTGGCTCAGGAGTCAATATATGATCTTGTGTGAAACGTCTTGAAAGGCTGCAGGTGGCACAGCATAGGTCCATGGGTAAACTTGGGTGCTGATCTAAGAGGGGCTGTCCTCTTGCTTTTCTGCCTCTTTGCACTGTGACAGTATAGAGGTGACTGAAGCTGTATCAGACCACCACTTGCAGCAGCCCCTGTGGCCTCTGAATAGTCAGTCCATGGTGCGAAATACAAGCAGTGCTGGATCCTGAGGTGTTGGCTCTTCTCCCCCTTCGGGGAGCTCCCTTGCCCTCCAGTCTTGATCCATCCTACTGACTATGCACATCTACTCAGCTGTGCACATCAGCTCTTCTGTCAGAGGAGTCTGTTCATCTGCAGATGCAGAGGTAGGACTTGCCTAGGTGATGGCTTGCTGACTATAGTTATTGTTCTTAATTCAAATGAAAAACCACACAGTTCAGGATGCAAAAGCTAAGGTATGTCAGAAATAAAATTGCGTGTGTAAGATTGAAGGGAAATCACATGATTCAAGACTTTATTCATTAGTGTAGACCATTGTAGCTTGACATTTCCTCTGAATGCAATCCTAACAATGTCTGGATTTTTATTTTTGTAATCTCTTGGTTTGTTTATTCATAGATACTTTTTTTTCCCCTCTGGAACACAAGAAAGATGTTTTCTCGTGCTTATTGTTCTGTGGGTTGCTGGTAGCACTCGCATTGATGGGCTTTGAATTTGCAGCACAAACCAGCATCACTTGAGTTAAGGAACGTCTGGTAAGCAGTAGCAAGCTTTTGTCCTCTGCGTGAACCAGCCCTCAGAAGAGGAATGAAGTATGCTCTTTGCTAATGGCTGGCACGGTATTTGCTACATAGCAGAGTAATGATGGGACTCAGAAATCCCCAGCTTTGTTCCTGGCTGTGGGGTGAACGTGCTGCCTTTGTTTAAACACAGAACAATCAAATGCATGACCTTGGACATCAGTGAAGCAAAGGGGATAATTAATCAGACATATTGTGTTGGAGACCTGAGCTCTGGTCTCAGCTTTGTCAGATGTCGCGTTAGGATAACTGCTTTGTTATCCCTCTGTGAGGTGACAAGCAATGATCCCAATTTCTAATTAGTGTGGGCGTTATCCACTGGTCAGAGCTGTAAAGAGCACAAGGTTATGAATGCTAACACTGGTCTGCCTGCTGACTACCGAAGAATGATTTCTTTTGCTCTGCCTTGGCCAAAAAGCCCATTTGTGATGGTGACATGGCATCTGTTTCCTAAAGGCTTAGGTACCTGTCTGCAGTGCAGGAAGCTTGGTGACACCGTCAGGCTGGGTCACTGCAACTGGCCTGCAAAGAGGTGGGGCTGTCGGAAGGAGTGCTTGGGGCCTGTTAGTGAAGTTGGGTGTCTTGCCAGCAAGTTCTGGAAGCCTTCCTGAGCGTGTGCAGGCTGTAACTTTGGCAATGGTGTTCAACTCTCGGCAGACTGGTTGCGGCACAAGGAAAGGTGATTCTCTAACCCCAGCAGTTTCTACGAGGAAAGTATTAATCTCCTTCTGTGGATCTCTGAGGAAGAATCATTCCAAATAAAAACATCCTGAATTGTTCTTTAGACTTTTTCCTTTACCAGTATAGTCAAAAATTCCTGATGTATTCTTGAATACTTTGATATCAAACTTTGCAGAAGCAGACACTGAGAACTTCAGCTGGAATGACTGTTAAATAGAATGATCTAGCATTAGAAGTTTGCTACATTGAAAAAACTGGTTGTCAGTTACTGTGAATGTTATGGTGTTATTTTTTTTTTTTTTCCATGGGATTGGCATTTTTAGATGATACACTAAAAATTCAGGACACTTTTCATAGCAGATGTGATAGTATGTGGTCATCCTTGCTAGAGTTAGTCATATTAGTTGCTGGTTCTTCCTAGGAAAAAAGGAAAGATGGCTGTATTAAGCAGTAACACTCGACACAAATCTGAGCAGGACTTAAAATCAGAATAATGTAGGCAGTCTTTGAGTGTGCTATGCTGGCATAAAACAGTTCTGAATAGTTTTGGAATAAGAGTTGGCAGTGCTGCAGGAGAGCATGTAAAGAGCTATGATTGATGATGCTTTAAAATCTTTTTAAGTGTTGGACAGTAGTTGGAGCTATTCCAGTTTCTTTTTCATGGAATCTTGTAGTTGCAAGAAAATTTGGGTTAAGTGGGAAATGAAAAGATTTTTCTTAGGAAAAAACCCTAAAACAGAAGTTGGGAATATCATTCCTTTCCAGTCCCTGTAAATCAGTAAGTTACAAGACAACTTAGTTTCTACCTAGTCGCAGTCATAGGGGACCTCCAGAGATTGAGTCCAACCCCCTGCCAAAGCAGGTTCCCTACAGCAGGTCACACAGGTAGGCATCCAGGCAGGCCTTGAACATCTCCAGAGAAGGAGACTCCACCACCTCCCTGGGCAGCCTGTTCCAGTGCTCCGTCACCTCACTGTGAAGAAGTTCTTGTGCACATTCATATGGAACTTCCTGTGCTGCAGTTTCCGGCTGTTTCCCCTTATCCTGTCTCCACACACTGCTGAAAACAGTCTGGCCTCTCCATTCTGCCCCCACACGTTAGATATTTATAGACCTGGATCAGGTCCCCTCTCAGTCTTCTTTTCTCAAGGCTGAACAGACCCAGTTCACTCAGCCTTTCTTCATAGGAGAGATGCTCCAGGCCCTTCACCATCTTTGTGGCCCTCCGCTGGACTCTTTCCAAGAGATCCCTGTCTTTTTTTGTACTGGGGAGCCCAGAACTGGACGCAGTACTCCAGATGAGGCCTTACCAGGGCAGAGTAGAGGGGGAGGATCACCTCCCTCGACCTGCTGGCCACGCTCTTTTTAATGCACCCCAGAATGCCACTGGCCTTTTTGGCCATAAGGGGCATGCTGCTGCACACACCAACCTGTAACGGTGCATGCAGTTATTCCCTAGATGCACGATTCTACACTTGCTTTTATTAAACCTCATCTGGTTTCTTACTGCCCAGCTCTCCAGCCTGTCCGGGTCTTGCTGAATGGTGGCACAGCCTTCAGGTGTGTCAGCCAATCCTCCCAACTTTGTATCATCAGCAAACTTGCTGAGGGTGGCCACTATCCGCTTGTCAAGATCATTGATGAAGATGTTGTACAAGACCAGACCCAGCACAGACCCCTGAGGAACACTGCTGGTTACAGGCCTCCAACCAGACTCTGCACCGCCAACGACAACCCTCTGCACTCTGCCAGTCAGCCAATTCTCAACCCACCTCACTGTCCACTCATCTATCCCACATTTCCTCAGCTTTGTTATAAGGATGTTGTGGGAGACAGTATCAATTAAATCTTTTGTATAGATGGGGCCCTGCAGAATTTTGAAAGGAAAAAATAAACAAAATGCTGTTGGGTTTTCTTCCTTTCTGAAAGGGAGAGCATGCAAACTCAGTCTAGTTGGCACATAGATTTGGAGGCTGCTAATTGAAAAGGTATTGCTGTGATTTCCAGATCTATATTCAGCTGAGTCAACATCTTGCTGAAAATGTCTTCAATGTATATTTGAAGAATATACATCAGTAGTTCTGGGCCTTGTATTCTGGAAAGATCAATAGTCACATGAAACAAATACAAGCACAGGACAAACTGAAAAATAATATTAGATTTAGAACAATTTTTTTTTTTTTTCACACCCCAGCCCGTATTCGGGGTAGATTTATTTTATGCTTACCGGAGATGTGCTCTCCTTTAGTTTCTGTGTGCTGCAGGATTTAAGAAGGCAATATTTCTTTTTCATTGTGATTGTAAATAAGCATGTGGGCAAGGGCAAGGGTGGGAGTCTCTCATCTATGCGTAGTGGTTGAAGGCACTTGTTGAAGAGAGTTCTGGTGGATAGCTTGAATAAAATTCATTCCTTTCCTTAAAAGAAGAGCCTTGCTCCATCCTTACTTCAGAGGTATGTGCTAAACTCACGATACTTGAAGTGTTCTTAAGGTTAAAAAACAAAATAAAGTCTCTCGTTGAATGACTACAGAGAAAGTCTAAGATGATTAGCTTGCACATAGGCATGCACAGTGTTCTTGTTTAAAAACAAGTGAGAGGTGACTGCACTGGTCATCTTAAATCCTTGGGAAAACATTCCTGTCTCTGTGGGATTTACTGGTGGTGAGGCAGGGAGATTCTGTGTGCTGCTGATTTTTGTGTGGCTTCCACGCTAACACCGCACACTGTGAGAGCAGGCACCCTTAACCAGGCTGTGGTTTTCTTCAGTGGGGAAAAGCACCAGGAACTTAACTCTTTGGTACCCAAGTCATTCTGTGGGCATGACCCAAAGTCCATCAGCAGAAGTGAGAAAAGCTTGTACTTTCACATTCCTGTCAAGCATGGCTACAGTTCCTTACAGCTTTCATTAACTCATCTTTTTCCTCTTCTGGAAAAATAAGACTTATAAATAAAGGCAGAAAATTTCTTTCTGTGATTGAATTGACTACAATCAGAATGAGCTCCTTCACATCCATCAGTTCGTCTCACTGTGTAATTATCTGTTGCTGCTTCTGCCTCCTGTGATACTGTTTCCCTGTACTTCTTTAGGTGAAAAATACTGTTTTCTGCCATTGTTTTCTTCTGCTGTAGCCCTTCTGCTAATGACCTGAGTAGAACAGTCTTGTAATGAAAAGGCTTTGTTAATTTTTAATTTTCTTTTTTTTGGCACTGTTTTTTCTTAATCTTTCTACTTGTACTCCTTTATGTACCCCAACCTGCAGGCCAATAAAACTTGTCATTTGGGCTGTGTTTGCTGTGATGGTGGACGTTGTTGCTAGAGGTAGCGTTAGATATTTGAGATATCCTTGTATATTACTGCAATATTATAAATAACAACATAAAACTAGATAAAAATTAGAAATATAAAAGTACTGTCTGTTGAAATGTTCTTATGTTATACAGTGTTACAATTAATTCAGCAAAACTGAATAATTTTATCTTTATAAATGAATCTGTAGAAGTAATTTCTGAAGAAGTGAGGCATGTGCTGTGGCAATCATTTGATACAATCTAAAACTTTAATTCCGGTCAGACATGATGGACTTCTTGGTTTCAAAGTTGAATGAGTAAGCTTTTATAAAGTTTGAGGCAATGCTGTGAGGTAAGAGTTATATTCTGAAAGCATCTTAACAACACTGAATGCCACAGAAAAAGTGAAGCCAGACCTGACCAGCGTGTAAGTTCTGAAGACTTGTAAGGAATTCTGTCTGGATAAACAGGCTTGCATTTAGCTGTAAACGTCACATTTGGTTCATTCTTTCACTTCATAGTTTGACTGACTGATTTTGGAGATACATCTAGCGGCATTGAGCTTAGAAATGAACTCTTCAGTTGGGGGTTTATGTGTATTTCTAGGCTTTGTTCCTCTGAGACTACCGTTGTTGTTCTTTCTGTCTGGCATGGGTATTCCTCTCTCTTTGTATGGTGCTCTTCTGCCTAAATGTGAAGCCCAGTATTGAGAGTGGGATTTAATTCCCTGTGTCCTAAGTTAAAGATCATATCAGCCCCAACAGAGAGGTGTGTAAATATGTATTTTGAATCTATAATGATATAGTGAAAAAGATTTTAAAGCCTATGTTTAAGTTGTTAATTGAGGAGTGAAGCTGAATTTCAAGTTCACTGCCGTCCTGAAGGGTGGTTTCAGATGATGATGGGTTGTGTTCAGTTTTCAGTTGATGGTGAATGTGCTGTGATTTAAGCAGATCCAGAAGGAACTTAGCATAAAGTCAAGGTATATTGATTGATGAAAGAACTTGGTGGGGTGAGAAGGGAAAAATAGGCTGGTCAGCCTCGCTTTGGTGCCTAGCAGAATATGGAGGTTATTCTGGGAGTTAACAAGTAAACACCTGAAAGGCAGTGCAGTTGTTGGTCAGGATTTCTGAGGAGAAGTCCTGTATGGTGATCCTTTTTATGATTAGGGTCTATTAAGGTTGCTCACCTTGGAACAAGCAAAGCTGGTTGATGTAATCTTTTTTTAATTTCAGCGAAATTTTTGGTGCTGTTTATTGCAGAATTCCGCACAAAATGTCAACATAAAGCTAAACATATACATGACGCAGTGGGTGAACAGTTGGAAGACAGGTTGGGCTCAAAGGGTTGCGATAAAATGGTATTACACTGGTAATACCATTTACCAGTCACTGGTAGGATTCCACCTACAGGGGCTCTGCTGTAGGGCCAGTTATCTTAAGTGTTTTAATCAATGATTTACGGACTGGACTTGAAGGTGTACTATTTCCACTGTTTGTGGGAATACCTGTGGTTGCCTTGGTAGTAGAGAGACTTTGCAAGGAGAATGACAAATGGGAGGACTGGACAATTGCCAGCTGCATGAAAAGAGCAACTGCCAGGTTCTGCATTGGGTGCAGGCTGAGGAAGAGAGGCTGGTGAGCAGTCGTACAGAGAGGGATCTGGGGTTTCAGGTTGAAGATGAGATGAATATGAGCCAGCAGTGTGCCCTGGCAGCCCAAAGGGCCAACGGTACCCTGGGGAGCAGCACGCCTAACTGGGGAGGGGCTGTCCTGCTCTGCTCTGTGCTGTGAGGCTTCACTTCCTGCACTGGGGGGCAGGGCTGGGTGCCACAGTGTGAGAAGGACATAAAGCTATCAGTGTCTTAACGGAGGCTCTGAAGATGGTGAAAGATATGGAGGGGAAGATGTATGAGGAGCAGCTGAAGACCCCTGATTTGTTCAGCGCAGAGCAGGCTGAGGTGGGGCCTCATGGTGACTGCAGCTCCTCACAGGGAAAAAGAAGGGCAGCACTGATCTCTGTTCTTTGTGACAGT
The DNA here is from genome assembly GCF_019232065.1 of Centrocercus urophasianus. Taxonomy (NCBI): domain Eukaryota; kingdom Metazoa; phylum Chordata; class Aves; order Galliformes; family Phasianidae; genus Centrocercus; species Centrocercus urophasianus. The sequence continues at coordinate 10,393,546 of NW_024885532.1, forward strand.
GATGGGGTGTGAAGGAATGGCATGGAGCTGTGTCAGGGGAGGGGCAGCTGGGGGCTGGGGACAGGATCTCCGCCAGAGGATGTCAGGCGCTGAGCAGGATGTCCAGAGCAGTGAACATAACACTGAGCTGCTGGAGTTCAAGGAGTGCTTTGGACAGTGCTCACAGACATTCAGGTAGAATTTTGGGTAGTCCTGTGTGTAGCTGGAAGTTGGACTCAGTGATCCATTGGATTCCTTCCAGCTCAGGGTATCCTATGACTCAGTGGGGTCAGGTTGTAATTTGTTACTTTGAAGATCAGATAAGACTGTCACAATAAGCTAATTTGGTTTGAATTTTGTCGTCATCACCTAGGCTTACATACTTTGCTGGAGTTAGAACATCTATGAATGAGTAGGGAGATGATCATCCTCTACTCAGCACTGGTGAGGCTGCACCTCGAGTACTGTGTTCAGTTTTGGGCCCCTCACTACAGGAAAGATGTTGAGGTTCTGGAGAGAACGGCAATGAAACTGGTGAGGGGTCTGAAGCACAAGTCTTATGGGGAGCAGCTGAGGGAGCTGGGATTGTTCAGTCTGGAGAAGAGGAGGCTCACAGGAGACCTCATTGCACTGTACAACATCCTGAAGGGAGGTTGTGTTGGAGATGGGTTTGGCCTCTTCTGCCAGGCAGTGAGCAGGACATGGGGTAATGGCCACAAGTTGTATCAGAGGAGGTTTAGGTTGAATATTAGGAGAAACTTTTTCTCTCAGAGAGTGGTCAGGCACTGGAATGGCTGCCCAGAGAGGTGGTGGAGTCGCCGTCCCTGGCAGTGTTCAAGAGGCGTCTGGATGAGGAGCTGCGTGATATGGTTTAGTGCCTGTGGTGGCAATGGTGGTGAGGAGATGGTTGGACTGGATGATCTTATAGGTCGTTTCCAACCTTGTGATTCTACGATTCTATAAATACATGATTGTAATGCAATAAAGAATCATCTGTGTTCTTCAGTAAGCAGACCCAGGTATTTATAATTCCCCTAACCTTTGTGCCTTATTTGTACCCTGAATTCATCCATATACTTGGCTCCAGCCATTGTACTTCTGTCTCTTAAGTTAGTGGTCAGCCAGTCTTCTGTCGATTCCTTCTCTTTTTGTTTCTGGAGTTTGCATAATTGAACAGTGTTTTAATTTGCAGTTGCTGGAGAGAATTGATTGAAATCATTTTTACTTCAAAGTAGGAAGCAGGAAACCTTTGTTTAAACAATCAGTTTAAGCATTTTTTTTCTGAATACTTACGTGTTGTTTCCAGTGTTGTCCATTGTCTAAAGGATGTTCTAAAGGATGATCAACATGCTGATAAACAGGAGAAATCTTTACATTCTGCATAAGCCACTTTTACCTAAGAGAATGCACACCCTTGTATGTGTATGTACATATATACATCTAATACACATGTAATATATATGTGTGTGTATATATATGTATATTAGATGTATATATTGTGCATACACATATAAGTATACTTCTGTATTAGCAGGGGGGTTGAACCTAGAAGATCATTGTGGTTCTTTTAAACCCAGGCCAATTCTATAATTCTGTGATTAATGGAGTTGATTCTTCTGTTGAAATTTTGAGTTAATAAAATTGCATTATAAGAGGAGTTGTATTATTTCCTGGATGGTTTAGTTTTAATACTGACTCATTCAAATTGTACTTGGGTGGAAACTGGAACTCTCCTAAGCCCCAGGAATCATCACTTAAATTATTTGTATTATTTATGTCTATTTTCAATGTGCCTGGTTATTATAAAAATCTTAATAAAAAGTATTGGCTGTTAAAATTGATTTTTATATTAAATAATGGGAAAATGTAATAAAAGAAGAGAAATAGAAGAAACCCACAGGTTCTGTTTAAATTGTACTTGAGAGTTTTAGAATTAGTATGTATCATTCTTCAGCATATTATTTATACTAAAAGATTGGAAGCGAAATTAAATTTGTTGTGTTTTTTTTGCTCCTAATACACTTTTTTAACTTCTGTGTGGGCTGTCTAGTGGTCTGTAGTAGTAGAATAGGCTGTGAAAGAGATGATGCTTTTGTGCACCTGCTTTTTGGTTAGTGCACTACATTTCATTTTTGTTTGGTCTGTAACTTTTATCAGATTAGTAATGGTCATTTCATTGAAACTTCAGCAAGCAAGTACTGCTTGAATGTGGACAATAGAAGGAGCTTAAATAATTTTTACAATTTTAAACTTTATTTTTTCAACTTTTTTGAGAAGAATCGCTTTAAATAAAAATCAGATTTTTTTCATTTTTTTCATTTTTTCATTTCAGTTTCATAATAATTCAAGAAGACTGGTTCTTTACTGAAGACTATGTCTTTACTGTAGAAGTTTAGAGTACTGTTTGTTAGGCTTTTTCTAGAAGTATTAATCTTTGTCAAAAGATAGAAGTGCCCGTCTTTTCATATTGTGAAGCTGCATGTGAAAGTAACTACTACAGAGGTTTCACTTTCTCTCATATAACATCACCATTTAAGTGCCTTTTCTGAAATGTCTAATGTGCTTATGTTCTGTTGTACTACTTGAGACCTTTCTGTCTCTTGTTTACCATTTTTTCTTTCCGTGTTTGTCCAGGATCATTTCAGATGTAATAATGCAATTCAGGTACTCAGTTTCCCCCTGTAATTGCTGCTAGTTAACCATACCATTTTTAAAAGAGGGAGTGTGGCTGTCAGGTGATTTTGCTGAGTTTGGCTCAACCTCAGGAAGTTCTGCTCTTTCACAGTAGTTTCATCGTTGATGTCCTGCTGATACTCAAACTAACTGGGGCTTTTTCCTATAATTATTGCAGACTTCTTAGAGACTTGCTTTCGTATGTGCTGCTCTATTTCCCCAGTCTTCTCAAGGAGATATGTAAATAAAGCTTAATTTCTACGTATTCTGATTGTAAAAATATGATAATGGAGAAGTTTGTTTTCATAAGGAAACCAAACCAAAGATAGGCTTTTCTCTTTTTTCCTCAGCTGTTTCTTAACTTCTTGAAATAGGCCAAAACATTTTTATTTTTATTTTTATTTGGCAGCTTTTCCATTGTATGCAATGTACTTCAGCGCAATAACTCTGTTTCTGCTTGTATTTCTCTTGGAGACAGATAGGTGTGCAGGATGCAGCATTATCAAAAACCGTACAAGTTGGAAGTGTTGAGTATCTTCTTCCTTCTTGAGGAAGAAAAAGGAAATTTGTTGGCTCTGTCGCTTTCTTTCTCCAGGTTATTGTAACTACTGTAGATCAGGTCAGAAGGATCAGGTTTAGGAACAAGTGCCATTGTGCTATATAGCCTTGTGCAGCAAGTCAGAAAACTGAAAGGAGCTGTTCAGAACAAAGATATTATTAATGCTTCAAGCTGTACCAGGAAAAAAAAAACAAAAACAAAAAAAACCAACAGCTCACCAGGTGAAGAGCACTAGAAATACATTCGGTTGAGGCTCTGCCAAAATAGTATCCTGTTTTGCTCTTGAGAGAAGTTCAAATCAGTGTTTATTTATCAGTGTTTTAAAAGAAGGAAAGAGAAATACATTGTAAAAGCAGATTCTATACATGTCTCATACAAAACTATTACAGACCTGATTGGACTGTGGGGAGGCATCACCTTTCTAAAATCAAATTTACCTTCCATCATCTGTTACAATCCTGGTTTTTGCTCCGCATCCTCCTGTTTGTAAACTGGCTTTCATTTCACTCTGTGATAACTTTATTTAGGCTTCCAGTGGAGTGCTTGAATTGGGCTTGTACTTTACTCTATTGGACTTAGTACTATTCATGATTTTTATGCTCTTCGTGGACCACCAGTTTATTAAGAAATAGCCTCTTACAGTCAAGGAATAGTGTTTCAGCCTTGTGAACAGCTCTCCATGGAGCTTTTCAACTGTATTCTGAGTGCAACTCTTCACATGGCAAAGGAAGAAATGTGAACCTAAAGCATATACAGCCATTAGCTTAAAATCCTAATATGCTATTAATGATATCATTTTTTATTAAAGTGGAAGCGTCAGATGTTGCATGTTGTTCTTTGCCAGTAATACTGCTTGTTTTCTTCAGTGTCTGTTAGGCTTCTTATTTTTTTTACTTCCAAGCTTTTTTATTTTTTGAATGCAGCATTAGTTTCCATTGCACGCATTTCTAAATGTAAAAACCAGTCATTGCTTAATTTATATTTTTGTGTTATAGATCACATAGCACGTTACAGGTCCCTGGAGTCCTGAAATTCTGCTGAAGATTTATTACAGCAGTTCCTGAAAACACTGTGGTAAAGCAGTAACCCATTATTTTCTGAGTTAATGCAGTAGGCAGCTGGAACTGCACGTGGCGTCTCCTCGCTGCTGACTGTATTACCTTTGGGAAAATCTGTGATACCTCACAGCTTACCACGTGGAAGGCAACTCCATTTCTTTTGTTAAGGGTGGCTCTCACAATCGTTTTGTGTCCATCTGGTTTCTAACAGGAGGCATTCAAGGCCAAGCTTGATGAGTTTCTGGGCAGCTTGATCTAGTGGTTGGTAACCCTGCTCATGGCACAGAGGTTGGAAGTAGGTGATCTTTGAGGTCCCTTCCAGCCCAGGTGATCCTGTGATTGTATCTCAGGGTCAAGGTGACTATGATTTGGCTTGTGGTCTAGGAGTTTTTCTTGAGCTTTTTCCTGTTCTTGCACACTGGACAGGGGCTCCCTTTCGTATGTCTTTTCATGGTGTTTTGTTGTGTTGAGAAATGGCTTGAGTATCTTATCAGAGTGTTTCTGCTGTTTCTCGTCTCTTTCCCATTTGTGTGATTGAATCACAGAATCACAGAATGGCCTGGATTGGAAGGGACCTCAAGCATCATGAATCTCCAACCCCCCTGCCGCATGCAGGGCCACCAACCTCCCCATTTAATACCAGACCAGGCTGCCCAGGACCCCATCCAACCTGGCCTTGAACACCTCTAGGGACAGGGCATCCACAACCTCTCTGGGCAGCCTGTTCCAGCAGCTCACCACTCTCATAGTAAAGAAGTGAAGAAGTGAAGTGGAGTGAAGTGCAAGTTGCAGGGGAGACAAACTGAAATCAAGTTGTGGGGCTCAGGATAGGGGGAAGGATACAAGTAGTCCCAAGAAAAGTAAACTAACACGTGCATGCGTGTTTTGTTTTGAAGTGGCATAAAGATAGCCCACCGTTGCTGAGCAGTGATTGAAGATCTTTTGAAAGCTATTGGATGCTGAATATAGTTTTAAAGCAGCACAGACAGCATGTTGTTACCCATTAGTAACATCTCAATCAATCATCAGCTGTAGAATGGTGTTTGTCTTACTACAGACAATTTTTGAGACCTTTTTTTAAACAGGAATTGGCTTTCACTGCTTGCCAAGAAAGTTTGTGTAGCTAATGTAGTGCCTGGTATATTATGTAAAGTGATTCTTTTTTTAATGGGTTCAGTTTTTTGGGTGCTGTATGAACAATTTTGCAGGTTGAGAAGCTGCAGGTTGATTTTGTGTGGTATTCTCAAATCTGGATCCCTGCAGGTTGCAGATTTGTGTGAATAACAATAAATCTTTCTTACTGTCTTGATCCATGGATTTGGCTTGGTGTCTGTTCTGGCAGGAGGAGGTTGTGGTCCCTTCCTGAAGGGCTCGTGTTTCTCTCAGCCACCAGTATACATTTTGTTACCAAATGTGTAGTTCTTTATCTGACTGAATCAATGGCAATATCCTGATGAATTTTGATTCTGTATTTTCAGTGCTAAACAGTTCCATGGGAGTGTCTTGCAGGTAGATGTGAACAGATGAGGAAGTATGATGTGTACTGTTTTTTAGTCTGGATTTTTTTGGTAAAACTTGACTCTATTTTTCAGGAAAGATGTTTGGGCAAATAACATTCTTCAGGAACGTAACTGTAGAGACACCATCACCAGTTTTTTTGGCAACTGAAATCTTACACAACTTCGGAAAAGTTTGCAAGAGCACAGAAATACTGATGCAGGCATTTCATTCATTTTTAAAGTTTGAAGTATTCATATGAATCAAAGTGGAATTTGTAGGTTTGTTAGTGTTGTTTTTTCCTACATTACTTTTTCTTCCTCTCCAGATAGATTATTTTGTTGTTACTTTGCTGATAACCTACCTCTTCCAAAGTTCTCATCCACAAAATGACTTTGAGTATGTCATGTGGCTCTGGTGTTTTATTTTATTTACAGGATCTGTTCAGCTGATCATTCCTTAAGCTGATTTAAACAGTTTTCTTCTATTTTTCTTACTCGACAAACAAAAAGTTCTATGATGATGTGTTGTTTTAAATTTGATCTTCTTCATTAACATTTACATTGAACTTTATTATGAGATGCATAATACATTTTTGGGGTGGTGGTGACATGCTAAGACCTCTGTAGTTGGTGTACTGACTGATAATTTAGAAGTCATTTAAGAAGCGCTTCACTTTTACATATGCAAAATGAATGTACTGCTATTTACCCTGAACATTTTAAGATCAGTGGGAAAATTACTACAGAAAAGCAAAGTAATGCTAGGGTTATTATATGTGTTCTTCACACTGGGAAGTCAACAGGGATTTCTATATGTTCTTATCATGGAAGTTGCTTCGGTTGTTTCTGCAAGCTTTTTTTTTTCTGGAAGGTATTAGGAAAGGTATGACTTTGTTTTGTGACACCAGGAAAAACTTCAGTGAGCCATGTAACCATGAAAAGTGTATTGAAGGAGCTGTTTGCAAGAGGTATTACCCATTTGGTTTCCTTGGAAACATGAAACATGATTTACAAATATTGACTTGAGAAAGCTACAGCTTAGAGGAAATCCTGAATTGTTGGTTCAGGCTTTTAAATTAATATCTCTGAAGAGTGTTGATCATACTGAAAGTTCCTGCGTGCACATGAAAACTATAATTCTGGATTTATATGTTCCTTAATGTAGTAGCTAATTCTGGATGCAGGGCTGTAGAGGATCTTTGAGAGATTTGAATAAGTTGAATAAAAAGTGCCGAACTGGGATCTTTGGCTCTGTTTGCACTGGTGTTAAAGAAGTTATTGTACATGGTTGTGAAAATCAGGTCATTAGTGACTTGTGCGCAGCTGGTGAACTGCAACTTGGGATTTTTTTCTTCTCCCGCTTCTCCAATGTTTCCAAGCACCTTGGAGGGTGATTTTTATGCTCTTGATTATGTTTATGCAGGATAGTATGTGAGAAATCGTACAATTGGCTTGGGTTGGAAGGGACTTCAAGGATCATCAAGCTCCAACCTCCCAGCCACAGGCAGAGCCACCAACCTTCATATTAATACTAGACCAGGATGCCTAGGGCTCCATCGAACCTGGCCTTGAACACCTCACAGGACGGGGCATCAGGTGTTTACTGGGTAGCTCATTCTTATTGTACAGGGATACTTACGCCTATTTACTTTTAAAGGCTACTGATTGTAGCTCTGTCCTGCTGGACTTGTTAGTATTTTCAGAATAAAAGTAGCTTTATCCATGGAGCGTGGTATGTACTATATGGAGCGTCCTGAAGCCGTTACTATGTTCATCTTTAGGGAATAAGAAGCACCTTAAGGGGAAAAAAAACTATACAGCAGAGTTCTTGTGTACATTTTAGGAGAGCTGAGCTGTATGCAGAGTGAGCAGTGATTATGTCTGTGTGTTTGTTAATGTGTAAGTAACCCTGGTTCTGTTGGTCAAACCAGTGTATTTCTGACCATGGTTTTGTATCTCCTTCTCTTAGTGTCAGTGGTGGCTTTTGCAGACTCTGTTGACGTCCATCTCACAGAGTGCCTGTTCCTCCTCTGTTGGCTGTAGTCATCGCTTGTACTCGGTGTACTGTCAGTGATTCTGCATGATGAACAGTCTAACTTTATGGGTTGTGCTGATTTATGCTCTACTTTGGCTGTTTTCCCAGTCCAGTTGTATACTGACCCCCTGAAACTGTTGTGACTGTGTGAGAGTGAAAGAGGCGTTCAGTGGCTGCCACTGCTGCCAATGGATAAGTACCTCAGACTCTTCCCAAAACAAGGAATGTGATGGCCTTATGTCCCATGCCATGTTATTGAGAGAAATGCCTGCAGAGCAGAAGTTCTATCTTTGGTTTCTCCAGGAAAATGCCCGTCCACCCTGTTGGTCTGTTCACTGTAGTGCTGGTTGCTTCATAGTCATGATCATGAGAGTGTGGCAAGGCACAGTTTGTAAGGAGATACGATGTGTTACTGTGAACAAATTGTTGAAAGAATATGTGCATGCAGGCCTGTGCTTCTCTTTGAAACCTGCATAAGAGCCAGTGTGTCCCAAGCATTTAATTTTTTCCGCTATAACTTTAACAATATTTTGCATCCAATTTATAATGAGTATTTTATTTTTCCTTGCTTGATAATTATAAAGACACTGTAGTGAGTGTGTTAAGGTAGCCTTACATGATTTTTTTAATTAAGGCAGGATGAATCTAGATCTACCTACATCTGTGGCTGCAGGAGTATTTCATACTGCAAGTGGTAAGATGAAGGTGGGAAGTTGAACAGTGCTTGAAGCAGTGGCTCTTAAACATTTGGAGGCACTGGTGGCTTGACAAGCAAGAACCACTGAAATCTGTAGGTTGATGTGTCACAGATGGGACAGCTATATGCATGGACCATATATATTTTGTGGGATTTAAGAGTAAGAACAGATAGGGGACCACAAAAGCCGTCTATGCATAGATAAGTATCATTGCTTTCCTCATCACATTGGTTTAACTGAGAAGGGCTTTGTTTATTGCTTCTGTAAATAAGGCCTAACATCCTGAAGGCTGTGAAGAAGTTTGTCAGTTATAAGGAAGGATTCAACTATATTGTTGTTGTTTTCAGTTGCATTGTGACTAGTTCTTCCTGATGAAAGCAGTCTGCTCTGCCACATGTACAGGCTGCGAATGACGGTGGCAGAGGTATGAAATGGCAGAAAGATTAATTAATAGGAGGAGGGAATCAGGGATCTCCTCTTGGTAAATAATGTACAGAGATGTTAACCCAAGGGAAGGTCAGTCAATCAGGAAAAGCTTTGTTGGTATTTTCCTTTACAGAAGGAGGAGTTTTTTGTTTGCTTGAGGAGTCTCAGGTTGCTTTTCTTTTTTTTTTTTTTTTCTTTTTTTTTTTTTGTACTTTTTTGTTTCCTTGTCTGCTTACATTATTTGTGGGCTTGGAGAAGGTAAAATTCTGTATGGCTGAAGGCAGAACAGCGGGTATGTCAAGTCATTTGTTGGCAGTCGTGAACGTGGATCCAAAAAAAGTGGATGTCATTTTAGGATGCCAAGTAGATACTAACAGAAAAAGATAAATTATGTGAAATGAACAGTAATTCTTCATGTAACCAAATAAACTGCATGGACTGCTGCACAGTAAGTCAAGATAGAAACAAGGAGCTGTAGCATAATAGACTTCTGCTAAATTTGTAATTGTTTTTATGAGAATCCATTGTGCCAGTACAAACGGAATTTCGTATTGAAGGACCAGTTGTATACTAAGTGCCTCCAGATGAAAGCCAAACAGAATTTACTGCACTTTGTTTAAACTTAAAAGGAATGCAATGAATGTAGATGAAGAGCTATCACAGTATAAAAACAAAAGATGGAAATGTAAGAGATAGTTGTGTGATACTCTTAAAAGGATCCAAAATAATCCTTTTATCAGGATGCTTGTCTTCTGAACTCATTAGAATAGCAGCATGTAACTATGATATGCTGCCCCTAACGCAGTGATCATGAAAAAAGAATACTGTTTAGCCCTATTCTGCTTTTCCAGTTTTGTTTTTTTGGGTGTCACTGATAAATGGATGGTTGCAAGAACTCAGTCATGTAGAAACATCAGGAAAACTTCCGATGTTCAGTGTTTTCGTGTCAGAATATTGATGTTCATAAAATCATACAGTCACCAAGGTTGGAAAAGACCTATAGGATCATCCAGTCCAACCATTCACATGCCACCAGTATTTCTCCAATAAACCCTGCCCCTTGGTACAACATCTAAACATTTCTTAAACACCTCCAGAGATGGTGACTCAACCACCTCCCTAGGCAGCCTGTTCCAATGCCTGACCAATCTTCTGGGCAACAAATCTTTCCCAAACTGAACCTTCCTGGTGCAACCTGAAGCCATTCCCTCTGGTCTTATTGCTAGTTATGCGGGAGAAGAGGCTGACCCCCAGCTTACTACTACCTCCCTTCAGGAGGTTGAGAGTGGTAAGATCTCCCCTGAGCCTTCTCCAGTCTAAACAATCGTAGCTCCCTCAGTTACTCCCCATGAGACCTGTGCTCCAGACCACTCACAGCTTTGTTGCCCTTCTTTGGACACGTTCCGGGGCCTCAATGTCTTTCTTGTAGTGAGGGGCCCAAAACTGTGCACAACATTTGAGGTGTGGCCTCACCACAGCTGAGTACATGATGATCACGTCCCTGCTCCTGCTGGCAGCACCAGATTTCTTGTTGTTTCTATCAAGTATAGACAGATTTCCAAAATAGTTAGGTGATACTTAGCTATTTCATGAGTAATACTGAAGACTTGCAGAGTCTTGCAGATTTGCCGTGGCTTTAGAGAAACAGCATCAATGTCAGTCCTCAGATATGTTGGCTTTTTCTTCAGGTTGTTGTGACTTTTGGAAGTAAGGTGATGAAAGAAGTCAGGGATGACATTAATCACAGATACACAGAAATGTCAGTTTTAATAGAAAGTAAGCCCCTCTTTCTTCCCACCTTCAGCCTGCAGTTCTTTGAACCCCCAACTGTAAAATGCTTCTGTGTCCAGGCTTGAGAGCTGCATGGTGTTAGAGCTTTCTAGTCAGAGTACTCGACTTCTCTGTGGGTGAGCACCAGCAGTCTAGTGTGATTATAGGAGTTTTTTTCTTTAGCAGAAGTAGCAGAGACTTTTTTTCAGCTCCGTGACATGATGCTGGAACGAGAGATGCGGATAAGTTGGAGATGTTTTATCCTTTGACTTTGAGTTGACTTTTTCATAACTTCCAATGTGTGTTCATCAGGTCAGCATTGTTGCAGGCTGTCTTGTGAGGTAAGATCCCAAATATGGATGTCAGGTATGTCCTCTGGAGGGTGAGAAAGGAAATGGGAGTGGAATTAGCAAGGTGTTCAGAGTCCTTCTTCCCAACAGTAGGGAACAAAATCTCTTAGGATTCTGTCAGACTTGCTTGATCTGGATTCAAATCTGTACCCAATGCAACTTGAAAATAAATTAACTGAGCAGCAATATAATAGACTGGGCACAAGTAAATGGGGCAGTTACTAGGAGAATGGGAGATGTGGAGTTAAAGAGGGTAAGATTAATGTGGCAAATGGAGTCTTGTGGAAGGGTTAAATTACCAGCAGGCATTCTATTCCTGTTTGGCCAGTTTTTCTGAACTAAAAAGTTTAACACATGAAATATTGTAAAACGTGTGATTGAGTATTAACATCAAGAAAATAAGTTGCAACACGTATATTCAAATTTGCAATTTACCAATAGGAAGAGTGCAGTTGGAGTGACCATATAAAAATGAGCAAGACTTCAGTAGTACTGGCTTCCAAAAACAGTGGCCTTCAAAACAAAACAGTGGTTTATGTAAGAACTGCTACCACTCTCTAGGCTTGGTAGAGGCAGTTTATACTCCATGATGTTTGTAACTTACATGCAGTTTTTTGGGTTTTTTTTAATTATTATTTTTTTTTCACCTTGATAAATAATGGGGACAAGACTTCAGAGTCTGATCTTAATTGCATTGTTACATGCATTTGTGTGTGTATGGTAGGATGAGATAGATGTAGAAGCAGAGAGGAGGGAACAGGGATGTCTGCTTCTTACTTGAAGTTATTTCTGAATTTAATCAGTCGTCCAACTAATGGGGAAGAGTTAGGAGTCAGGCAAGTCCTTGGAAAGAGAGAAGCAGCAGGAACCTAAGGAGGACTGAAAGTCGCATGTTGTTTAACAGGAGGTAAGAGTGGCCATAGCTGACTGTTGTGGTCCTTCTCAATCTGAGAGCTGGTTTGTTTCCCACTTTCCAGTAGGTTATTCAAAAGAATAATAAATAATAAAGAATAATAAAAAAAGGTTATAGAGCCTAGGATAAAACAGTGCAGATGGTGATGTGGAAGTGCTCTAGAGGCAGACCGTAACTCAGGGCATGGAAGCAATAAAGTGCATAATTCTGGATTTACTGGAAATGTAAAGAAGGGTGAAGTGATAAAGTGACTGAAGGAGATAAACCACTGCATGCTAAAATCTAAAACAGCCCCTAGTAGATTTCTTTTGGTCCTTCCCTTGGAAAGCTGCAGGGTGAGGCGGCATGGTGAAGTTTCGCTTTCAGAACTGGTGGGTATCCACTTCTGTAGCTAGCAGATTTGGTGTGGGTGGTGTATTCTTTCCAGTCAACTGTGTCCTGAGTGTTGCTGCAGCCAAACTAAAATTATTGCTTCATGGTTTCATTGTTTGGCTTTGTAATAGTGAAAAATTCTATAGTTGGCAGACACTTCAAGGGTGTGGATGGGCTTATCTGCATAATTCTTTTCTTAGATACCTGAAGCAAAGGTCTTAGGGCTTTAAAGTCTTGGTACTGAGTTACCTGTAGTATACATGACTGTACACTTACAAATTCCTGATTTTTATGATTTGTCATTGTGACTAGGCTTCAAGTTTGTTTTCTTTTTAAATAAGTATTTTTTTCCCTCCCTTTGACATACTTTAAAAATCTGAACTGAGGTGTTGTCTGAGTTGTGAGGTAGTTTCATCAGTAATAAGTGCACACCACCTCCACTTGTGTGTAACTGCGTTGTCATTTAAAAAAAAATGTTATTAAAGTAATGGAATATAGACTCTGTCTACTTTCATTTCACAGTAAGAGGAAATAGGTAACTTTGATCGTTAAAAAAAAAAATTGCAAAACTGGGAAAATAAAGGAACTCCACTGTTGTTCCATCTTATGTGAGTGTAATACTTACAAGAAGCTGTGAATTCGAGCTTACACTTGCATTCGTTCTAATTCTTAGAAGTCCCTTCTGTTTTGTTGTCAGTTCTTTGCTAATTAGTGTCCAAGTGTAGTATTTCTTTCTCCCTTTTCTTTGGGTCCTTCTTACACTGTCCTTTCTCGTTTGGATTTTGAAATGTAACTGGGTAATTGGTCAACAGCTGTCTCCAAGTGCACTTAATAAGGACTGACTTCTTTTCTAAGCCCCATTTCCCCTCAGCACATGCCAGTTAACGATGCAGTAAGGTGCAGAGGAAGATTAAGATGACTGTGGGAGTGCAGACTGGGGGCTTTCCGTTTCCATTCCTGATACAGTCTGTGTGATTCTGGGAAATTTCTCTCAGCATTAAATCTTGGACTCAGATGATGATAATAGCTGGGGGAGAGCAGCGTTCTCATAAAGGTGCCAAAAGCTGGAGGTTGCATTAAACTGGTTTGAGACAGTCGAGGTGTGATCTAGAGATGCAGGGTTCTTTCTGCTCATTTGCTGAAGTAGCAAAATTAGTTCAAAAATTTACCCACAGAGCTTGAAGTTGGGTACTGAGAATGTGTCTGCTTTTGAAACAGCTCGGCTGTTTGTACTAGTCCTCATAGCGAGACATTGAGAAATTCTTAATTAAAAATATGATAGTTGCAAGGGGCATCCTGTACAGATTACTGTGCATTTGTGCATGAAAGGGCTTTTGTGATAATAATTGTCTGCAGCTACATCTTGGGGTTTTTCTTATCTTTATTTTTCTGTTTTTTTTTTTGTTTTTTTTTTTCTCTCACAGGCATAAAACTTGGCTTAATGTCAATCCTGGTAAGATGGTAGTTTTCCAAAAACTGCTCCCTTCATTGCTGTCTATTCAAGTTGTGAGTGGCATGAGATGTACCTCATGTCATAACACTTTGAAGTGACGTGAACTTTGCCTCAGTCATGGTTTCTGACAGTTGAAAACAACAGCAATAGTTAGCTAGATTTTGGTTCTTCGGTGTTCCATATGGGACTGAAGATTTAACTGCAGCAAACGGTAGCATGACAGTGATAGTGGGTTCAGGTCTCATGGAGGTTGACTTTAGGTAAGTACATGCTTTCTGTGATTCTGCTAGAATGAAGTGAGGGAGGACAGTTCAGTTCTTTCTTTTCAGATACAAAGTTTATGAACATTTACAGTATGTCTGTTTAATGCATTGGCACTCTTGTAAGTTGGAATTAGAAAAGTGAAGCATGATACTATTTTTTTCTGCCTTGGTACTGAGCTTAATCAGAATCCAAATGAACGCTGTTCAGTACTTCTAGCACACTTCAGTTTCACTCATAGTAGAGCCTGACCAGAAGGGCATGGAGAATAGCAGAAAGAGAGCATGTGGGTGGTCCCTTTGAGGAGAAGCTGATCTCTTCATTTGGGTCTATCCAGAGACTTGGTGACTCTGAATTGTTTAATCTGCTAGGAGAGCATAAAAAGCTCTTCAATTATGTTAATCGGGGGTTCTGCATCACTGCGGAGTGGAGCTGTGCTTTTCTTGTTCTGCTGGAGATTATTGTCCATAAGTATATCACAAATGTTTCACTTTCAAATAATTTCATTGTTTCGGTTGCAGTGCTTACAAGCCTTGGTCAGAGGTTAGGATTCCCTTCTAGTAAGGGGTCCACAAACGAACTCCTGAGGGTCTAGGATTAAGAAAGCTGGCAGTGGAGGGACGCTAACAGGGGAACAGAAAGGAGAACAATGAAGGACAAAACAGACCAAAAAAAAAATAATCAACCAACACAAACAAAGCTCAAGCCATAAGGGAAAACCCACGAAAGTAAAAGCAAATCAAACAAAACTAGAGGAAAAACAGCTGGTCTCAGCAAATTAGGATCAATGATAGAGAAATTTAAAGGTGGAAAAATCCATTTTGTTGCAGGAGTGACTGAAATATGTAGTATAGCACTGCACATATATAAATACAGTATTTTCTGTGCGTTCCACTCATATGCCATTTGACTTTCCCTGTGCTGTACCCTGTGTGTTTACATCATTTCAGTGCAATTGTTGCTTGCACAGTAAAAATGCAGCAGTGATGGTTGCCATTCTCAGGGGTCTTTGCTCTTTCTGACTTACTCCTGACTCTGCATTTCACACAGGAAGCATCTCCTTGGATCACAGTGTCTCTGCTCTGCTACCTGAGGTGCATCAAGTTAAACTTCCCTTAGCTCGTAAACAATTTTAAAAGACTTTCCTGTTTTTTTTTCCCCTCACATTTTGTTTATTATGATTCATTATGGCCTTTCTTTCCTCCTGTTTCATCTTGTGTGTTGATATCCAGCCCAAGGGTATGTATGGACATACCAATCTATTTCCTTTGCACAGATATTTTGTTTTACAAGGGAGTAGCTTTCCCCATATTGTGTGGTGAGGTTTTTATTTTTTTTCGTCTCTGCTGTGACTTTGTAGATATTGAGCCCCTCCCGGTCAGGAGTTCCATTTAAAAATACATAACGTCAAGCAACGTGCTGTTAGAAGTAGAAAAATCTGTGAGGTTCTGTGGGATGGGTGAAGAGGGGTCATTTGATGTGAAGGTTAGAAGCGGAGGGATGGGTAGTGGCGCAGGGCTCTGGTATGGTGTGGCTGAGGGTTGTAGCAGGATGAAGCCATGCTGTGAAGTGAGGGCTTTGTGGGCTGCAGGGCATATGGCCATGCAGGCTGCAGGTGGGGTAGGCTGGGCCCGTGTTACCAGCTGGGCAGGGGTGGGGAGATGTGCTGCTGTATGGACTGACGTTGGAAAAGGGGAAACGGCGGTGGTCACGATTTAATCATGGCTGAGGTGGTTTTGCAGAAACCTGGGACGTTTATGGTTTTGTTGATAATAGCATGCAAATCCTCTTGCTTAACAAAGGTTTAGTAGGCTATCAAGTGACACTAGCTACTGGCATAGAGCTTAACTTGTGTGTTTTAACAGCAGAGCTGAACAAGAGATGGAACTTGAAGAAAACCACTTTTCATGTCTCTGACTGAAAACACTGTCAGAGAGATTAAATGCTTGCTCCCTCCCCCTCGCCTCATATGATTGCATGTGTGTCTGCAGACAGGACTGGCTGCCTAGGGCTTTACTCATAGCCAGAGCACTGTGTGCACTTTGCTGATCTTTCCTTTGAGGCCAGGTAGGGCTGGCACTTGGTGCTCCCAGCTCCTTAGTGGGCTCAGGCTTCTCTAAGCAGGGCTGCTTTGTTCCCCTCTGTCTTTAACAGCAGCTGGAGCAAAGCACCAGAGTGCCTGAAGTGAAAAGAAGTTCACTGTGTGCTGTTTTCAGAGAAAACAACACAGAATTTCCTCAAGGAATCTTGAGCAGGACTTGGTGCTTGTTCTGGGCAGATTGTGGCTCTGATGCATCTTACTGATTTCTCACCTATGATTTTCTGTGCAGTTCAGCTGTCATATGGATGTGGGAATTGGAAACTTGGAGAAGTTCTACTTTGAACTTTTGGAAACCTCCACACTCAGCCATGAATGGGCTCTGTGGGACAGGTATCTCACTTGGCAATTGCTTCTGCTCAGCAGTAGTAAGAATTATGAGATATTGAAGAGCTTTTAATGCTTACTTTGAATAAATTGATAAAGTGGGATGGACAGCAGCCAGAGGAGATGAATCAAACAATTTTTTAAAGGTACTGCAGCAAGTCACAGGTGTTTGAGTGCTGTGTGCCAACCTCCTTACCCATTTCTACACAGAAGTGTTCCTGCCATACCACAGAGAAGTGAAACTACTTTGCAAGCCAGGTGGTAGATTTCTTTTTTTTTTTTACTTTTCTCTCTCTCATCACCAGTAACCTTTATGATCCTCTTAATGTTGTTCTTTTTTTGTATGTGTGTGTGTGTATTTTTTTTCTTTAGTAGATGTTCTTGTAAGGTTTCAGACTGCCAATGGGCGTCAGTTGGAGTGAATTCCCCGACAGTGACTTCTGTGAAGTCACCAGTAAGATGTGTTGGTATTGCCAGGTGATCCAGAGCAGCACTCCTCAGCTCATAAGCATCAGAAAAGAAGTTATAAAGTGCCAGGCACCTTTGCAAGGAACCCTCGGACCTCTTTGGTTTTTACTTAATGTTGACTTAAAGAATGGGCCGCTGTCCTTCCTTGACTTTTTTCCCTTTGTTCCCCAGTGAACTGAAGCCCAAAGTATCTTTGTACAAGTAATGTTTGCACTAGACTACAGAACTATTTGGCACCTGGAAGGAAACAAATTGAAGACCTGTTAGGGTGGAAGTCATTTCCCCTAATTTCAAATCACTGTAGTTAGAAGTCTAGTTTAGGCTAGTTCTCTGAGTTTCCTCTGTCAGCAATGAAAAACAGTGATGTTTCTGCAGAGCAGTTCCTCCCATCCATCACAGAAACTAATCTGAAAAGAGGATAAATTGTTGTGTAGCTGTGGTTGGCTTCTTCCTTCACTACAGAGCAAGCTTTGGGCCATTACTTTTAGCCGAAAGTAAGCATATAGATAACATGCTAGGCGAGCTGAAATCCAGTCTCAGTTTGTAGTGCAGGATGTGCAGTTGGAGTAACCTTTTTCCTGCATTATTCTTCTCTTAGTATGTGTTTAATTAAAAAATAAAATAACAAATCCTACCTGCTGTAGTTGTGGTGGTTACGTATCTCTACAACTGTAAAAACAGACTGTAAAAGTTAAAGGTTTTCTGAAGGCTTGATTTATGTAATATGCAAGGGATGGTTATCAGTCAGTTGGTCACTGAAGGATGTGACCATATGGAAATGTTTGTATTTGTCACCTTTTTCTGTCATTCCCATTGCCTGTTCTTCTGTTGTGTAACTAAGTGGAGTTATTCAAGTAGATACGTACTTCTTTCTTTTTCTTCCATAGGTTATTTTACCATACCTTCCAGTGTATTTCTTTCTAGTTTATTCCCTCGCTTTTACCCTTTGCCTGCCTGTAAATATATTCAGACTTGGAGAAAGGAGTTTTAAGTGTTGTTTTCCTCATCTCTCTCTGAAGAGCTATCTGCTCTTTAGTCCCAGCAGCAATTCAGAAAGGGTAGATTTCTCCTCCCGTATGCAGGCAGTAAGAGGAGATTTCAGAACACTGTTCTTCTAAAAGCTTGCTTTCCTCTGTGGTTAGGGAGGAAAAGAATCTCAACTGAGTATTCTTATGGCACCAATTAAGTGTTAGTAAGTTTTGTTCTTAGGCTTCCCTGAAATACCAGGTAAGGTAATCCAGTACTGTGATTGCATTGGTAGGGTTGGTCTGGAGACGTGTTCTGGGCTGAGCACCAGCAAACTTTTATAATGAAACTCAGATGAAAAATGTAATTGGTTTTTTTTCAGAGGCTGTGCAGAAAAGCCTGAGCCAATCCCTTCCTCCTTTCAGTATCACAAGTTTTCATCTGAGTTGTTTCAGCTTAGTGGCATCCTAAAGTTTCCCTTGAGTAAGGCTGTGTTGTAATCTCTGAACCTCTGTTTCTAAGAAATAGATTAACCCAAGAGAAAGTGAAGGGAAAGTGAACTTACAGATGATCATGGCCAACTGAGAGGACGGGAAATGACTGGTGTGAATAAGTGCAGAGATGTTTGACTTACGGGCCTTGGCTGTTGTTGCCCTTGAGGCCTTGATTAAGAGGCCTAGATGGTTTGGGTCTTCAAGCCTTTCTAGGCATTCCTTTGAGTTGCTTTCTCTGGTTTCTTAACAAGCAGACAACATAAAGGTACTGGCTGTCATGCATGGAGGATGGTATTTTGACAAATACCGTGATTAATCCTGGGGAACATCATCCATGGTTGAAACTTGAGTTGTCCTTCCCCACAGGCTTGTCCTTGCTGATGGAGTTATAGCTCTGGCAGCTCCAAAGGAAATTGCACCTCTTGTTAGCTCATACTTGATTTTGCATGCCAATTCTTTCTCATTTTCCTCTGTTCATAGTGCTTGGTCTCTCACAGCAACTCTTCCACTAATATTCGTCTTGCATGTGGCAATGAGAAAGTAGGCTACTGTCCTGATTCGAGTGGGCTGGTACTTATGGTGCACATGCCAGTCCTTTGAGGTAGCCATGTGTGCAGGAGAAAGTTGTGCTTGCCACTGGGGTTTGGGTGATCAGAGCACACAGCTGTAGAAAGAGGCAAGCCAGCAGGCTCTGCTGAGGCCAGCATTGCTGCTCCCACTTGCATGGTGAAGTGTCCAGCACTGGAGAAGTGAGGCCTTCAGAGAGTTGTTGTCTTTTCCCATCTCCTCCAAGGTGTGAGGTATGTGTCACATGCTCTTCAAGCCCCATGAGGATTATGGTATGTAGCCTGTAGGTTGGGTAGGCTTGCCTCTTGTCTCCCTCCCCAGCCCCTCCTGAGTGCTTTCAGACTTCGCAGCTGTGCTGCTTTGCAGCTGTTGCTGTTCCCTACTGGAGAGGGCTTCACCACTGTCATATTTCCTTTGCCAAAAAGTTGATGTGTCTCCAGCAGGGTCTCTGTCCCTCCTTCCCCCCATCCTTCCTGAAGGGGGCTTTGCTTGCCTTCCTCATCTAGAAGCTCTGTACTTTGTGGCCCAGTCCTAATGTCTGGCTACAGATGGCATCACTGGCATTGCCACTGAGCCATTGCAATGGTGTGTGGCTGTGTCCAGACTGAAATGACTCCTCAGTGTGCAGTTCCCAGCACCTATATGGCATGTAATTGCTGTTGTCCCTGTGTGCTTTCCTTCAGTATCTGTTCCTATGTGATGAACAAAACTGACATCTCTGTAGTTTTGTACTGACAGTGCTGCTCTGACTGCCTGGCTAAAGGGTCCTGACTTCTTCAGTTGTGTTCTGGGCTGTGGTCACCTTGACTATGGGTAGCGCTCATCTGCAAATACCTATTAAATGAGTTGTTGCTGAAATCTTCTTCTGTATGCTTGGGCTGCCAGCTTGGGATTAATTTATTGTCTAGCATAAAACTCACAGAAGGACTTTATTCCTGTGTGTATTCATAGAACAGAAAATGTGTGAAAGCAATCATAGAAGTCAGTTAAAAGCTGTGCTGAAAGTTGCTCTCACAGTCACCCTTGTAAACAGCCATTCCCCCTCCTGTATATACACTGGAAGGCCACAATAAGGTCTCCCTGAAGCCTTCTCTTCTCCAAGCTAAACAAATGTGGTTCCCTCAACCTTTCTTCAAAGAAGAGATGCTCCAGCCCTCTGATCGTCCTAGTGGTCCTCCTCTGGACCGGTCTCCACCCTGACACACAACCATTGATCACAACCCTTTGGCTGCGTCCAGCCAGCCAATTCCTCATCCATCAAACAGTCCATCCTTCACCTCACCAATCCACACCTCTCCTTCTCTTTAGAGAGAAGGATGTGGTGAGGGACCATGTCAAGGGCCTTGCAGAAGTCCAGATAGATGACATCCATCACTCTTCCCCTGTTCACTGAAGCCATCACTCCATCACAGAAGGCCGTCAGATTGGTCAGGCATGATCTGCACTTGGTGAAGCTATGCTGGCTGTCTCGAATCACTTCTTTGTCTCATCTTTGCGTTAACACAGCTTCTAGGAAGATCTGCTCCATGGTCTTCTCAGGCACAGAGGTGAGGCTCACTGGCCTGTAGTTCCCCAGGTCTTTTTTTTCCCTTTCTTAAAAATGGGAGTAACATTTCTCTTTTTCCTGTCACCCAGGACTTCACCAGACAGCCATGATTTTTCAGGAGTGATGGAGAACGGATCGGCAACTACATCAGCCATTTCTTTCAGAACCCTAGGATGGATATCATCCAGCCCTATGCACTTTTACATGTTCAACTTCATGAGGGGAACTTGGACTTGTTCCACCATTGCAGTGGGACAGAAACCACTTGCCATACCCTCACCTAGAGGCTCATGGTCCTGGTTGAGATGGGAAGCCTGACCACCCGTGATGATCAAGGCAAAGCACCCATTGAGTAACTCAGCTTTGTTTATGTCTGAGGATCTTCCTGTTCTTGTAATTCACCTACTAAGTTTCCCTTTCCACATGGCAAACCATCAGCTTTGTTGAGTTTATTTCTGTCTGAATCATAGAATATCCCTAGTTCGAAGGGATGCTTGAGGATCACAGAATCATAGAATGGGCTGGGTTGAAAAGGACCACAATGATCATCTAGTTTCAACCCCCTGCTATGTGCAGGGTTGCCAGCCACCAGACTAGGCTGCCCAGAGCCACATCCAGCCTGGCCTTGAATGCCTCCAGGGATGGGGCATCCACAACCTCCTTGGGCAACCTGTTCCAGTGCATCACCACTTCTGTGTGAAAATATCTAACCTAAACCTCCTCTGTCTCGGTTTAAAACCATTCCCCCTTGTCCTGTCATTATCTACCCACGTAAACAGCTGTTCTCCCTCCTGTTTATATGTTCCCTTCAAGTACTGGATGGCCACAGTGTGGTCTCCCTGGAGTCTGCTCTTCTCCAAGCTAAATAAGCCCAGTTTCCTCAACCTTTTCTCACAAGAGAAGTGCCCTCTCATCATCTTAGTGGCCCTCCTCTGGACCTGCTCCAAAAGCTTCACGTCTTTCCTGTAGTGGGGGCCCCAAGCCTGTATACAGTACTCCAGATGGGGCCTCACAAGAGCTGAGTAGAGGGGGACAATCACCTCCCTCTCCCTTCTGGCCACCCCTTTTCTAATGCATCCCTGAACACTGTTGGCTTTATGCACTGCAAGCTCACACTGCTGGCTCATGTCCAGCTTCTCATCTACTGGGACCCCCAGGTCCTTCTCCGCAGGGCTACTCTAAAGGATCATCGAGTCCAACTTCTGGTTCCTCATAAGGCCACATAAAAATCAGGTCATACAACTGAGAGCATTGTTCAGACATGTGAGATCTGCAAATGGCTTAACCTATGGATCTCGCCAGTCTGTAGCACCTGGTGTGGAAAGTGGCCCAGTCTTGAGCTGATTTTGCCCCGGTGTATCCAACTTTCCCAGGTCTTAAATAACTATGAGTCTTAAAAATGAACAGAGGACAAACCAACGCATGCAGAAAGTATTTGGAGCTGATGCACTTTTTTAGCCAGTGCATCAGCATTCCACCTTTTAATGTATTTTCCTCCTTCTCAAGGTTCGTCCTTTGCAGCTTTAGACAATCAGAAGTAGAATTATGGGCTTTGTTGCTGCATCGTGACAGGGAGAGATGCTCAGGAAATACGCTAGGAGCAAGCAGCTTTGTGATGCTGCCAGCAGCTGTCCATCCAGGGGAGAGCAAATATTCCTCTTATGACCACACAGTAGTGCTCTGTGGTCTTGTCTATGTGACCGCAGTGCTAACCGTAGTGCTAAACATTTGTGCTGTTGTACTGATGGTTTTAGGTGAGCCATCATAAATAGATTTTGTCCCTTCAAACCATCCATGTATATTTTTTGACTGGATGTAAACTAGGATGAATATTTCTGATAGTCTTTTAGTCATTTTGGCTTTAAATGAGAAATAGGCTCTGAAAACTAGCAGCTTTAGTAACAGGACTGAAGCTTCTGAAGTGGAGAGATGACTTTGTAAGTGCATGGTACTGAGATGGTTAGTTTATGTTCTGACATAATGCAGTCTAAACCTTTTTACTTTAGGAGATCTTTTGTATTTGCACAGATAACTGCTGCCAGTGGTGCTTTCTGTCTGCAGCATGGGCACATCTGGGCCTTGTTTGATGTCTTACGTGTCCTTAGTGATGTAATCATGCAAAGGCGTAGAGTGGTCATGGGCCTGAATAGATGTCAGCCGGAAAGCACACAGACTGTGCCACCTGATTGCTGCAATTCCAGCACGCTGCTCTCCAGCCAGGCGTGCAGAACTGGCACGCTGCAGTCCCCAAACACCAGCTGTGCAAACTGGGGTTGGGGTGAGGCTGCAGCCTTGGCAGTGTTTCTCTTCTGGCTTGGTCCAGTTGTACAGGTGCTGTGTGCTAATTTTCACATTGAGATCTAAAGAATTGATAGTAAAACCAAGTGTTCTAAGGCCATGTCTGAGAAAGGCTGTGGATGCAGGCATTCTTACAAGAGCATGTTGGTATGCGTTTAAGCTTAATTGAGAAAGCTTATTTTAGCAGCACGGCTGTTGTCTATTAGAGTGTTTTGTGTTTCTTATCAGGCTTGGTCTCTGTCCCCTTCTGTCTCCTGAGTGCACCAGAAAAGCTCTGGGCACTGCCACTCTTTGTCTTTTCCTTGCTGTCCTGTTGGATATCAGTATGCCTGTAGCCCTTCATATCCCTCTTGCTGGTTTGCTTCTCAGGCTTCCTGTGTGATGGCCCATGGCCAGAATAGCAGCAGTGCAAAATGGAGGCTCTTCAGTTTGGGTATTGTCCCCAGGTTTTCTGAGCAGGAGTTTTCTTTCTCTGAACAGGATAGCAAGGTACAGCAGTAGTACTGGGTATGTTTCTGTAGTTCATTGCCTCATTCGTGTTTGGAAGGTTGTCTCTGCATTAACAAGTTTTAGGCTTGCTCTCCCCTTGTCAGGGAGAGAAGGTTGTGCAGCACCTGATGATGCTCATAAAGTCTTCCTACTCATCAGGCGTGGGTGAGTATCTGGATGTTTCAGGTTATATTCTAAAGGGAGATTTTCCCCCTCACTCTCCTGTGGTCAGAATGAAAGTGAGCAATTCAGACTTGAGCGGTGGAAGGAGAACCAAAAAAAAAAAAAATTATGTATCTGTTCTTTTCTGCTTGGATGTTGGCTGGTTCTGCCAAGCTGGGCTCTTTGAGAGCCAGGGCAGCTGCTGTATTTTAATCACCACCATGATCTCTGGGTCAGCTGGAGGTGTGGGCATGCACAAAGCAAGCAGGGGAGAGGGGTGGCTTTTTTTTCTTTTCCTTCCCGTTTTCTGTCCCTGCAACAGAAGTTATTGGTGATTGACAGCTTCACAGTTTGAATGCTGCTGAGGTTTTGGTACATGGAGTCAGTTGAAAGGGCTGGAAATGTCTCAGCCAAAAGTGTTAGAGGGGCAGCTCACCATTTGTCTTGAAAAGAAGCTCATCTTGGTTTCATGTGCTTGTGGCTTGGTGTCAAGGTGCTGTGATGCACGTGTCCAACAGACCCGCTCACTTTGGGTAAGCGAAATGGTGACTTCAGGGAACAGTGGGCAAAACTCTGTTTAAAGAAGAAAACTGAAATTTTGTGCCTAAGTAAAGGTCAGAAGTGCTGGGGCTGCTATTAGCTGACTCTGTCCTGAAGGAGATTATCAAAAAGGTGGTACTACAAGAAGTAGGACACACATCATTTATAATTTATCAGCATATGGGAAAACACATTTAATGTCCTGCTGTGCAATAAATGTATCCTCTGCAGGAGCACCAAAGAGTGCATAGATTCTCTGCTTGTTTTTTAATTCATCCTTTTTCACCTTCGTAAGAAAAGTCAGGTTGTCCTTTATCGCTTCCTTAATCAAGAGCTTTATTTTGCGTGCTCGAGTCTGCATGGTTAGAGGAGCGACTGACGCATGGTTTGATCCTGGGATCCTGCCTTGAGGATTACGTACTTGTCACCACAGTGCATTTAAAGGTGTACCACAAACTGCCTATTGCAAAGAAAAATAATAATGAAAATGGTGTTATTTCTGAAACAACAGCTACTGCTCTGCTACCCGCGGGAGTGTGCTGGCGGGTTCAGAACTGGCGGAGAGGAGAGGAGGCTGTTCTGGATGCAGCAGCAGAAATGCTCTCTCACTGCTGCGTGTAGTTAATAGAAGCAGACAGAGTTGCAGCATGAGTGCATTCAGGGGTCACAGCTGTGAAGGATGCCATGCTTCAACCTGATTTAGCAGTGGGAACCTTGGCAGGAAGTTGCCGTGTTTATGAGAAGCAGGGTAACCACAACTGCAGGCAAACCTGAAAGATTCCACTGTGGCTTTCATTATGAATAGCAGGCAAGAGTGTTGAAAACTGGCTGTAAAAAATCTGAATACCAGAGGGAGAGAGAGAGACGCTGTGTAAAGGAGACATAAATTCCACCGTGACGTCTCCAAGTAACAATAAAAATGCTGGTTCCGTCTGCCACAGTTGTTTGCAAGGTAGAGAATGATCAAAGATGGAGTAATTCCAAACCGCCAGATTTTTTTTTCCTCAGATATGGAATTGATGTTTGAGGGCACTGGAGGAAGAGAGCAGGCAAGTGCCATTTTGGCTGCTTTCAGGAGACACGGAGTAGATGTGCTCAGTGTAGTTGTCATTGTGCTTCATTGGGTTGAAGGGCTGCTCCTCCTTGTGGTTTGGTTTTGTTGCAGAAATCAAGTGTGTCTTTTTTTTAAATGATAGCCTGCGATAGTTGAGCTCTGTTGAAATGATGTCTTAATCATCTGAATGCCATGTGAATATGCTGCATTCACAGTCCCACTTGGAATATAGCTGGGGACTAGGGAAGCTTTTACAGTCATTTTTGTTTTGTAAAAATAAAGGGATGTATTTCTTTTGTCTTTAGTGATAGGAAGTGCTTGGAAGTTACAAACCTCAGTCAAGGTTGACCCTGTCCTGATGTGACGCGTATTTTCCACTGTGGGTAGGTTGTATTTATGCACAGAGCATCAGATGTGGAGTTCCTAGTCTCTGGCAGTGATGACAAATGAGTCATGCAAGCCAGGATTTTTGGCTGGTGTATTATTGTGAAACAAAGTGCCAGTCAGTCAGTTTTGCCTTCTTAACATAAATTAGATGAAAATGGTTAAAATTGCCAGAGATAAATTAAGAATTTTCCTATTGCAAATCTGTTACTCTCAGTAATGAAGGCATGCATTTCACTTTTAACCTTTGTTATTTTACATGACAGCTTGTATTAATCACTACTAAAATAATAATTTTCTGGTGCATGACTGTGAGTGCCTAAAGGGTGCTGCACTTTCCTGGTACCAGGCTCCGCCTTACCTGTTGTTTCCTCCACACAGAAGTGTAAGAATTGTTCTGTGTGAGCTGTTGTTGCTCCACAGCTCTGAGTTGGGCTTGCTGAACCCACCGTGGAGCTGTGTACGTGGAGGGAGCCTGGTACCATCCTCCCCCCCGCAGTGGTGCTGCGGCTCATGGTGCTGTGCCAGGCTGCAGGGCCCTCCCAGGAGGGCAGAAGGGCAGTCTGGTCGTGCTGACCTTTGCTGACCTGCCTGAGCTCAGCTGATGAGTTGCATAAGCGCCCTGTGTGAAATTGGTGAAGGAAGCACGGGGGTGGGGAGGAAACCCACTAAGTTGCTATATGCTATAAATTGGTTCTTGTTGCTTCTTGGCATCCTGCATCGTAGGGAAATTTGATGAAACTGAGCAGACAGTCAATTCTGAACTTTACTGATGGTTATCTTCTTCCTCAGAGGTCAGAAAAGTGCAGACTGGAGCTTGTTTCGGTCACCACAAGGGTTGAATTACAGGCGTGCTGTGTGGGTTGGGCAGGTTATGAATCCCCAGCTGTGGATTCAGGAACAGAGAGCTCAGATCTGGCTGCTTTGCCCCTTATTCTGTACCTGTGTAACCAGATCAGTTCCTTGCAGATCTGACCTTACCTTGCACACACTGGAGGGCCAGGCATGCACCTTTTCTGTGTAATTGTAGCAGTTGCTCTTGTCATGTTCTCCCGTAGAG
The DNA here is from genome assembly GCF_019232065.1 of Centrocercus urophasianus. Taxonomy (NCBI): domain Eukaryota; kingdom Metazoa; phylum Chordata; class Aves; order Galliformes; family Phasianidae; genus Centrocercus; species Centrocercus urophasianus. The sequence continues at coordinate 10,420,045 of NW_024885532.1, forward strand.
TTACGAAGGTGATACCTGTAGTCCCTTTCCTCTCACTACCTCTGGAGAACATATAGTTGTTTTATATGGCTCTGTGTGGCATATTGTGTAATAAATCTCTGGAGATCAATGAGCTTAAGAAACCCTTTTCCCTTCTGAAACCTTTGCTGTTGTGAATAAACAAATTACTTGAGTTGCAATCTGTGTCATATCAGAAGACAGTTACTACCAACACATTTTCCATGCAGGGCTTGGACTTTGGAATTTCTTTTTTAAATTAGAATCTGTTTGTTTTGCAGCACAGCAAAACGGCCCTTGCCCAACAATTTTGTGAACAGATCACTGAGACTTCTGTCCATGTGCTAAGCAATGAGTCTTAACAGTTGGATTGGCATTTGTCTTTTGGGGAGTTTGCTAAACAGTTCCTACTTGCATTCATTAACTTGTGGATGTACCAGATAGATAGAATTGCCTGGAGTTCAGTTATGTATTGCTCTCTTCTCTCCTGTGATATGAATCTGAAGCTGGGAAACTTTAATATTACAGAGCAGTGCAAATAGGCAGTGGGCTGTGACATTATTCAATATATTAAAATAAATTAGTGTTATAACATTGGTGTGGAAGAAGTAAAGAGCAGAGTGCCATTTTGCATTGACGCCCACAACTCCTGAAAATCACAGGAAATGTGTAGGTTTCTAGGTTATGTGCTTCTCAGCCTCAAAGGCAAGCTTTAAGAGAGTAACAGCACACATAAAGCCAAACCACTTTAAGTCACCTCAAGTTAGTTGCCCAGGTTCTGGGAACAGGAGCCATGTTCAGAAGTGCTGGCTGACAATTTGGGTTTGATTTTATTTTTGGGGTTTGCAGATGCCAGCTAGAGATGTGGTGCATGGAGGATCAGACACCTTTTCCCTCCATGCTAGCATTTCTGCTTATTCTGTGGGATCTGATCTGGTGATCAGCACTCAGTGTGAGTGGAGGCTGGGCTCGCCTTCTTGTTGCTGTGATGAAATTCAAGCAACTCTTCAGATTCTTTAGCAGGATTCCTTGTGATAGGACAAGAGGAAATAGTTTCAAATTAAAAAGGGAGATTTAGAGTGGGTGTGTAAGGAGAATTTTTCTATAGTAAGGGTAGCAAATCACTGGAACAGATTGCCCAGAGAAGTGGGGGATGCCCCATCCCTGGAGACACCCAACGTCAGGCTGGGCAGGGCTCTGAGCAGTGTGATTTAGCTGAAGGTGTCCCTGCTCATTGCAGGGGGGTTGGACTAGCTGACCTTTAAAGATGAATTCTATGATTCTGTGAACTTCATTTGTGTGCAGAGACCTGATAGTATTGATGTAGATCAAAAGGGATATAAAAAGGAGAGATGGATGGCATGAGTGGATGTCAGGGGAGGAAGGGCGAAGGTGGGCCCACACATGCGTACCTCTGCACTGCCAGGTTCTTGCACCCTGCCCTATTTGCAGAGCCTCCAGCTGGAAGGAAGAGGTTTGCAGGCTCTGTGTGTTGCTGATTCTGTGTTGGCAGATACTACCTAGCTCTCCAGAGCTACTTATTTTCATATTTACTACAGAATTGGAGAATGATTAATGTTGTAAGGGACCTCTGGGCCCGTGTGGCCTAGCCCCTGCTCTGGCAGGGGCATCCAGAGCAGGGTGCCCAGGCCCATCTCTAGGTGGTTTTTGAAGAGAAGGAGACTTTACAACCTCTTTGGGCAGCTTGCAGCAGTGTCATGTCACCTGTACAACACGGAAGTGCTGTCTGGTGTTCAGAGGGAACCTTCTATGCTCCAGTTTGTGCCCAGCATCTTTGTTCCTTGCACTGCAAACAACTGAAAATAGCCTGCCTTCATTCTCTTTGCACCATGCCTTCAAGTATTTATATACATTGAGTACTGTGTTCAGTTTTGGACACCTCAGTACAAAAGGGACATTGAGGCGCTGGAGCAGGTCCAAAGAAGGGCAACAAGGCTTATGAAGGGCTTGGAGAACATGCCCTACAAGGAGAGACTGAAGGAACTGGGGCTGTTTAGTCTGAAAGTCTGTTTACCTGAAAGGTGATTGCAATGAGAGTGGGGTTGGTCGCTTTGCACTGGTGACAGGTGACAGGATGAGGGGAAATGGCCTCAAGTTGTGTCACGGGAGGTTTAGGTTGGGTGTTAGGAAACACATCTTTACAGAAAGGGTTGTTAAGCAATGGAATAGGCTCCCCAGAGAGTTGGTTGAATCACCTTCCCTGGTGTTTAAAAACCGCTTAGTAGTGGTAGTCAGGGATGTGATTTAGTGGAGGCTTGTTAGGGTAGTATGGTTAGGTTGCAGTTGGACTTGATCTTTAAGGTCTTTTCCAACCTGAGCAATTCTGTGATTCTGTTGGACCCTCCTGAGCCTTTTTGTAGGCTGAAGAGGAATTCAGTTCTGGACGTGGTTACCTTTTTCCTTCCCCATGTGCTCCAAAATAAGTAAAAAGTTGTAAACACTTTTGAAAGCAGAAACACTGCTTTCCAGGGACAGCTCGAGAATGGAGGTGGCAGGAACTTCTTTCTGAAAATGTCTGCAGGAGAGTTAGTGGCAATTCTTGGACTCTGCAGTTAAGGCTGCCTAATTTAGCACCCTGTCATGAATCAGATTTCACACTTTGCCTTTTTTTGAAGAAAAGAGGTTAAATATTGCTCAGTGATCACAAATGTTTCTTGTCTGGGTGCCTGAATCTGTAGTAGAATAGCTAATTAACAGTTGTATTATTCCTAAGTTGCATAAATGAGCAACTTTAGATGTGATGCTTTCTAATACCAAATATGTTGCAGTTGTGTTGTCTCGTTAGGTACTGTTTCCCATTTGCACATGCCATTGCAGCAAGAGAATTCTGCAAATGTTATTAGTTCACAAATCCCAAAAAATGGGAATTTCTTATTGTTATAGGAATGGAAAGAATATGGGAGGTGAGCAGAGCATTTAATGTATGATACATGAAAAATACTTCAAAGCCGTGAGCTACATTTCCTCATATTCAAGCTGTGATTTCTGTAAACTACTAATTACAAACTAGAGGAGACTGCTGTTGTGGTGAGAGATCACTGAAATGAAAAGAGCAGGTTGAGGATGCTATACCTGACTACCTTTAGAAAAGGTGCACACTCTCCCGAAGTGTGTTCCTTTTCAGTTTTCTGAAGGGCTGCTAAGTCAAGATGTGTATGGTGTATCTTAGTTTTCATCAATAAGAGGAGCTGTGATTCTGGTTTCTTCCCCCTCCTTTTTTATTTTCTTGATTTGTTGCTACAGACCATCTCCTTTCCTTAATGATACTGAGGCTTTTCTAGATCGTGCTGCTCCACCACTCCTCCCTGAGGTCATTCTCAACTCATCCGTGTTCTCATGACTAAGGATAGACAAATGTGCAGATGCGTGTGGGGGACAAAAAAAAGAATGAAATGACCTCAAATCCCTCAAATGCTGCAGTGCACATGTGGATTTTCCCAGGAAGAATTTGAGAGAAAGTAAGCTCTAGATGACAGATGTAAGTTACGTTTTTCACATTTTTTTAGAAGATGCTCAGAAACTAAGGAGAAAAGGACCTGAATTAATTCCATTTGTTTAAATATCCTTGTGCCTTTTACATTCTGCTTTCCTTATGGTTGGCAGACTTTGAGAGTATTTTAGAACTGTGTGGTCTTTTTTCTTGCCTTGGGCAAAAAGTTTTAAATAAAGAAATAATTCACATAACCTTCTTTGGGACTCGCATATTTTTTCTTCTCTAGGAACATGAACTCACATGCAGAAGGTACCAGACTGCTGTAAGGGAATCCTCCCTTTTAATATGTTAGGTCTCTTTCAGTTGTGAAACTCCTAATATTCACCTAGAATTTCTCCGGATGAGGGTTTGATTTCTTAATGCCAAACTATTTCCTGAAGTCAGGTGTTACCTCTTGATAAAGACAGTGGCGTTTGTTTTTGAAGCAGCTCACTTTTCAGCTGCAAGAAGTCTGAAGCCATATTTTTTGATAGAGGACAGCACCCTGGAAGACTTGTGGTGTGTTTTTCGTTCTCTGGGAAGTCACTGAATCATTCTTCTGCACCTCGCTGTCTGCTTTAGACATTTGAAATGTTAATGCTCTGGAAATTACTACTTTGGGAATTAATTAGGTTTGGAGGTTCTTGCATGAAGATGATCTGATGCAGACTTTTTATAGGTTTCAATGGTGGTAAATGCTTCGTATTTGTAAAACTGTATTAGCAATGAAGGGTTCTATCCATAAGAGAAGGATTTTCCATTTTTAAGATTAAAAACTATCTTGTAAGAGCCAGCCTACATCCTGGTCTTGGTATATTTTATGTTTTGACTTTCAGAGTTAAACATATGTAAGTTGTGTAAGTTTCTGTTTTCATTCTTGGCTGTTATTAGGGGATGCTGTGCAACTTCAGGACAGGGAGATGATAGGTAAGAGCTGCTCAGCCAGCAGAGAACCAGAAGTCTGTTTTTAAAGCTTCTGGCCTTTTATAAATAATTTTGCTCATAACATTCCAAGTACTGTGTTCTGTTCCGCACGTTTGACAAAATACAATGCACTAAAGCAAAGAACATCTCCAGAATCATTTTGCAGGTATGTTTTTCTGCAGTTTCAGTCTCAGTAATAATAAAAAAACTTGCAGTTGATAGTAAAATTTTTGAGAGAGTTTCTGTATATCGCTTCGTATAAGGTTCATGGGCACCTTATATGAGGAGGAGGTGAATGTAAAATAAAGAAAAGACATTAAAAGGAATTGAGGAATAAAAGGAGTATGGGTTTTTATCCTTTTAAGTAAGGCTATGTAATCAGTAAGTCTATAGCAAGCCAGTATATTTCAGTGCTGTAGCTGTGAAGTAAATACTAGCATTTAAGCATTAATCTTGCAAGGGCAGCATGCCTCATGCCCCAGCTCCTGCAGCTGACGAGGGCTGTGTGTAGATGTCACACTGTTGTGTGGGGGCTGTGGTTTCTGGAGAGAAGGGGTCCCAAATAGTGGATTTGATGAGTGTGGGAGACTGAAAGTTTCAGGAATGGGAGACTTAGAAAAAGCAGTGGTGGGGGAGGGGAGAGTGAGCAGCTCATGCCTTGGTGAATGGCTGCCTACCTGCTGCTACCTCACCCAAGCTGTTCCTTTCCCTGCAGCACCTCATAGCACCTCAAGGGTGCTATGATCTAGCTGTGTTAACTTCCATGTGTAAAAGATGATGCTTATCTACTATGAAGTTCTCTGAATGGAACTTCAGTAGGCAAGCCGTGACTGATCATATGTGAACAAACCAAAGCAAGCATAAGGTTTTCAACAACAGGAAAACTGTCCTTGGTGGTACATGTTTGTTACACTTGGATGTTAACTCTGACAGCGCATGACAAGAGACATGAATTTAGTAATGGGTCAGTCAACCCGAAGCACTGACTGAAACAGTCTCTCCTGTTTGCTGGTGTCCAGAAGGTGGAAATCTGCAGTTGAATGGCTTCAGGTATGCTGCCTCATCAGAGGGACAGAAACATGCATGCCTAATACCTGATGTATGGTTTGTTTAGCTACCTATTTTAGGGTGAGCGAAATTGACTCTGGAAGCCTTTCTTCCCTTGGGCAGTAGGGAAGGCCTTAGGTGATGGGCTCAGGTGTACAGCTGCCCAAGTTGTCATAGAATCATATCATAGAATTATAGAATGGCCGAGGTTGAAGACAGTCATCATGATCATCTAGTTTCAACCCCCTGCTGTGTGCTGGGTCACCAACCACCAGATCAGGCTGCCAGAGCCACATCCAGCCTGGCCTTCAATGCCTCCAGGGATGGGGCATCCACAACCTCCTTGGGCAACCTGTTCCAGTGCATCACCACCCTCTGTATGAAAAACTTCCTCCTAATATCTAACCTAAACCTCCCCTGTCTTAGTTAAAAACCATCCCCCGTGTCCTATCACTATCCACCCTTGTAAACAGCCATTCCCCCTCCTGTTTATACTCTCCTTTTAAGTACTGGAAGGCCACAATGAGGTCTCCCTGGAGCCTTCTCTTTTTCAAGCTATAAGGGGACTAGTCAGCTGCCTGCATCTGATCAGAGAATGTGTGTCAGGTTCACTTCTGTTCCCAGGACATGTACTATTTCCCAGTGACAGAGCCACCCTACTCTTTGGCTTCAGTACGTCAGCCTTTTTCGTGATTTTGTAATTTTGTGTAAAGACATTTAAAAAGTTCTGCTTACTTGGAAAATTGGATAAGGTTGTTCAGAGAAGCAGCAGGAGTCAAGAGGAGTAAAGGGAATGGTAAAATATCCAACAAATACTGATCTAGTGTTATTAGCAAGTCATATTTCTAACGTTGGGCAGTGTGAGTTTATTTTAAATGAGATTTGAAGCAGTCACAGAATCTGCAGCCCACCAGATTTAGATTCACCTCACCTAACTTTGACACCAGTGTGCTGGAGGCTATTTTGACATAAGAAAGTAATTTGGAGCAGCAGGAGCTGATCAGTAGATGAAAATCATGAAACCAGTCATTACTGTGGGCTTCCGTGACCCCGCTGGGGGTTGAAGCGTGCTTGGTGTGCTGCTGCAGATGGGCTTCTTGTTCAGCCTCCTCCAAAGGCAACCTGGTGTGTGTGCATCAGCTCTGCTGGGAAGGGGGGTGCTGGCACTTCTCCAGCAGCGGCCTTATTGCTGTGGGTTTTCTCCAGAGAGGGCACATGGTCTGTCTCTTAGCTGTGAAGAGCAAGAGGAGCAGCATCTCTAGGCACGTGCAGGGATGGTTCTGCTCTCCTGTCTCTCTTCAGAGAATATTCCAAGTTGGAAGGGACCCATAGAGATCATCAAGCCTAATTTCTCATTCCACACAGGACGACCATCCTGTTTGACTGCATTTGAAACTTAGGGCCACCGAGCTCTTAATTAAGGCACTTTGGCATTTAAAGCTGGTGTGGAGCAAAGCTCAATCCAGCTGCTTGAAGAGTGCTAGAAAATTGCTCTAATTGCCATAGTCACAGCCTGTCAGACCCATCTTGCCCATCTACGCCCACTGCACTGTCTGCTCTGATTTTTTCAGAGGTGTGCTGTGCAGGCGTACCTTCCACTGTGCCTGCCTGTTCGTAGAATCATAGAGTCATTGAATCATAGAAGGGCCTGGGTTGAAAAATGCCACAATGATCATCTAGTTTTGACCTCCCTGCTATGCGCAGGATCACCAACCACTAGACTAGGCTGCCCAGAGCCAGTCCAGCCTGCTTCCAATGGTTCAGTATGGTGCCTGGCTGCACGTGCCCTCAGTGCAGGATCCAGCTCAGCAAAAGATAAGATTATCTGTAAGCTCTTCTTTGATGTTGCCCTGAAGGAGCAGACTGAACTGGATGCAGAGACCTTACAGAATGAAGTGGACAAGGTGAAGGCTCAGCTCTCTATGAAAGGGAAGGAAAAATGGGAATACCAGGCCATCATGGATAGGCTGTGGGATGCTCTGGACATTTGCAGTACCACAATAGAGTTGCTTTAGAAGGTGCTGGGAGAGACACAGAGATGATGTGTTCCTCTCTCAGGAAACAGGTGACACTCCTGGAGAAGTAGCAGGAGGATAACAGAAGATCAGAAGAAGAGGCCTGCCACCAGCAAAGCAATCTGAGAACCATGGAGTGGATTGAATTGTTGTTTCAGAGACAGTAGACTGAAGTGGAGAAGATGTTCAGAGAGATGGGAGACGGGCAGGCAGCAGTAAAGCAGCTTGCTATCTACTGTGTCTCACCAAGGAAGGAATATGTGAATTTGAAGGAGACTTGGAAGATGTCTGGTGAGATGGCAGAGAACCAGAAGGAGTTATTCTCTGTCAACAGTAAGCTGCAGAAAACAGTTTCAGAGTTGGATAAGACAAAGGAGGAGTTAAAAAACACCCAGAAGGATGTGGAAAATGCAGACATGGGAGACCCCAAGTTTGAGGAAGATAGACATCTATAACCAGAGACACTCAGATGACTCACCTTTTGCAATTCCATAGGAGTGGGTCTTTCAGCATCCAGAGCTCCGTTACTAAGCCCACAGCAATGAGACTGATCTAGATAATGTTTCTGATGTGGATACCCCTGCAGATCAGCCCTGCAGGTCTCCTTTAAGCCTTGCAAAAAAGGCAGAAGCTGGATTAAAAAGCAACTTCCAGTGGTGAATCTGCTAAAGAAGGCTTTAAGGGAAACAGTGGAGAACTGGGAACATAATCTGGAGGGTGAGACTTTTAACAGATTCCTGCCAGCATTCATCAGGAATTCAGGATCCAAGAATCATAAATTGGGTAGCTTGCAGAAACGTGGGCAAGGTGAGGTTGGGGTGCGATGGCTTGGGAGGTAGAACCAAGTTTGTTGAGCCTACAAACCCTTCAGAGCTCTGTCTCTTAGCTGTGAATAGCAAGAGGAACATCTCTAGGCCAGCATCCATCGCTCCCTCTGAACTGTCCTCCACCAGCAGCTGGGCCAGGCTAAATGCTTCGCTGCAGTGAGGTCCCATGCCCCCAGAAACAGCAAGACTGAATGTACTTCCCAAAGCCTACCCGAGCAAAGTCCTGGCCCTGCAGCAAGCCAGTAGCAGACCAGTCCTCTACCTAGTGCACTGACTGGTTCATCCCTCGTTTCAGCCCTCTTCTTTCCCATTTCCTCGCAGAATAAACAGGGTGTTCTTATCTGCTGGTATTCTTGGAGCTCTGCAGTTGTTGCTGTTCTTGGGCTCTGCAGGTGGAACCGCACCTCTGGGACACAGCCGCGAGCTGGAGCTGCCGGAAAGAATCTGGTGTCTGTCTGCAGCTGGGGCAGCAGCTGGAAGCACAAGCGGGGAGAGAAGGGACCTGGAGCAGTGCTGTAAATAGTGCAAATGTCCCTGCATCGTGTGCAGGGCATGGCTGCTCCCAGCAGTGATGCTGCAGCACAGCTGTGCCTGCTGTCATGCCACTCATTGTCCCTCTGAGCTCTGGGGTACCTGTGCCAAGCCAGGGTGCTTCACTGTGCCTTGGGTAGGGACATGGAGCCTGTATCTAGCACTGGGATCATGGATCAGGGAGGAGGGTGTTGGTGAGCCCTATCCCATGTGGTAGCAGGGAGGTTGCTGTGCTGATGACCTTTCTTTCTGGCCTGCATGATGTGACTTCTTTGTATGAATTTCTGTTTTTTAATGTAATTGTAAGCATTTTTTTTTGTTGTTCTTTTGTGCGTTGGTAAAAATAAATAAATAAATATTCTTTGTTACAAGAAAGACATCGAGACCGTGGAGTATGTCCAGAGAAGGGGGCAATGAGGCTGGTTAGGGTCTGAAGTACAAGTCTAATTGAGAATGGCTGAGGGAACTGAGATGGTTTGGAGTGGAGAAGAGGATGCTCAGGGGGCCATTATCGGTCTCCCTGGAAAGGAGGTTGTAGTGAGTCACTCTGTTCTGTCAGCTAACAGCAATAGATTGAGAGTGAATGGCCTTACAGTGCATCACAGGACATTCAGGTTGGATGTTAGGAAATACTTCTCAGAATGAGCAGCGATGTGTTGGAATTGGCTGCCCAGGGAGGTGGTGGAGTCATAGTCCCTGGAGGTGTTCAAGAAGAGTGTGGATGTGGCACTGAAGGACGTGGTCTAGTGCAGTCACAGGCATGGGTTGTGGATGGACTAGATGATCCTACTGGTCTTTCTGACCTTAATGATTTTATGAATTTGTGGTCCTGTGTGTAGCTCTCTGTTCTCAGTAATAGCTGCAAATTAAGATTTATTGAACATTTACTTCTAGAACCCAAATTCACAAAAAAAAGTGCTCCTTCCACTTCTCAGAAAGGGTAGAGGTCTTATTTTATTTACTTTACACTGCACTGGGTTTGTTTTTTTTTCTATATCTGGCATTCTTATTTGGCCTGAATATTACCCTATGAAAAGATGAATGATTCATTGTTGTGCCTAGAGGAAGATGCTTTTTTTTTTTTTTCCTATGAATAACGTTACAGAAGTTGCCTTTTCTTTTTCTTCTTTTCCCCTTGGGAATTGCTGCTGCTTAGAAAATCCACCAAATGGAATGCGGTTATGTAAGAGATGAATCTAGCCTTGCTGCATGCTTGCTGCATCTCACTGGAGGAGTCTCAGCATGATGTGCAATGCAGGTGATTTCCAATTAGAGTGTACCCATATATGGAGGACTGTCACTTGAGCCCCCTCTCATGGACAGTGTCTGTGTCCTGTGTTGAGTGCGTGTGTCGGTGCTGCAGTATCACCTAATTTCCTACTTCAGAAATGTAGAATATCCTGAGTTGGAAGGGACTCATGAGGATCACGGAATCCAACTCCTGGCTGCAGACAGAACCACCCCAAAATCAGACCATATGATTGAGAGCATTTCTCGAGCACTTCTTGAACTCCATGATCTCAGTACCATGACCACTGCCTTGAGGAGCCCGATTCAGGGCTCGACCACCCTCTGGTGAAAAAGCTTTTCCTGACACCCAACCTCTCTTCCCATGACCTGCAAGCAGGATGTGTGAATCTTATTGTGAATCTTGGACTGACAGTTCTATATGTTGTGTATCTGTTGTTTGTGTCATAGTCAATCCCCTTTCTTTCTCTAGTCTGATAAATGGGTCAGAGAACTATGTAATGAGAGTGTGTTTACAGTGCTCTCTATGGATGTTATTGATGCCTCTGGACGAAGGGGACAAGGAAAGATGACAGTAGGCTGTCATGAAGGGCTTAATTTGAATTAAATCAAACCTAGAATAGTTAATGCTGTGAAGATCTTGGAATAGGAGTGTATTTCAGATTTACAAGGCACAAGTTAGCATAATGGCTAACTACCTTAAGTGGCCTGTTGTATGCAAGAGAATATTTTTTGCATGCTGAATCACACAGAATCACAGAATGGCCTGGATTGCAAGGAACCACAAGGATCATGAATCTCCAACTCGCCTGTCACAGGCAGGGCCACCAACCTCCCCACTTAATACTGGACCAGGCTGCCCAGGGCCCCTTCCACCCTGGCCTTGAACACCTCTAGGGATGGAGCATCCACAGCCTCTCTGGGCAGCCTGTTCCAGCGCCTTACCACTCTTACCACTCGCATAGTAAAGAACCTCCCCCTGATGTCTAATCTAAATCTTCCCTCCCTCAACTTAAAACCATTTCTCCTTGTCCTGCCATTATCTACCCATGTAAAGAGTTGACTCCCTTCCTGTTTGCAGGCTCCCTTTAGGTACTGAAAGGCTGCAGTGAGGTCACCCCGCAGCTGAACAAGCCCAGCTCCCTCAGCCTGTCTTCAATGCTGCATCGAGTTCTGAAATTTAACTAATACATTTAATGATTATTTCCAATATAGATGGGTGATACTTCATTGTGTTGGTTCTTCATTTCCCTGTGACTGTTTTCTGGTGTGCAAGAGATCGATTGCCAAAGTGGATTAATGCCTTCCACATCTGCACTTCATAGTTCAGATCAAAAGCAAAGCAAGCCATACGTGTTTTGAGTGGCCATGTGCTCACATCATAAATACTGCTGCACAATCTGGCCTGCTTAGAGAATTAAGAGCTCCTATTTTGTGGGAGAGATTCAGTGCTAAAATATTAGTATTTCATAAGCACCGCAGATTTACCCTCAATTACATTTTTTCAGATTAATCCCCAAATCATTCTCTGAGGAAAATTTTTCAGTCATACCTCAGCTTTTTGCTGCTTTTAAAAAGATGCTCTGTGTTAAACTTTGCCAGTTTTATAGCCGCTGGGTTTTAAGGAGTGGAGTTGGCTGGCAGTTTTCCAGCCAGCCCAGCTGCCTTGGTAAGAGCTGTGTAGGTCTGCAAAGTGTGGTGTGGGCTCCTTTGTTAAATCCATTACTCTCGTACTGAGAGGGTGAGAGAAACAGGTATTAACTGCAGTGAGGGCTTCATTATTTGAGAGCTTTCTGCCTTTTCATCTTGACCTTCCAAAATTATCTCTTCTGCTGGGGTACCTCAGGGCTTTTTTTCCCTCTAAAATTCCTCATGGCTTTCAGGTGTTAGCGAGCCTGGAGGTTTCACTCTCCTTTTTTCAAGGGAGCTGTTGGGGGGGCATGAGTCTGTGTGGCCTCAGCCATGAAGTTGGTGCTGCTTTGTGGAGAATACATAAAAGTCTATAAAAGGGTCCTTCTCTGAGGGTTCTCTGAGCATCTTCAGGGGATGCAAGCACAGCTGCCTCACCTTTTGGTCATAGCATGGGAAGGATACTATTTCCAGGCCTTTATAAAAAGACCGGTGAGTGTGGGACAATGGCTCCCAGGTGTTTATTTTACACGGCTTACTTAGAGGTATGGATGAACAAATATAAAGATTAATGCAAGCAGTGAGCTGCAGGTTGTGGACACTACAGCAAACACAGGCAAGAAAAAAATCAATTTTTCACAAATGAAAAAGGAGAAAAAAATCAATAGGGAAAGGGCTGTTATTTTCAATTTAAAACCAGAGGAGCTGAGGTTTGATCTCTGAGTTCATGCTTTCCTGTTCTCATTCACATGTTCCACAGCTCTGTTATTGGAGAACTCCAGACTGAGCGGTAGAGAGATCATTAAATATAAATGGCTAAAAGAGTGTGAAATGCTCCCCATCCTTATTTATTTACTCGTCTTGTCTGCTGGCAGATATTTATACATCTTTAGTTAACTCCTGCAGATGTTAGTTCTCAATACAGGAATATTTGTGTGCACCGAGCTTTCTCTCTGAAGTCCACCAGCCTTTTTCTGGTACGTGTTTTGACAATATTTAAAGCGCAGGACTCAGGCTGTCGTTATTGATCTGTGTTTGTTTCTTTTCAACAGACTGTGATTCCATCTGGCTACCTGATGGTGAGAGTGCCCCACAAAAACATTACCAATATTTTAATTGGAAGTGCAGAATTTGTCTTTGCAGTGCTGTCTGCATGGGGTCTGGTCCAATACACTGTGAGGGGACCCAAGCGGGATGCTGAGGACCATCTCATCTCCTGTGGATGCAGTGTGCCAGAATGCCACGGCAGGGTGCCAGGTTCTTACGTTTAAAGAGAAACCAAAACGGTGCTTTTTGGGCAATATCTGTAGATTCCATGTGTCCAAACACATCTGCACCAGGATTGACTGTGTGAGAGCTGGGCTACCCTGCAAATCTGATTATCCAAAGACACAGCCTGATAAATAGTAGGCAAAACTGTGTGTTGGTGCAGAGCCTTTTCTTATTAAAGGCCCATCATGAAAGTGGAGGGCTTGTTTGCAAGCAGGCACTTGGTAGGTCTTGGCTCAAAAGAGCAAATGAAAATAGTCATTAGGAAGGTACTGCCAAGTTCATGTAAGATCTGCAAAACAAAAAAATCTTTATCATTGTTTAATCTCTAGTAATTATTTTTGTAGTGTTTTTTTTAATCTTAATTGGATTTGCTTATCTCTGGTATATGACTTCTGCTGTGGCATAGCAGAGGAGTGCAGGGAAATGCACCCGCCATAGCTGAGAGGTTCTGCAAAGGTCAGTGGGAGAAATAAGAGTCCAGTCTGATGTTACGGTTTCACCCTGACAACTCCACCACTCACTCCCCGTCCTCAGAGGAAGAGGGGGAGAAAATATGATGGAAAAGGGCTCACGGGTTGAGATGAGGACAGAGGGAGGTCACTCACCTCATACCATCCCAGGCAAAATAGACTCACTGTAGAGAGATCAATGCAATTTACTGCCTATTGCTAACAGACTAGAGCGGTGAGAAGAAAAAGCGAACTATGAATACCTTACGTCCATCCACCCCATTCTGCCTTCTTCTTCTGGTGCCCAAGGGAACTGGGGCTGTGGTCAGTCCATAATGCTTTGCCACTACTCCTATTCCACATGAGATGCTGTCCTTCCCAAACTGATCCTGCTTGGTCTTCCCACAGGCTTCAGCTCTCTAAGTACCGCTCTAACATGGCTCTGTACCGTAGGGCCCACCCCTCAGGCACTGCTCCACACAGGTCCCCACAGGCACAGCTCCCCCAGCCTTCCTGCCCCACAGCAGGCTGCTTTCCACGGGCTGCAGCTCTGGCCTGGGGCTGCTCCTGAAGGGGTATACATGGGCTGTGCCTCTTTCAGGCTTCATCCTCTGCTGCTCTGTAGGCTCCTCCATGGCTGCAGGTGGAGATCTGCTTCATGTACTGCCCATGGACTGCAGGGGGACAGCCTGCTCCTCCATGAGCATCTCCTGACCTGTGGGGAACCTCTCCTCTGTGCTTAGAGCACCTTCTGCCCTCCTTCTGAGCTAACCTGAGTGATTGCAGGGCTGTTCTTTCTCATTTCTCATGCCTCCATCCCAGCTGCTGCTGTGCAGTAGTTTTTGAAAATGCATCTCAAGCTAATTGGTAAAGACTTTTGAACTGAAACAGTAGCAGGTATATACATATAAACTGCAAGCCTGTCAACATATGAGACTGTGTTCCTGTGTTAACCAGACTGTGCAGCTAGGCAAGAGTACTGTGTGTTTCACCATGCATCCTTGTCCATCCTCTACCCTAGAAAGCTGCTACCCAAACCTCACCCGGTGGTAGTTTACTACTTGCTTGCATTTGTTGTGTACTTGAATCCATTCTTTTTCCCTAAATGACATCTGTTGGAACACTGGGTCTCTGGGGAGGATGAGCACTGGCCAGGGGCTATGGGTAGCATCATCATGAGTGGTTGCAGTGGTGGTGGGAGATGATGTGCTCAAACCCTCAGTAGCCTGTGTGCAGTGTTACTGCGTGGAGAAGTGTCAAAAAAAGACAATTTGATCTCTTGTATTTCTGTTCCTTCCTCTGCAGTTTCTGAGGCTGTGCAAGTTTTCTGTCATCGCAGCTTCTGATGTGGTATGAAATTAAGCTGGCACTTCTAATGAAAAGACATTTGTAGCAGAAATAATCCTTTCCATGAGGTTCGAGGAATGGTTGCTTTATTATTTTAAAACTTTTTTCTTTTTTTTTGCCAAGACTGCGGGAAGGCATGGGAGACGAACAAAAAAAGACAGAATTCTTTGCAGATATACAGAAGCTGAAGTGTTAAGGGATTCTTTCATTATATACGTGTACACGTCTGGTTGAGAAAGCAGCCAAAGAGACTGACAGTCTCTGGGACGTTCAGTAGTTGAAGATCAGAAAAAAACAGTAGTGTGCCAGACAACCTCATGTAGAATGTCTTTCCTGCTGAAGACAAGGTAAATAGTATTAGCTGATCTGTTCAGTCTTGCTATAGAGTGTGTGAACAGGGTTTGAAAATCAAAGGGCACAGCAGCTCAAACTTACCATGTTTCTCATTTCAGCTTTTTAATAAAATGGACAGTAATGCTGTGATTCTGCTGCAGAATGGAGCTTGGTTGGTCTCATAAAGGACTCAGTTGTGGTTTGCTGAGGTTGTCAGCAGCAGCCAGGTACCCTTGTGGCACTGTGGCTGTTGAAAGGTGTTCTGGAGGAGAAAAACAGAAACAGCCCTTGGCTTTAAAAGGAGTCCCCTGGCTTTAACTGGCTGCAGTCCGGTCGGGATTGGAGAAAGCAGGACAATGCGTAGGATGATACGACACGCTCCTGCTGTGGGGTTCTACTCCTCCCTCAGAGGCTGCAGTAGTGGCCATGCATTTGAAAATGCTTTCAAGAAACTGTTCTTCAAGTAAAGCCCGAGTGGTTCCTGTGCTCATGCTGAGCTTGAGCAGAGGTGCACTAAACATTATTTCCTCTGTCTTTCTGTTGATTTACTAAAATTTGGAATAATCAGAAATATGAATGTAGTGAAAATACTAATAACTATATTATCTTATTAGTATCCTCATAATCACAGGACATTGGCCAGATTTATATAATATATATTAAAAATGAAGAAGCCACAAGTTTTACAGATGAGTAGCGTAGAAGTTGCATCTTTGTGAATTTTTCCATCCTCTCATTTCTCTGAATGCTTTTTTTCTTCCTCTCTCCACATTTGACTCATCTTCATACCAGTGTCTTGTTAACGTTTGTCTGATGTTTTCTGTTCATCATTCTCTCACCTCTTTGTGTTCCTTTCCATTCTAGTCTCTTGCTAATGAGGATACATACGAAAGATGCTCTTGTAATTTTAAAACATGTAAAATCAGTAGATATGTTTTGTTTCATTGACTTCACTTCCTGAGAGTGGCCTACTCAGCTTGCAGATTCAGTGGTTTCTGTGAAGAACAGAACAAAAAAAGCAACACAACAAAACAACCAACCACCACCAAAAGAAAGATGTTCTTTCCTATGACCTTCTGAAGGTTCTTGAGGTACTTTGAATTTTCATACTGGAAGAGCTGTACAAGTTCACTCTGTTTCTTCTGAATTTCCTCTCTCCATCTCTTGTTGTTGTCTTCCTACTTTCGCCCATATTTTTTTCCCCACTTGGTGTACTCTGTTTCCTTGCTGCTCTTGCTTATGTTCTATCTTTCTCATGCTGTTCTTCCTTCTTTTGTCTGTACTTCTCCTTCCCCAGGAGAAGGTTACACTTTGGCCACTCCTTTTCTTGAAGGTGACTGCTGCCATTTGCCACGTCCCTCTCTTTGTTTGCCTTTGTGGAGAGGACTGTGCTTTTCTGCAGTTTTATGTTTCATTGCATGGCTCAT
This sequence comes from Centrocercus urophasianus, assembly GCF_019232065.1. NCBI lineage: Eukaryota > Metazoa > Chordata > Aves > Galliformes > Phasianidae > Centrocercus > Centrocercus urophasianus. The sequence continues at coordinate 10,436,584 of NW_024885532.1, forward strand.
AGTCTTCTCCCGTTCATCATATTCATAGAATCATTTAACGGCCTGAGTTGAAAATTGTCTCAGTAATCATCAAGTTTCAACCCCCTGCTATGTGCAGGTCACCAACCACCAGACCAGGCTGCCCAGAGCCACATCCAGCCTGGCCTTGAATGCCTCCAGGGATGGGGCATCCACGGCCTCCTTGGGCAATCTGTTCCACTGCATCATCATCCTCTTAAGTGAAAAAATTCCTCCTAATATCTAACCTAAACCTCTCCTGTCTCAGTTTAAAGCCATTCCCACTTGTCCTGTCTTCCTTTTGAGCAAGAAGAATTGTCTAATTTGTCTAAATACTGTTGGAAATAATAGCATTTCTAGATGCTCCTGAAATTTTGTCCAAATTGTCCTTTTGCTGACTCTGGTCTGATCTTCAGAAAGTGGGTGAAATCTTCCATCGCACCATAAAGAGCTTTATTCTCTAGGCATGGAGTCCCAGCTCAGGTTTCTGGGTGCTCGGGCTTGTGGACCATTTGCCTCTGAGCTCAGGGTGGTGATGTGCAGAGCCCAGTGCCACATGCTGGATCTGATTGTTCTCGTCTGTTCTGAGGTGTCAGATAACTTGGAGTCCCCAGGCTGAGTAGCTTCCCTTCTAAGCATTGGAGTTTATTGCATGTTTTTATTTGTGGTCATGGCATTTGGAGGTAATTTGAGATTATGAATAACTAGTAGTGAAAAATCATTGTGACCATGTCAAAATCAAGCAGTTTGAGCTAGTTTGAAGGGTACTTAATTGCAAAAAAAAAAAAAAAAAAGAAAAAGAAAAAGAAAAGGAAGCCATAGCTGAGATAAGCACTCTCAGTGAAAGGACCTTAAAAAGGTTGCAGCCAGGAGTCGTAAAGATAGGATGTGTATGGAAGTGAGTGGAGACAGTGTTTTACCTTGAACTGTCCATTTCTTTTTATAATCTTACAGCAAAGGTTTAATGTTAGGTAGATGAAAACCCGTATTTCTTTCAAGATCCTCCGTTAAATATGTTCTAGAAGTCTGCGTTTCTGGAAGCTGATAACGCTCAGCTTCAAAAATTTATTCTGAGCAGAAATTTAGCATAGGATATTGCAACAAAAGTAAAATTAAAGTGATTCAGGTTTAAATTATCTTCTACCTGTATGAAGGATTTAATAGTACTGCAAAAATTGCATTGCATTGTTCTGCAGAACAGCCTTTATAATAGCAATGGCACGTTTTCCAGAAGAGTAGTGGTCTGCATTTGACTAGTTGTGGTGAGGCCCTGTGGTGGTGTTTGCTTTGAATTACTTGAGAGGGGCCAATTCCCTTAAATAATATGTTTAGAGACCATGCCAAAGAAAACCTAAGTGATTCTAGGAATGTGTATTGCATTTGTTTAGTAACTTTGTGGTTCATCTCTGTCTCAGTCCCTTTGCTAGACATGCAAGCAAATCTTAGAGGTTTCAGTGCAGCTTTGTGTTCTTTTATGTCTGTAATTGGGCACGTAATGTGAGTATGCCTTTTGTGCTGCATACTGTGAGGCAGCACGAAGGTAAAAATTGGAACTGCAGCCAAACACATTCAGTTGTACAGAAGCAAAGTACTGAAAACCACCACAGCATATCCTGCCTCCTGTCTCTGACTGCCTGTTCTTTGTTGACTCACCCATTGGCATTGTATTAGATAGTTAAATGTCACTCATGGGCCAATGTAGTTCTCTTTTGAACCACGTCTGTATGTATATCAACACTCTGTATTGAGCACTGAGAAATGAAAATGCTCCTGTGGGTTCTTCATCGCCTTTTTATGGAGAGTTCTCTTGCCATTCACTTTGTTAAGGATTGATCCCACTGATGTTAAATGATGGCATGTATAGCTCTGTCAACAGCGGGCAACTCCTGAGATGGTTTTGGAATTACAGGAAAAATAAAACAATTATAAGACCACAGAATTCAGTGCTACCAACTCATGTTGGTAGATTCTTGTCATCTCTCTACTGAACAAAAATGTAACAGTTGTCTTAAATTCTATTTAAAATGTATGGAGGCATTAAAATAAATATGAATTAAGGAATGCAAGAAATAACTGTGGCTTGAGTGTAATTATTAGTTTTAGTTTTGTAAGTATGGTTTTCTTACCTATATTAGATGATCTAGAAGCTGTTCCTGTCACCATCCAGATCTGTTTTGGTCAACTTGCATAGCAGCGGTGACATGAAAAAGAGAGCTGGCAGTTGGAGATGGTGAGTAAACCTTTGCAGAGCTCTGAAACAGCTCACAGTTCTGATGTCAGTGGGAGTCCTGAGTGTCTGACATCTCTTGCAGTCAAATCAGATATTTATGTGTGGAAAAAGTAAACACTAAGTCTGTAGCATACTGATAGGTTATTCTTGGGGGATTAGATACAAATGCATGATATTAAAAATTTGAGCTAACTGAAACAATGTTTTTCTCCTCCCTCTGGGTGTATTTATGTAGTGTAAGCCTAATCGGAAGTGTCATAAATCAGTTTTTCTCATTCTTGCAGTGAAAGCCAATATGTAAAACTGTGGTAGCCATACTTGTCTCAATACTTTCATGAGTTGCCATATAATAATTAATTTAAATCCCTTCCTTTTACCACTTCAAAATCCACGAGGGTGAAACTAGCTTTATATTTTACACAAAAGTATTTAGGCAGTGAATCTTCAATGTTAAGCCTTCAGTAGATGAGGGATGCTCCAACAGTAATGAGTGCAGCATGCAGGCTGTTGTTCATCACTGGTGAAAATGCATAGCTAATGGTGGCAACTGTGTTGAAAAGTAGTATCCTATAGCTAAGAATTTGCTCTGTCAACTAGTGTTGTGCTCTTTGTATAAGCTGTAGTTTCCATGGAAATGCATAGGAGACGTTACTTCCAGTGTGACTTATGTATTTGTTATCTCCCTCCCTCTTCCTTGAAGGATATGGGCTAAATAGAATCATAGAATCATAGAATTGTTCAGGTTGGAAAAGACCATAAAAGATCAAGTCCAACCACAACCTAACCATAGTACCCTAACTCTAACAACCCTGCACTAAATCACGGCCCTGAGCACCACATCCAAATGGTTTTTAAACACATCCAGGGATGGTGACTCAACCACCTCCCTGGGGAGCCAATTCCAGTGCTTAACAACTCTTTCTGTAAAGAAGTTTTTCCCTATATCCAACCTAAACCTAAATGTTAAAGTGTCTAAATTTTGTGACTGTATGTTGCAGAAATGGAGCTGTGTATTCTCTGTAGCAAGGGAGTTGATAATAATATGGTGGCTCTCTTAGAAATTAGTTACCATGGCAAGGTTGGTTATGGGTTTGATGTGAACTGTTGTTCTGTTCTTATTTTTCTGTGACACTGACAGTTGCTCAGCTGCTGCTCTCTTTTACAAAGATGTTAAGTGCTGAGTATCGGTATGACCCAACACACTGGGGGGGGGGTATGGTTGCTTGCCCTTGGGCTTTGCTGTGATCTCTTGATGTGTGGATCATGGAGAGACATGCTGGTGAACATCTTTGCTGTCAGTGGCGGAACTCCCTTGCGCTGTTCCAGATATTTCCCAAGGACAGACATGTCCCATGACACTAAGCCAAGTGTGACCATCATGATGCTGAAATAGACAGGATTTTCCAGTCTGCTTTTTGTTCCTACTTTTGTGCAAAATTTGGTACACCATTATGAAAAATGAGTGTGGACGTTGCTGAAGAATGTTGTAATGCATTGTGAAGTATTCTGGAACTGAGGCACGACCTGGGCACTGTGTTATTGTTCTGAATCTGAGGAACTGTATAATCTAAGGTTGCGTAAATTTTGAAGACGAGGGGGAACTGAATGTGTCCTCAGAGACCTCAGTCTAACTTTAGCATTGCAGTATAATAATAACCCTGTATTCTGTATGCAATTCTGCTGATGCGATCTGTGGAGTCCTGGCTGGTTAGTATCATGTATGTTTCTCAGTGCTTTGTTCACAGACGATAAGAAACTGCAGAAATCTGCTCATCCTTCTGTTTCATCATGTGACTCATATTCTTGGTTTGTACATAAAGAGCTGAAAGTTGAAATTTCTGTTTGGAAGATATTTTATATCTCAGATGGATTCCAATATGCTTACATAAACATTTCGCATGTGCCTGGAAGACAAGGAAAGTTACCAGTGCAATTATTGTTATTTTGCTTTTTTACTTTTTTGAAGTTTGCATGGTCTTCTTCTGAGCAGTGAACTTGAGCTACTGAATTCCCCTAAATATAGTCTAAAAGTATGCATTAATGATGGTGTGATTTTGCAGTCATGTACTTCTGGATGTTCGTTTCACTCGCTTTTCACTACTTTTGTAGTGTCTTTATTGCCATATCTATAGCTATTCCTCATAGAAAAATGGAATTTTAAGATAGGTTGCTCTGCTGTTGTTTAGTCAAGTTCTGATTATCTTCAAGGATGGATGTTTTGTGACTTTTCTAAGTACTCTCTATCCACCCTTATCATGAACTCTTCCTCATAGCTAATCAGAGTTGATTTTGCTTGCTGGAACTTGTATCCTTAGGTTCCTGCTACATGCCTCTGTGCAGAGTCTGGCTCTGATGTTTTTGTACCCCATTAGGTAGCTGCAGGCAGCAGTAGGATCTCCTTCACACTTTCCCTTCTCCAGGTGGAACAGTCCCAGCTCTCACAGCCTGTCCATGTGCACCATATGCTGCAGTCCCCAAACAGACTGATAGCCTACACAGGTTTCATGGAGCTGGTGCCTAGAAGTCAGCAACTAGTAGGTCTTGGAGTAGCTGAGGACTTGGAGTAGCTGAGGTGTTCTGAGCCCATTGATCCAGCTGGTTTCCCACCTGTGTTGCACTCCAGTAGTGGGAGGTGAAGGATGGTTTATCTGACCTGCTCAATGAATCATATGTATTTCACAGTAGAAATATTTCTCATAAATCTTGTGGATTTTTTTAGAACGTAAGTCAGAAGAATGATTTCATCCCTGCATCCTCTGGTTCTCTTGGTCTTAAGGGTTTTATTTCAATCACTGTGCCTCTGTCAACCATCTGCAGTGTTTCTGTTCAATTCACATTTTTATGTATCCCCACAGACCTTCCTGCCCTGTATTTTCAGGAGAAAACCTGCATGCCTGGTAGTTACAGGAGGCAGTCTTTGCTTTTGAAGGTCATGGTATTTTGCTTCCTTTAACTAATGCTTTCTCCTGTCCTTTTCTTGTTCCACCATGTGCTAATATTTCTCCTTGTTTCCCATTCTGTCTTCTTTTCGATGTTAATCCTTGTTCTTTGAGACTTGGCTTTCTGTTTTTCTATTTTCCTTCTTCTAAAATATAAAACACGATGAAATTTTCTGTCTTTGTCAGGCTGCTTCCTTGTGTGTCTCCCCAGTGGTCTGTGTGTGATTTTGGTGACAGGGCTTCCTGTCTGTGTGAGAAAGAAAACCTGCTTCTTGAGCTAGTTCTCACGGGAGGGAATCACTACAAACGGCAAAGCTGGGGCACTGGACTGTGATATCTTTTCAAGCAAAAATTAATGAATAGACCCATTTCGAAGTAAGTAGGAATGGACAGTCACAAAACAGCAGTCAGATGCTAGATTTACCTGCTAATTCTGTGAAAAGAGTCTTATGTACAAGTATTAGACTGATGTGAAAACACGAGCTCAGCAAAACACATTTAAAGCATGGTTTACCATTTGCTGTATCTTGCAGTCATTTAGTCTTTTCAGAGCAAGGCTGGATATAACCCCAGCTTTATACTCTAGGGATCAATTGTGTCTTGCATAGTTGCAGTAACCAGTAAGTTAATACTCCCCTGTTTTCATTTCTGAGTAGCAGAGGAAATACAAATGCAATAGAGAGAGTTGCATTAAATATGTATTCATTGCCCTTCTCTAATTTTCAGTAGTATTTTGATTCTTCTTGCTCTCTTTGTGGTATTACCTTTTCATTACTGCTAGTCTTCCCTTGTTTTTCGTAAGTATGTATTGATGTTTCTTCCCACCTTTAAAAGCAGTGTGCCATGTGACTATAAAACATGAAGATAATTAAAAGATATGTAATTTCTAATGGCTTTATTAATCTTGTTTTCAGGCAGTACATCCCCATAGCACAGTCCAGAAATGAAGCATTCTGTCTGACAGTTGCCCATTAGAGTACATCTAGAGATCCAGGAACTGTAATGGCTAAAAACTATTTTATGGTCAAATTGTAACATGAAAAAAACAGTTTGCAAAGCTTTCTGTGTGGAATATAATAAAACCTAGTATTATTTGTGATGGCTTTCTGAGTGTGACTAAGCTGGTGTAACCAAATCCTAAGAGATCAGGGGCATTTAGAAGTATCTGTACATAGAAATAACACCTTTGATATGTGGTTATTTTGAGAGCATCTGCGTTTCCCCGTGTCCTTTTGCTGTACTACAAAGATTTTTATTTTAATAGTGAAAACAGTGTTATTTTGAGTATATGCACAATTGTTTGTTGCTACTATATAGCTGCTGGATGCTGCAGATTTGCACTATATCTTTACATGTCTTGAGTTGAGATGTATTGAAATTCTGGAGGGAAAAAAATATTAAAAACCTACCATCACCACCAAAAGAGCATGGACCAAGTGCTGACTTCTGTATTCAGTAGGGATCACCACCAATTAGATCATCAGCTCCAAGGACCTTTGCAATGACCTAGATGTGCCACTATCACAAGTTCAGCAGTATCCAGAAACTTAATCTGACTGGGATTAGCACCAGACTTGCCTCTCAGAAAATAGATTCAGCTGGGGAACGTGGACTTCTGCACAAAGGAGCTGTCTGTTGCTGGTTGTGTTATTCTGGGGGGACCATGTGTCAGAAAGCTCATGTTCAAAATCAGTTTTGAGAAACTGGTGAAGTGATTGCTATTGTGGATGTATGTATATATATTTGGCATTTAAAATACTATCATGTTGTTCATTGTGGTGCTGAGGAATGACAGTATATTTTTTGTATGTTCCCTCTTGTTCCTGACAGCTACAACTTTGTAGCAACAACACCTATTGGAAGGTTTGACCAGGTGACCTCCAGAGGTCCCTTTCAACCGCTATGCTTCTGTGATATTGCTTTTTGTCTTTATAACACGGCAGACATAATCTGTGAAATATATCTGCAGAACAATCGTAAAAGGCATACAAGTAATTGGAATTAATCACAGTCAGTGTGGAGTAAAGCCCTAATTTTCATTTAAAAGTGTTTACTCTGTAGATAGATATCAATAGGAATAATTGAAGTAAATATCACAACTCTCGACAAAACTCTCAGCACATGAACACTGACTGTTTTTGACAGAATCATAGAATGGCCTGGGTTGAAAAGAACCACAGTGATTACCTAGTTTCAACCCCCCTGCTAAGTGCAGGGTCACCAACCACCAGAGCAGGCTGCCCAGAGCCACATCCAGCCCGGCCTTGAATGCCTCCAGGGATGGGGCATCCACAGCCTCCTTGGGCAACCTGTTTCAGAGTGTCACCACCCTCTGTGTGAAAAACTTCCTCCTAAGTTCTATTCCTGGTTGTAAGTTAAAGCAGAAATTTTGTCTCCAGACTGAGTTGGGATGAATCTAGGTGCCGCAAGCTGTTCTTTTGCAGGTCCGGTGATTTGTTCTTAAAGCTTTTATATAATGGATATAATGAGGCTGTAATGATTTTGAAGTGATCACAGCAGTGGAAATTGACAGGGATAAACGAGGAAATTCCTTGAGGTTCCCAGTGGACAAGCTTTTAGAATTTCAGAGTTCTGTCTTGGTGGCTCTTCAGCTGAAGGAAAAGAGGTGCCAGGTGATAAGGATCCTGCTTTGGCATGTACCAGACTGGAGGGTGGGGGAAGGGCTGATGCTTTTTTTACATCACCCTCCTTTTGCTAAATTCTTCCAGTTTGTCAGTGCTCTATAGACTGCATGGTCTGACGCGTCTTGCCTCTGGGTAGTCTTACCTTAAGCTCCAGCTGGTATTGATCGTATGCTTGAATACTGCTTGGTATTACTTTAATTCGGTACTAACAGCATTCTGTCTTATGGAGGTGGTGTTTTGTCTTGGTCTAGTTATAGGGCTGGGTGGGGAGGAGATGGACAATGGTGACAAACCTGGCGCTGCTGTTGTCTTTGTGAGTGTGCTGATCTTTGGGAAACTGCTGAAGGGGTGCTTCTGTGAAGTCTGCCTGATGCATGCTAGGATAATGCTGTTTAGTTTATGGCCTTAATAGGGTTGTAACAAGATGTTTGTGAATGTCATTCCTGGATATTAGTGCAACTGTGCTTCTGTATTTATATAATACACTCCTTCTGAACTCATCCAGCGTAATGCTTTGTGGGCTTTTTTCAAACACTGATAAGAAAGAGAACACAAAAGAATACAACATTATTTCTTTGAGTATGTGTTGAAGAGAGGGTATTTTGTATTTGCTGACAGACTGCAGGTTAATATGTTTCCAGTTAAGCTTGTGTATTTTTAGTGGGTTTGTTAGGAAGCCAAACCTCGCTGCTATTTCATTTTGAAATGGTGCTGCCTGTTGTAATCCTGCTCAGTGTGTCAAAGCCCTTTAAACCGCTGGGCCGGGTCCAGGATATCTTCCCTATGAGAGGATGACTTACATGCTTGATACTCTAACAATTAGGGAATTGCTGAGACTTTTAACTGCCCGACACTTGCAGTGATGCCTGCTGTGAGCAGTGGGACATGAAGGCAGGTGAATTGCTGGGCTGATCTTGTGCTGTTGTCACTCAGTCTGTTGATAAGGGAGAGGGAGATGAGACAAGTGGGCTCCTTCTATACACTCGATTAGAAATTGAGCTGGAAAGCAAAATAAGCTGATAGTAGTGCGTCAGTGGGGCAGAGAATAGATGTGATTCAGTGGGCAGAATGACCCATAAAGACAGGAAACCTTCCCCTGTTTGCCATCCCAGCTGCAAGGCCTGCCCTGACTGCCAAGTTCTGGTAGGCTGCAGCAGGGTGACAGCAGGCCTCTGCTGAGTACAGTTCTGGTGCAGCAGTTTGCTTTGATATGTGTGGTTTTGTGCCTGTGTCCACGTGTGTCCGTGTGTTTTATGCATGTAATGTTCACTTATTGCAGCTAACCCCTCGGTGATGCAGAGCATCCTGATGCTGCACCTACACATTTTAACTTCTGCTTTGTTTCCAGTGCTAACTTCAAGCACGTACCCTTGTGCCTTTTTTTTCTATTTTAACTCTCAGTATATTATTTTTGTTGTTTATTGATTTATATTACTTCTTCCTTGTATATTAAAATTTGTTAGGTTTCCTGCTTCCCCCAAGGGAGACAAATGTTTTGTTTTTTAGTTGGTGATTCATTGTCTTATAAAACCAGCAAGTTATAACCTGTTTCAGATTATAAGTCTAAATTACAGTTAATTAAAATTAGATATTTTCAGTGGACATCTTAACAGAATCACAATTGTGATAAGAGGATGCAACTCAATAAGGGTTATCATTAGAATGATGACATTTGCCACTTGTGATAGTGTTATTTGCAATATTCCTTATGCTTGTCAGAAAGAATACCTCATGCTTATCAGAAAGAATACTGCAGCTACCTCTGCTGTACAGCATACAGCTGTATTTGTTTGCCTCTGGACTGCTGTCAGTACTTTGATTGTATGTGTTCCTGTTATCATAGAGTGTGAGTTGAAAAGGACCACAGTGATCACCTAGTTTCAAGCCCCCTGCTATGTGCAGGGTTGCCAGCCACTCTGCCCAAAGCCACATCCAGCCTTGCCTTGAATGCCTCCAGGGATGGGGCATCCACAACCTCCTTGGGCAACCTGTTCCAGTGTGTCACCACTCTTTGTGTGAAAAGCTTCTTCCTAATATCTAGCCTACACCTCCCCTGTCTCAGTTTAAGACCATAAGTTATTAAATGAAGTTTGCAGTTCTATCAATACCTTTCTGATTACTTATTTTTTTTCATCATCATAGAATCACAGATTGGCCTGGGTTGAAAGAGAACCACAATGATCATCTAGTTTAAAACCCCCTGCTGTGTGCAGGGTCGCAAACCACTAGACCAGGCTGCCCAGAGCCACATCCAGCCTGGATACTTAGGTTACTCTGAAAGTAATGCCTCCTCTGCATTTCCATGGAAAATACAATTCATACAGAGAGCACAACATTCTTTGATACAGCAAATTCTCAGCTACAAAACACCACTTTTCAGTATAGTTGCCATAGTTTGTGTTTGCAATTCAGAGGGATCCCTCCTTTCCTAACCGAAAAGATAGTGCATATCACTTCTACCCACCGAGGGCTGTATCTTGAACTCTTTCTTGTATGGGGAATTCACTTGTCACCCTCCCTGCAGTGCAATTCATTACTGGTAATGATGAGATCCAGAAAACTGTCACCTTCAGCCACATGGTTGCCAATGATTCAGTAGATTATTACATATTTGCATAAGGTGTTGTTTCTCTGCCTGTGTGAGCACTCGTGAGACCAACCTGGTGCAAACTTTGTGTTATTCCAACATTGCAGTCATCATTTCTAATGCATTGAAGCCGATATTCAGCTAAATACAGTTTCCTGGCCATAATGTGACAATTTGCACGGATGAGCTGATTGAGATGCTCTTCATTTCATGGTGTGACAGCTGTTCATAGCCGTTTGGAATGTGGGTTGCCTTGCATGTCGCTGTCACCACTGCTGAAACACAGAAGTCAGTACCTCACTGTGCTCGCATCCACTGCTTGGTCTCTATAAATGTTCACCAAGTTTCGATGAATGTCAAGGGGTGCAATTTTTGCCACATGGAGGAATTCAGTGACACCCCTTTGTGTCATACTCACTTCCATGTCAGGCGCTGTTTGTCAGACTGCCCCTCTGCTGCCATCTGTCACACAGCAACGACATGCAATGGAATATTGGTGGGAAGTTTCAGCTTTTACTGCCGTACCACCACCATCTGCCTCTGATGTTGAAGGCCAACACAACAATATAGGAGGCATTACTTTTGGAGCAGCTCTTTCAGCATAACCTCTTCAGTAGCACAGTGTGTGAGACATGTTCAGTTTGGGTATTTTGGGAGTATCTAGCAACTGCCACATCAACTGCTAGCAATGAATTCAGAGAGTGAACACTCGAAAAATGGAGAAGAGACAAAATATATTTCTAGTGAATAATCAGGAGTACAACTTATGATGTAGAAAAACTTACTATCTTTTGTATATTAAAGATGTGAAAAACCCAGCCAGCCCTGTCATCATTCACAGTTAGTGGATGGATTACAGGTTTAAGTCAGAATTTGTCTTTTTAATGGGAATGATGCCAATCTCAAGCTCTGAGCAGCTTATTGATGGACTAACACTAGTGAATGTGTAGCCCACAAAAGGCAGAAATTCAAGGAGAAGAATAAAAAGAAAACTGTGTTGAAAAGCACAGTGAGTAGGTGGGACGAGTTACAGAAGGGTGTTAGGTTCACAAATCTTCTTCTTCACAAAATTGTCTAGTTTTGGATTATGTTAGTTTTCTTTGAACCCACTGAAGGTTGTGAGGTGTGGTTTAAGAGTGCTGTCTGTGGAGTAGGGTGATGTGGTTACCGAACCTGGACCCCTGAAGTTCATAGCTGAGGCTCTCAGTTGCCAACACTGGTACTTGGGTGTGCAAGTGGGCATCTATGGGATTGGCTCAGGCACCAGAAATTCATCCTGACAGCAGTGGTGTGGGAAGGGGAACAGAAACACAATGGTCAAGATGGGAGGATGTTGCTGCCTGGCTCAGTGTTACTGTGATCTGGGGCTGATGGTGGTTGAATCTCAAGGGTGGTCATAAGGGCCCTGAACCTGAGAAAGATAGGGGAAACTTGAGTCTTGAGATCTGGAGAACTGATGTTTCTGCAGTGGGTAATGCAGAAAGCGAAGGCGTTGTAACAAAGGGAATATCCAAGAGGTAGGGCCAGATGAACCAACTCTGTGACTCAGATTGTTGATGAGGGGTAACAACTTGAAATCAGTATAATTTTAACACCAAGAGCTGTAGTTACTGTTTGATACTGAATTAAATTACATAAATTAGATATTTTTCTACAGGTGATGCAGTTTAGGAGCTTCCTCATAATTTCAAAACATGAGATAGGTGTGTTCCTGGAATTAAACCAGGGTTGGGTTTAGCCGCAGGTGCATCTGTAGCTGCTGCTGCCAGTTAGCTTCACTGCTTTGTTGAGCAGTTTGTGTAATGTACAATGTCAGGTGTTACCTGCATATTAAAAAGTAATCAAAGGGAACTGATATAAATACAAAAACTTTGATTGTCAGGAAATTACTGATCTTGAACCTCAGAGAATTGGTGAATGTAGTTCTTAGTCATTCTTGTTTCTTCTTCCCAAGGATGGTTTGTACCGATTACAGATTTCAGTGGTTGACCAGAAATTGTTTCATTTGTCTTTGACAGAAGAGTGATGCTTAACAAGACTCTGTTCAAGCGGAGCAGTGTTCATAACATCACATCTGCGTTGGTTTTCTGTTACACCTGGAATACTGAAAAAAATAAAAGTCCTGTGCTCTTTAGCAGAAGCCTTTTCTAATATCCATGCTTTGTATTATTATTAAATTATTTACTACTAAGTTAATATTTAGTTAGTTGCTGTACCCTCTTTTTCCTGCAAGATAATTAAGTATGATGAGCCCACTTGCTAGCTATTAGTGAGAGTGACAGGAGCATAAGTTGGGATTGATACACTTCCATGGCACGGAGTACAGAACAGCCAGTCTGACTGAAATCCATTAAGTACAGGATGAAAACCCTTGCTTTTTACACTGAGCTTTCCTCTGTGCAATATAACATTGTTTCTCTGAAGCACTTTCCAGTCTGCTTTAATTAACTAAGCAATGCAGCTTCCTTATCATTGTTAGCTTCTGATTTTGTAATGATTTTTTACAGTTTTATCTGTACTTCTGTTAAGTTCTGCTAGCTTTTATGTATCAGCTTGGTCTTCTTTTTCAATTAAGAGTGATTGCTGGAGTGTGTGCGATGTTACAGAGTAGGGACTCAGGGCCTTGCACTGCATCTTTCTCTCCTTTAGCTGTAGAGGCACGAAGAGCAGCAAATGCAGGTGTTGCTGTCTGTAGGTAGTTGGGATCACCCCAGTTGGAAGATGAGAATTGGGTGAGAACTTTATTCGCTGAGGTTACTCTGCAGGTTGAGCCTACCATTAAAGGGGGTTGTTGATTCCTGTTGGCCTGCAGAATGCAATGGCTCCTACAGCATGTAGATGGTAGTTGCCGCTGCCTCCTCCAGTTGTCCCTTCCCCACTCCCCAGAATTTCTGTCTGGTTGGATGTGGAACTATCTGATAGGAGGTGTGAATATGCTTTTCTTCAAAAAAAAAAAAATAAAGATAAGCATAGCAGCTGTGTCTCCTGTCAGAAATATGTGGGCTGTTAAAACAAGCAGAGAAGTGATTGGGGTAGGAAGGCTGAGGAAATACATGACCTGGTATGTAGCAGGTAGATCCTGTCTCCTAACAGTACACTTTTTCATGAGATTAATCATAGCTCACACGGAGCTCTACAGTATATTGTAAAGGTTGAGCTGTTAGGACAGAGTTTCTGGTAGAAATTCTCAAGGAACAGTATTGGAGTCAATTTTATTCTTCTCAGTCCTTGCAAAGACATCAAGAGGATGAGTGTGGTTCAGTGACTTGCTTTGGGTTTTAAATTATTATTTAAAGATTTGTAGCTGCTGAATCTGCTAGTGGAGCTGTTTCAAGATGTGGATGCTGCTGAATGGGAATATTATATATTCAGTTGTGTGATTTCTCCTTTTTTCTGAGCTTTTTGCCTACAGTATCTTGAGGGATAATTATTAGTAATAATGCTAGTCTGCACTTTCAGTAAAGGCCATGATAGGAGAAGAGCCATTAAAAATGATTAATGAAGACTACTGGTCAATTGATCAATTTTAGAGAGCTTACCTTCCTATTAAACCAGACACTCATCAGCCACGTTTGTATCATGCCAGCCAAATGGACTCGTAAAGCTGATTAACGGCATTGCTGTTATCACACAGCGTACAGGGCTGTAGAGCCTCAATATGTGTAAAAGTGTCACGCTGATTTTCATGGAAAAAAAAAAAAAAGTGGTTGGGACACTTCTAACTGAAAACAAAGAAGGGTCCCAAATTGTAATGAACGCAGTGGGAAAACTTGATGGGAGCTGAGGGAAGGCAAGAATAGGAGCTGAGCACAACCACCCAATAGAGCAGCATGCGTTCAGCTGTGGCTTCCTTTTCTTTTGGGAGCATAACTGAGCCTGAAAGCAAGGTGGCTGGGCTTCTTTGGCATATATCATAACTTGGAGCTCTGTGGTCATGTTTGCTTGTTTTTCTTTGTTCATTTTTCCCAACTTTGTAGTAAATTTTGACAGTGTGTCCTCTCCTAGCTGCAGCTGTGCCAGATGGCACGTTGGGCTTTTGTCACTTGTGTTTTGGAGTAACAGAATGGGCTTGCTTGAACAGTTCACCAGGTTCTTTCTAACTTACCTTACCATGATCAATGTGGTGAGGTGGGACTTGTGGATGGAGCTCAGAGGAGATCGCTGTCTGCCATCTGCAAGGGAGTCAGTGTGGATCTTACAGACTTCTTTTGGTAATACAGAAACAGACAGCCTCTGTAGCCATCTTTGTTGCCTATGGAAACATTTTTTTCTCTTTTAAAATGAGTTTACTAGGTGCAGCTCATTCTGTTGCTGCTTATTAAGTGGTTTTGCTATAAAAGCTAGCAAAGCATGCTTGGTACTGTGGTTAGGGGGAAGCAGTGCGCTGTTTCATGCACACTGATGCTGGGTAGTGCAGATCTTTAACTTCTTTACAACTCTTTCGGAGCATAGAAGGAAAAGACATGGCAGGGTTTATGTAAACTGCTACATATGTATTGTATTACATATATACAAGGCTGGATGTGGCTCTGGGCAGCCTGGTCTGGTGGTTGGCGACCCTGCACATAGCAGGGGGTTTGAAACTATATGATCTTTGAGGTCTTTTTCAACCCACAATCGTTATTCTGCGATTCTATTATATAAACAGCATTCATTTTTTTTCTTCCTGCTGTGATTTTTCCATTGTCCTGGAATTTCCTGTAAGGCAACTGTGAAGAAACTCCCTAATAACTTTTGAGCCACGTAAATTTAGCATTTGGCATCCTGATGCAGGATTACTGGTTTTCAAATTCTCTAGAAGGTTAAGTCTTGAACACATTGCTGTGTTACCAAATGGCAGGATGCTCACTGCAGCTGGAGAGTGGTTTTTGACACAAGACTGCAGCTCAGTTGTGCTTGTTCCTTTTTTGGGCTTGTGGTGAGGGGCCTTATTTGTTCAGCCACCCTGTGTGTTCAGGTTGGGTGATGGCTGCCAGCACAAGAAATGTTGGATGCACGGTACATTCAGAAACCAATACTTTGCTGAGTTTCCTAAAGAAATGATGGCTCCTCCTTAAGCTCTTAATATTTCACTTAAAACTGCATGTGAGTGCAAGAATTGTTTGTTCTTCTTTTGTTCTGGGATTCAGCAGCCCCTTGACAGGAAATCATAGAATCACAGAATGGCCTAGGTTGAAAAGGACCACAGTGATCATCTAGTTTCAACCCTCCTGCAGTGGGCAGGGTTGCCAACCAGCAGACCAGGCTGCCCAGAGCCACATCCAGCCTGGCCTTGAATGCCTCCAGGGATGGGGCATCCACAGCCTCCTTGGGCAACCTGTTCCAGTGCGTCACCACCTTCTAAATAAGGAAATAAGGAAAATCCTTGTTTTATTTTTAACTGGGTTAGGATATAAATGTAGATTATCTTGCAAGTTTGAGCAGAGAGTGTGAGTACTGCCTGCACCACAAGTAGAGCCAGCTAGGTTCTGTTCTGAACATAAAGCTGGTTTCAGTAATGATACCAGAGGGGGTGGGGTGGGTAATAACATTTAGTAATGATACTCGTTATTAGCAGGAAGATATGACAACATGAAACCTGCCCAAACAGTGAAATGCTTTCCTGTGCAATCTCTGTAGTCAATCCAGTCACTTCATTAATTCCTCCCTCTGTTGGAGAGCTTTGGGCTTTGTCCCCTTCCCCACCATGATGGTAAGGAAGAATCATTGGCAAGTCTTTATTCTGTTGTTCTGTGTGGGGCATGAGCCGGAGTGCAAACAAAGTGCAGAAGCACTGTTTCAACCTGAAACTGAGGTGGCACTTGCCTTGGTATTACTGTTTTGTAATTAGTTTCAAGTGGAATAGTGATCTCAGAGAGTCATTATCGTTTTGAGAGTAGTACGTACAGTTATATAGTTTTGCTGAAGAAAGTCTAAAATAAGAGGATAAAATGACTTTTCTTAATTCTCTCTTTGAGGGTTCAGAAATGTTTTCAGAGTTTGGCTGAGAGGCCCTGTGTTATTTTGGTGATTGAGAGTGTGCTTTCTGCAGGTTCCTTAAGTCAGTTATTTACAAATAAGTAGTTGATCGATTCATCAGAATTCTGTGTCTGTTTTTTCATATATCTATGTATTACGTATTTTCATATATGTATACTCATATAAATGTGTGTATATATATATATTTTAAAAGTTGCAAGTAATTCTTCTACCAAGAAAGGGCCCGCTAAGTCCTTTGACTTCATGTGTGCAGAATGGTAAATAGGATTTTAACTTTAATGTGTAGTTTGAACTGTGTGTGAGGGTAGATGGTGATCTGAGAGACCTTGTGCTGAGTGTGTGTGCTGTGTAACACAGACATTTCCTTATGTCAGCAAGTTGTCCAAAGTGATGTGTGGCTGTGTTTATCAGAACCTTATTTTATTTAGATCTAACAGAAACCAATGTCATTCTACTTAGGCTAGAGGTGCGAAGGGAATAGAGAGATTTCAGAGCTATCTATTCAATCAACAAAAAGCATGGAGGATAATCAGTGCTTTTACAATAACGATTCAAAGGGTTACGTTGTTTTGCTGTGATTTTCTCTGCTCCCTGCAATTTACAGCACTACTCTGGATTGACCAGTGAATATTACCTAAATTCAGACGTTTGAGGACTCTGTTCTTTCTATGTATTTTAACTACTCAAGCTGTTTAACCTTCACAAGGTTTCTTGTCTTCTTTGCCACACCAGAATTCTTTGTGGACATGCACACAGTTGCAGATTTTTTCTTTACTGAAATACATTTTTCCCAGAATAACAATTCTCTAAAGTTATAGCACCAGAATTCTAGTATGTTTCTGTATATTATTTTTGTCAAACCATGCCCTTGATTCGTAGGGAGGTTGAAGTGCATCTGTAAGTCCCAGGAGATCTGAGACTGATCCTTGAAGCTGTTTGATTCTAAATAATTAATTAATGTTATATATGAGACCTGTAAAGAACAGTGTTTAATACTCTACTGGAAGTGTTCATAAGCACTCCTTGGAAGTTTAGCCATTGAATAAACCTTTTAAAGGGAGGAGGAGGAGATGGGTGGCTTGTAGCCTTCTTGCCAAGGCTGTATGTTCTGTTAGTGACAGCGTTGTCCACACCTGGCCAGCTGCAAATCCACTGTTGAAATACAACAGTTTAAAACACAACAGCTTTTACAGTCAGGTGGGTGAAGGATGCAGGTTCTCCTGCTGCCAAGACCCTAGTGGAACTGAGGTAGTCCCAGTTTGTTGTAAAAGAAAAGCTGGTTTTGGAGGTGTCTCGCTGCCGGGGCTCCAAGTGAAGTCAAGGCAGACGCCGAGGAGGAGCTGCGTCAGCCTCCCCCTCAGCATCCCTGTCATGGTGCACCCCAGGGACTGAACTGGTGGCAGAGCTGCTGCTTCTCACCTTGAATCATGATGCATTTCAGTCAGCGTGTCTCTTCTTTCTCTATGCTGGATGTCATTCTTTGTGGGAGTCTGGATAAATATTTCAGTCTGTAGGAGTTCAGGAGAGCCTAGGTATCACCTAGCAACAAGCATCCCACTCTCTGCCTGCTGCTTCTCTTTAGTTTTATTAAAATATCAGTCTCTTTACTTTTATTAAAATACCAGAAGTTCAAAACTTAAGTTAACTTTCGGAAATATTTTTGAAATATTAGAGCAGCCTCAGGTATTTTTGTTACTGACACCACGTCAGAGTAACAAAGATACTGGGAGGTGCCGGTGGTCTCAGAGCAGGTAACTCAGTTTGCCTCATCTTAAGAGAAATTATCAAAGACAAGCAAAAAATTCAGCTGAGAACAGAATAAACTTTATGTTCGCAGTCGGGTTATCAGTGACAAAATGCGTCGTAAGTGCTCTTGTGATCCTGCTACTTGGCTCCACTTGCAGATTGTGATGCCTGCTGATGGGACACAGGCTCACATTGCAGTTTCTTTTTCTCCACAGAAAAATTGGTGGCAAAGTATTTTGCCTAGTCTAAATTACAGCGGTGCAGAATCCAGTTTATGAAGATCTTTGGGGCGAGATCCAAGGAAAGAAATGTAGGTACTTGAGTGCAGGTGTATGTAAAATTTTGGGTAGGCAGATACAGTACAGTGATGCGCTGAATTTTATCTTCTCCTGTCCCTTATTGCTTCTGAATGGGAAGTCCTGTCTGGTTTACAGAGTTCACAGATTTCTCTGCAAGAACCAGAAATGTGGGAAACAAAGGAGGTAAGTTGACAAAACAAGGGAGAATGGTTTTAAGCTGAGACAGGAAAGGTTAAGGTTAGATATTAGGAGGAAGTTTTTCACACAAAAGGTGGTGACGCACTGGAACAGGTTTCCCAAGGAGGCTGTGGATGCCCCATCCCTGGAGGCATTCAAGGCCAGGCTGGATGTGGCTCTGGGCAGCCTGGTGTGGTGGTTGGTGACCCTGCACATAGCAGTGGGGTTGAAACTTGATGATCATTGTGATCCTTTTCAACCCAGCCCATTCTATAATTCTGTGATAAGCATGTGGCTACTATGAGTGTACAGGTAGCCATTCTCAACACTGCATTGATGGCAACCACTTTTCTTTATGTAGTACACTGCTAAAAGTGTACTTTCAATTATTCTGCTGCATCTGATGATTAGGATGGCCTTTGGAAGTAGTCACTCTTAGTCTTCATGAAGCTGGATGTGACTCGAGGCGTTTGAGAGGGATTGTAAGGGGATTTGTTGAAAGGCAAGTTCAGATTTGAGAGTTTTGAAGAATAAAAGTGCATACATTTTTTAAAGTAAAATAAATGGTTCAAGACAGTGATTCAGAGGTATGGTGATATCCTAATATGGGTTTTACTTTGTAGAGAGGAAAGTTAAGCAAATTACTACTTTGTAACATAGTTGATATTTTCTTCGTGTGTGTGTTCTACCTTATACATCCAAATTAGAAAAAGGAGGTGTATGACATGAGGACTACTTCTAAGGAATTTAATTAAAAATTAATAGTACATAAAACAGATAGTGAAATGATACTTGTATGAACTTGTTGTTGTCTAGAAACAGACAAAAATATAAAAAATACATATAAAAACATTCTCTACAAATAAGAGTAGCCTCCATTTGTCTATGAATGTCTAGCATGATTGTCCTAAAAATCTTCCCATGTTCCTTACTCTAGCCCTCTCTGCTAAGCACTGGGGACGCCAGCCGGATGAAAAAGAGTTGTTTCCAAACTGGATTTCTAAAATTTCTGTTTACTTTTTACTTTTTTTCTTGACATAGGAGGAGCAATCTATTGCTCAGTGCTATGACACGGGACAGAATCAGTGCGTGAGATCTGCAAGGACAGACGGCCCTGTTTCTCATGTACATTTCCATGTCATTTCATTTCAAGTCAAAGGTGTACAACACTTCTAAAAATGAGGCTGCTCGTTGAGCAGGTGTTTCCAGATAGAGATTTACCTCTCAGTACCTTTGTGATACTAAGGAGCATAGTTTAGTGGGCAGTATTGGTGTTAGGTGGACAGTTGGACTGGAGGATCTTAGTTATCTTTTCCAATCTTAATGATTCTGTGATTCTTTTCACCCATAAGCAGCCTAAAAAAGTCACGGTTAAGTTATTTGGCCAATATGTGTGGAATCTGCGGCCAGTGCTCATTGCTCATCACCATCACTGCTCTTTGCCACCCTTGCTGGCCATCTCAGTGCTAGGAGGCTGATTCCTGTTCTATCGTCAAACTATGTGTTCTGTATTTTGGGTGTTCTGGGCTGAACACCTTATTATATGTTTTGGGCTGTGGGGTGGTTGCAATGCTGGAACTGCTTGTGCTTATCAAAGAGTCCATACAGTAGTACTTACATGAGCTTGGAGTGCATTAAGGAGAGAGACTGCAGTGATGTGGTGTGTGGAAGGAAATGGAAGATGGGCAATTCGTTGCTTTTTGTGAATTGTAAATCATGCAAACTTGAAGAAAATGAATAAGCAAAGGCAGAAAATGAATAAGCAAAATTATTGCTAAAGAAGTATGTTTTTTTGTGAAGGGCAATTGTGCGTGATTTGGTAATGCAAACATGGTCACGGTTGTGATTAGCTACATAACTGTGTTTTAGTTTTAGTTTTGAAACACATATCTATGCTTTTTTCTATTGCCATAGCCACAGTAACCTAAGAAGACTGCCAGCATTCGTGTGTTTTCGTGAAGCTAAGTAAGTTGCATTGCAAAGTTTGCCTCTACAAACGTGATGCAAACATAATTTGAAGGATAACTGCAAGCAGCTTAGAAACGAACAACTCTGAGAACACTGAATAAAATAATTTGTTAACAGGAAATATATAAAGCTTTCTCCAATATAGTTAATATAGTTGTATCATAATAATCCAGTTTTATTTTAAAAATCTTACTGTTCTTCTAAGCTATTTCACTGCAAAACAGAAGTCTGTGGTTACCTTTTTACCTATATATATATATGTAGAAATATTTGAGAATTTAATTAATAAGCCAATAAGAAAATAAATCAATCATATGCCAACTAAGTTATTCCTTTTTTTTCTTTTCAGGATTGAAGTGGATCTAGGGACGAATGGATGACTGAATATTCATATGAAGAGGAAAGCCATAAAAGTTGGTTGATATTTTTGCAGCCATATGCATTATACATATTACTGCTATTATAAAAAATTACAGTATATTACAAAACAGAATAGATGAAGCAACCAGTCAGAGTTTCATGTGCCATATTGTCTTTCCTGCAGGGGACAACTTTAGCTTGATGTAACTGTAGCTTAATGCAACAGTTTCTGAGTTTAAAAAAACAAAAACAAAACAAAAATAAAAAGACAACAGAAGAAAACAAAACAAAACAAAACAAAACAAAAAAAAGAAACAAAAGCTACAGACCTGAACATTCAAATGAAAAGGTAGTAGTGCCCTTAAGGAAATGAGTGGTGACACACCATAGAGATCAGGTGTTTGAATGGTCAGACACAAAGCAGGGTGTGTTATTCTTGTGCACAGGGATGTAGGGTGAATAGGTTAGGTGTTATCTTCCATTACGTATGATGACTGTGAAGCTTAATATATTGTTGTGTGGCAGTCAGCTACCACACTGACAAATGCCATGTAAGTCAAATAGGATATGATGTTTTAGTAAATACCTTGGTGCTTTGCTTTCTTACCATGCAGAGATATGTCATACCACCTGTTTTTATTATGGTAGATGGACAGGAAAAACTATTAGTGAATCTCTGTGTATTACTGAATTTATTGTAATGTTTCTTAAGATGATAGAATTCAGTAGGACTTGATATTTGTCAGTCTGACCTGTTGGTAAACTATGGACTTTGGGATGCTGTGTTAACCAGTGCCAGCTAAGGATGTTCAGACAAAGCTGACCATACCTGGGTTTGCACCAGATGAAACGAATTGCAGTGGCAGATGCAATGCACAGAGCAGTGAAATGCAGTGCAACAGCTCTGTTAAGTAAGGGATTGTGGAAACTATTTGTTGAGAAGGGATGTGTCATAGTAGAAAAGTTCTTTTCCAGACAGTTTTCTTCATCCCCTGAACCTTGGACAGGGGCAGGAACAATCAAAGAAACAGAAATTAAGGTTCTCCAAAAGTGCAGTTGACTACCAGAAATGTATAGCTCTATTTGACCAAAGTATTTAAGTAGGGCTAATATTGTCATTTATCACAAAGGTGATTTGGTCATATCAGTACTTGAGTGGCTCAGATGTTTTACAGTTTACTGACAGCTGATTTAGTTATGGAAGACTTAAATTCCCAGATTAGTCTTTTTAGTGTTTGCAACAAGTAAAAGATGCATTGTTCCTAACTACCTGAAGTTTCACAAGGAGCACAAGCCTTGAGTGAAGCATCTGTGTCCTTGATCCCGACCTCCTGATATAACAGCCATTGAAATAGTTGGACATTGAAATAGTTGTGTTTAGTTTAGTTTTAGTTTTAGTTGTGTTTAGTTTAGAAACATCTATAGTACATCTGCATTTTATACCACAGGTTCCTGAAAACCTTCAGGAGCCAAATTTAAACCTTAACAGAGTTGACAGGTAGTATTATTGGTTCTGTGGCATAATTCATTTCAAGGATCAGGGCCTGTATTCCCAGATAAGAACCAGCAGTTGCTGTCTGTAAAAGCCAGCGTACAAAGTCTTAAGGAATTTCTCTGATTTAATTGCTAACACATCCAGGCTGCTCTCTGTACAGATATGTATGATAGCTTGGGGTAGGATGACATCATAGAGGAGCAAACACTTCCCTGCTCAGAGCTCTTGGTGTATAAATAGTAGTAAATAGTAGAAAGACTGATACCATTGAGACTTTGCTTGCATCTTACAGAATGAGAGTGACAAAATTCTGCACATACAGGCTAAAAGGCGGGGATAATGATGATGCTTCACTGGCAGAAAGTTAATGAGAGGTTGTCAGTACCCTCTTACTATCTCTGTTATTTCTGGATATTGGAGTTGGAGTGGGTTCCACATACTGTCCAGAAAACAGGATAAGACAACACAACCATGGTGTAATAACGTTTGTGTTGGAGGAGAAACATGTTCAGACTAGAGGGCCATGCTATGTATTTGGCCTGGGATGTGACACTAGGGCAGAAAAAATTGAAGATCTGTCAGATCCACAAGATTGGCTGTTGTAACCAGGAGAAAGTCATAATATTCCTTGAGTTCATATGGCCATTTTCCAAATCTCTTGGAAAAGACTGTAGTGGTGTGAGAAATGCAGCACTTCTAGCTCTGTATCTCTGATCCTTTTTCTTTTGTTTATTTGACTCAGTGTGGAGGGATGGCAGGAAGAAGATGAGAAATGGGATGACCTCTTTCTTTTCATAGCATACTTCTACTCTCATGTTCCTCTGATATCCCTCAGTAATCATGGGGTAGCTGTGCAGAATATGTGCAGATAAGGGAGAGAATGCTGCATTATTTCATTGTGTGTTATCAGTTTGGCAGTCTTTGCAAACGTAGGGCTCTGAATCCAGCTGTTAATCTTTATGATTAAGAAAATACCATGATTAAATCATGTAGCCGAACAACGAAAAACAAATGTGTTTTTTTTTGTGGAATAACTCAAGGTCTGAGACAAAAATCCTTGTCTGTGAAGACTGATTCCAGAAAAATTAAGCAACAGAGGTGGATGCTTTTAAGATCAGTTGATAAAATTCTGACTCCAGTGGGGAGAAGACTGGAGGATTTTAACCAGCATCCTGGTTTTCAGTTTATTGTACAGCTGTGAAAATGCTGCTTAGCTAAATAAGTTTTGAAAACCAAGATTTTTCTACTAACATGGAATGAGTATGTTGGTATATCGTTGATAGTATAAAGATCTTGGATTACATCATCTGTATGCTGTACTGGTATTTTTAAACTCTTTGATGGTCTCCTTCAAACCATATCACGATGTGTGTAAGTTTACTTTTATGTAAATAACTGATATCTAGCCATATATGTAATTTTGGATGAAATAGGGACTTAATGTTCTATTTTTCATAAAATAATGTCAGATGAATCCTTCACAGCAAAGTAAGAAACATGCATGACAAACTTGATGGCATGTGTGCATATTGGAATGGTTCTGTGTTGTCTTTAACAGTGTCTGAATCCAGAAATTCAGTTTTTTGTTGAATATGGCATTTAAGATTTACATTTTTCAGTCTACACTGATTGAATGTGAATTTATAAAGAAGAGAGGTGTAGAAGCTGATGAGGAATTTGGTAATTGGCAGGGAGGAGCTAGAGCTCTGAAAGTCCTAGGCAGCCGTATTAAGACCGCAGGGCAAAAGAAGTGGGTAGGCTTGAAAGGTGGTCAGAAAGCTTAAATTAAGGACAGAAGAGGGGAGAAGAAGTTGCTTAGAGTAACAGACCTGCCTTTTCAGTGAGTGATCTTGGGTGCAGTCTCCCAGTCAGGCTGTGGTTTTATGGACAGCCTACTTCTGGACGGCTCCTTTGATCAAACTTAACAATATTCTAAATTATTTAAGGTCATGCTCAAAAAATGTGGAACACACAGAATTGTACTGAATTGATTGCTGCTAGGAGCTGGCTGCTTATTTTCTTGAAGAGGTCCGTGTGACAAACCTGGGAAGTGAGAATGTAACCAGTGTGTCATCTCTAAATAAGAAAGAGAAAACTTTTGTCCAGCTATATCGGTTCAGTGTCACCTTCCTCAGCTCCCGTGCAGAGCAGGATGTGTGAGAATGAGGACATGTTGCTGACGTGGTGAGAGCAGGGCTGATATTCAGGTTGGGTGAATGGGCTGGCAGGAGACTCATCAGGGTCAGCAGAAGATGTGAAGTCCTGCACATGGGGAGAAACAACTCCACAGAGGGCAAGTCCTGGAGATGTCTGATGTATCCTTGAAGCTGCCCTTTTGAATGGAGTTTGGTCTTGTTGGACTTCAGTCTATATTTTACTGTGATTTTAGAGTTTGATAATGATAAAGGTGATTGTTTTTGTTATTAATGTATATTTGAGGAGTTTTTACGTTGTTATTTGCATAATGTATCCTACTGTCACAATACTGGTAGCAGCATGGCAGTGTGTTTGGCTTCTGTCACCCGCTTTCTCCTCTATATTGTTTGCAGGCACTTTTCCTAGAAAGGAAATGTCTGCTCTTTAGTGGTCTTTCACATCTAACAATGTTCAATGGATTATTGGAGTATGATTGCAGATAGAAGTATCAACAGGATAAAATGCATTAATCTCAAGAGAGTTATCTTGCACTAGCCATCAATCCTTCCTTTCTGTCATGTTCTTTTCAATGTAGATTACGGCGAAGAGGCTGCAGTTTGATGTTTTGTTTCATTATTATTATAAATACCTTGGATAAAAAAAAATATAACAAGCAACCACTTAAAAATGACCATTGGCCTGATTGAGCAGGGCAGAAAGTCTGGAAAGTTCTTTGGGTTTCATCTGCTGGGTAGCATTTGTTGAGATCTGTCCCTTAGCAATCCATTGGTGGTTACTATTTAATGGATGCTCAACAGCTAAAACATAGCAGAGTGTTTGTTGTCTGGGGTCCACTCACATACACAGAATAGAGCTGCTTTTACTGTTAATCATTTAAAGATATAAAGGACTCTGAAATGGTAACATGGGAGGAAAATTTTACTTTTTCCAAAACCTTATATTCAGAAAAGGGAAATGCAGCA
Source organism: Centrocercus urophasianus (assembly GCF_019232065.1). Classification (NCBI taxonomy): domain Eukaryota; kingdom Metazoa; phylum Chordata; class Aves; order Galliformes; family Phasianidae; genus Centrocercus; species Centrocercus urophasianus. The sequence continues at coordinate 10,462,125 of NW_024885532.1, forward strand.
GAGATGCTCTGTCTTGTTCTGTCCCTTAAAATGATCATGGGTCTTGGCTCTGTTCTATTCATTTCCCCACTGTTCTGCTGTGTTGACAATGCTCTTCAGCAGCTGGCTTGGGGCAAGTATCCAAAACACACCCACATATATACACATAAAACCAGTTCATCAGACTTAGGGACAAATCATGCTTGGTGTTTGACTCGTGACCTGAGCTTGTTTAAACCAAGTTGGATTTTAATTTTGGGGCTTTTGTGCTTTTATTTTATTCTTGCCAATGTGGACTGGGGACAGAGGTCTATGAAAGATCATAACCATTGCCTTAAAACTCACATCACAAAACAAAAATGTATTTGCAGAAGTGTTACTTCAGAAGAATACAAAGTAGTGGTTAAAGGTAGCTGTGGTTTTTCTGTACCCTCAAACTTCAGAAGGGCTTCCATGTCAAAGCCTCGTCTACTACAAAAGCCTCAAACTTCAGTCTAAAATCAATAAATAAAGAGGTTCTTATATATAATGAATAAGGTTATGTTTTCAAGTTGTCAGTGCAGAGCTGTCCAGGAGGCTTTGCTAAGAATCAGAGAAATGTCTTTGGCTTAGCAGCTGCTCAGTGGTGGTGTTGTGGGGCTTGCATCCTTTGTGGCTGCACAGGTTTCTGTTATGCTTGGAACAGCTGTGGGATGATTCAGGTGCATCGACTTTGAAATGGTTCTTGAATTACAATCCTATTTATTAAATATGGTTTGTAAACTGGAGAAGTGGAGAATTGCTTTAAAAAAGCAAGGCAGCAATATCTGTGTAAGATGGCATGGGGGAGAAGCAGCAGCTCCATGTTGTAGTGCAGTGTAGCTTGTAGGAGAGCGATTAGTCTAGAAGTGACACAGTGTAACCAAACTATGGAATATTTCTAATAAGCAAGTTATTTTCACAGTGCGTGTTGCTGAGATTACTAAATCACAGCATACTGTAAAGGTAAATCTTGCTGTTGTCGCCTAGATCATTGCTCCACAAAATGCTATCTGACAGTAATGAGCCAGCTAGTAAATTGTGGATGTATGGGAAAGCTGTGTTTAAGGATCTGATTCATTTGACGTAACTCAGTATAGTAGGATGCCTGTTAAACTACTTTTGAAAGTTAGTAGATGTCTCCTTACTATTTTAGTTAGTAAATGTGTTGACATCTATCACATTACTAATTACTGTTGATTGTAAAGCTTGCTTTATGATTACTTGACCTTTTGAGCTTAAGTTCTTCCTGTAATGAATGTCTTTCTGTAAGCATTACTTTGCTTTTTCAGTGTTTTCTTTTGAAATTCATTTAGAAGTAAAAGCCAAGGAAACCCTTCACTTTGAAAAGTCTAACCAGAGCTGAGAACAGTTAGAAAAAACTAACTACTGAATATAAAATGACAGATTGCTTTATAATGCAGACAACTTTAATAGCGGTTTCTGGGACTTTGAAATAGTTGGCTGTGTTAATGATACTGGGAGAGGGAGAGGAAACGTACTACACAGTCCCTGCCTCTTGGGAGAAACTGAAACAGATGCTGTAACATCTTACAAACTGTATTATGATGGAAGCAGCATGAAAATCAAGTTCAGAAATCTTGACTTGCACGTTTCCTCAGTTCTGGCTGCTGTGTGAAAGCAGAGGGTGTCTGCTGCAAGTGGTGGGCTCTGTGGTTACAGGGGGGACAGATTTGGAGTGTTTGGTAGGACCATACTGGTACAGGTTTGTCCCCATGGTTACCAAATATGCCTGGAGTGATCTATCACCCAAACCATAGGCTAGTTTGTGTTTTGGTGAAAGCTAGTTGGAATGGGAGCTGGAAAGTGAACTGAGGGTATTACTGTTGTAGCTTAGATCAGAAAGTGCATCCATGAATCTTGTCTTTGTGATTTGGTGACTGCTAGCTTGGCTGTGGGCTGCTCATGCTGGCTTGCTAAACAGGAGCTAAACTGAGAGATGTGCTCTAAAAACTTATCTCACATGCTCTGATTTCTCACAGTCTAAAGCAAAGTAAATCCCCCAAAAGATATGGGCTATGGGTGTCTTCAGGAAAACTTGTCTCACTGAGGAGTTCTTTCCTGTTGCATGGTGGTGCTTGCTGATGGAGACAAGCTGGTAGTGCTGCTGGGTGAGTGCCACAGAGGCCTACCAGCTGGGGAGACACTCTGTATTTCTGTCTGTATTTCATGCTGTTTTCAAACTAGCTACTTTGGTTCTTTTACCCTTGTTGCTCCTGATGAAGACTAGTCCTAAGTGATGGGACAGAGTCCACAGGGAGCTGGATTGCAAATGCTTGGATCGTTTCACTTTTAACTCAGTGATTTTGCTGAAGGTTCCTGTCATCAACAAGCTGACAAGCAGGAGCAGGCATCTCCAGAGGGCAGTTCTTCCCACTGGATTCCTTTTTTTCCCTGTAAGAAAAGACATCTGCTGCCCGAAAAATATTCTGACCCAGACATCATGAGCATACGGGGCTCTGCTTTGCAAGACACTTTCTTCAGTCCATGGGTTTTCAGAGCATCACTGAGCATCCCTGCTCTTGCATTCTGACTGCTCTGCTGTAACACGTCCTCATGGGAACAAAAGAGCAGCCACTGAGCTCATTTCACCTTTTATTCCTAGAGCACTTAAAGAACAATTATACTAATTCTAATAATGACTAAATTTATAGTACTCCAGAGAGAGAAGCACAAGGCGTTTAATTTCCAAGCAGTTTGACAAGACCATTTTGATGTATTTTCCAAAGTACGACACAAATTACCAAAGTGGGGAGAAAAATGTTTAAATTCATACTCTCAGGTTTTTTGTTTCCAAGAAGCTGAATACCGTTCAGTTGGGCATTGTCCATCAAATAAAACAAGTTGAAACCAGAGATTTACAGAAACTTAATTCTTCCTTTTCTTAATTGCCCATTTCCAGTCATTAGTTATCAGAGTTTAAGTGCTTACCTGGAAAATAAAAATACTTTTTGAGGGATTTTTTTTTTTTTCAGAACCATGAAGCAGCACAGCTGACTGCAATTTGGAGTTAATCTTTAGTTCTCAACAAGAAGGGAAAAGATATGGCTCTTGGTCTGCACAGTCATACTGATTAAGAAACATTGAAACAGAAATGGAAATACTACATGTACTTTACTGCTTTCCCTTTCCTACCTACCTGACAATAAATGCTGAATGCTAGAAATAAGTGTATATTTTTGACATGTCATGGGGAGAATAATGTCAAACAATGCAATTTGTCAGTTCTCACAGGAAGGCATAGAGAAATGCGTTAGAATTCAGTAGCTAGCACGTAAGGAGAAGGCAGTTATTTTAATACTGATATCCACTGCTCACAGACCTGAATAATGATTGTAAGGAATACGGTATTTCATGTACCCAAGGACATGTGTCTGAAGGAGAAAATAAGCTCCTGGTATTAATCTAAGTGTTGACCTGCTTGTATGCTTCCCACATGGCATGTCAGATGTAGTCTTGGTGATTCATTAAGCCTTTCTTGTTCATGGGTGTAGTGATGAGTCATGAAAGGGCAAGTTTTCTGCTTTTGAGGTTGTTACCTTCTTTTGAACTTTGCTGTTTACCTAGATTTTTTGTTATTGCTTCAGTTCAGTTTGATAGCAGTCCTCTACAGCTGTGATTTCTACAGTCAGAAGTAAAGGATGTGTAGGCATAGCTCAACTGAAAAGAAAAGCCTTAGCTTTTGAACATATGTAAAGATGCGCTGGCTCTCTGCCTGAATTCCTAAGTCAAATAAGAACATTTCAGTATTATTAAAAAGCAGACAAAAAACTTCAGTATTATCAAAAAACAGACAAAAAACTCACGAAAAAATCCAGAGGAAGAAAAACAACAAAAAAGATGTTGTCCTAGAAATAGTGAGATTCAAAGCAATCCCAGTGCTTCTGCTTCTGCTTCTGCTTCTGCTTTTTTTTTTTGCTTTTTTTTTTCCTGTCATTTTGGGGGTGTGTTGGCCCCCCCCCCCCCAATACACATGTGTTTGGATTTAAGTCTGAGTTGTGTTTAAAACTGTGTGGGCTTGGGCTTTGGTGGTTATTCTTTGAGGACAGATGATGATAAAATTGCGTCTTGCAAATTAAGGAATAAAGAGCTTCTGTCAGTCTTCAGAAAATGAAAATTAACTTAGATGTGTAGGTAGTCTTATTAAGTGCAGTGATACTGAGATGATGTTTGCTGAACTACTCTGTGGAGATTTTACATAATGGATGAGATACAGGAGCTCCAGGCTGCATGACAGTGGAGTTTATTCTATCACTGAATGTAAAACAAGTGAATTGCCTTAATAATCTCTGCAGAGAGCAAGGATAATGTTTTTTATATGCAGAAAGAGTCAGAGATTTTGTAATCCTGGCTATTGGTGTACAAGGAGCCAAACTTTTCTTTAGAATAATCTGGATCCTTTTAACATACTGTCTTACTCAGTTCATGTGAAGTTCTTTAGGAATGACAAGTGAATGTACATCTCTCCGTGAAAATATGGCTTTTACGCAGTTAAAATATGCTATCTGTTGATAAGTCATGGCTCGATAAAAGAGGCCTGGAAGAGGTTGTGTAATTATCTCAACAGCTATGTATTTAAGTATATGGAAAGCATTTATAAATGAAGCTCACCTACTATTTACTCCTGTAGTGGCAATAACAGTAATCTCAAAAATTTAGAACCTTCATAGTTTTGAAGTGGTTTATGTTGGGAAGATGTTTTAATATTAATCATAGAATCATAGAATTATTGAATGGCCTGGATTGAAAAGGACCACAAAGGTCATCTAGTTTCAACCCCCTGCTATGTGCAGGGTCACCAACCACCAGACCAGGCTGCCCAGAGCCACATCCATCCTTGAATGCCTCCAGGGATGGGGCATCCACAGCTTCCTTGGGCAACCTGTTCCAGTGCGTCACCACCCTCTGTGTGAAAAACTTCCTCCTACTATCTAACCTAAACCTCCCCTGTCTCAGTTTAAAACCATTTCTCCTTGTCCTATCACTATCCCCCCTTGTAAATAGCTGTTCCCCCTCCTGTTTATATGCTGCTTTCAAGTACTGGAAGACCACAGTGAGGTGTCCTTAGAGCCTTCTCTTCTCCAACCTGAACCAGCCCAGTTCTCTCAGCCTTTCCTCATAAGAGAAGTGCTCCATCCCTCTCATCATCTTAGTGGCCCTCCTTTGGACCGCTCCAAGAGCTCCACGTCCTTCCTGTAGTGGGGATCCCAGGCCTGGACGCAGTAATCCAGATGGGGCTTCACAAGAGCTGAGCAGAGGGGAACAATCAGCACCCTCTCCCTGCTGAACGCTCCTTTTTTAATGCAGCCCAGGATACAGTTGGCATCATTAGCATCAAGAGGTTTCAGACTTTAATTTCACCCATTTTATTCACCCATTTTGATTATTGTGGTTTTTTGTTGTTGTTGTTGTTTTTGTTTCTATTTTATTTTATTTTATTTTATTTTATTTTATTTTATTTTATTTTATTTTATTATTATTTTCCCCATACCTCAGTTGAAGATATTTTTCAGTGTGGAATATGAATGAAGGAAATTCTGAAATGGTAGATCAGTTAAATGTAGATGGTAATAATAGCACTCAGCTGCCATTGTGTGCTTCTCAACTACATATTTGACTTCAGGCAAGGGATGCCTTCTGTTTTACTCAGAATATGTATGTGCCATCACTCTTTGATCTGTAGCAAGTGTATGCATCAAGGCTACTTACCACCATTTGCCAGAAGGAAGAGATTTAGTGTTGGGCATAACAAGTTTCCAAAACAATGAATTATGTCATAGAATCATAGAATCACAAGGTTGGAAACAACCTATAAGATCATCCAGTCCAACCGTCCTCATCACCATTGCCACCACAAGCACTAAACCATATCACGCAGCTCCTCATCCGGGCGCCTCTTGAACACTGCCAGGGACGGCAACTCCACCACCTCCCTGGGCAGCCATTCCAGTGCCTGATCACTCTCTGAGAAAAAAGGTTCTTCCTTATGTCTAATCTAAACCTCCTCTGGTACAACTTGCGGCCATTACCCCATGTCCTGCTTGTTGCCTGGCAGAAGAGGCCAAACCCCTCCTCATCACAGCCTCCCTTCAGGAAGTTGTACAGTGCAATGAGGTCTCCTCTGAGCCTCCTCTTCTCCAGACTAAACAATCCCGGCTCCCTCAGCCGCTCCTCATAAGACTTGTGCTCCAGACCCCTCACCAGGGGCCCTTCTCTGGACACGCTCCAGGATCTCAACGTCTTTCCTGTAGTGAGGAGCCCTAAACTGAACACAGTACTCAAAGTGCAGCCTCACCAGTGCTGAGTACAGGGGGATGATCACCTCCCTGCTCCTGCTGGCCACACTATTTCTAATGCAGGCAGGATGCCGTTGGCCCTCTTGGCCACCTGGGCACACTGTCAGCTCATGTTCAGCCGAGCATCAACCAACACCCCCAGGTCCCTTCACAGGTATCCAGCCACTGAACTCCAAGCCTGTAGCGCTGCATGGGATTGTTGTGGCCAAAGTGCAGGACCTGGCACTTGGCCTTGTTAAACCTCATCCCATTCACCTCAGCCCAGTGATCCAGCTTATCCAGATCCCTCTGAAGGGCCTCCCTACCCTCAGGCAGATCAACACCACCTCTCAGCTTGGTGTTATCTGCAAACTTACTGAGGGTACACTCAATCCCCTCATCTAGGTCATCAGTAAAGACATTAAACAAGATGGGCCCCAGTACCAACCCCTGGGGGATGCCACTCGTAACAGGTCACCAACTGGACTTCACTCCATTCACCACTACCTGTTGGGCACAGCCCTCTAGGCAGTTTCTTACCAAAAAAAGTGTGTACCCGTCCAGGCCACAGGCAGCCAGTCTCCACAGAAGAAGCCTGTGAGAGACTGTGTCAAAGGCTTTGCTGGTGTCTAGGTAGACTACATCAACAGCCTTTCCCTCATCTACCAGGCTGGTCACCCAGTCATAGAAAGAGATGAGGTTGCTCAAGCACGACCTGCCTTTCATGAACCCGTGCTGGCTGGGCCTGATCCCCTGGACACCACACACGTGCCGCATGATCTCACCCAAGATGATTTGCTCCATAACTTTCCCTGGTACCGAGATCAGGCTGACAGGCCTGTAGTTCCCTGGATCCTCCTTATGGCCCTTCTTGTAGATGGGAGTCACATTGGCAAGCCTCCAATCCTCAGGGACCTCTCCAGATAACCAGAGCATTGATAGATGGCGAGAGCGGCTCTGCAATCACCCCCACCAGCTCCCTCAGCACCCCAGGGTGCAGCCCATCCGGTCCCATGGACTTGTGACAGTCCAGATGCAGGAGGAGCTCTCTGACTGTCTCCACCGGAATTGCTGGGGGCATATTCTGAGCAGCGTCCCAGACTTCCAGATCTGGGCATAAAAAGCTGAGAGGATAACTGATCTGGTTATTAAAGGCAGATGTAAAGAAGGCGTTGAGGACCTCAGCCTTCTCTTTATCCTCAGTGGCCACATTCCCTGCTGCATTAAGTATAGGACGAGAATTATCTTTGATTCTTCTTTTGCTGTTGATATATTTATAAAAGGATTTTTTATTATCTTTTACTGCAGTGGCCAACCTGAGTTAAGTTGGGCTTTTGCCTTCCGAACTTTCCCCCTGCATACCTTAGCTACTTCTTTGTAATCTCCCCAAGCAGCCTGTCCCTTCTTCCAGAGGATGTAGACTCTCTTTTTCTCCCTGAGTCTCAACAGTAGTCCCTGGCTCACCCACAGCAGTCGTCTTCCCCTATGGCTCGCCTTATGGCACTCAGGGACAACCTGTTCTTGGGCCTCATAATGTGATGGACCCATAATTCTCACCAGTGAGATGAGAAGCTTGGCATTCTCCAGTCCAAGTCGATTTGGATGGCTTAGAACACTGTGGGATGGTTCGTATAGCCAGCCGAGATTTAGACCTTTATAGATAATAGTTATTGACCTCTCTGTAGGCTCTTCAAGATGATTGGCACGTATAATACTTAACTACTATCCAAGTTGCAGAATTACAGTACAAGTTTTGCAGTTCAGGTATAAACCTTTGTCTTAGAGTGTATGGCTGCTGCTGATGCCCCAAGTGTAAAGGATTATTTGCTAACCTATTCTAAAAGGTTTGCTTTGTGTGGATAGGATGTTACCTGCCTTGATAATTGTATATAGCCACAGCAGTGTTAACATTGATCTTCTGAATTAATTAGTAGTTGCTCAGAACTACTTCTCGAATCAGCAAAGTGATTTTTTTATTTAGCTAGTTTTGGTGTAGTCAGGTTAATACCTAATTAACTGTTTTAGAATAACAAGTATAATCTACTGAATCAGTGAATAGGCTTTCAGGTTGGAAACAAATTTCTCTCCCTACCTTTTCTCAGACAAATGGCTGCTCACAAAGTGTAGTCATTATTTAAAACAAAACAAAATAAAAAAAGTCAGAATTATAGTGCAGAGACTATTTTAAACTCGAGGATAAATGATGATAGTCAGACATGCGCAATTTGCTCTTAATAGTGGACAATTTATTATTGTTCCTGGCACCAAACAGGAGCTATAATTACTGTGCTTTTTTCTATAATTCTTGAAAGGCAGAATTTATGAGTGTCTTCAGATGATGTGAAGTATACCACCACATACATAATGTGCACACATGCGCACAGGGAGTTCAACAGTTTAATGACTGTTTATGAGGGTTGATAGTGATAGGACAAGGGGGAATGGTACTAAACTGAGGCAGAGGAGATTTAAGTCCAGTATTAGGAGGAATTTTTTCACACATTGTGGCGCAGTAGAACAAGTTGGCCAAGGAGGCTGTGGATGCCCCATCCCTGGAGGCATTCAGGGCCAGGTTGGATGTGGCTCTGGGCAGCCTGGTCTGGTGGTTGGTGACCCTGCACATAGCAGGGGGTTGAAACTAGATGATCACTGTGGTCCTTTTCAACCCAGGCTGTTCTGTGATTATATGAAAAGATTGAGGGAGACCCTGTGATTGCTTTGTGCCAGTGTCCCCAGCAGTAACACAACTTTGGTTCTTTCCATCACAAAACATGAGTTAGGTACCTGACATACATTCTTCTATCCTTCTTTAATTCATTTTTAATTATTTAAGCCTTATGAGGAGTGATTTTAAGAAAAGCCATATTTCCCTTAATGATCTATGTTACTCATATGGATAACCCAGTGGCTTGGCATGAACTTTCAACGTGGAAAGCACTGTTGTTAATCTGTGTTGATTGATGGATTTGCTGTTTAGATTTGTGTCCTGCATCATTCAGTCTGATAACACTGCTGGTGAAAACCACTACTGTTGTGATTTTAGTGGTTAAAATAATTTAATATGTTTATTGAGTTTCAGCATCCAGAATGATGATGTTGGCAGTCTTGTCACAATATTAACGTTGGTGGTCCAGGTCTCTTCAGAAGGATGCAGTACACATTTCAGTGCATATAACACTCTATGCCTGTGTAAAAATCATTGTTTTAAAATATGAGCAGCTTAACCCTTCCAGTTCTGGTGGCACAAAGTAAATCTAATAGAAACATTTTACTCTACGCAAGACATAGCTGTTGTAAGTAGGAAATCATTTCCACTGTTTTACACAGTGTAACTGAGCTACGTGTTGGTAATAAATATGTGATTTACAAGGGCACAATTTCGCATTATGTTCTAATAAGAAGCGTTAAATATATTAGTATGACTCAGGGCTTGACACTCAATAAAGACTACGTATGATGGCAAACAACCAATTATCTCAGTGCATTATTTATTTCTTGAAAGCCTTGACATGGGTAAGGTCACTATACATTTTTAATGGGAATGAGATGCTAGGTTATAAAAAGATAATTCAAATAGCAATACTTTGTTAGATCTTCCTGCTGTGCGATGTATAATCAGGTGCACTGACTTAAAGAACACTAATGAGGATTTAAAGACACAGCAGGGGCACATTTAATAGTCACACACAATTCCGTCAAACACATTTACATAGAGCACCTCTGTTGCAAGCTAGTGTTGAATAGCTGTAGTAGAGATGTATGGGTTATTGTATAGCACGGTGTACTTTGTGAAAATAACAGTTAGTCAACATTCTGGTTCATGCACTGGGCAGCCTGGTCTAGTATTAAATGTAGAGGTTGGTGGTCCTACCTGTGGCAGGAGGTTGGAGCTTGATGATCCTTGAGGTCCCTTCCAGCCCAAGCCATTCTATGATTCTGTGATTGAAGAAAACAAAGGAAGTGGGCTCTGGAGGTATCATTTGAAGTCCATGCCAAGCTTTGGTGATGGTCTCATTTGCCTCTGCAGTGAATCATGGGGAGTGAAGTGCTGCAAAACAACACTGATATATATCAGACAGTGGCCCACCTGGTTTGAGGTCCTTTTCTTGATAGTGACTCGGACCAGGTACTACCAGAAAAATGGAAATTCTGTCTTGAGTATGGGAACTGGAAACCCATATTTTAGAGCTGCAAAAAATCTAGGGCACAAATACATTTGTAGCCAGAATTTGCATATTTATTTTTGTGCTTAATGTGTCTTGGAAAAACAAGTTTGTAGAAGAAAAATCGAATTGTTTTTTAATCCCTTTGCAGGTGATAAGACAAGTGGACTTCTAATGGCTGAATTACAGTTCAAAAATAGTAGTATCACAGGAGGGAGAAGCATGGATAGGCTGCAAAGAATGAACACTAATATCGTGCAGGCGTGCAGGGGCAGGACCAGGAGAGCCAAAGCTCAGCGTGAGTTCAGGCTTGAAGGGAGTGTCAGAAACAATAAGAGCTATAGGACAGTTGACCTTCCTTCAGTCCACAGAGAATATCATGGAGCCAGTCCTCTGGGACCATGCTTCTGGGCACCGTGAATGAAGAGATGACTGGAAATAGTCAGCATGGAATCACCCGAGGCTGATGCATGCCTGAGCTGCTGTCTTGGTTTCTGTGACATAAAGTGACTGGAACAGTGGGCAAGGGGAGTGAGAACTGTTCGTCTCAACTTCTGCAAGGCTTCCAGCTGTCTGCAGCAATATTCTTGTATGCAAGTTACAGTAAGTGCAGCAGGGATGGGACACAGTCAGATGTGCAAAGCTGAGCTGGATGTATCAGCTCAGAGGGCTGCGGTCAGTTGGTTGCATCCCAGCTGGAAGGCATGGACTGCAGGGGAAAGGGAATGGTAGGAGGAGGAAGGTTCAGACTATGAGGAAACATTATTTTCTGTCAGTGGTGCAGCTTGTCCAGAGGGTTTGTTCCATGTCCATCCTTGCAAGTTTTGAGGCCTGACTGGGCAAAACCCTGAGCAACCTGGTCAGAGCTCCCAGCTGCCCCTGCTTAAGGCCAGAGGTTGGACTGGAGACCTCCTGAGGCAGCAGACTCACCCTTCAATCCTGTCAAAGAAAACATTAGCTGTAGCGTTTGCATCTCCTTGAATTTTTACTGGGTATCAGAAAGTTTCGTGCTAACTGATGTGTTAGAAGTTATGCGTCTGTTTTTCCCCTAGAGATGCACGTTTATTTATTTTATGTACTTCGACTAATTTGGTATCTCTGAATTTTAAGGGTGCTATAATCAAAGTGCAAACATCTGTTATTGTGGAGCTTTATATGCTAGCTGAGTATCTCTTTTTCTGATTTTATTATATTTTTTCTGTCATTTTCATGGCTATATCGGAAGTTACTTAAAATGTTCTTTAATCTTAATGTTAGGCAGATATTTTAATTATTGGCATAACTGTTCATATGCAGTACACTTGCCATCAAATGTGTTTGAGGAATTGCAACTTCACTTAGAATCTGAGAAATTCATGCTGTTGACATTTGAAACTCGTTAATTAGAAATTCTTAACACTTAATTAGAATTGCCTTTGAAGTGGACCCTAATTCCACCATAATTTATTACTTATGGAGTTAAATGTGACTGTTTTCTATTATGCATAAGCATTTTGGTCACCCTGCCTTGGGTAAGAAGATACATTGTGAGCAATTGAATACCCTTAATATTGACTATGTAGGAATTGATGTGAGCAGTTTGCAGGTGATGCATTATTTCAGGCATTTTTTTCCTCATATTTGGTAGATACTTAAAAATTCTCATTCTTAAATTGAGCTCCTTTATAATTCATTTGCTAAGAAGTCAGCGTTTGCCTTTTAAAAAAAAAACACACTAATGAGTGCTACTTGCCAGCTTCAATATTAACATGTTCTCAGGAGTTCATGCTGAAGCCTGTGGGGAGTGTGAAGGCCTCAAACTGATGTTAAGTAGAATAGAGATGAGGTTGTGACAGAATGTTCAACATTGCAGTTTGGGAGTTACATCACAGTGTATATCTTTCCTTTTGAAGCATCAGAATAAGCAGATTGTTTGCTCCACAGCAAGAAGCATCTACAGCTCTTAGTATGCTTCCATACACGTGCACTCTGCAAAAGAGAAAGTTGATAAAATAATGTTTTGCTTCTGGCAAACACTCTGACTTTTTCTCCTGAGCATACAATCATTCAGCTTAATTTTATTACTTTTGTGTTATTTTGGTATGTACATGAATCAAGTGGTATTTATACACAGATTTGCAAATAGCAGCAGCAGAAAAAGTCTGTGCTCTCTTGTTGCTGCTGCTCTGGTGGAGCTGCTGGGGCGAGGGCTGTGGTTACAGCTCTTCCTAACAGGTGGGATGAGGCCGCTGACAGTATTTTTGGTTTCATCACTTGCTGCCTATCATCTCTACAGCTCTGTACTTGAACTGTGGCAGATGGTTTCTGAGGTCCCGTGAGAGCCAGCTATGCTGCTTGCAGGTATGTCCTACAGTTTTTGGTCTTAAGGAGTACAGCTGCATTCAGGCGTCTTCTCTTTGTAAGCCTATAGTAAATATGCTTTATCTTCTGTCTCTCTACTGGGAAGTGCAACAAGCTGAGCTGGAAAATAGCGTCTGACCTCTGGGAGCAAAGGCTGTCATACACTGTTTTTGCTTTAATAAAAAAAAGGGCTGAATCTAAATTGAGGCTGAATGTATACAAGTCTATGGCGCTGGATGGCATGCGCCCCAGGGTTCTGAAGGAGCTGGCTGAGGTGGTTGCTGAGCTGCTCTCCATCATATTTGAAAAATAGTGATAGTCAGGTGAAGTCCCTGGTGATTGGAAAAAAGGAAACATCACTCCTATATTCAGGAAAGGGAGAAAGGAAGATCTGGGGAGCTACAGGGTGGTGAGCCTCATCTCTGTGCCTGGGAAGACCATGGAGCAGATCCTCCTGGAAGAGATATTAAGGCACATGAGAAATGTGGAGGTGATCTGAGACAGCCAGCATGGCTTCACCAGGGACAGATCATGCCTGACCAGTCTGGTGGCTTTCTGTGATGGAGTGACAGCATCAGAGGGCAAAGGGGTCTCCTCTAAGCCATGTAGTGAAAAAAAATGTTTCTAAAAACTGCCTATAAATAAAGGAAAATCTGAAGTTAAAGTAAGACCTGCTTAATTCAGTTTTCTAGAGTTTAGTGGTTACATTTTTAACCCAAAGTGTGAAGGCTGACTTCTTGGTATACTTTTATTTCTGCTTATATGTTGTAGCTCTCAGATAAATTAGAAACACTTCCTTTGGCTTAGAGTAATATCAAGTCAAAACATTTTTAGGGCCCAGCTGCTGGAAGGGAACTAGGTGTACTTAAGGACTACATTACCTTATATTACTCTTGTTAAAAGGATGTAGTTTGTAATGTCTGTGATTAATAACATGTCAGCTTTCGTCACTGACAATCAATTTGTAATTATTCTCTGTCCTATGGGAGGGAATGTGATATATGCAGGAGCAACAGTTTTCTCCCCAGACTGAAGGGCATGATCCACCAGCCAGTTGTGCTCCAGCAGGGCATACAGTATTGCTTGTAGGTCATTTGTTTCCCTGGAAAACTGGATTGGCAAAGGGCAGTGTGATGTAAGGAGGAAGTACTGATGTCCAGGCCTCCAAACCCACTTCTGTGGCTGTTTTACCTCCCCTCTGGATCTTTGTTGTGGCAGAGATGAGGATCTGTGGTCCTTTCAGGTTGCAGGCACAGCCAGGCGCATCCCACAGGCTGCAATGGGGAACAACATTCAACCATTTGACCTCTCATCCAGGATCTCAGACAGAAATGCTGGACTAAACCATGGCTGCTGTTACATGCTAAATGCTCTCTTTATTCTCCAGTGTGCAGTGCCCGTTGTATCTGTCTTCATAGCAGCAGACTGCACATTGGTAGGTGGGTAGAAAAGTATGCCAATGGCTCCCTACAGTTCAAGCAGCTCATTCTGCTACCAGAGCAGCAGGTGGAATTCAGAGTAGAATTCTAGTCATTGTGTGTTTCCAGGTAGGCTCCTGGGCGATTCTATTTAATACTTATTTGGCCGTCAATTACTAGCAAGCCAGAATTTGTGCAATTAAAAGGTATGGGAAAACTTGTGTCAGGTGTCCTCTGACACAGTTGATGTCATATACTCCTGGCACCAGGAGAAGTTAATTAAAAGCCTGTTGTGACTTGAGACTTATTTTTGATTTTACGAACTTTGATTTTAGTTTTCAGTAAAAGCAAAAGATAAGGAGACTTCTTAAATAGAAACCTGAGCTCATACAAACTGTGGTGACATGCAGGAACAGGTTGCCCAAGGAGGTTGTGGATGCCCCATCCCTGGCCCATTCAAGGCCAAGTTGGATGTGGCTCTGGGCAGCCTGGTCTGGTGCTTGGTGACCCTGCACATAGCAGGGGGGCTGAAACTAAATGATCTTTGAGGTCCTTTCTAACCCAGGCCATTCTATGGTTCTATGTTTATATTTTATGCAATCTTTTTTCTCAAGTTGAATAATGAAGCAACAACCCAACTAATAGTAAGGGTAACCTTTAAGTAATGTTTGTTTTGTAAATTGGATCAATATTGTTTTTGCAGGACTGTGAAAAATCTTCCACATTATCTTGACCTTTTTTATTTTTCCTGTTTGTTTTTAATTTTAGGTGTCATATTCTTCAAACTGTTCTCGAGACTCGAGGGCAATTGATATAAGAGCACAAAACTACTTTGGAGATTGAGTAGTAGTTTTTCAAAACCACTTCACTTGTAACTGTGGTCAAGGAAGAGTGGCAGTCTAGCTCAATTACTATCTTTTTGGTGAAAAGCTGTTCATTTCTAATTCTTAGTACCCTTTACTAATTGTCTGTGCTTGAGAGAAAAATCAAAATTTCTTATTGCTCTGTATCATGAGGTATTACAAAAAGATCTTTTTAGCTTTTAATAGTTCCTGTATAAAGGTAAATGCATTGCATGTTTCTTTGAAACATGTCCTTTTTAAAATACATTTCAGTTCTGAATAGATGGCTCATTTTTGTCTCTTTGTATGTGTGTGTGTGTGTTTGTGCAAGGCTTCTAAGTGTAAAAAAAAAAAATCTGCAGTATTCATTTGGTGTTCAAAAAATCTTATCCAGTTGTTCTGTGAATATTGTGCTGGGAGGAAGTCGAAGTGGATATTCCTGGTATATAGTGAAAGGTATGGCTCTGATATAATTAATGTTACTTGTAACGTAGTGTCAGAATTATTGTGCTGGTTTCAGCTGGACAGCCTGAACAGCAAAGTGGTGTTTGGGCTGTTGCTGAGCGATGGATGCACAGCCAGAGCCAGGCCAGCCGCTCAGCAGGGAACAGATCCCGCCATGATGGCACGGGTTGGAGCCAGGACAGGTGGCCTGGATTGGCCAAGGTTATCCCGTACTACGTGACATCGTGCAGAAGGCCATAAAGCTGTGTGTAGTTGATTGGGGCAGGCCAGTGCTCAGTAGTTGGCTGGGAGTCCACTGGTGGGTGGTGAGACGTCATGCTGCTGGTGAACAGTTGTATTGTTGCTGTGTGTCAGTCAGTGGGTGGCGCGTAACTGTGCTGCATATAAATACATATAGTCATCATTGCTTTTTTTGTTCCTGTTTTCCTTTTCTGTCATAGTAAATGGTTTTTTTATCTATTTTCTATCCAGTCCTTTCCCTCATCCCGCCTGGGAAGGAGTGAGTGAACAGCTGCACGGTGCTGAGCTGCTGCCAGGTTAAACCACAAGAGTCCTTTTGGCACCCGGTGGGGCTCAAAGGATTGAGATAACAGCAAATCTGACCAGAGTGTGTTAAAATTGTTCTAAGTGTGATAGTTGCCGGTCACAATATTATTTTTATTTTCTGAGGTCTTCCAGAGTTGGCTTTTTTTTTTCATTAAACCTTATCGTTTAGCACCTTATTTGTTAGTTGTCTTCCCTGTTGTGCTGTTTACCATTTCAGGATGCTGGATTAAGGTTGTCATTTTTCTGTATGGTGTAACACCAGACAAGAAACTAGTGTGGTATTTGATATTGCAGTCATCTTCTTACTTTGAGAACCTTATCTTAGAGATTATTAATGATTACACTCTGTCAACAGTTTATGGGCTGGTTCGGCCCAGTTCTGTGACTAGAGGGATGGAGGGATTTCACAAAATCTGTGCCTCTGGAAAAAGGGAACAGGGGACCCCAAAATAATTAAAAACAGTGTCAACGATCTGAGGAGAAACAAAACTAATTTACTAAATATGGTATCGGAATGTGAGATAACACACTATAATACAGTATAATTAGAATTAAAGCTAATAAATCAAATATAATGCGAGAGAGTATGTCTGAAAGGTGGAAAGGCCTCACCATGACACTGAGGTGAGATGCGCAGTCTGGTTGAGCAGGAGGAGAGCCTGACGAAGAAGAGCACATCAGGTGACCTTGCCAGGAGTTGTATCTCCTGTGTGTCTGCAAAGCCCCCTGGGGAATGCAGTTCTTCTTCTCTTCCAGACAGGTGCCCGGAACTGGAGCACTGACAGTTTAACTCCCAGTGCACTGCATGATGTTATGATGTGGAATACCGATAACCAGAAATCATAAAATCATGACAGTATGTAATCACTGGATGCCATGTAGATATGTGTGTGTGATATGTACCTCTTCTGTAGCCTTACAGCCTCCTCTGGCATGATGTAATGTTTGGAATTTTATGAACTACATTTGGGTTCATCCCCAGCTCTTTATAAGGCTAGCAGGGTTAGCCGTAGTTAATTATTGTTTGCAGTCTCATGCTGAGCTGATGTCCTGGGGTATTCACAGAAGTCCTTTGCTGTTCTATTTAAAATTGTCACTTAAATAAGATGTAAAACAGAGCACTTATGTCCATGTTGTTCACATAGGCTTCTGCAAACTCTAAGTTCTGCTCTCACTTAAGGAAATTAACTTTGAATTGGAATGGAATGAGATAAACCACACCCGGTTTCACTTGAAAATAGTATGAAAATTTAATGTTCAACCATTTATTATTTTTTTTTTTTCCTTTTCCTTGAAGCATCAATAAATGCAAATGATCCTTTTCTTTTCTGGTGCATTTGACATGAAATTCAAGTTCAGAGTAAAATGCAGAACTACCAGAGTTTCTGCTTTCATTCTAAGCATTTCACACGGCAATATACATAATTGCATATGATGAAGATCCTATGGCAAGACATGGACTGTTAACCCCGATTCCCTGGCAGAATTCCCAGTTGAGTGATTACCTTCTAGCCACATAAATTTCCTTTTATTTTCTATTGGATGGTTGCTTCCTTCGCTTATTGGAATGAACTGCTAGGATACGTACTGTGGCAATGTTAACTTGTGTGCTTTACCCTAAAAGAAACATCATTTCTACAACTAACATGTCATTGTGTTGGTGTATAAATTACTTTTTTGGAAATGAAGGTCTTAAGGAAGCATAGGAGATTAAGTTAAAAGGCAGTTTCATGCTTTCTTCCTGTGAGAATTCAAGAAGGTTTCTCCTTCTCTCCTTAGAGGTGGTAGTGGTGTTTGAGAAGAGATTATGATCTTTGATTCTTCTGGTTTCCCTTGAACCTGAGAAAAAGAAGCATTTCAAACTTTCAAAATCATGTTGTTATATCATTCAAATGTTCAATTATATTTTCAAAAGCTTTACCTTGCATGGATCACTTCAGATATTTTGACCTGAGTTGTCTATTGCTTTATTGCTTTGATTGATGGATACTGTATTTTCAGTATAGTAATGTAAGTAATGAGAACAGTGTGAATTCAGGTATTCATTTTCAGAAAAAAACAGCAGTCATCTTATTGCCAGAGTGTAGAAGGGATGTGGGCTGTTTTGTAGTTCTGTAATACATTTAAGTTGTCTGTCATTAAAAAAAAAAAGCAAACAATGAATTTGGGAGTCCTGCAAAAGTGACTCAAAGTTTGAGAAAATGATGAATTCTGAAATTCCTGTGTGTGCAGAAAACTTGTGTGAAAACGACTCAAAGATGAAGAAGCAAGACAAATTATCCGTCATAGCTTTGAGATAGGAAGACTTTTAGGGGCCGTCTTCTGCTCTTAGCTCTTTGAGCATGCTCTCATTAAGACTGAAACTTGTTTACTGTAAATCTAAAGCTGTGTTTGGAAATGCTCTTCCACTGACTGATGCTGCATTTCTCAAAAATAGTGGTTTCTTATTAGATGTCTTCTCAGAAAAGGAGCATGTAAACCTTATAATGTATTTGATTCCTGTGACAGTTACTGTAATGGTAGTCATTGTGCTCTAATAACTGTAATTGCACATACTTGGTGTTTTATGTTCATTTTTCAAGACAGTAAATGTCCAAACCTGATCAGTGAAAGGCTGAAATTGATAGCAGTGAGAAACAGAGGTTTTTTCTTTTAGGGTCAGTTAGTTTATTGATCCAAGATAGCAGATGTTTCCATAAAGTCGTGTAGAGCTAGGCTTGGTGATATGCCTAGTTTAGACTATGCATCTGCTGTGTTGTGCCTGGGTGGGTGAGTGGGGTCCAGCAGGTGGGCAGGGCTGGGAGGTGGGATGGTGTGCATCAGAGGCTGGCACAAGAGTTCGTATCACCTTCACATGTGAGAGGGCTGCAATTTAGCTGCCACAGTAGGGTTTAGTGAACCAGGAGGGAAGTGTGGTGTGAAAAACGTTTTGACTTAATACATCATATCGGCAATCCTGGTTGGTGGGTCTCCTGAGTGTAATAAATTATCATGGGGCACTGGAGCAGCCTGGCCTCGCTCAGGTGTGAATGCTCCATCTGGCCCAGCTGACCAAGGGGTTCCAAGGGAAGCTGAATTCACCTCACCACCCGTCTCACTTGAGTCTGTTCTCCTTAAATGGCTGCCCACCGTACACAAGCCTCAGCAATTATATTGTATTTGCAGAATGGCTTTAAGCATACTGTAGAGCAAAGCCTTGTTGCAGCAGGAGAGTGGAGTTAGGAGAGATCAGCTCTCTGAGTGAATGCTGGGCTAAATATTTCATCTGTGTGTGTAAAGCACGGATTAGATCTGCTCAGGTCTGCCCGGATATGTCACACAATGTCTTTTCAGCTACAAATGCAGAAGGATCAAATAGTCTGTAAAGAATCTACTCCTGAGATTGTTGCTGCTCTTGAATTATGAATGACCCAAAAGCCAGCACTGTTCACTGTATTCATTCTTCAGACCTACACTCTAAAGGCATAGCATTGCTTTTAAGAAATACGATTTCAGACAACAAAAGGGAAACAGGTGCTGGGAAAAATTGGTTAAATGTGAATGTGTTAAATGGTACATGAACCAGTCAGGTTTTCATGATTTATCAGTTTTAAACTTCAAAGGCTCTGGTTAGCTTGCATTTTTAGAGCTAATGAGTTTATCACAGCCAGTGGGAAAAAACGGTTCAAGTATATCAGCCATAAATTGGTACAAAGCACTAAAAGGGACATTAGCCTCTAATCAGATTCTAACAGTTCATTAAACATGCCTTTCCTCGGTTGTGCTTTGTCTTCCCCCCTCCTCCTGCTTGTGCCTTCTGCAGCAAGTCCCTTTTTTCATTTGGGTAAGACCTCCTCGGGGACACAAAGCAATATCTGCTCATCCTTCTTTGTCAACAAGCTAAACAACCTAAGGGATGCTTTATTATGGTATATTCCTGATCTTTCTGTAAAACTCAACTGTGCTGCTTATAAATCAAGAATGTAGGGGGACTTCCCTGCTTGCGGAACAGGTGCTGGGAGAGCCCAGAATGCCAGCCTGGCTCCTGCTGCTGCTCCACCCCAAAGCACATCCAAGTCACTGAGGCACTGTAATGCCCAAAGGCATGAGATTCGCTTGTGATGAGTAAACACAGTGCAGCAGCCCTTGCTGGGAAGAGGGATGTAGAGCCTGGAGTGATTTCCAAGAGCTATTCCATGGCGTCATACTCCTCCCTTTGCTTTCCCCAACCTGCGCCTCAAACACTGAATAATAATCAATGGGTACAGAACTTATTGCTGAAAAGTAAGCATGTTTCAGAAGCTTTTAGGAAGCATTAGGGCATACGGTTTTTCTTAAAAATTCTTCTGAAGGACTCATGATAAGGAACAGGGCAGTTAACATAGGAACTCCTTATGGATAATGGCACCACACAGTGCTGAGCAGATCTGCTGCCAGTGAAACATGTAAAAAAAAAAAGTTTTTTTTCCATTGCAGTACATTTATTGAGGTCTCTGTGGTAACAGAGTGAAAGTGAGTTTCCATTCTCAAGTACTGCTTTCCAGAGGGGGCCACAAATAAGTAAGTAGCTGTGAAAGTCACTTAAAAGCTTGTATATGTGTCATAGTTTCATATTTGATAAATAGCTCTGAGGCTTTCACATTTCCATACAACTGACCAAAGTGTGTTGATTCGTCAGGTCATATTGTCATTAGAGTGATAAAATATCTTTATTCTCAGCATCTTGTCCAATCCAAAAGGCAGCTGAAGGGGCTCACTTTCAAGTACCAGACTTGAGCCTTGGCTGCATTATAAAATTAACTCAGGCTGAGGTGGGATCTGAACTGAAGGCACAGGAGATTGTTCTGCATAGTCCATGAGAAAATTCAGGAAACAGTGGAATGGGGCATTCATAAATGAGGATGTCGATGCAGACAATTTCAGCTTCGCAGCTCTCACTTCTAACAGAAGTTCTCAGCACATATTGTCCGTTACTAAAACAGTGGTTTAACATTATTATTACACGTTATTAACATGTACCTGGACATGGACCTGGAGGTATTGATTGATGCTTGGCTGAACGTGAGCCAGCAGTGTGCCCAGGTGGCCAAGAAGGCCAATGGCATGCTGGCTTGCATCAGGAACGGTGTTGCCAGCAGGAGCAGGGGAGTGATTGTCCCCTGTTCTCAGCTCTGGTGAGGCCACACCTCAAGTACTGTGTTCAGTTTTGGGCCCCTCACTGCAAGAAAGACATTGAGGCCCTGGAACGTGTTCAAAGGAGGGCAACAAAGCTGGTGAGGGGTCTGGAGCACAGGCCTTATGAGGAGCGGCTGAAGGAGCTGGGAATGTTCAGCCTGGAGAAGGGGAGGCTCAGGGGGGACCTCATTGCTCTCTATAACTTCCTGAAGGGAGGTTGTAGTGAGATGAGGGTCGGCCTCTTCTCTTGTGTAACTGGTGATAGGACCAGAGGGAATGGCTTCAAGCTGCGCTAGGGGAGATTTAGGTTGGATGTCAGGAAATACTATTTTTCTGAAAAAATGGTCAGGCACTGGAATGGGCTGCCCAGGGAGGTGGTGGAGTCACTGACCATGGAGGTGTTCAAGGAACGTTTGGATGCTGTGTTGAGGGATATGGTTTAGTGAGAGCTGTTGGTGATAGGTGGATGGTTGGACTGGATGATCTTGAAGGTCTTTTCCAACCTTGGTGATTCTGTGATTCTGTGATTATTATTACATGTTCATGAACTTCATTTAGAAGAAACTTACTTCTATAATAGTATAGAATTACAACTTTTGTCAAATGTTTTTCATGTCTTTTGTAATTACTCTTGTCTTTTTTTGCTCCAGGACGTCAGCGCTTTTGAAAACAGAATGTTAATGCTGGATGGGATGCCGGCAGTCAGAGTTAAAACAGAGCTGCTGGAATCTGAGCAAGGGGTAAGCAGAGGTTTCTATGTATGTGGCTTAATTTTTCAGCAAGCTGGTGACCCTAGCAAAGCTACTCTGTGGTTAGCTGGCCCTCCTGTTGTATTGCACTTTTCTCTGGTACCATTTTGGAGCTCATTTTCTTGAATATGTGGTGATCTGATCTTATCTACTGGGAACAGAAAATTCTGTGGAAGATATGCTGAAATTATCTGGTTTAGCAAAGATATTTTCTACAGTGTAATTATAAGACTACCAAAAAGCATGCAGTTTGAAGAATAGAGAAAAGTAATGGATTGCAGCAAAGAAGCCAAATTCCTATATCCAGTAAGGCCCACAAGTTTTTGCTATTCTACCTTCTTGCATTCTTTGCCTTAGCACGGTTGATTTGTCCTTTATAAGCTTGTCCTATTTCATTTACTGTTTTTGCAAAACTGCGTAGAACTGCTCTTTAGAGTGGAATATATTTGTTTATCGTTGTGATAAGGGGGCTGGAAGCTTCATGTGGTTAAAGTTAGTGTTGTGGAGTTTGCTGAGTACTGAACTGACCCTATGAATACAATTCTGAATTTTTGCAGAGGAAACACTTGGTGTTAGAGTGGTAGATTTTAGGAAAATGGGTGACTGAAGTTTTGGCTTTGCATGGCATTTTCTTATATGTGTGATAATAATTACCTTAGAGACTGCAGACTGTCATGAGAAGATCTAAATTTAGTGGGGATGTTTATAGATACTAACAAGATGAGGTTTTGTTCTGTCACGAAGTCTTTATTCCCTTGTGTGCCTTTTATGCTATGCTGAAGAATTCTAGCCACCTTCCCACTCTGGATTCAACAAGCAGAGAATAACAAAAGAAGCAGTTGCTGCCATGTGAGGATGGGCTTTTGCCTCCTTCTGTTATTTTTTTCCTTCCTGCTATTTTCTCAGTTATTTAATTGAGAACTTAAATGATATGGAAGACAAGGAATTAACTTTCAAGATGGCTTAACCTGAAAGACTTGCTAGGAGAGATCAGTTATTCAGAATGTTCTTGAGGCTTGTTTTGAGCAAAAAACCTTGACATTTAAGGGCGCTTTTGCTCATCTCTATGTCTTCTCAAGAGTACCATCAGAAAACATACCAGCCCAGCATAGGCTGAGGGAACACTGAAGTTTGACTGTCTTATAAACCACGGTGATGAAAAGACAGATCCATTAGAGGTA
Organism: Centrocercus urophasianus; assembly: GCF_019232065.1. NCBI lineage: Eukaryota > Metazoa > Chordata > Aves > Galliformes > Phasianidae > Centrocercus > Centrocercus urophasianus. Next base: position 10,485,276 of record NW_024885532.1, read on the forward strand.
GTTTTAAATACTTTGGATGCTTTGTATTGTGTCTTTATATGTAATACAAATCTTCATATTCTCCAGAAGGCAAATGCTATATTGTTTTGTTTTGTTTTTCATTTACAGTAAGTTCTGTACGTGATAGATATAGCTGGTCCCTTCAGGAAGAATACTTCCTTCAGTAAAGTGTGATTTCATTCTGGAAGACCTACTTGGCCTTTTTAGAAACTGGAAGGAAATGAGTAATTTATATAGTTTTATTAATTTCCGTACATTTTATTTTTTTAATATAAATGTACAGACTTCTGTGTAAGCAGAAAATGATTTCATCTCTTTCTTTTCCAGTGACTGAGACTTTGGACAAAGAGCTCAGTTTGATTTGAGATTTTATGTGCTTTGATACTAATTAAGAAATGTCTGGTCAGGATTTTCCAGCACCTTTATGACTCTTCATTAGGGAATAATCAATAAATACAAAATGAATTCTCCAGTTTGCTAACTGAGGAACTGGCCATTAGGATGGCAGTTTTCCAGGAAACAGCTCAAACTCTAAAGAGGAAAATGGTTGAAACAGATGTTTAGCGTGTGCTTCAGAGACTGTTTTGAATATGTAGATGTTTGTAGACATAACAGGAACAAGTGTTTGAAGGCTGGGATTATCAAAGACGCGTGCTGTGAAACTGTTTGGGAAGGTGAATATCATAACTGGGAAGAGTGGGCTGGGATCTGAAGTGTGATCTGTGCAGTGTGAATTTGAAATAGCTCCTCTTGTGTTGTTTCAGTGTCTGAAGTCCATGTAGTTGCACCTTATTGCAGTGTGGTAGAGTTCAGGGAGGCATTTCTACTTTGAAAACTTGGCAAATCGGGATAGCATTTTTGAATCTTTTTAAAGGTAGAAGCCAAAGCTTCATCATCTTGGATGCAAACTGCTCTAAAACCTCTCTAGGAAGACAACTGGCTCTTAGCTGTTACTGCTTGGTTATCTCATTAAATTAATTGCGGGTTCCAAGGATGTGTGACTGTTTCTTATCTGCCATACTGAAAACTTCCTTGCAGGGTTTATGAATCCATCATCCAGAAAAGGTGTTTTTGTGTTAGTTATGCCTTGGTTATCTGTCGCTTCTGGTTCTTAACCTCCACGGTGGGATTCACAGAAAGGGCTTTTTTTTTTTTTTTTTTTTTTGGATATTGGTTGGCCATGCATGCAGTGCTGTTTGAGACCCCCAGACAGTCCTCTGCTGTCCTGGCTTTTGAAATGTTTGCCTGGGGAGAGAGCAACTGGTAGAGGAGAGTTTAATTGCATACTGGGCAGCTGTTGCATGGATGCAAGTGGACACATTTGGAATGATGGCAGGTGGGAACTGTGTAAAGTTCTGCTTCTGTGCCAGTGTGCCCTGTTGCATTCATGCTCCTGTGGAGTGCAGTGTATGATGCAGGTGAAGAAAAGATATGGGGATTTTCTCAAGAGTCATTCAGTGCCAGTGCTGAATTACTAGCAAAGAGCAGGAGCCAGAATGTGCCCCTGTGTTTCTGGGTACATTTCCAAGGCCACAGGAGAGTAAGCTAAATGCCTCCATCGTTGCTTCAAGTGGGAATTGCAAGTGTAAATGTAAAGTGCCAGCTAGGCAGATGACTTCAGGAGATGACATAACCATAGCATTTGAGGGTGCACTACTAAGTTTCAGTTTATTTTATAATTTGATGTGTGTAATGATTAAACAATATGTGTTTAATATGGGACTTAAAAGCGTATTTAAAAAAAAATCATGCTTGTCCTCAGTGTTTGTGAAGTAGTAATCTCCCAGCCTATTGACAGCAGTAAAAAATACTGCTGTGTAGCAATGTAGCTGAAGCATGTAATGATCACTGCAGTAATGTGACAAGGTAGAAAAAAAAAGCTCAAAAAGCAGTAACGTTCCATTTCCTTTTACTCCCACTCTGGCAAAGCAGAAGCACGATAGAAGGCAAAAAAAAAAACATTCCTTAAACAGACAAAAACTGGTACGAACCTGAAGTTGCTCATACTTCCTATTTGGGTCAAATCAGAGAATCACAAAATCACAGGGGTTGGAAAGGACCTCACTGAGTCCAACCCCCCTGCTAAAGCAGGTGCCCTACAGTAGGTCGCACAGGCAGATGTCCACAAGGGTCTTAAATATCTCCGTAGGAGACTTCACAATTTTTCTGGGCAACCTGTTCCAGTGCACTGTCACCTTTATCATAAAGAAGTTCTTCCGCATACTAGTACAGAACTTCCTGTGTAAGTTTTAGGCCATTATTCCTTGTCCTGTCACTACACAACACCAAGAGGGGCCTGGCCTCATCCATTTGTTACCCACCTCCCTTTAGGTATTTATAAACATTTATCAGATACCTCTCAGTCTTCTTAGGTTTAACAGACCCAGGTTATGGCTATGGTGAAGGAGGCACCACTTGTCCACATGCACTTCCATTAGAAATTTGTCTTCCATCTTCTGCTCTGGGTAACCTGGTATTCACCTGATGCTGGCCCTTGACAACATGTGGTTGTTATAGAGATTCCAGTTGTGAACCAGGACAGAGCAATTAATTAAACCTGAGACTAAGCATTTTCCGATGATTTGGAGTCAATCCATTGTTTTCTTTTTGGGGACCTTGATCTTTTTGCAGGGTAGGTGAAGTATGAGGTCGTTCTTTACTGTCTGTGCGTTGAACTCCAAGATCTTTGTCTGTCTTGCTATGAGATCTTTGATTTTGCTTTGTTTCATGATATGTCTGTTTCTGCATTGTGCTAGGGTGTTCTATATTCAAACCCAAGCTGACATCTCTGCACAGCAATGTTAAGAAAGTATACTTATACAGCAGAAATGTTACGTATATAGAGTAATTAAATTTGTATTTAAAAGGCAACACAGCAGAAGGGACACAACAGAGAAGAAAGTGTAGGCCAACTAAGATTTCAGGGTAAGCGTAGAACAAAGCTGTGTGAGCTGGTTCCACGGAAGAATAGACAAGTTTCTTGTTAAGCTGTAAGAAACTGGGGAGCTAAAAACTGTATTTCAGCTATGACTGAAGTACCAGTTCCTTCAAGCCTGTGAGTAGAGAGAGATGGTCGTGACTCAGGGTCTACAGACTGTGTAAATGAAGTAAAGAGAAGCTTTCACTAATGCAGATTTAAGAAGCCAAACGATTGTGGGTGAATGAGATTTAGGCAACTTCATAAGAAAGAAATGCCTTATGAAGTACAGGTTACCAGGTTACTGAGCAAATTTGGAACAAAGTATTTGCAAGGAAAATGGATTTTCTCTTTGCTTTGGAAGAAGTTAAAACAGTTTTGCTTTGTTTTATCATGGCCAATTTAGAATAGTTTAATGATTTTTAGAAGGCCATTAGCATTAGCAAGAACAGATGCTTATTTTTCCCAGTGAACTACTGTCCTTAATTTTGCACAGGAGATTTAATGCCGACTATTGTTTGAAGCTTCAAGGAGATACAGTGCTGCTTTAATGACTTCATCACAAATTAAAAAAGACATTACATAAAAGATATCACATTGCCCTTTAACAAGTCTTCGTTATTACCTCCCCTACTGTGGAACGGGAGCTGGCATTGCTAATAAATTGGTAGAATTACTTTAGAAATGTGAATTTGCTTATCATTTAATATCCTCCCATGACCTGCAGCTTTAGATCTTTTGGTCTGCAGTAACATCTTTGCATGTCAGTAACTGCCTTCAAAGAAAGACACAAAGAAAACTGTCTCGGCCTAAATTGGTGTAGGTGGAAATAAATACTTGTTATTTGGCTATGCCAAAAACTGATTTAGAAAGTAATGGTCCTCACTGTAAAAATTGAGGCTGCGTTAATTTAAATGGTAATACAAACGAGACAGTGGATTCATTAACTAATGTCTACTATCAAGAAGATAGGATGGATGTTGGCTGCCTTGAGTTTGATGTTTTGGTGGCCATTGCTGCAGATGTAGACCAGTTTTTTAAAACTGTTGTGTCTCATGCAGGCACATGAAGTTACACTTCCTTCAGTATTTACAGATTCAGACCATAAGCCCTTGTGGAGTAAGTCCATGAATTAATCCTCAAATATGGAGAATAACAGACTTCTAATTTTCATCAGTCTTTTTGTTTCTGCACCTTCAGCTTCATCCATTCCTGTGATTGCACTGTCTCCTCTCAGATCTCTGTTGGAAGATTATTCTGAATTCGTCTTCTAAATCTGCATTCCAATGCCTTATAATGGCTGAATTATGAAAACAATGACTGAAACGGCAAAACCCCTTAACAGGCCAGTATTGTTCTGTGCCTCTTGCCAAATTATCCTATCAGGTCTGAAGAAAGCCATGAATGCTTAAGTTGTATACAGAAATCTGCTGTGCTTGGATGGTAGTGACAGAAATCTCTTTTATTTTCAAAGTCATCTGAAATCACCTATTGAAATTCTGCTGAGAAGTGAGTCAATAGCAAAGCTTGCTCCTCGACTGTATAGAGAAACTGTTTATATTGATTCATTTTCCTTACAAACATCTTTGTATTGTTAGAAGAAGAAACCATACTTGTAGTATTCAGTGCTGTAATTTATGAGTCCTTGATTCTTCCACATAATTTTATCTTTTCTTGCTAAAATGATACTTCATATTTAGCACTACTGTTTTGGGGAATCAAGCAGCATGAGGGCAGTGCACGTTTATCAGTATATTCTGTAAGGAAACTTGCCATCTTTTCTTGTTTTTCTTCATCTTGGAAGAGACCATACGCAAGGAGTGTCATTGAAGTGTTAGAAATACAGCTGGTATGATTCATTAGTTGCCCTACAGAGCCGTAAATTTGACATTATTTAGAAAGAGATCAAGATCTAATTCTAGCAAAAAGTAAGGACATAAGGATGGGGCACAATGCAGTGCTGCATGAGACATACCTAAAGTGGTTCCTGACCACTTAAACGCAATTATATCTTCCATCACTGTTGTGCTCAGGCAATATGATCACAACCCAGAATCATAGAATATCCTGAGTTGGAAGGGATCTACACAAAATCCAAACCATATGTAGTCCAGATGCTCCTTGAATTCCCTCAGCTTCGTGCTTTGGCCGCTGCCCTGAGCAGCCTGTTCAGTGCACGACACCCTCTGGTGCAGACCCTGTCCATAACTCAGCTGCCCCTCCCCTGGCACAGCTCCATGCTGTTCCCTAGGGCCCTGTCGCTGCTCTCAGGGAGAGCAGAGCTCAGAGCTGCCCTTCCGCTCCCTGTGAGGAGCTGCAGTCGCCATCAGGTCTCCCCTCAGCTCCTCTGCTCTGGGCTGAGCACACCGAGGGCCTCAGCCACTCCTCGTATGTCTCCCTCTGCAGACCCTTCACCATCTTCTTTGTCCCCCTTTGGATGCCCTTAACTAGTTTAAGTCCTTCTTACACTACGGCACCCAAACTTGCACCCAGTGCAGGAGGTGAGTCCGCGCAGCGCAGAGCAAAAAAGACAACCCCTTCCCTCACCTGGCTGTCAGTGCTGGGCCTGCTGCTTCCCAGCGTGGTGTGCCCCTCTGAGCTGCCAGGGCACACTGCTAACTCATATTCAACTTGTTGTTAACCAGAACTCTCAGATCCCTTTCTGCTCTGCAGTTTCTCATCCCCCAGTCTGTACGTACAACCAGGGCTGCCCCATCCTACGTGCAGAATCCAGCACATAGTCTTGTTGAACTTCATGTGATTGGTGACAGCTAACTGTATCTGAAACAACATTGTTAGACACCTTCACTGCTTTTTAGACACAAATGGACTTCTCCTCTGCAACCATGCCAAATACTGCGTGATTATGGTGTAGCTCATTTCTTATTCCTTCTGAGATCAGCCCTTCCACTTATGTAGAATAGAGAACCAATTTACACCATGGTTGCACCAACTGTGGTTTATTTGTCTGGGATTTTTTCCCTCCAGGATCAGATGCAACAGTACTGTGGAAAGGTGATCAGTCCAAGATTAATAGGAAATGAGAGCTTAAACAGCTCAGTCAGCACACCCACTTTCACACTTGCCTGACAGCCTTTAGCCAAGTTAACCAAGTTTACAAACGTAAAATGCAGGTGGGATTGCAAGATGTATCATGCTGTCTAAAATTCTCACTAAGAGAAGGATCTTAGATCCTATGAGACTTAATTTACTGACCACTGTCTGCCATTGCTTTATTTTCCTAGGCAGGTAAGTTGGCTGTTATAGAGCACTGCAGGGAATACATTCCTTGTTCTACCTAGTATTGTTTGCTATATGTATGGTAGTAATGTGTAGATTTTCAGCTGGAGATGAGGATTTCATTGCACTAGACACTGCATGAATAAATAATAAATGGACAGTCTCTGATTATCTCTGGTTTAATCGATCAAAAGATGTGTTTAGACTTCATTTCAATGGATATTTTCAGATAACAATGATCATGCAAATTAGGAGTGTAGTAGCAGGTCTAAAAAGGGATGAAGCAGAGAAAGATGGAAATAATGTCAAGCGGAATGTTTGATATTACCCAGAAATGAGCATAATTGAATGTTGTTACAGTCACATAGTAAAATTGTTATGCAGAATATTATTCCTTAAATATATAAAATTGTTAACAGCTTCATGTACTGACCGTAAAGAAAACAGCAATGACTGAAAAACATTGCATCTAAAAAACACACTGTATTTGGGAAAAAAGGAAGTCAGATTTGAGTGTAATCCTGAAGTCCACCATGAGGTTATAGCCTTCTATCCACAGTCAATTATTTTGTGAGCTCACCTTGAAATCTGCTTCTTTTGATAATGTATGACATCTCAGCCTTCTCTGCTACTAGAGTTTATGATGGGAATCTCGAAGATTTATTCAGTGGAGAAGCACTAGCTGTAAAGAAGAACAACCATGGAACAATACCAGTTGTCTGTCTGTTACTGTGAATTTCTAAATCGTCTTTTTGGATTGAAAAGAGTTGGTTTTATAGAGTTGTGAAAGATCATTGTTACCTTAAGTGCATTAGACAATAGCTTAAAATGTAAATATATATATATATGTGACACAAGAGTACATAGTTGGATGGTATGTAGCCCTATGTCATTCCCCTGATAACTCCGATTCTAATGATGGTTTTGTGTGCTCCATGTTATGTTTCTTCTGGGAATTCGGCATCCACAACTTAGCTGTCACTTTTGTCTTGTTTGGAATCTTAGCTAGGAAACCAGCAAGGTGCAGATTTTTGATCTTCGTATCCTGACAGAAAGGTATCAATGCTGTACTCAAAGGAGTACGAGGTATTCTGTAAGCCAACTGTAGTCTAAAATCCTGTTATACTTGTTACATATTAAACTAAACAGACCTCTCTACTTTTGTGTAGCAGTGCGAAACAGTTTTAAGATACAGTAATATGATTACTTTATATGACTTCATGCCAAACAATCACAATCATTGGCATCTGGAAGGCAGTTACTTTTCTAGTCCTGTGACATACTTGGTTGGGCATCTGTAGTTTGCAGGTTGCTACTGTGCTGAAATGTAGTACATTCCAAAATATGGTTAATATGTTCTTATGTAGAAAATGATCAAGGTGAGGTAGGTAATCTCTCCTTTATTAGCTAGAAAGTTACCTTATATTGCCTCCTGTTTACCTCTGTGTGTTATGTATGCACACAGGTTAATGAACATCTGCTGATGGCATCTGCTGATGGATGGATGGTCTTCATGTTTCGGAGGTCTTTATTTCCTTTGTTTTCCATTCAAACATATCAGAGAAATAACTGTGAATACAAAGTCTAATAATCATTTTGAAATGAAAAAAAAAAGTTAACACATTTCATCTTGTTCTACTCTGCAGAGAATTTGATTTTTTTAATGTTCATTAGAGTCACCTCATTCTGGTGGTCTGTGTTTTGATCAGCAGAGCGCATTTGTATGTTGAGAGTGGAAGAGGAACTGAAGTGACTGGGCTGCAGTTCTTTTCCTTTGTGTTGGCTCAGTGTGAAGTGAAATCTCTCTGTATCCCTCATTCTCACTTGCGTAATTGCTATACTTTGTTTCCTTAAGAACACTGAGATACTTCAAGTGAGAACTATTGTGAAAGTGTACATTATTATTACATCTTTATTATATACTCGTTAGCATAAGAAAAATAAGCATAATTGAGTAATTTACAGTATGACAGAACACTTCATCAGTATGAGCCACTATGTTATGATATTGCCAACATTATTTTAATCTTTGTTTTGTTTTTGTTATAAGATGGGATTACTTCTAGTTTACACTTGTTTTTTGATATTCTTTCAACTTTTTTTTTTTTTTTTCCTATTTGAGGTTGCCTTATAAATAGTCCTTTTAATCTATATTTTACTCTTGCTTCATATCCTGCTGGGAAATACTGAAAGAGCTATATATTTTTTAGCATTATTGGCTTTTTCCCTATTTCTCTCTGTGGAGACGAACCCTTACATAAATTACTTTAAGGATCCTGTTTTTGTGATTTTTCCTCCCCTGTCATGCTGGGAGGATGAGTTTTTAATAAACTGTTATTTAGGGGCATCTTCTTTCACAGACACTGTTTTACAAATGTTATTTTTTGGTTGCATCGCCTAAATGTGTCAGAATATCACAAGAATGACAGGCCAAAAAAAAGCCCTAAAAACAACAGCAGTGACAGGCGACGTTCATCTTCTCCTCCAGGTCTGTGTGTGTGTTTGCTATTTGACAAGGCCATTGACCAAACATGGAGCCCAAACTAATGAGCATGGGGGGGCCTATGAGAGCCCCATGTGGGCTCACCCCATGCACATCTGCGCCAGGCCCTGCACCTGGCTCTTGCAATGAAGCCAGAGCTCGTTTGGGTTGGCAGGGAGTGATGGGCTTCTTGTGGAGTTGGTGCAATGGATGGAGGACAGCAGGACCTCCATAAGGGTTGTTCATGGAAAGCCTTTCCAGCCCTTCCTCTTTCAGCTGCCCCCTGCTCCACTTTACTAGAGTGGATGTGTGGATAACACCAGGCTGAGAGGGACTATTGGTCTGCCAGAGGAGAGAAATGCAGAGGGACGTGGATAGACTGGATCAGTGGGCCAGGGTGCACTGTATGAGTTTCAGTAGGGCCAAGTGCCAGGTCCTGCATTTAGGACACAACATCCCCAGGCAGCCCTACAGTCTTGGGGAGAAGTGGCTGGAAAGCTGCCTGATGGAGCTTGCTGTACTGATGGACAGTCAGCTCAATATGAGCCACCAGTGTGCCTAGGTAGCCAAGAAGGCCAATGGCATCCTGGCTTGTATCAGGACTGGTGTGGTGAGTAGACTAGGGGAGTCATCCTGCCCCTGTACACAGCTCTGGTGAGGCCTCATCTCGAGTACTGTGTCCAGCTTTGGGCACCTCAGTACAGAAAGGACATTGAGGTGCTGGAGCAGGTCCAAAGAGGGGCAACAAGGCTTACGAAGGCCTTGGAGAATATGTCCTACAAGGAGCGACTGAAGGAACTGGAGCTGTTTAGTCTGGGAGAAAGAAGGCTGAGGAGAGACCTTATTGCTCTCTTTTAGTATCTGAAGGGTGCTTACAGGGAGAGTGGGGCTCATCTCTTCCCACTGGTGACAGGTGACAGGATAAGGGGAAATGGCCTCAAGTTGTGCCAGGGTAAGTTTAGGTTGGATATCAGGAAACACTTCTTTACAGAAAGGGTTGTGAAGCACTGGAATTGGCTCCCCATGGAGGTGGTTGAGTCACCATCCCTGGATGTGTTTAAAAACTGTTTGGATGTGGTGCTCAGGGACATGATTTAATGGAGGGTTGTTAGAGTGAGGGCAGGATGGTTAGGCTGTGGTTGGACTCAATGATCTTTAAGGTCTTTTCCTACCTGAGAAAATCTATGATTCTATTATATCAGCCACGTGGGTGTAGAGGCAAACTGCTGCCACCTGCATTCCACCTCCTTAGGCAGCTTTGCCATTTGTAGTCTCCTACTTTCAGAATTTGCGCTAGAGATCAATATTATAACAGATTTCAGCTTTGATCATCATCGGAGATGCTGTTGTTTGTAGAACTCCTGTCATGGCTGTTGGTGAGTTACTGGAGATTCCTTAGTAGTCACATCAGTTTGACCTTGAAAAACAGCAGCATTGCTCTCTCCTCTCTGAATTACAGATACACTCAGTTATGTTTCTAATTCTGTATGTGTCTTTCTACATCATTTGCCTCTTTCTCTGATTATTTTCTGTTAAAAAGGTGGCTTAGTTACAGTTTGGTTGTAAGCAGGTTTCATAGTTCTCAGGTATTGGGTGGCTGGTAGCTCCAAATGTTTATATGTTCCTTACACTAGATTTCTGTTCTTGTTTTGCTCTATCAATACTGAACATCTATTTGTGAAAGTAAAATGGTAAAACCTTAATTGAGAACTTACGTGTTGTACTGTCGTACAGGGCCTTCTTAGTGAAGAGACTGTTGACTGAGGAAAGAAAGGCAAGATTGGGTACCATTAGCAATATCAAATGCCGGGTGAATTCATGCAGAATCTTTCCTGTTACCTTCCTAATCTTCAAAGAGCCCAGAAATGTGCTCACAGAGAACAGGAACAATTTTTCTTCTAGACACCAGGGATCTTCCACTGTCTTCGTGACCTTTCAAACACTGTAGACGAGGGCTCTAAAAGAACTTCAGCCAGCTGCCTCAGCAACCATCAACACAACCATGAGCTTATTTCAGTTCAGTTCTTTCAAGTAATCCCCAGCTTGGTTCTTAGTCACAGCAAGGGGTACTACTGCTTGAACCCTGCCTCCAAGCACAGAGACCTGTGAGTAGGCCATGCTGGTGATGACTCAAGCAGAGAAGGCGTCAAGTACCTCAACCTCACCAATGTTCACTGTCAGTAACTCACACCCCATTCAGCACGGACCCGTATTTTCCTTGTCCAGCCTTTTACTGCAGGTATTGTGGCAGAATCTCTTCTTGTTGCTTTTGACACCCCTGCAAGTCTGAACTTTGGCCTTCCTCGTGCAGTTCCTGCATGATGTTCCCTTGCTCATTCTTTTTAGCTTCCTTGCTTCCACCTCCTGTCATATTTATTGCCTCTTTGCACTGGAGCTTCACCATTGGTTCTGCATTTGTCAAACCAGTCCTGCTTTTCTGGTTAGCAGAATGCACTAGTCTTGCACTTTGGTATTGTCCTTGAAGATCTGCCACATTTCCTGTACCACCTGACTCTTTTATTGCTGCCTTGTGTGAGGTCCTATGTAGTTCCCTGAAAACCTCTCTTCTACCATACTCCAGGGTCTAGACTGATCTGAGCAGTCCTCTGTTGTTATCTTCCTTTCCTCACTTCAGTTAAGAGTCTTGAATTCCATTACTTAAAGGTCATTACAGTGGTGCTACTAGTGATTGCCACTGCTCCACACATTAGTATTTATTCTTTTTAAGTCCCATATGAGGCTTTATGAAAACACAAGAGTGACCACATTGGTTCTTATGGAAAAGTTTTTTCTCCTATGCAATAACAAATCATAGTGTGTGCACTTGCAGCCTGAAGGCCATCTGTATCCTGGGCTGCATTAACAAAGGGGTGGCCAGCAGGGAGAGGGAGGTGATTGTCCCCCTCTACTCAGCTCTTGTGAGGCCCCATCTGGAGTACTGCATCCAGGCCTGGGGCCCCCACTACAGGAAGGACGTGGAGCTCTTGGAGCGGTCCAAAGGAGGGCCACTAAGATGATCAGAGGGCTGGAGCATCTCTCCTGTGAGGAAAGGTTGAGGGAACTGGGCTTGTTTAGCTTGGAGAAGAGAAGGCTCTGGGGAGACCTCTTTGTGGCCTTCTAGTACTTGAAAGGACTGTATAAACAGGAAGGGGAACGGCTGTTTACGAGGGTGGATAGTGACAGAACAAGGGGAAATGGTTTTAAACTGAGACAGAGGAGGTTTAGGTTAGATATTAGGAGGAAGGTTTTCATACAGAGGGTGGTGACGCACAGGAAGAGGTTGCCCAAGGAGGCTGTGGATGCCCCATCCCTGGAGGCATTCAAGGCCAGGCTGGATGTGGCTCTGGGCAGCCTGGTCTGGTGGTTGGCAACCCTGCACATAGCAGGGGGGTTGAAACTAGATGATCTTTGCAGTTCTGCTCAACCCAGGCCATTCTGTGATTTCATTTTCGCTTGAAAGTCGAGTATGAAGTGATAATACTTCTGATACACCCTTCAGTGTCTGTCAGCCTGTATACTAGGGACCATGCAAACAAAGATGAACCTTTAAAATTGCAAATCATCACTGCTCTTGAACTTCATGGAGACATTTATGACTACTGGAGGCTGTGGTATTAGTTACAACTTGTAAAACCTTAAGTTGTCTTGTGCCTGTCTACTGCCATCCTGATACTAATGAGAGTTTAAGATAAAGGTGTTGGTGGCAAAGTGTGTTTTGTGTGCTAGATTTTCGGTTTACTTCCCCATTAGTCACAGGAGAGCAGACTTGGGATTTTTAAAGATCATTGCAGAAGGTGTCCTTGTCTTGAGGTTTCTGGAGAGGACAGAAACTGTGCCATTCAGAACATACTGAAATGCAAAGGATTTTTTTTCCTGTGGCTGTTGTGCAGTGTGGAGCAATGCAATGTAACAACTTCATGTGACTATAAACCTCACACTTCATAGGATACATACAGCTTGTATACTAAATATGTCTTTGTATTGTTGAATCTAAAGCACCTAAAGAGCTAACGTCACTAACAGCTTTTTCTTATGGAGAAAAAAGACCCCCTGTGGAAGAAGTAGTGTTCTGGGCTGTGGTTTTTATGGTAGACCATTAGTTGAGAAGCTCCTGTCTACAGTTAACTCTTCTGCAGTCATACACATGGCTGAGCTCTAAACCAGAGCTGGGAAAGGATTCCTTGGGGGAAAGGCAGCAACAATAAAAAACCCTCTAAAACTTCTTGAAGTTTTTCTTTGTAAATTCAGGTTATTTCATGGACCCAGGTTCAAATGTAGGTATAAACAGATTAAAGTGGTGAATCTGCAATATCCTCAGTTCTGTATAGTTTGCAAGTTAAAGCATGCTGCGTAGCTGTGGCATGAAAAGTGCTATTAATTTTCGTGATAGAAAACTCTGAAAACAGTGGCCAGAATAGAAGCCAAAACTATCTGACCAGAGTAGCATGCAGGACTAAACCTGAGATCTATACAAACTGCTGCCATAATCTCTAGAGCCACTGAGGTGTGTATAAAAGTCTTTAAAATGAGTGGAAGAAATCAACCAGGTTAAATTTTCTGGCTTTTTAAAGCAAAATAATATATTATTTACATGTCAGATACAATGTTTATTCTTAAATTTGTTTGAAATCTACAATGAAATACTCAAACTAAACTTTTTTGGAAGTAGTGAATGTTAAATATTCCTTATGTACTTATACTAAATGGAATAATGTTGTGAAACCTGTACGAGATAGGCTTTTTTATTGATTGTGTACCCTGATTATTAGTATGTTTCTTGATTCCACTCAAGTGATATATAAAGCTTTATAATCTCTGAAGAGATGCATGTTATTTCTTGTTAGCCAGTAGTTAATGGTGAGTGCAAATTACATCAGCAAATATACTTTGAGTGCATCCTAGGATAAAATAATTCGCTATTGAAAAATGGTGTCTGTAGTATCAGTAGCTGGACTTGCCCTTTTCATTTGAAGGGAAAAATATCATAGAATTATAGAATATTCTGAGTTGGAAGGGACCCTCATGGATCGGCAACTCCTGGCTCCACACAGGACCATCCAGAATCCAAACCCTACATCTGAGAGCGTTGTCCAGATACTTTTTGAACTCACACAGCTCGGTGCCATACCCACTGCCCTGGGCAGCCTGTTCCAGGGCCTGGATACCCTGTGGAGCAGCACCTGTTCCCTAACCCCCAGCTGCCCTCCCCTGACGCAGCTCCATGCCGTTCCCTCGGGCCCTGTTGCTGTCACACAGAGCAGAGCTCAGCGCTGCCCCTCCGCTCCCTGTGAGGAGCTGCAGCCTCCTTGCGGTCTTCCCTCAGCTTCTCTGCTCTGGACTGAGCAAACCAAAGGACCTCAGTCACTCCTCATATGTCTTCCCCTCTAGACCCTCCATCTTCTTTTTTGCCCTCCTTTCCTCCTTCTAATGTGGCACCCAGCCCTGCCCCCAGTGCAGGAGGTGATGCTGCACAGCACAGAGCAGAGCAGGACAGCCCCTCCCCTCATCCGCTGTCAGTGCTGGGTCTGCTACTCCCCAGGGTACAGTTGACCCTTCAGGCTGCCACAACACACTGTATTTTTCCTTCTGAACTGTAATTTTTTATCTCAAAATTTGCATAACATAGGTCAATAACTGATTAGTGACCACTTTCACTGTATGTTTAGATGTATCTTCTTAAATTGAGCACGTGTTCCTGAAACTGCACTCAGTCCCCAGCTCCAGCGTTTGCCAGAAGATGGGATGACCACGTGCGCCTATGGATGTCAGAAGCAATTTAATTAAAAGTCCATGAAATGGAATAAAGTATGGACTGTAATGGCACGGAGGTCTAGAAATGAATTGGTTGATATTCACCATCCTCAGGAGCTGAAAGGAGGAACAGGGATAGAAATTCAGGATGCGAATGTTACCATGCCAACAGAGTAATTTCTCTAACAGGAGAAAACAGGTAATGAATAACTGCTGAATGGGAATTCTAAGAGAAAAATATACCTTGAGAAAACCGAAGGAGGTTACATCTTTAATAATTGACCTTGACTCTGCTCCTTGTGCTGGGAATATCTCTGCTGGAGATTTCTGCAGTCCTTTACCTGGCCCTGCCGTGCCCATCTGCCAGCCTGGGAAGTGTCCATGCACATCGTGCCCATGGGTGCCAATACTGAGCCCACTGCTGCATGCTGGCATGAGCCCCGTGTAGACTGTATGTGGAGCAGCTGAGAAAGCCAGATGAGCATTTCACAAGTCAGTCTAACAGTTCTGACTCTATCTTTTAAATAACTTGACCATATTTGCTTTTTGTCTTTCTTGGCTCTTCTAACACAAAGTGAGAAATGTGAGGAGGAGGATTTTAACGCTGGTGTTTCTTACAAATACTTACTTTTAAGCCCTGATTAGCCAGGTGTTCTGTAAGTCTAACATGTGCTATTTGGATATTCTCTGCAGATCTCTAAAAATCTTCGATTAAAAGGGGAAGAAAAAAAGTCAGTGTAGTCCATATTGTCTGAAATGCTGGATTTTTGCTTTGCACTGGAGGAGCAACAAGTGGTGCAAGGCCGTTGCACTGCTTTACCTCTAACGCCCTCAAAACAAAGTTCATTGTGAATTGTGTGTTGTTTTCAGGGCAGCACTCCCAGTCTGTTCATGCCCTTACCCTGCTACCTCTGGGACTAGAAGCACGCGGTTTGTGGGAACTCAGAGCACCTCTGGAGGGATGAGCTCCCTCTAAGATTTATGCATTTGGTTTGTGCTCCTCTGCTGCTTTCTCTCAACAGTCTCAGTTCTTCTGTTTTTTCTCTTACGGACATGCAAAACCTCAGGACAGTAGCTTACGATATACTTCCACCTGTCTTTGCTGCTGTTCTAAATTATGATCTTTACTTTTTCTGGCAGTGTAACACATGTTAGCAAACTGTCTTAATAAAAGAGCGTAGTGCCTTCTTGAGGATTGTGCTGGAGGAATGGGAATTGACTGCTCACCAATCTTAGCAAGATTTAGTATTCCTTGTAGTAAAAATCTTACTGTTAGCTGTAGTGGAAACCCAGTCTGTCATAGAGCACCGTGGTTTAGAAAAGGCTGTCCTATTTGTTATCTTCATCCTCTACCTTCCTTAACTCCTGCCATCCTTGCGCTGATGCTGGCACTTCTGGGACCCCTCTGTGAGCTGGTTCAGATTGCCAATCTGGCATAAAAGCAGCCTGGTGGAAAGGAATAACAGGAATTTTGACTTTCTGAGGAGTCAGATATGAAGGGATGTTCACAGAAGGGGACAAGTGAGAATAAGCCTTTTGGTTGGATCTATGCTACTCTAACTCATGGGTCATGTTTGCAGTCATGCCACAAAGATGAAAGATGCATGGTGTGCTTCATTGCCTGGTTTGCAGGTGCTGAACGGATGAAGGAGGCAGGTGAGTGAAAGACTGCTAAGTTACATTGTGAGAAACAATGCAACTGCGGGACAGCACAGTCGGCCTTTGTAAGCTGATACAAGGCTTCCCATTCAACCCTGCAGAGTGTACTGCTGCTTTTTTTAGTTTTGTTTATTAAGGCTGTTATACTGAGGAAATGCGTGTGCAAAGGAATGGCAGTTTTCAAACATTGTGGAGAACTACGTCCAAGGCCTGTCCCCAATAGTGCCTGTGTGTATCTATTCTGGTAATGGAGTTCATCAAACTTTTGAGTTGCACACAGACTGCAAGATCAAGGCCTTTCTTTATGAGGGTGATGCATCTGCAGGCTAGAAATCTTGGAGCATGTCGTGAAAAAACAAGATGCAGTGGTACAGATCTGTTAAGATTTATTGCATCATTATCTTCACATGAAACAGTAAGATGATCCTGGCATGACTGAGCAGAAACAATGGTGTGAGGGTATCATTATTTATTTTGATGCCCTGCTGATTACAACTAGACATTCCTGGGAGCCAAGGCACTCTGCAGAGAATATTATTTTTTTTCACGTAGTTTCAAACATAACAATTTCAAGGAGGGAAACCTGATCTATATCATGTTTCCTTCTCTCATATATTCCATAGGTGGGTTGTGTTCATCTACGAGTTAGTGAGACGCTGTAGTGGGAATAGTTTCTCCTCGTGACTTGTGTCTGCTCATATAAAAACTGACAGCGAAGCCCCTAGGCAGATGACTTGCAAGTTTACACCAAAGAAACACAAAGTCTGATCCCTTTCCTTGCAGACTTGAAGAAAAAACAAACTCCACACAAAATATTCTCTCTTTCTGACAAACCAACTGTTCCTGCTGCCTGCGGGAACAACAGGAGACTCAGCAGCTCATGCTCAAGACACATCCCTTGGCATAGTTTTATTAGGTGTATGATCTTTCATTATTTATGTTTTTCTGCACTATTAATAAATAATACTGCAGTGTTAATGTGATCTTGGTATGTATCCCAAGAAAGGAACTTGAAATGAAGAACCTCCTCAGTTTTGTATAGGAAGCTTAATAATTACAGACTCACAGACTCACAGAATTGTAGGGGTTGGAATGGACCTCATCGAGTCCACCCTCCCTGCAAAGCAGGCTCCCTACAGCAGGCTGCACAGGCAGAATCTGGAAGTTATGTGATGAACACAAAATTGCAGTGTTTTACATTGGATAGTCCTGGGCATGTATAATGACTTAAAAATGGAGGCTGTCAGCTAATAGCAGGGGGTACTTGATCAAATTGTGTTTTAGAAATCAGCAGTCAGTATGAATAAAACAGGTATCAGTAGTGCAGTGTTACTGTTTCTTACAGCACAGAGGTTTTGAACATCTGCATTTGTTGAATCCAACATGCATGGTTTTTCAGTATGAGCTTCAGCGTGGATAAGACTGTTCCCATTATGCACTTCTTCTCAGTATTTTGTTTATCTTTATCATGTTGGTGTATTTCTGTAGACATTTCTTGAAATTCACTTACCAATTTGCTGTAGGCACTAAAGTGCCTAAACTGGAGCTTGCAAAAAAACCTCTTTGTATGAGCTAGAGATAAATATATTTATTGTGGTCCAGCTTCAGTTGAAGGCTTGGTCTAATTTTGAATTCAGAGTGTGTCTTCTCCCAAGTAAATCATTTAGCTCACTGTTAACTCACCACTTCAAGCCTGACCTTGAGGAAGTAAAAGAACTTTTCATCGCTCATAAGCTCAGCAAGAGCAGGAAAAATAAGGTTGGGCTTTGCTGGGCCAAGGAAGGCACTCTTGTTACAAATGCCCTGAACATCTTAATGTGGTCAGGTTTGAGCTGGAGAACCTTATCTGAGTCCAGTTGTCAGGGGAGGATGTATGAATGAGAGTTTATCTGGGCTAACCAGCCTGTAAGTCAGTAAAGAATTCATAGATGGAAAACAACTGCTTCCTCTGCACCCTGATAAGAACAAGAGGCTTGTGCCTTTTACAGAATACAGGTATTTGTTTTGTTGCTCTTTTAGGTTCAAATGACTTTTGTGTGTCTAATAGGAAGAATTAGCTCAATGCCTGGTGTGTGTAATCTCATCTTTACTGTGCTGACCCTGTGTCAAGTTTCTGCATTCTAAAAATAGAAGTGTGCTCAAAACCGAAATACCAGCGCTGTGTATTTCACTAAATATGAGTACAGTTCTTGCTTTCTAATACTTCAGCCCTGAATAAATGTTCTGTAGATCCGTTACCCTGTTTGATGCTCTGGGTGACTTCCACAGTGGGCAATCAGATAGCCTCATTGAGATGCAGTGGTGCCAGTAGGTGAGCTTGAGGGAACACCTGTGCCTGCAGATTTGTTATTCCTGTGAGAAGCCCTTGGAAAAGCCTCGTCTTCAATCTGTGGAAGCTGTGTGGTGTGAACTCTGCCCTCACAGTGTTGTTCATTGTGACAGGAAAGAAGTACAAAGCTGTATTAAACGAATAAGCTGCTTCTTCATTTTATATTTTGATCAAATTGTCTCCTGCATAGTTTTCTTACTGGGGAACATGACAAAGCTTTATAACTTCTCAGTTAGATTTGTATCCAAATGGCATCTGGCTGTGTACCAAGCATGACATTTTGAGTGATAAAATCCACAATAGGACCTACACTGACTGCTAGCAAACAGACCCTTTATTATATGAGTACGTGGTGAAACATATTGTGCATTAGTACAGTTTGTGGTTTAGATCTGCCTGTGTGGAGTGGAACGGTTGTTGGCTCTTCAGGAGTACTGTAACCACCATGGTGAGGCAAGCCGAAGGCATGTTTGGCCACATGCTCCAATATGGTTTGCAGTTGGTGAGGAAAACAGGGAAGATGAAGAAGGTCTATGTCAAGCAGTTCTTCCTTGGACAGAACTGCTGCCAGTCAGCTGTTTTTAGGGGATGTTAAGCACATTGTTGTACTTGGACTTTTGTATTTCACAGAATCACAGAATGGCCTGGGTTGGAAGGAGCCTCAATGATGATGAATCTCCAACCCTCTGCCACATCCAGGGCTGCCAACCTCCACATTTAGTACTAGAGCTGGCTCCCCAGAACCCCATCCAACCTGGCCTTGAACACCTCCAGGGACAGAGCATCCACAATCTCTGGGCAGCCTGTTCCGGCACCTTACTACTCTCTCTGTAATGAACTTCCCCCTGACATCCAACCTAAATCTTCCCTGCCTCTACTTAAAACTATTTCCCATTTCCCCTTGTCCTGCAGTTGTCAACCCTTTCAAAGAGTTGACTCCCCTCCAGTTTGTAGCCTCCCTTTAAATACTGAAAATCTGCAATGAGGTCACTGCATAGTGACCTTCTCTTCTGCAGGCTGAACAGGCCCAGCTCCCTCAGCCTTCATAAGGGAGGTGCTCCAGTCTCTGTGGTTCTCCTCTGGACCCTCTCCAACAGCTCTCTGTCTTTTTTGTACTGGGGGCTCCAGGCCTGGACACAGTACTCCAGATGCAGATGCCCTCTCACAAGAGTAGAGGGGGACAATCACCTCCCTGTCCCTGCTGGCCACCCCTCTTCTGATGGAGCCCAGGATATCATTTGCTTTCTGAGCTGCAAGAGCACCCTGCTGGTTCATATTCAGCTTTTCATCCATCAGGACCCCCAGGTCCTTCTCTGCAGGGCTGCTCTCAAGGACTGCTCCTTCCAGTCTGTATGGATGCCTGGGATTCCTCTGGCCCAAGTGCAAAACCTTGTACTTTGCTGTGTTGAACCTCATCAGATTCACCCGGGCCCACCTTTCTAGCCTATTGATGCCCCTCTGAATGGCATCCCTTCCTTCCACCATGTCAACCGCACCACTCAGCTTGGTGTCATCAGCAAAGTTGCTGAGGATGCACTCGATTCTGTCATCGATGTCATTGATAAAGATGTTAAAGAGCACCGGTCCCAAGACAGACCCCCGGGGGACACCGCTCGTTATCCGTGTTTAATAGCTACTAATGAACTCTCCCTTGTTAAATTGTTCAATTCATTTTTAAAACTCATTTATGCTTTTTGGTCTCCATAACACTTGTGGCAATGTAGTAGTTGTATGTGTTATGTGAAAGACTAATTTTCACTTACTCTATAGCTATTGTCTGCTAATTGCACTTGTGTAACTCTGTCAATCAGGATTTTCATGTTTATCATTGAACTTCATTCATCGTTTTCTGAACCATTCTGAAATACATTCTGAACAATGTGTTGTTGCTTTATATATCCCTGAATGTTCACTTCTCAGATCATCCGTATAGCTTTTTTGCACATCGTTTTGGCACTACCATGCCAGTTTCAAGTAAGAAATGTAGGATTCTTCTTCAGTAAGTTGGGTATTTTAACTCTTAAAAAGCAGTGTCTGAGTGAACTGCCTTGCATTGCTAAGGCAGGCAGGACAAATTATTCTCTAGCATCCTGATTTTTCTCGGCTCTGCAAGTGGGTGCTTGGATGAACAACACAAATTAAGGGTATCAAGATGAACTGGAGGAGTTGACTCCCACATGGGAAACTAGAGTTGCGTGGTTCCTGTTGAATTTGTTCAGTTGTACAGTGTTATTTTCTGTTTTTGCTCACTCCCTGCTCACTGTTTGCATGTGGGAACATCTAAACATTGTTGGGCTGATGCTCTCAGACAAGTATGCACTGTAGCTTCAAAGTCTCTCAAAACAGCAGCGTTGTCATTCATTGTATGTGTAAAATACAGATTTATAATGAGTTTGTATGTTTTATGTTGTGGTTGGCTTAAAACAGAGGTGTTACTTAGGACTCCCCCACCATCTGCCCAAAATGGTAAGACAATATAATTAAGTCTTCAGTGTAAGTGAAGTGAATTCCTGAAAAATGGGAAGTCTTTTATTGCTTAGTCTATCTCCCATGCTGCACTTGAAGGAATGTGTCACACATTCCATAACCTGATATCTTTTTGTTTGTTTGTTTTAATAGTCTTGTTTCTCAGCAGAACTACTGTAGTATAACCCATTATCACCAGAACTGCTATATATGTACATCTGACCAGTTTACATGTCATGGTTGTGTGTGCCCAACATGGCTGAGTTCCCACATGCATTACGTGTTGCTGCTTTGTCACTCAGTATTTCAAGTTCTTTCCACAGGTCTTCATAAATAGAGATATCATATAAAGAATGTAAGAAAAGCCTGTGAAACTTGACATAAAAAATGGAAGTGCCATATGTTAAGTGTTCTTTAAAGGCCCAAGAATGTAATATATTAAATAACGTGACCTTTTGTGGCAGTCTCTTGATTTAATTAGCATCTGTCTTCTCACTTATGCAACTGCTGTGTGTCAAGTGGCAAGTTCTTCTAAAGCACCAAGCTGTTGAACGTGAAGTCTCCTGCTTAGGAAGTGGCATTCTCTTAGTGCAAGTATTGCTTTGGTTCTTAACTACTTCCATTTTTAAATTCCTTTGGGGTTTGATTAGTTGAAAAGTATATTGTTAAAAAAATTCTTTACTATTCTTTTCCTACCTTGAAATTTAAAACTGTATCAGAAATCATAGGAACATCTATTTTATGTGTGGAAAATGCTGGTGGGATCTTTGGTTATTTCTGATAATAGGTGCATTGTTCTTGGCAAATATAATGTTTGTGAAGCCAGTAGTGCTACCAGAGACCATTTGTTGTACAGCTAAATGCAGCTAGATTGTTTGTCATTATCTCATTGGTCCTGATTGGAACTGGATTTAGTTTAGGATCTACAGAGATCTTTAATCTTCCTTTTTAATTAAAAATAAACAAATAAATAAATAAAATTACTGACCTGCATATTATTCCTGCTGTTCATCTGGCATGGTTTGTATTTAACACAGCTTAAATTAAGCTTTGTGATTGGCTTTCCATAATTATTCAGTTGTTTAACTTCTGTAGTATACACAGTATGGAGGGGAGGGTGTGCACTTTGTGTCCATCGTCATCCTTTACTTCCATCCATGCTTTTTTACAGGCAGTATTATATGCCTTAATCAGATTGCTAACTTTGAGCTCAGTTGGTTTGGTGCAGTCTTCATACTCATGAAGACTCAACCCTGTGGCACTTCTATCTGAAGGAGGATTTCCATTGGCAGAGGCTGCAAGGACAAAAGGTACTTTTGATATCTTGTGCCTTGCAGGGAACACAAGTGTCACTTGTGGAGTCCCAAAGGCAGTAGATTCTCTGTACTACAGGGTCTCAGACAGTGAAGCATAGGGTTCTGTACAACTATGGGGAATTCTGTAAACCTTGAACTCTGATGATGTCTTATGGGACATAAATGAGAAAGTTTTACATAAGGTGGCTGAGTGGCATCTTCCAAATGAAACAGCATCTAGCAGCCATCAGTGATGGTGGAATAACAAATAGGACCTGTTGTCTTGGTCACTGATTGCCATTTATCATGAACGCTGAATGAATGGGGAGTTTTGTACAAATGTTAGTAGACAATTGTGTAATTTAAATACACAGGAAAACTTTTTTCAGTCATTGTGAAGACAGAATGATCCATACCACAGATCCTAGTGGGCTTACGAAAGAAGACAGTACAGAACATGACTTGATTGCACAGGAATCCAACCACTCGAGCAGATGTCATTGCCCTTGTCCTTTTGTGTCACCCTCACACCTCCACTCATTGGCCACTAAGGTGATCAGAGGGCTGGAGCACCTCTCCTGTGGAGAAAGGTTGAGGGAACTGAGCTTGTTTAGCTTGGAGAAGACTCCGGGGAGACCTCATTGTGGCCTTCCAACACTTGAGAGGAGTGTATGAACAAGAGGGAGAATGGCTGTTTACGAGGGTGGATAGTGATGGGACAAGGGGGAATGGTCTTAAACTGAGACAGGAAAGGTTAAGGTTATATATTAGGAGGAAGTTTTTCACACAGAGGGTGGTGACGCACTGGAACAGGTTGCCCGAGGAGGCTGTGGATGCCCCATCTCTGGAGGCATTCAAGGCCAGGCTGGATGTGGCTCTGGGCAGCCTGGTGTGGTGGTTGGTGACCCTGCACATAGCAGGGGGTTTGAAACCAGATGATCATTGTGGTCTTTTTCAACCCAGGCCATTCTATGATTCTGTGATTCTATGATTATGATTCTGTGATTGTTACCATCACTGGCAATGCACAGTATCCATCCTCTTACCTCATCTTGGCTGCATGGGATCAACCTCTATCCCCTTTCCCATCACCAGCCACAGTCTTGCTATGGCATCAGAGGCACTGAAAGGGAATAAAAATTCCCCCTCTTTTGGGGGTAATAAGGCTGTTCTCAACCTGCCAGTTCCCTGGTGCCAGGGTCCCTGTGGCAGCAGGAGGAGGAGGCAAGCTGGGAGCAGCAGGGAGGTGGGACTGCTGTTTCTCCCAGCAGCAGTAAAACTTGACATAAGTGTGCACTGACCCTGGGATTGTAGTGACATGGTTAGAGACACTGGAGTAATAGATCGATTCTTTGGTAGTGGGGCTGCATGTCTGGCAATGATGGTAGCTAGTCTGCTTATTATCACGTGAACATTTCCATCTTGCAAACCTGTTATCAAGCATTTCTAACTCTACAGAAAACATCCATATGCTTATTGGAAGAAGCAATTTCTTGATCGGAGGGGATACGATCAAGAAGAAATAAAATAGAGACTGAAGGAAAGCTGTAAGGAAAAAGAGGGAAAGCTCAGTTTTTATTATGAAAACAGGTGTTTTTTAGCTGTCAACTGAACTTAATGTTACTTCTGAGCAATAATTGCAGGCTTTTTAAGGTCTGCAGGACAATTTCGGTGAGCTTTGCTTGAGTCAGCAGTTCAAAAATAGGTCCTAAATCACTTGTCAGACTCTGGGCAGCCTCAATTTTTTTTTTCCTTTTTTTGATTTTTTTCATTTTGCAGACACATAATGTATTAGAAAAGAAACAAGGCTGTAGAATATGGTTTTGCTATTGTTTTCATTACCTGAGAAACTTCACTAAGTATTTTGACTAGCAAATACAATTCGTACCAGAAGACATAGCTTTGTATTTTCTTGGGTTTTTATGGTGTCACTCAGTTCCTGCTTAAGACATTGACTGTATTTCAGTGGACATTTGTCTTGAAAAGTCTCTGAACAAATATTTGTTGAAGAAAAATTAAGTGTCACAATTGAAGCCAAGGGAAAACTTTTCCGATTGATTTTCTGTTTAAAAGTTATTGACAATATGAAATATTGTCAGAGTAAGGAACATCTTCAATTATGCCCTATTTAATTTCAGAGAAGTGGTCAAAATGTCATAGGTAATTAAGAAAAACGTAATTTCTAAGCTTGGAACTTTAACCCTGCTTGAGACCAAAGGTTCATATCTCAACAGAGGTTAATTTCTTTCTTCAGTTATATGAAATAAGTAAATTGAATCTTGTTCACTTGCCTGTGTGGGTGTCTTTTGGATGAGAGCTTAAAAACTGAGATCCTGTTTATACTGTGTGGGTGTTAAAGATTTCACTGTTGTGCCGCATGCTGTGGGCAAGTCTCTTAATACCCTGTACCCTTTGAGTGGCTACGTTTCATTGATGCTATGCATATATAGTTGCAAAATATTTTGGGGGTTCTCTGTGTGAGAGAGTTTGTCTTTTGTACACTTCTGCAGTGCCTGTCACTGTAATGTCTAAGTTCAAGGTCATTTGGTGTTGTTCATTGTGCTCCTGACTGCTTCTGCATTAATCATGTGTCTCAAAGAGCAGTAATCCGTTTCATGTGTTTAACTGACATGACTTAAGTTGTATACAAACTTCTACAGTAACGTGAAGAAAATTTAGTCATGACCTTCTGGAGAGCTGCTAGTAAGGCTCCTCTCCTTGCTGGTTTACCTTGACATCCAGTTGCCAGCAGGAGCTGAAAATGCTCAAGACCTTACAAAAGTAAAAGCTGTACAACATCAGGCAAGTATCCAGTTTGTCTGAAAGGAAAGGCAGTTACCTGTTTATGTAGCATTTGTGACTCCTTGTTATGTGGAATCCCTCAGAGTCAGACGTAATATCGTTTGTAATAATCCAATTGTGGTGAGTTAGTCCGTAATTTGTACTAATACCCATAGAAAAACATAATAATAGGTTAATGCAGAGGTAACGTCTAGAGCTAAAGACAGCTCAGCCTGAAGATATTTCCATGGCAACAGAAGGGTCCCTACAGATGTATTCCTTCTAAACTTGATGCTGTTTATTAAAGGCTGTCTGTAGTACAATCTGTAATTATCATTAGGTAAAGAAAGGTTGTGAACGTGGGTGGACTGCTTGGCTGATGCTCTCCAACTGATTTGTTTAGCATTGCTTTGAAATACAGTTACAAAAGAATATTAAAAACCTGAGATCATTTAGCCATTTCTCTCTGCAGGTAAGCTGAGACTTAATTTGAGACTGTTGTCTAATAGGAGTGAAGTGTCTGAACAACAGTATGGGGGCAGTAAGGAGAAATGTTTTTAAACTCTCGCAGCATGGTAACTATGAAGAAAAAGAGCATCAGAAGCTTACTGGGCAAATTAAAATATGCTGAGTAAGGTGGCATTCAAATAAAGTTTTTTTAATAACAAAAGCCTTCCGTAAGTAGAGGGAGACAAAGGAAGCTGTAAGGCTTATGTAAAGGAGAAGAATAATGGAAGACACAAATGTTGGAATAGAATCACAGAACGGCTTGGGTTGGAAGGGACCTCAAGGGTCATGAAGTTCCAGTCCCCCCACCACAGCAGGGCCACCAACCTCCACGTGTAATACTAGACCAGGCTGCCCAGGGCCCCATCCAGCCTGGCCTTGAACACCTCCAGGGACGTTTGGATAGGAATTTACCTTTCTTGCTTCCCATCTTTGCAAAGAAGGTTATTTGGATCAAATGCTTGGCATGATTCAAATAACTTTTTTTGTGTTAAAAGCATTCAGGTTAATAGGCTTAGGCTGGAGTTTATTCTGGGCTACCCAAACGACTAAATGAAGAAGCTCTGGGTAGAGGAAATGTTGACAGATAAATGCTTGCTTTGACTAGAAAAGAGAAAAGAATGATTTTTTTCTTTTTTTAAATAAGTCTTTTTCAAGTTACTGAAAAGACTGTATAAGGACAACCTGACAAAATTAGTTCTTTGTTTTCTGTGAGGCTGTGATGAGAAGGAATTTCCATCTTGAATTTAATAAAAAAGTTCAGCTTTTATAGAAAAAACTTAGTAGTATTAATGAGAGCAAAACATTGTAATGGGCTGCCTCCTGAAGTTGTAAAACCTGAGTTCTGAAAGGTTTGACACTGACTGAACAAACCTCTCCAAATCAATGTGCTTCAGTTCTTAGGACGACAACATTAATTAGTTTCTGCCTTGCAGTCCCGCATTTCTGTAATAATCTTCTACACAGGTACTTTCTTCTTTTTGGGGGACTCAGCATCCTTTGAATATGTTTTAGGATATAGTCTGTCATCATTACCGTAGAACATGTTTCTTTAATGGCTTGTGGGGTTTTCGGTTAAGAACTGAGACAGAAGTAAAAACCAGAGTCAGCGGGCAGAATTGGGGTGATCCTGTTACTCCGCATAGTGTGTGCACATCTTATTGTGTGCACATCTTATTGGGGGCCAACTCTGTCATTACAGGAGGAAAAAGATTCTGCACTAGTCCATTTTACAGCATTAGCATATTATGCCCTCATGAGTTTTGCTCTCTTGTTTGCCTGAGTCTGACATTTCGAATTGCAG
Organism: Centrocercus urophasianus; assembly: GCF_019232065.1. Classification (NCBI taxonomy): domain Eukaryota; kingdom Metazoa; phylum Chordata; class Aves; order Galliformes; family Phasianidae; genus Centrocercus; species Centrocercus urophasianus. Next base: position 10,512,006 of record NW_024885532.1, read on the forward strand.
TTCAGTCAGAAGATGTTAGTTGATGTTCGTTGTAAGGTTCACTTCTGCATTTGAAATTTAGTGATTTTGGCAGCTAAACGCACAGCAAGTAAGAGTGGAGGAGAGATGGGACAAACAGATTTGTAAAATATATTTTATAATATCTGGCATCAATAATGTGGAACAGTGCTCTTCTGTTAATATGATAGTGAGGCGTTCGGTACGTTACTGCATGGTACATGAGATCATGAATGGGCAAATAACGGAGAGTCTGATAAAATCGGAGGATTATCTCTGTATACCTCAAGACAAGAGTAAATAAGCCTTTAATTTATTGCTACCACATCTCTGCAATCTTTGCATCTGAAAGTTGGCAAAAATTAAGTGCTGTTGACTGCAACATTTTAAGTAAATCAGAAAGACAGAGATGGCAGATAAGAGATGGATGCAGTTGAGTGAATACTCTCGCTTTCTTTTTGTTTGGTCATCATTTTACTATCTCCTTGAGAAGACCTTTTTACTGGGGAAGACATGGCTTAATGTTGGCTTTAGACTTATTTAAACAACTTCACCACACTAAACATTTCCCACATCTCTAACAAACTATTTTCTTGCAGTCCATTGCCTTATGCGGGCATTATCCATAAAATGAGGGTAGTTGATGGAACCTGCTAAGGAAATTCCCTATTGCTACCAGTTTTATATGGGAAGTGTTCAGGTAACACAATGAGACAAGTAGCGATACAGAATTTTAGCAGTGAGTTTGGAGAGTGAGATGCTGCTCAGTGCATGTAAGGCTAGTAGCAGTAAACTCTGCTTATGATACACAGCATTCATTGTGAGCCCTCCAAAATCCAAAACAGCAGACAGTGAGGTTTTGGACTCACTGATTCACACAATGAAGACTATAAATAACACATGGAAAAGTGCCATTGATAGCAGACACTGTTTATAAAGTTAATCCTAACTGTATCTGGGTTAGCATCTGTGGGGAGAAAATAAGCTGTCAGGAAGAACAAGGCAGTATCTGGGACTGTTCCTTGAATCCTTTGAGCCCATGCCTTTTATTTCGCATGCTTTGTGTAACCCTTTAGTACAGTTGGAAGAGTAGCGTGGCTAGGATAGCACTTTACAGATGTTGTCATTGGAAAGATTATCAAGGTGGAAAAGAAACAGTCAAGGAAGAAATACTTACCCATATCCAAGGATCTAGGTTCACAGTAGAAAACCCCAAAAAGGAGGGATCTCCAAGAAGAGATCCTTCCCCAGTGGCAGTCAGCCCTTAAATGAGGTTTAAGAGAGGTGCAGCCAGGCTCCACCCCTTTGGTCACACAGCTGAATTGCTTTCACCAGTATTCCCACGACTGACTTAGTGCTTGTCTCAGGTGATCAATCAGTGTTTCAGGCCAGGACTCAACAGTTCCCATGCAGCCTTAGGAACATGTTGTGCATACAGGCAGTTTACCATAACCGCATGAAAACGGGAGCCTGCTTTATGTGAATTAGACAGTAGCAGTTGCTTTATTGTAGAAATGAGAAATATCATGAGATTCCCTGCTGTAGGCTGGTCAGTCTCCAAATTAAATGATAAGCTGAGGTACTTAGTCTTTAACTGTGTCTTGTGCTGTGTAGGAGTAGAGTCATAGTATAATTTTTCCACTGAAACTTTTCTTTATAAACTCAACATAGAGAGAAGGAGGCACATGCCTCAGTGTCTATGCCTTATGCAAGCATGAGTAAGTGACCGCTGTTGCTATAATCCCTGGCATCTCTAGGTGAGGTGAGTAAAGCCATGCATACATACAGCCCTTCCTCCCCCAGATGCATCCACAGTAGGGGCTTGGATCTGTATTACATTGGGTGGTGGAAAATCCTGTTTCAAGTTAAGACCCCACTGTTGTAGGAGTTGTTCATATTTCCAGATTCGGGTTGCTAACCCCTCTAAAAAAAAAGGAACCCTGAATTGTTTTCCCGTAGTTTAATCAGTACAACTGTATTTGAATTTGAGAATATGATGGTTTATCTTATAATTACTCTTCAGAATGACTGAATCCATATTTATTTAGACTCACCATACATACACGCTGTCAGGTAGAGAAGAGGAAAGCTTTTTGAAGGACTGTGATGGCCAAAAGCTATATATGACCAAAGCAAGACACATCAGTGTAACATTACATATTGTGTTACTTGCTAGGTTCTCTTCTATGGGCAGAAGAGAAATACAATTATTCTTAATGCCCTGTTGGTAGGTAAGAGATCTTTCCTTGTAACAGTCAGAATTCTAATATAAAAAAGGGGCCTTGACATACACGGTGTGCTTATTAATGTCAGTGTGGAGTTTGCATTTTCAGTTCTCTAGGAGTTATGAACATTTTGCAGTGTTCCTGTTCGAACCTCAGTGGGGTAAACTGGAGAGCCTGGGATATGTCTGCAGACGCACCAAGTCTCTCCTGGAACAGAATTTAAAAGCAGAAATGTTGAAAGGCATCCTCTGTAACCAAACTCTGGTCTGCTGTTTTGTTTTAGATTGCTAAAGCAATGTGCTCACTGCTTGTAACTCAGAGAAAAACCAAAACTTCTCTGAAGTGCCTCATCCTGTCCCTGCACTGTGCACTCCCTGCTCTGGCTGTGCAGAGCAACACTGCTCAACGTTTTCCTTTCTGCTGGGTCATTTAAGGTAACTGCTAGGCTTCATGTGCTACAAAGAAAATGACCTTCATGCACTCAGGTTTAAAAGCTTGATAGTTTCAAAGTCCGTTGGAGACTAGCCAGAAGTTAAGATATTTTCCTGTAGCAGTCGTTGTAAAACATTTCTGAACAGTGTCAAGCAGCAAGACAGCTTTTACCTGAAAAAAAAACCTCTGTTTATTGCCACTGGAAAATAGTAGTGAAAAGGACTTTGAAATGAAAACACAGGCTTAGTCGGCAGGCAAAAATACAGGCAAAGGATCAGAGTTGAAAGTGCCTCAGTAGTGACTGGTGCTCTGTGATAATGCAGTTTTTAATAAGCTATGGGGAGATGAGAAGAGGATGATAACACATCACCAGGCTTTGCTGTCAGAAGCAGCCTGTGTACAAGATCCAATTTTCGTAAAGGTGCCAACTTTTATAAAGCATGGGGTCTGAGTATGAAAACCAGGATTATCTGTTGGCAGGACTGTGGCTGTATGCTACTGAACATTGAGTTTAACACTAGCAAAGAAAAATGTTGCTGAATGGGAGGTATTAAATTACTGAATCAATACGTTTCACTTATAAAGACGTTTTCTTTTTGAAAGAAGTTCTGCTTGGACGGCTTCTTTCCAGACTCTTCTGTACTCCAGAATATGTGGTTACTGGAACACTTTCCCTGCCCCTTTTTTATGCAGCACCTTTGACCTAAAAAAGTTGTGGGAAACCAAACAACAAGGGCAGTCCGTTACATTTTTTTTGGATTTTCAGACATGCTTTTGGATTCTTGGATCCATCAACCAGGATTCAGCATATCTGAAGATAATTACCATTAAATCTTCAGTGTTTACATTGTATACTTTCTGACTGAATTATGGAAATTCTTCTTCGCCTCTTGACCATGACAGATAGAACATCTGATTATGCATTAAAAAAAACTAACACAAATGTGTCCTTCAACTTTTTGTAAGGCTTTCGGTTTCAAAGTAAGAGTTCATTTGCCTGGCTGTGTCTGCAGCTGAAATCAGAATAAAACTCTTTTGCCTACAGAGTGTTGGTAGTGATTAAAAACAGCTCCTAACTTAAAAAAAAAAAATGGCATCTCCATGAAGAAGACGTTCTGGTATGGAATTCAGTCTCTCTCCTGCTGCTCCAGTAGTTGGACTGGCATGTCTGGGAATAAAGTTAGTAAGTTTGGAAGAGGCTGTATAACAGCATAAATCACTACTTCTGGAAGAGAAAAGGTTTGAGGAGGAGGGGTGGGGAAAAGCAGATACTTTTAGTATGGTGTTTTTCAGTATGGGATGCAAAGTAGAGCATGGAAAGGCTGTGCCCCATGATCTCCGTGGGTGGTAGGAGATAGTGTGTGGGAATGGCCTCTAGGGACATTGTCTTTATCAGACTGTCTAATTTAAAGCTAAAAATAAGATCAGATGCAACCCTGTAAGATATCTTGTGTCCTTGAGTCTACTCTAAGAGGAACATGGTGATGTTTGATAGAAAGGATTAGCTGCTGGTAATGTCACACTTGTTATTTATCTCAGGTTCTTTTTTGTTCATGGTGTCCCCAAATGGCTTCCTGTGACATCTCATATGGGTATAGCTCCAGTCCTTCTATAAGTGCACGTGGGAAAGAAATGGCTGCTACTTGCACTGGTCCTGATGGGGAAGGTATTGATGATGCTCTCTCCAGAAACTTAGTTACACTTCATCAAAACAAATATTTGAGTTACTTCTGAAACTTCTTTGCTTGGCTTTTTAATATGAAATTGGGCAGTATAGAGGATGTATAAAGCCAGTGAAAATAAGCTATGTCATGAAATGAGATACTCATGTAATAAAGACAGTACTTTCATAAGGACCTCTAAAAATGATCGTTCATTAGGGAGCTGCTTCTAAGGCTGTTGCAGAGGGCCATGTCCTGTTGGACACATTCTCTGATGGAATTCACAAAGGAGGAAAGTGATATGAAATTCATGCTGGTGTTTACCTAAATTGTTGTTTTTGTAGTAAGACTGGACATTCACTGAATTAGGAATGCTCTGCAGAAGCGAAGCACAGAGGGGGTTACAGTCAAGATAAGAGGATATTTATATCTTTTAAAAACCTGCCTGGCCAGTAGCCTCAAGGAGTGAGCACAGGAGTAGTTAAGTCATGGTCAAGTTTGCCCTGGGACATCTGTCATCACTATTTTGCCAGTTTTAAGGAAAAGTTTGGATTTATTGTCTTGAACTTTAGGTTTGAAGAAGAATGATGAATGAAATTTTGAAGTATAAGAAGCTTTTGCAAACCAAAAAGGCTTATTTTTGAGAGCTCTTTAGCTGCAGTGATTTCAATACTTGTCTGAGGATTAAGCTTCTTCACTTTTTCTGGGGAAATAAAATCAATGACTGGATCAAAACATTGCAAAGTGGGATCAGCATTTGTTTGACAATCTTGGAGACTGAGACTGAAAAAAGTACTTACAGTTCTTCCGTTTACATATTTATTCCCTGTTATTTTTTGTCACCTCTCAATGTGGTCGTATATTCTCTGCCTCAGTATCAGGAAAATCTTTACATTTGTAAAGATTGTTAAGCACTCCCCAGGGAGGTGGTTGAGTCACCATCCCTGGATGTATTTAAAAACTGTTTGGTTGTGGTGCTCAGGGACACGATTCAGCTGAGGGTTGTTAGAGTTAGGGTGGTATGGTTAGGTTGTGGTTGGACTCAGTGATCTTTAAGGTCTTTCCATGATTCTGTGACTAGATCTGTAAGTTCAAAATCAAGTTGTGTCCTATAAACCTAAGAATTTGAAGATTCATCTGAGGTGGACGCCATTTCAATGTGGAAACTTTGCAAAAGAACTTGTTTTCATGTCCTTCAACCCCTTGAAGAGTCTTTGCAGTGCTGTGCTTGTGGTTAGCTGGATCTGAAACCATATTTAGGGAAACCTGAAGGGTGAGCACTGGGAGTGGTGCGGGAGTCTGGCAGTTTCCCCTGCCTAAAATTTTCCCAAATTTAACACAGTTGCTGAATTTGGCCTGTGTCATACACGTAGGTTTTGACAAATGTTGTTTTGCTCGTCGGTTCACTCATCCCCAGTGCAAATGGCATACAGAATGTTTCCTGGGAAATTTGTGCCTCTGACACCATTTCCCCAGTAATTTATGCTGCAGCAGTTGGGAGACTTGAGCAGAATAACCTTCCCTGGTTAACTGACGCAGAAGAAAGAAATGGAAGGAACCATTATTTTCCTGTCAAGATTTCCCTGAAACAAAGAGGTGCAGAATTATGCATGCTGAGGGGTGTCTTTGGTCCTTTGATTAGCAGCAGAGGCCCAATTTCACCATCAAAAGCCTTTTAATTATAAGCTTTGTTGAAAAGGCTGCCTTGAACACTACAGAAATGATACTACAGGAGCATGTCTTTCTTAGTGTAGGTGATCTGCACACATTTATAGGATAATTTTATTAAAATAATTTGAAATATATTGCGAATGCACAAGAAAGCTCAGATTATCTGATGCCTGTTTCAGCCAGTAGCAGCAGCAAACATTACATCTCTGCAACTAGTAGCTAGTCATGGCTATGAATGTGAGAAAGCCTCCTCTTCTGCTACCTTAGCAAATTTGGATCTTCTCCCTTTGCAGCTGGTGATGTAATGTGCATCACAAGGTCTTCCTCAAATAAAAGACGTTGGTTATTTTATGAGCCTGCTGATTAAAGAGATTTTATTGTAATTACTATGACTAGAAGGCTACAGCAGAAGATGGAAATGTTAATTTACAGTCTGCTTGCTGACCAAGTGTCGTGTGGTAATGGATTGGGACAGGCTGTGGTTTACAAATGGACCTGAATTTTCAGAGCTGCTAAGTTGATGTGGCAGATGAAGTAACAGCACGTACTTTGGAAAAGGGGGTGCATTTGATTAACTGGCCAGAGCCTAGCAGTAGTTGTTTGACAGGTTGTTCTGAGAAATGATCACCTTTGCTTTTACAACAGCAGCAGAGATGTAAAAGAGCAGAGCGAAGTAGCGGAAAGACAGATGGGCAGAACTAGAAGGTAAATCTCTGCTTTATAGTAAGCAGCCTATGTTCCAGATCCACCACAGCATTCATGTCCCTCATTTCCAATTCAGCAGAGAGGATTTAGGTGCCCACCTAGGTATGCAGATCAGATCTTTAATGCTATTGATCTTTTAGGTTTGTATATATAGTCATAAATGCAGCTAATTCATTTTATGTATATATATTTCATCAGTAGCCTTGGCCCTGCTCTCTTCCGTTCCAGAGGCTTGGCAGCTGGAAATGCAAGGTGTCAGGCACTCTCAGATGTGGCATCAAAGGATTTGAAGGAGTTTCAGAGGCAATGGGCTCCGGTGTGCCAAGCAATACCAGTGGTGGTAACCTGATAGCATTTAAAAGGGGTTTTAAAGTTTCTACAGAAATTTTGGGATAGTATATTTTACAGCAGGGAGAGAGTCTTTTCTGAGGTCCCCCATCTTGGTCTGTGTGTCTTGTTAAAAAGATTGTCCTAATGTATAAATGTACAGAACAGTTTCTGTGAGTTTCAGTTCCTTGTGCTGCTGAAACCTCCTAAGTAAATAAATCTGTACAAATCTGTACACGATGCTGCTGTCAAACGGTGGGCTCTTGGTGGAGAACTGTACTGAAATATTAACTGCAATTATCTTGAACTAATATGCTGATTGTTTAAACTCTCAGTTTGTAAAGTGGTATTATGTTATTGAAATGGTTGCTTGCAATGTGGAACACCTGAGTTTAGTTGTATTACCTACAGAGTTTGTATTAGTCACTCTAAAAACATGTATGCTTCTGTTAGCATATGGGGGTACTACTATTCTGTTTTCTGAAAAGGAGGAGCTTACTACTGTTGGGTACAAGAATTGAAAAATGAGACGAGCTTACATGTAGATTTGTTGCAATTGGAAAAGATTTCTAGATGGATATTATGGCTTTACAGAGTGATATATGGCACATTGCTGTGATATCCTTTCAATAATGCATGAATTAAAAGTGATCAGTTCTGCTCTAGAGGTGATAATGAAAAAGGGAGATAGAAATAGTTGTGTTGTTTTGAATCTGCTACATACTGTGGGGTTGCAAGCTGGAAGCAGCAAGTCTGTGTGCTGGCATCTGTTTCTGTGCCCTGGTAACCACAATATATTACATATACTCTCAAAAATATTCATTGCTGAATGTCAGGAACAGCTAGTGCATTTCTAATAAGATACTTTAAAAAATACTAAAAAAAAAAAAAAAAAAGAAAGAGGCATTTTAGTGATAGACCCCAAAGCACAGATTCATAAGCACAGCCTGAAATCTAATGACCTAATAGAATTAAAGTTCGTTTCATTAGAATTCTTCCTCTTTGCCTTTGATCTTTTAAGGGACGGCAGTAAGGTAATGCTGGTGGAAAACCAACTGTAATAAGCAGAAATTCTCAGTCTGAAGAGTTTGTTAGGATATTCATAGAATCACAGAATCACAAGGTTGGAAAGCACCTACAAGATCATCCAGTCCAACCGTCCTCCCATCACCATTGCTACCACAAGCTACTAAACCATATCTCATAGCTCCTCATCCAGGCGCCTCTTGAACCCTGCCAGGGACGGCGACTCCACCACCTCCCTGGGCAGCCATTCCAGTGCCTGACCACTCTCTCAGAGAAAAAGTTTCTCGTTATGTCTAATCTAAATCTTCCTTGGCACAACTTGTGGCTGCTTCCTTGGGTCCTGTTTGTTGTCTGGGAGAAGAGGCCAATCCCCTCCTTACCACAACCTCCCTTCAGGAGACTGTAGAGTGCAGTGAGGTCTCCGCTGAGCCTCCAGTATTGATCCCCCTATATTGAGGGTATCTCAGGACTAACTGAATGGCTGAAAGGGAAGAACTGATGTTCTCTCTTTTATTTATTCATTTATTTATTCATTTATTTAAAGCGAGAGTTTGCAAAGAACAAAAAATAGAAAAAGATACTGAAGTGATACCAATCTCTTATACTGATTTTACACTGTTCTGAGTGTCACTAAGAAGAAACGTAGGGTGCAAAGAATTGCCCTGGTCTCATAAATGTATAAAGTGCTTATAATAAATGTATTTCTAGTTGCACATTTTTTTAATATATATATAAATAAGCGTATAGTATAATTACATATACAATCAGACTGATTATAACTACATAGAATATACCGAATGTTATGTAAAATTTTTATAATTAAATATTTTTGTTTCTGTTTTATACTTCGTATGCATGCATGTGTATCTGTGTATAAAGTATTATTATTCCAGTATTCTTGATGCATCTCAAAATGAATGAATTTGTGGTAGATGGTTGTTACAGACAGATGCATTTTTGGGACTGAGCTTGGCACTTGTTAGTGTCAATGTAAAGGCAGAATGAAGAGAATATAACAATTCAGTCGATATTGTAAGGTAAGGCAGGTTTTTGTATTATGAGATGTCTGTTCTGGGACGGCAAAAGGAATTGCAAAACACTAGTCTGATCCCCAAACTACCTTGAAGCATGTGGTGTGCATTCATTGACTTTGTCACAATTCTTAATGTTGTGAGAAACTGTCACTATCTGTTAACAATAAATTAACAACTATTTGTTGTTGACTTATTGGAATACCATTTGTGAAATAGCTGATACACTATAGAAAGTAGTTGATCACGTGTATATAAGTGTTCTGTAATGGTGAACATTGCTGTTGTGGAAGTCTGTGTTCAAGTGATGATGAGAAAGTACTGGAAACTGGGTTAGAACTTGAACTATTCTCAGTTTCCGAATAAGAGGCAAAGGGAAAAGGCAAATAAATCTTGACAACCTATGTTGCCATTAAAGAGCACTTGAATTGTATTTCCAAATAAAGCTGTTTCTCCTCACTGTCATCTTGGGCTTTGAAGGTAGTGGGAGTGAAATTTCTAGCTGGTGGTGACATCAGGGATGTCAGCTGGCCCTGGTCCCAGCAGCCTGCGGTAAGGTTGCCAAGGTCTTTGTGGAGAGCAGAATTTCAGAGACGCACTTGAACTGAGTGTATCAAAATGTTCAGTTGGGTGGTTTTGTGTTGGTTTTTTTTTTTCCAATTTTTGCAAATTCATTCAAGATTTTGACAGAACTTGAAATGTTATTGTGGTAGTATAGCGTTAGTTTAATGGAAATGGGCTGCAAGGGAGTAGATTGCCCTAGGCTCTATCATTAACACCTTTAATGACTTCACAGAATCCTCCATTATTTGTTGTTTGGAACTGCTGGTGAAAATAAAGATTATTTATTTATTTATTTATTTATTTTATTTAAAAGCAACTACTTTTAGTAGGAACTAAACTAACTACTACTACTTCCTACTTTGAGATCTACAAACATTCCCACATCTTGATGGCTGACTGGCAAATGACCAGGGGCTGTGGATTACGAACAGCCACCTTGGATCGTAGGATTCTCAGGTTTGTTGAAATGACCTACTGACACGGCTCTACCAAGAGAGGTGTTGGTGGCTTATGCCATCTAGAGAAGAGGTTTTCTGCAAAGAGTGAATAAAGCAGCATTGTGTGGCTGGAATGATGGCGGTGATTCATCACCCCCCAGAAAAGTATCATACTGATTGTAGATGCCAAATACTCAGTCATCAATTTCCTCCCTGTTAAGCATTTACCACCTCGCCAACTGTGTTGCAAACAGGTGATGGTAGAGAGAGTTAACCATTGATGAAGTCAGTTATTGCTGGAGCTCAGTGACACGTTTGTGATAGTCCCTGTGTTAGAGTCACAGAAGCACCAAGACTGGAAAAGACCTCCAAGATCACCCAGTCCAACGGTCCATGTAACACCATTACTTCCCCACTAAACCGTGTCCCTCAGTACAAAATCTAAATGTTTCTTAATCACCTCCAGGGGCGGCGACTCCACCACCTCCCTGGGCAGCCTTTCTTGGTGCCTAACCACTCTTTCAGAGAAGTTGTTCCTAATATCCAAATTGAACCTCCCCTGGTGCAACTTGAGGCTGCTCCCTCTAGTCCTGTTGCTAGTTATGTGGGAGACGAGGCCAACCCCCACCTCACCACAACCTCCTTTCAGGCAGTTATAGAGAGCAATGAGGTCTCCTCTGAGCCTCCTCTTCTCCAGACTGAACAATCCCAGCTCCCTCAGCTGCTCCTTGTAAGACCTGTGCTCCAGACCCTCACAGCTTTGTTGCCCTTCTCTGGACACGTTCCATGGCCTCAATGCCTTTCTTGTAGTGAGGGGCCCAAAACTGCTCACAGCATTCGAGGTGCAGCCTCACCAGTGCTGAGTACAGGGGGATGATCTGGCAACACTATTTCTGATGGCCGGGATGCCATTGGCCTGCGTGGCTACCTGGGCACACTGTCGACCAACACCCGCAGATCCATTTCTTCTACACCTCTTAATTTTCCTGTTTAAAAATATTTCTGTAATTAATGCAAACACCAAATTTTACTACATTTTTTCATTTACTACCTCAAAGTCATTCATGACTACATAGATATTTTTATTGCGTTGGTCACTTCAAAGTTTTATTTTGAGAGTTAATCAAACAGCTCCTCTGTTTTCTGGTAACAAAGGTTTGAAATACTGTACTTCTCTTGGCTTCAAAAAAAAAAAAATAATATCCTTACTGGGAAAACCAAGGTGATTGACATCCTCTAATTCTAGTGCTCTCAACAAGCCTCCAAATGGTGCCTTTTTAAAGCAGAGGAAAAAAGTATTTCTGCAGCATCCAATTGCTGGCTGTTTTTGTGTTTTAGTTTAGATAATTCATGTCATTCTATTTCTACTTCCTACGAGGCTCTTTGTATTCTTACTTCAGTCATGCTCTAACTTCCCATACCTTTGGCCATAGGCTAATCTGAACAAAACAAAGAGGGTACTGGTAGACTGAGAAAATCAACCAAAATATCTTAACAAGAATATCCCTTTTATTGAGTTACTTTGCTTCCCTCTTTCATTAATAACTATTTTTGCAGCTTGGAGTCTCCAGTTAGGAAATCAAAAGGGCTAAAATCCTTATTATCACCTTGTATGTTGCCTTCTTCCATTAAACAGATGGAAAATTAGGAAAAAAAATCAAGGCTATGTTTTGTCAACAATAGCTTTCAGTGTGTACATAGGCTGGTAGTAGAATCTGGTTGGTAGTAGAGGCTTTCTTCCTGGAAGTCTGGATTTTGGAGAGGCTCCCTGTTTCTGTTATTGACTTCGACCAAACACTGAACTCATAGCTCATGTTTTGACACTTCCTTTGTAGACACTGAAATTACAGAAGCGGACAATTGCTTGTGGCACACCTTTATGACAACAACCCTCCATCATTTTTTCTTTTTTTTTTCTTTTAACAATATTCAGTGTACAAGTTCTGTGGTTTTATTGTCATAATAAAAACATTTCAACATCTGCACTCCTTTCTTCATCAGTAATTTTTCTGGATTTTATTATTTTTTGACCTGTCACGTTTCTACTTTATTGGTTTCAGCTGTACTTTTTTATCAACTTTATTTACTTGCTAAGTTAATTAAGATTTGCAGTATGGCAAGAGACATGTTGACCCATGAGTACCATAAGCAGAGTAATATTTGACAGTTAAATATCTCTCAAATTTCATGTTACCTATCTATTAAAGAAAGGTGTTTTTTGCTCTAGGTTAAGAATCTATAGCAGTAGCATATAAAAATATAATGCTATGATATTTTAAACAAATTATGCATTCTGATTTTTAAGCCATTACATTCTAGTCTAGGAGAAGTTTTACTTGCATGTATACATCTATTTGTAGAAGGATACTGCAACGTTTGCTATGGCTTTGAGTTCATCTTGCATGCAGATGTTCTCCCTGCCTCTTTGTATGTATACATATCTGTACAGTGGAAATGTAAGATTGAGTCTATGAATTTAAACATGATCACAGAGGGCTTGCTTTGCCTATTTTTCGGTCATGGATCCTTTAGGAATGACTTTGATGAACTAAGTGGGTGAATTGGTTCAAATTTCTCTCTGTTTCCTATCATCTTTTTTAATTTATATTTCATCTTCATGAAGTTTTACAGCATTCTGTGTCTCACTGAAAATGTATGTGGTAGGGAAATGACTGGCACTTGTACTGTTCATGTACCAAAGATTTGGCCTTCCTGCCAGATCTGAAAGGATGAAGACAGGCCTCAAAGATAGTCTCTTTTCCAGAAGGATTTGGTTGAGAATAGCGGGCCGAGGTCTTTTATTGGATAAAGCTAATTTGTAGGGGAAGTTCACCACCTTTCATGCAGGAGAGGCTTACTGAACTCAGCATGAACTTAGGACACCCTTCCCTTCCAAGATCCAGTTATCTTATTTGTTGTCATTGTTGTACTCAATTGCCTTTCCAAGAGCTACATTCTCTTCATAAGATGTATTTCTGTTATCTCAAAAGAGCTACAGAGTAAACACATTTTCCAGAGATAACTGACTTAGTCTCACAGTGATAAACATATCCATCTATGACAGTATGCAGTTACTTCTGAATGTAATGAAGATGTGATTTCAAATGTCATGCTTTTGGTGTGTAATCAATATTTCCAAGATCAACTGTATCGTGTGCATTGATACTGTTCTGTAGACTGTGAAATCTTGGAGATACGTAAGATGAAAGTAAAGCATGAAATACATTTTACTTACATTTTTCTTAGGTTCATATCTTAAACAGCCCTACAGAAACTTTGGTTGTTTTCTCTTGCATTATTCTCTTCCTTAGTCTTTCATTTTTAAGTGCATCAAGGCCAGCATTTTGAAATAGCACTGGTGTCTGAACTAGGACACAGTCTGCAAATTCTGGCTTAAACAAATGTGCTTTCTCTCCTGAGGTGATGAGTATGAATTAATAACCTGAAAATTCCCTGGATAAAGTCTCACATTCAGTAATCTTTTTGGCAGTCAGCTGGCCCTACTGTTTTAACTATCAGCTCTGTTGTGACATCTTTTTAACAGTTGGAGCTGATCGGTTGATAAGCTGGCTTTCCTGGCTGTTTGAGAAGCTGTTCAGTGGCTCTCAGCAATGGCTGCATCCCCCAGGACTTGAGCTGGGTTGATCTGCACTCATGATATTGAATACTAGTATGCGTTCTTAAAAATTGTCAAGAAAATTTTACAGGATGTTGCATTCCAAAAGAAAAAAAAAGCAAGTTGGCAAGTAGAATCCCCCCTTCCTGTAGTGCACGGGTGTATTGGCAGTGATTTTGTTGTGCTCTTTCACATAGCACAGCTGCTGCACTTAGTCTTCAGGCTAATGCAGCTCACTTTGTGCTGTCCAAGCAAAGACCTTCCAGCATAATTATTAATTGACTTTACATTTAATAAAATTGAAATATCTGTGACTGACAGTAAAATGTAACTGTTCTTTTCTTTCCACATAAGAAGAATTCAGTTTTTAAAAGGAAAGGAAGGGAAAAAAATGGTGATAAAGCTTGTCATTACATTCGAGGATAATAAAGCAATAAAGTTATCAATTATGTCGTATGCAGGCACTGGATTAGTTATTAGCTGAATATAAATTGCTGTCTGAGCAGTAGAATCATTGGGTTTGAAGTTAAACAGATTCCTCAGAAATGCTTTCTGCATTTGAAGAATAGGCTCTTGTATATCAAAGTTCTTGTTGCCATGTAGTGTGATGAAGTACCTCATCTGTCTGTGAAGACCACCTGGGTTTGTATTAACTGTGAGTCGCTCTATTAAAATCTTGTAATGGCATTATAAACAGTCTTTTCACAGCGCTACTGTTGCTCTAAATTATCTCTGTGTCATTTGGACACCTGGTCATGTGTGACTGAGCATCTCAGTTTCTTCTTCTTTCCTGGTGTCACAGAGTTAATTAGATCAATCTATGTCAGTGACGGGGGCAGTAGGCCTCTGGTCCTCCCCAGCCCCATAAAATGGGAAGGAAAAGGGATAGGGAGATGGGAGCTGGGCTCAAGGAAGGGAAAAAAGAGAAAACAGCGGCAAGGATCTAGGAGGAAAGCTTATTTTACTAGCTATGATATTGGTATGCAAGATAACACAATATAATGCAATCTAATTGGAATTGGGACTAATAAGTCAAATAAAACGGGAGAGAGAGAGAATGAGTTCCTGAGACTGATCTAACCTGAAAAGCTTGGTATGGCTAGGAAAGCACCCTCCAACACCCCCTGCAAGGCGGTGAGAGACTGCCCAACCAGGAAGGGCCAGATCCCGTGACTTCTGTGATGTACAGGGACAGGTACCTGGAATTGGAGCATTAACACTTTAATCCCCATTGCACTACATGATGTTATGACGTGGAATACTGAAAAGCAAAAAATCACAAAACCATGACAGCTGGAAAGGGCCAGATCCTCTGCACAGCAAAGTAAATGGCTTTTAGCCTGTTATGTTCCTGAAGTGGAATATAGTAAGGATTTCAGTGCCAGAATTCAGAACTTAAATTCTTAGATCTTCTTTTTGACCACAGAAATTGGAGGTATGTGATTCTTATTTAATTGTTTATAATATATTACACTTCTGAAGGCCTGAAATCTTGTTTATGTGTATGTGGTGTTTTTAACAGTGGAACAGCTCAGCGATGTCTGTGTCTAATCAGGCCTAGGAAAACAGGTAATCTATACATCTCCTGTCGAGGATATCTGACCTGGCACTGAGATATTACAGCTTCTACTGCTCTGGCCCAGACTCTGCTTTAAGCGCCCATAAACCTTGTACTTATAATACAGAAATAGCCAGCAATGTTCATGCCCTCCTTTTACCCAGAAGCATGGATCACTTAGCCACTAATGATGTGGAAGACCTGGCTTTAGTTTTCGCTGGTGCCTGAAGAGATTCAAATCTATCTCCAGTATTCTCAAGGAGAACTCTATTTATGAGGCTTTTTATGGTTTACGAGGTGCAGTTACGAGGCTGTTCTGAGATGGGATCCTTGTGATGCATCCTTTTGAAACTGGTCCAATTTACAGGTTGTAAGATTTACTGGACATGAGAGAGACAGAGAGAATATTTTTATGGCAATTTACTTGCCAGGCTGTGGCGAGGCAAATTTTCAGGAGGGATGTTCTCAGCAGCACTTATCTCTTTTAACCGGAGGTACACTACCAGGCAGGTAGCTGGTGCCGTCTTGCTTCTCTGAGCGGCGGGTCATTTGGGCGCCCCTTTCCACAGTCTGCCGAGTGCCATCTTTGAGGCAAAAGCCACTGGTGCTGATGGCTTGCTACAAGAAGGAAGAAACACACTGTCTCAGTCATAGAATCATAGAATGGCTTGTGTTGGAAGGGACATCAAGGACCATGAATCTCCAACACCCCTGCCACATGCAGGGCTGCCAACCTCAACATTTAGTACCAGACCAGGCTGCCCAGGGCCCCATTCAAACTGGCCTTGAACGCCTCCAGGGACGGGGCATCCACAACCTGTATGGGCAGCCTGTTCCATCACTTCACCACTCTGAAAAGAACTTCCCCTTGACATTCAACCTAAATCTTCCCTCCCTCAACTTAAAACCATTTCCCCTTGTCCTGCAGTTATCTTCCCTTTCAAAGAGTTCATTCCCCTCCTGTTTGTAGGCTCTCTTTAGGTACAGGAAGGCTGCAATGAGGTCACTCCACAGCCTTCTTTTCTCCAGGCTGAACAAGCCCAGCTCCCTCAGTCTGTCTTCATAGGGGAGGTGCTCCAGCCCTCTGATCATTTTTGTGGCCCTCCTCTGGACCATCTCCAACAGCTCCCTGTCTTTCCTGTATTTCGCTGTCTCAAGTGATGCTTACACAATACTTTTAATTTATTTCTTGATTGTCTGAGTAACTCAGGGCTGGCACTGGCTGACTAATTCTAACGGGTTTCTTTCCACTGGGTTTTATTTGTTAGGGAATTATTTTTTGTTCCAGAGTTCATCTGAAGTGCTTGACCCCCTCTGATGTGTTACTAATGAGGACCCAAGAAGTTTTCCGTTTCAAAATGTTCTATAATTGTGTGTTTCTGTTTCAGCCTTCCTCTGTAAAACTGTCCGGTTCACAGTTGGAAATGCAAGTACTTTACCTGTTGGTCGCTGTGGTATGGCAGTAACTGTGAAACTTGTTGCTTGTTAAGCACACCCAAGATGAGCTTCTTGTCATCACATCTGCTCAGATAAGTGGCATCTGGCCAACTCACCCCTCCTTAGAAGTCTGCAGTCATGAACATGCTTTTGAAGTAGTGAGAAGAGTACAGTTTATGCTGTATGAGAGTCATTTGCGCTGCAGCTCTGCCCTGAGTAGCATTACAGAGGAACTGTGGCAGCCTGCTCATGTGTTGCTGTTCATCAGGAACAATCCTCCGGATGGCTCAAATGCAAAAGTCTTGAATTATTGAGGAGAACTCACGATACAGAACAGCTGCAGCTGTTTTTACCTTCATTGTATTAGATTTTCAAGGCTACAACATGCAATTGCATTTATATTGAAGAGAGAATTTTTTTTTCAGTGGGAAAAAACACCTTAGTTTTAATTCTCCAGTTTCATTTGTAAATGTTAAGAATTGTCAGTACTATTCGGCACTGTAAAATAGCTTAAACACAGGACCCGTGCATCAGTGACGACAGTAGTTTCTGTGTCTCAAAAGAAACAAGTACCTGAGAATGGCTACTCAGAGATGTAGTTGTGGTGCTGGTATTTGGTTTTTTTTTTTGGTGTGTGGTGACAGTGGTTAGTGAAAAAAACAGAACAATCTTTTCTTCTTTTAGAGTCACATCATGCACCTCTTCTGAAGTAAAAAAGAATGTAGGATTTTCATGTAACTGGTCTCCTTTTTGAGTCAGGGAAGCAAAGCAGCAAACATGCAGGAGTGGATCAACTCTTGCGCCTTAAACCTTGGTGCTCCTTGAACAGGGTGTGTAACAACAGGACAAAGAGTAATGGCTTTAAACTAGAAGAGGGGAGATTGAGATAAGATCTAAGGAAGAAATTATTTACTGTGAAGGTGAAGGTTGTGGATGGCCCATCCCTAGCAGCATTAAAGGCCAGGTTGGAGGGGGCCTTGGGCAGCCTGATCTCGTAGGTGCCCCTGTCCACAACAGGGAATTACAGATAGGTGATCTGTATCTTTTGCTGGGGTCTGCATATGTAGAAAATTTAATGGTTGCCAGCTTTATCACTTTGTGCCCTTGGCGTTACGTTGGTGTAGCGTGATCACTGCCAGTGCATCTTCATGAGGATGCCAGGTCCTTTCCAACAGCTTTTCTGGACTTCCATGATGCCAAAATATTAAATGGGTCAGTCTGCATCTGTAATGATGTTTCATTTTATTTATTACTTACAATAAACAAATACGTCCAAAGAGTTAGAAAATAAAATTGGACTTTTCATTCCATTGAAAGATAATTGATGGGCTAAGCTGAATGGCTGCTATCCATTTCTTTTACTTTTCCTATGGACAAGGGGAAGAAATAGTCCCCATCACCATAGAGAGCACATAACAAGCTTCCATTACATTGAAATCTCTCTCTCAAGGGGACTTGAGAACTGCTTTATGTGCAGTTTAGCTTCAGGTGTCAAATTAAGTGTTTTATATGCATTATTTGTCAAAAAACAACAATTTTGTATCTAGCATTTAATTTTAGTCAATGTTGTATATTCTCAAGTTGATATAAGCTTATAAATGAGAAGTTGCTAGGCAGCTCATATAAATACTTTTTTTGGAAATTGATGTTTCCTATGTTAAAATCAGTTAGTCCTGCTGAACAAACTTGAGTAATGTCCTCCACAAATAATACTGTGGTGTTTGTATTACTTTTGTATTTCTCTGTTCTGAGAAAAACAAGTAAAATCAATTTTTGCCTGCCATGAAATAAAAGACAGTGGGATAATAACAATTAAAAAGTATCTGTTTGATTTTATTTTGGTTCATCTGTTGAGATTTTATTGTTTGTAGGCTTAAAGATACAAGGAAATAAGAATACGAGTGTGTAAAGTTGTCTCAGATTTCAATTGTGGTAGTTAAAATAATGGAAGTTGTAGATACGCACTGTAAGCTTTACTTTGAAGAGTGGAAATTACTATGAATAGTAATAGATTTTATTGTATACTGTTTATATTTAGTAACCTTAAAATCAGAAGGAATAAAATAATATAACTATGGCTTTGTAGTTAAAGTATGTTTGTTTGTTTTTTAAATTTTGTACTGTAAAATTTTAGCTCTGATGTTGTAATATTAAATTTTGATACTATAGTGCTGAAAAAACTCCAAATTCTCCCCCTACATTTTCTTTCTGTAAAGCAAAAGTAGTCTGTATTATTTCCACCTAAAAGAGACTCTTGGAAAATAACCAGTCTACAGTAATTGTCAGGTGGTTATTGTCGCCATGGGTTGAATACCAAAACAAGTCACCTCAATAGTGCTGTTCTAATTGGTCTGTATCTGAGTTAACACTCAGATACACTCTGCAGTTCCGGGTATAGTGTCAATAGGTTGCTGATCTCGTAATCCATATCCTATCCTTTTTATTTTTTAACTGTAATTTTGGTATGTATACTAGAGGCTGAGGTACATATATAGGGTTCAACTTTTATTCTCAGTTTTCTCTAGCAGTAAGTACTGTGATGTACTAGGTCAGTCAGTTGAAACAAAGTCCATTGCATTAAAGACTAATTTTCCAAATCTACATATTCATAGATTATATAAGATCACATTCACTTTTATGGAAAAAGGCAAGAATAGCCATTCCCATCATTGCCTCCCAAAAGCTTTGTTAAAGTAGCATTACTAAGCCTGAAAGATTAAGCAATCGGCCTTTTGGGAACGTTAAGAAGAAAGCTGTCTTCTTGTCCAGATCCTGCAGTGGGCAATTACTTCAACGTGTACTTCTTGTCTTCGTTTTTTGTGGCCTAGTATTAACAGAGGGACAGGATGTTTCAACACTGTGTTTCAGGGATATCTGCTGACAGTGGAGGACTGATGGATCTCAGCAGCTCTAGGTCCCATGTCAGCCACTGGCAAGGCATTTTGCTTTACTTGGCAGAAACTCTTTCACTCCCATGGTGACTGTCTCCTCCCCTCTGGGCGAGGTCATGCATGCTGTTCCTGACCATGAGCCAAGGCCTACGGCCTCGCCAGTCAGCCCCACAGCCCTGGGGGATGAGCACCATTTCCTTCTCACACTCATCTTTTTCAGAGAGGTTTACTCGTAGTACACTCAGTTGCTTTTAAGGTGACATTAGGTAGCTCTTGTAGGGTTTGTAGGACAGCTCTCTTAGGATTTAATATGGTGGAATCCCTTAAATCACAGCTCACCTAGCATGACCTCTGGGAGCCCTGGTCTCTATGCTGGTCTTATCTCAGCCTTTGCAAACATGACCTGCTACCTGTTTCCTTTCTCGGAGAACACCAGACCCAGTCTTTGCCCATTTTGTCTGCCTGTAGGGCTTTTTTTCCAGCCAGTAACGACTCTTCTCCTTCCAAGTCTGGCTATTCTTCCTTCTCAAAGGTCAGCTGGTGCCCTCCTTGGTGCTGCCTGGTCCCAAGGGCCGCAGTGGGAAGCAAGAGGAATTTGGGAAATCAGAGATGTGTTCCTTAGACCCAAGATCTAAGGAGCAGGGAGTGGAGCTCATTAGATTGAGCTCTCATCTTGGAGAATGAAAGCTTTGGGCTGTGTGAATTCACACTGCGGACCCTCATTGCCATCAGAGGTGCAGGACCTATTTGTTTCACCGGGCCCAGTGTCCAGTTTGGGGCGGGTGTCCCTGGATATCTGCCTGAGGAACATGCTGCAATTCACTATTTTTTAAAAAGCTCATTTGAATTCTTTTCGTTCTGAAGTGAATCTTCTTTTTTTTTCCCCCAAACTACTGAAAACATCAGTTTCAGTCAGATCTAATTGTAGCTAATAGTATTCAGTGTACTTACTGTAGTAAGGAAAAGTGTGTTGAAATAAAGATGCAATCTCATTTCAAAGGTCAGAAGAACAGAATCATTGTAAACTCCAGAAGGAAGGACATTAAGCAGAAAAAGGAGGGTTTGATTTGGGAACATGAATTCTGCTGGTGAAAATTAAGATGAACAGAGATGTGCATAAAGTGGCAAAGAAACTCAGCTGTAGTGTATGAGAAACATATGTCAGTTTGGGGCAAGGCAGCTCCACTGCTCCTGCTGTGTCTTCCAGCTAGCTGAAGAGTTGTTGCCACCTCATATGTAATGTGAGGAAGACTGAGTAAGGGGAAGAACTAAAAAGAACTAACTGCCCAATCTTTTATGCCTTTTTCACATCAACTGGTATGTAGAGTCCTGTTGTGGTATCTGACCCAAGGAGGAGTGACTTAGATGTGCAAGATCAGTTTGGAAGGGCTGAACTCCAAGGTGGAAGGAAGGGGGTTGGGGGGGAAAGAATGGCTGAGTTTCACCTGGAGCTATGCAACAACTTGTATATATTTAAAATATTCATGAATTATTTGTCACAGTCCTTCTATTGCTTTTGCATTGATGAATATTCTATGGCCAACTCTTTGTGTAAAACTTTAACTTCTATGTCTTCAGCAAATTATTAGCTGCATATTATTCTTCAGGCTTTCAGGTCATTTATCAAAGCAAGCTGGTTTACTTGTGAGTACTGAATACTTCCATGTTGGATAGAAATAAATTTTAGAATATAGTCTGAATATGTTCACCTAGAAGTATAAATGCTGCTCAGCACTTCTTTTCAAAAATGACTTTCACTAAGCCTTGCTAGTTTGCTGGACCTTGCTATCACAAATCTGTTTGGTAGGTATTGAAGAAAGTTCCTGATATGTTCCATTTCATGCTAAATAACCAGCCCGTACTGACAACTCCAAATTCATTAAAAAATGCCTATGTATGTTTAATACATTTTTTTTCTTACTATTATTTAATGTAAGCATCAAGGATTCAAATTTATTAACTCAATCGTCTTTGGCTCATAGTACTGTTCAGTGCATAGTTTTTTCAATAAACTGAATGGAAAGATTGCAAATTAAGATTGGAGTAGGGAAAACAGAGAACTAATTGAAATCAAAGAGAGGAAGAATTATTCCAAAAACTTGAGAGAAAATCTTAGAAGAAGTACTACTGAATGGACATGTGACATTGTTTGGGATTTTATAAACTATTTGTTTGATGCTAAGAATGACCATGAATTGGGGGAAGTAAAATACTTTAAGCAGTGTTTTACTTCCCCTTTAGCCTTTAATTAGGGGTCTACTGTTTCTTCAGAAATGATTCTCAAATCTAAAACGGATTAGTACAAGAAATACAAGTGTATTAGTATTCCTTATATGGTTGAAGCAAGTGTTACTGCAAGAACTTACACTGCTGTTGTTAACACCTTTGTTAGACTTAAGTTTTTCTTGTCTACTGGTATTGTGTTATACCAGTAGTCATCTAGTGGTTTATTTCAACAGGTTGTTCCTTTGGTAGAGTATTCTGGTCACGCTGGTCACAGAATCACAGAATCACAGAACTGTAGGGGTTGGAAGGGACCTCCAGAGATCATCGAGTCCAACCCCCTGCCAAAGCAGGTTCCCTACAGCAGGTCGCACAGGTAGGCATCCAGGCAGGTCTTGAACATCTCCAGAGAAGGAGACTCCACCACCTCCCTGGGCAGCCTGTTCCAGTGCTCCGTCACCTCACTGTAAAGAAGTTCTTGCGCACATTTGTGCAGAACTTCCTATGCTGCAGTTTCCAGCCGTTTCCCCTTGTCCTGTCTCCACTCACCACTGAAAAGAGTCCGGCCTCGCCATTCTGCCCCCCACACCTTAGGTCAAATATAGACAATCAATCCATGCCAAACGTCTTGCTTGTTGAATGTGTTAATGATGTAGGGATTGAAGGCGTAGAGTTTTCTGTTTCTTAAAAAAAGTTGTGGTAGTCCTGTGTAGAGATTGAAACCCTGTGAGTGTTGGCTCGTATTTTTGAAAGGTATTATTTAACTTATCAGATAGTACAGGGGCTGATTAGTTTTTTGGGCTGTAGAAGGTGTTAATCACTTTTTCTCCATGTGTGCCATGGGAGAAAGGCCTTGATATATCTGTCCGTTTGGGGATGAGAGAGTTAAACACCAAGTAACCTTAATGTTTACCCCCCTTTGGAAATACATTATTTAAAAATAAGTCATTTTACACTAAGTGTATTTATGTTCCCTGTTAAACATGTTTAAAAATTAATGCTGTTTGTATAGGGATCTCTTTTCAAGCACATTTCCCTGCACCTAGTTTGAGCCATTGCAAAAGGTTTGAGTTTTTATTACTGCAATAGTTGTAGAATACCTCCACACAGAATGCAGCAGTACCTTAGTGTGGCTGTTCAGGAAAACTTAAGAAAATATAACTGTGAAGCCTGAATTTTACTTGTCTGTTTATTAATGTTTAGTTTGACTTCCATCTCCCCAGCTAGAAGTTATTCTCTTATTTTGGATCATGTTGTGTAGGTTCTACACATCTAGCAGCGGTCTGCTAACAAAGGGCACCTGCACCTCGTAGATCGCACTGAGTTTGTTTTGCCTTTTCAGAGTCACAGAGAGAGTAGAATTTTGTTAGTTATTGAGAATTGGAACCATCTACTTTGAAATCAAACATCCAAGTGCTATGCTGAGATAGTAATCCATAAAGAGGGCATCATTCAGCCACTCCTGTTGAATTGGCACAGTTTGTTCAAATGCATTTACATTGGACCCATTTTTATTTCAGTCATTCCTGGTCCCTGCCTCTCTTTCTAATGGTACCAACTGGTGCTGTTTAGAAAAGGAGCAATGGGAGTTACTGGAATAGAGTCTGGCTCAGCCTAATTCAGGAATGCAGTCTCTTGGGATCTTATTTTCACTCTGAACACAAAGTTCCCTTTGATCCTAAGCAATCATTTCTCAAGAACTGATGGTAAGCTGCTTTTAAACTCATGCTCCCTATGAAAAACAGGAAGATCTAGCTGTCTTCTTCAGCATGACCTCTTGGATTTGTCTAATGAATCCAGACCAGTCACAGAATCACAGAACAGCCTGATTTGAAAAGGACCACAGTGATCATCGAGTTTCAACGCCCCTGCTATGTGCAGGGCTGCCAACCACCAGACCAGGCTGCCCAGAGCCACATCCAGCCTGGCCTTGAATGCCTCCAGGCACGGGGCATCCACAACTTCCTTGGGCAACCTGATCCAGCACGTCACCACTCTGTATGAAAAACTTCCTCCTAATATCTAACCTAAACCTCCCCTGTCTCAGTTTAGAACCATTCCCCCTTGTCCTGTCACTATCCACCCTCATAAACAGATGTACCCCCTCCTGTTTATATGCTCCTTTCAGTGCTATCAGCAAAGGAAGGCTCAGAGCAGCAGCCTTGAGCAAAAGGCACAAATGCCTGCTCTCTTGGAGCTTTTCCACTCAGAAACACAATGTTAACATCTTTTACTCGGCTTTAATTTTTAGCTGTTTCCCCTTCCGATTCTACACAGTAGTCTGTCACCACCACTTTTGTTATTCATTTGTTTATCCATTTGTTATTTTGAACCTACCCTGAGTTTCTTGTAGTGTAGGTGCTGGAATATTTCTGGCTGTCTGGATTTCACCCTGAACACATGGCAGCCAGAGCTGAAAGCTGTTTCAGATGGGCACAGATATGTGATCGTAGCACCCAATCTCCTCCTTTGGGTGCTGCTGTGGGAGGCATAGCAGAATTTGCTCATCTCACCCTCCTGTAACTCTTTGACAAAACAGCATCATCCTGCCTCAAATTCCTGCTGCCAGAGCAGGACAAGGTGGAGCAGCACGATGACAACTCAGAAGGGTGTGTGCTTTTTTGGTGATGTTTGAAGAGTTAAATATTCAGCAATTTATTTTTTAACTTCCTGTCCTCAAAGCTGGCTTATTTTATAAAGGCTAAATTTAGTCTGTTCAGCTTCCGTCATCAAGGGCAGCTTTTTTGGTCTGCTTTCTTACAAGCTGACCTTGAGAGAGTGCCGCTAGAAAAGAGGAGCAGTTTGAAAGCTGACAGCTGATTGTTGAAGGGTTGTAAACTGTGCTGTGGAGAGCAATAGCACTCCACAAAAGCATGAAGCCTCACTGAAACCCAGTAACCTGTGAACTTTATGAGCGTAAAGGTGCCAGGATGGACTGCTAGAAACAAAATGATCCCTGATTTTGTGCTGCCTTTAAGCTCTGCTGTGCGGACAAATGCTGGTGCTGAGAGGAGATTGCCATAAGAGAGCAAGAGCAGGACTGGTCTCTTCCCACTGGTGACAGGTGAAAGGATGAGGGGAAATGGCCTCAAGTTGTGCCAGGGTAAGTTTAGGTTGGATATCAGGAAACACTTCTTTACAGAAAGGGTTGTGAAGCACTGGAATTGGCTTCCCAGGGAGGTGGTTGAGTCAGCATCCCTGGATGTGTTTAAAAGCTGTTTGGATGTGGTGCTCAGGGACGTGATTTAGCAGAGGGTTGTTAGAGTGAGGGCAGTATGGTTAGGCTGTGGTTGGACTGGATGATCTTTAAGGTCTTTTCCAACCTGAGCAACTCTATGATTCTGTCATTCTATTAGTAGGGTGACGGTGTGAAGAGGAGCTATTACAAAATATGGCCCACAGTAAGCTACGTTCAGGACACTAGAAAGAAGATGATGTGTAGATGGGCAGGAAAGGGTGGCCATCCAGCAGATAATTCTTTATCAGCCCTTGCTGTAATGTGCAACACTCAAGGCGTGGTGACTGGCTATGTGGCTGGCTGCTTGGTTTTCCATGAGAGATGGGAAGACAGGTAGTAAGGAATGCTTTATCACACAGCCAAAAAATGCTTTGTGAATTGGGAGATCACATGCTGTGTGTGCCTGGCAGCATTTATTAGCAGCCAGCAAATGAAAGGGAGCACTGCAAGGATACTGGGTACGGCTCTGAAGGGCTGGCACAAAAAGCACAAGACAAGACCAGTGACCAGCAGAGGTTGCAGCATTGTTCAGAACCCTTTCTAGCAGGGAGCCATGCTAATCTGCCCTGTGCTTCTGTTTCTGCCTGGAAACTATATCCTGGACTGCATTAAAAAAGGGGTGGCCAGCAGGAAGAGGGAGGTGATTGTCCCCCTCTACTCAGCTCTTGTGAGGTCCCATCTGGAGTACTGCATCCAGGCCTGGAGCCCCCACTACAGGAAGGACGTGGAGCTCTTGGAGCAGGTCCAGAGGAGGGCCACTAAAGATGATCAGAGGGCTGGAGCACCTCTCCTGTGAGAAGAGGTTGAGGGAACTGGGCTTATTTAGCTTGGAGAAGAGAAGACTCTGGGGAGACCTCATTGTGGCTTTCGAGTACTTGAAGGAAGCATATAAACAGGAGGGGGAGGAGCAGGGGTGTTGAAACTAGATGATCTTTGAGATCCTTTTCAACCCAGGCCATTCTGTGATTCTCTGATTTCGACTGATGGTTGATGGCCCCATTGTGCAGACATGAGGGCAGGGACAGAGGCTGCTCCTCTTCCTGACACCAGAGGCAAAGAGCACTTTGGGAGGAGGGAGCTGCATGGAGACACATGCCCTTATGTTCTGCTTCCGTGGGCTGGGCTGGGGGCCAGGGCAGTCCGCTGGGTCACAGGGACCTCCAGCTGAACCCCCCTCCTGACCCACTAAGTGCTGTGGAAGCTGCCAAACTCCCAAGAACAACACAAATGTTTCTGGGAGATGGCTGGGAAAAATATGTTTAATAAATATTTCTATAAATACAGCAGGAGTAAGAGGAGGGCTAGGGAGAATCATCATCCCTTGCTGGACACAAAGGGCAACCTGGTCACCAAGGATCAGGATAAGGATGAGGTACTTACTGCCTTCTTTGCCTCAGTCTTTAATGGTAAGACTTGTTACTCCCTGGGAACACAGCCCCCTGTGCTGGTTGATAGGCATGAGAAACAGAATAGGTCCTCCGTGATCCACGATCAGATGGTTTTGGACCTGCTCTGAAAGCTGGATGCACATAAGTCCATGGGGCTGGATGGATTGCATCCTAGAGTGCTGAGGGAGTTGGCAGATGTGGTTCCCAAGTCCCACAGGGCTCAGTACTGGGTCTGCTTCTATTTAACATCTTTAATAATGACTTTGATGAGGGAATTGAGTGCACCCTCAGTAAGTTTGCAGACAACACCAAGTTGGGAGGGAGTGTTGATCTGCCTGAGGGGAGAAAGGCACTACAGAGGGACCTGGATAGACTGGATCGATGGACCAAGGTTAATTGTATGAGTTTCAATAGGGCCAAGTGTCAGGTCCTGCATTTTGATCCCAACAACCCCAGGCAACCCTACAGGCTTAGGGCTGAGTGACTGGAATGCTGTCTGATGGAAAGGGACCTTGGTGTACTGATGGACATGTAGTCTCACTGAATAAAACCAGTGGCCACACTCACTGTCTAAGGACGTGAACAGTCAGATATTGGTTAATAATGTTCTTGGAAGATTCCAGGTAACAAAGTGCTGAGAGATAAGCCATCCCTTTTCACTGAGGTCCATTAGAAAAGGTTTTCTTATACTATGCCTTTCCAGCAAATAAACCTAAT
The DNA here is from genome assembly GCF_019232065.1 of Centrocercus urophasianus. Lineage (NCBI taxonomy): Eukaryota > Metazoa > Chordata > Aves > Galliformes > Phasianidae > Centrocercus > Centrocercus urophasianus. The sequence continues at coordinate 10,539,150 of NW_024885532.1, forward strand.
TTTGTATTTAGAGGTTTTATTCTAATACATTCTAAACACTATGGGGTAATGCTATGGGGTGATGCTATGGGGCAGCACTATGGGTTGTTGCTATGTGGTGTTGCTACAGAGCAGCACCGTGGAGGACATTTTGTGGCTGAGCTGTGGGGCAGTGCATTGGGGCAACGCTATGGAACAACACTATGGCGTGGAACTGTGGAATGGCACCATTGGCAGATTCTAAGGGACAGTGTTGTGGGGCAGTGCTATGGAGTGATGCTATGGGGTCACAGTATGGGGTGACACTGTGGGGGTAGTGTTATTTAATGACATTATGGGACAGTGCTATGAAGCAGCGCTAGGGGGTGATTCTATGGGGGTGTCACTACTGAGCAGTGCTATGTGTTGACAGTATCTATGGGGCAGTGCTATGGGGTGATGCTGTGAGGTAGTGATGCAGGGCAGTGCTCTGGGAAGACAATATGGGGTGACACAATGGGAAAAAATTTGGTGCGACCCTATGGGGTAACGGTGTAGAGTGACTCTATGGGCCAGAAGCCAGTGGTACGAAGTCGTATTATGGTGTGATGCTAAGGGATGACACTATGGAGCAGCGCTATGAGTTGATATTATGGAGAGATCATAGAATCATAGAATCACAAGGTTGGAAAGGACCTACAAGATCATCTAGTCCAACCATCCTTCCATCACCATTGCTACCACAAGCTACTAAACCATATCTCATAGCTCCTCATCCAGATGCCTCTTGAACACTGCCAGGCACAGTGACTCCACCACCTCCCTGGGCAGCCATTCCAGTGCCTGACCACTCTCTCAGAGAAAAAAAGTTCTTCCTTATGTCTAATCTAAATCTTCTCTGGTACAACTTGCGGCTGTTTTCTTGAGTCCTGTTTGTTGCCTGGGAGAAGAGGCCAATGCCCTCCTCATCACAGCCTCCCTTCAGGAAGTTGTAGAGTGCAATGAAGTCTCCTCTGAGCCTCCTCTTCTCCAGGCTGAACAATCCCAGCTCTCTCAACTGCTCCCCATAAGGCTTGTGCTCCAGACCCCTCACCAGTTTTGTTGCCCTTCTCTGGACACTTTCCAGGGCCTCCATGTCTTTCTTGTGGCGAGGAATCCAAAACTGAACACAGTACTCAAGGCGCGGCCTCACCAGTGCTGAGTAGAGGGGGATGATCACCTCCCTGCTCCTGCTGGCCACACTATTTCTAATGCAGGCCAGGATGCCGTTGGCCCTCTTGGCCACCCGGGCACACTGTCAGCTCATGTTCAGCCGAGCATCAACCAACACCCCCAGGTCCCTTTCCTCTTCACAGTCATCCAGCCACTCATCCCCAAGCCTGTAGCGCTGCATGGGATTGTTGTGGCCAAAGTGCAGGACCTGGCACTTGGCCTTGTGAACCTCATCCCATTCACCTCAGCCCAGCGATCCAGCTTATCTAGATCCCTCTGAAGGGCCTCGCTACCCTCAGGCAGATCAACACCACCTCCCAACTTGGTGTTATCTGCAAACTTACTGAGAGTACACTCAATCCCCTCATCCAGGTCATCAGTAAAGACATTAAACAAGATGGGCCCCAGTACCAGCACCACTGTGGGGGACACCACTCGTAACGGGTCACCAACTGGACTTAAGTCCATTAACCATTACCCACTGTGCACGGCCCTCCAGCCAGTTCCTTATCCAAAGAAGGGTATACCTGTCCAGGCCACAGGCAGCCAGTTTCCCCAGAAGAATACTGTGAGAGACCATGTCAAAGGCTTTGCTGGAGTCTAGGTAGACTACATCAACAGCCTTTCCCTCATCTACCAGTTTGATCACCCAGTCATAGAAGGAGATGTGGTTGCTCAAGCACAACTTGCCTTTCATGAACCCGTGCTGGCTGGGCCTGATCCCCTGGATGCCGCATGATCTCACCCAAGATGATTTGCTCCATAACTTTTCCTGGTACTGAGGTCAGGCTGACAGGCCTATAGTTCCCTGTATCCTCCTTACGGCCCTTCTTGTAAGGTGGGAGTCACATCAGCAAGCCTCCAATCTTCCGGAACCTCTCCAGACAACCAGGAACGCTGGTAGATGGCAGAAAGCAGGTCGGCAGTCACCTCTGCCAGCTCCCTCAGCACCCTAGGGTGGCTTGACTACGGCAAGGGGAGAAGGTCACTATGGTTTGGGGGGGTGCAATCTCTGCATCTTTCTCACAGAGTCACACCACCAGTCAGTCTCCCTCTCGCACTCTCTGATGGTTCTTAATCTCTCTACCTCCTTTCAAAGCTCCACCACCAGGCTGAGCAGCCCATCTATTTGCTCGCACCTCACTCAGGTGGCATCTTTCCCATCCTCCCCCGGCAGCAGCAGGCTCAGGCACTCCCTGCAGCCAGAGACCTGAACCGCCACATTTCTGGGCAGGCTCTCTGTCTGGGTCGCCACAGTCTTCTTGAGGCAAGCCGTCTGGTAGAGACCATGTTTGAACCTGCAGTCTCAGGGTCTGTCAGTAGGAGGGCAATCTCCTGAGCAAAAACGAGAACACTGACATGTTCTGCCACAAGACCCACCTCCTGCATCTACTGCTTCAGCAATAGGCAGTGTAGGCTGCGCTAGTACTCTGACTTCCCTCCCTGTTATTGGTAGGCAGTAAAACCCTTTTCTCACCTTTTCTTATCTGGCACACTAGATGGGCAGAAGCTAGCTTTCTCCCTCCCAAGGGCTGCTTTTAGTCTTGTAGAAAAGGGTCAAGGTCAAGCTCAGAGATAACAGTGGACAGTGCCAGCTCCATCCCTGCTGGCTCAGCAGCCTGCCCACAAGCTGCCAGTCCCTCCAACACTGGCATAGTGCTTTTGTTGGTTGAAAAAAAAAAAAACAAAAAAGAGCTTTTTGGTTGGCCTTTTTGCTTTAGGTGCCTTACCCAGTGCAATCTTACCTGCCCTGAAGCTGGTCTCCACAGCAATGACTTTCACATGGTAGGAAGGTGTTTAAACTCCACTGCGATTGTGCTAGCTCCGCCTCTGCTGGCTCAGCAGCCCGCTCACAAGCATATAAACAGGAGGGGGAACAGCTATCTTTTCAAGGGTGGATAGTGATAGAACAAGGTGGAATGGTTTTAAATTGAGACAGGGGAGGTTGAGGTTAGATATTAGGAGGACGTTTTTCACACAGAGGGTGGTGACGCACTGGAACAGGTTGCCCAAGGAGGCTGTAGATGCCCCGTCCCTGGAGGCATTCAAGGCCAGGCTGGATGTGGCTCTGGGCAGCCTGGTCTGGTGGTTGGTGACCCTGCACATAGCAGGGGGTTGAAACTTGATGATCACTGTGATCCTTTTCAACCCAGGCTATTCTGTGATTGTATGAAGACCAAGTGCTGGGTTCTGCACTTTGGGCACAATAACCTCGGGCAGTGTCAGGCTAGGAGCAGTGTAGCTGGATGACTGTGTAGAGAAAACAGACCTGAGGGTGTTGGTTGTTGCTCGGCTGAACATGAGCCAACAGTGTGCCCAGGTGGCCAAGAGGGCCAGTGCCATCCTGGCTTGTATCAGAAGTTGTGTTGCTAGCAGGAGCAGGGAGGTGATCATCCCTCTGTACTCCGCACTGGTGAGGCTGCACCTCGAGTTCTGTGTTCAGTTTTGGGCCCCTCGTGACATGAAAGACATTGAGGCCCCGGAACGTGTCCAGAGAAGGGCAGCAAAGCTGTGAGTAGTCTGGAGCACAGGTCTTATGGGGAGCTGTTGAGGGAGCTTGAATTGTTTAGTCTGGAGAAGAGGAGGCTCAGAGGAGACCTCATTGCTCTCTATAACTGCCTGAAAGGAGGTTGTGGTGAGGTGGGGGTCAGCCTCTTCTCTCGTGTAACAATGATAGGACTGGTGGGAATGGTCTCAAGTTCTGCCAGGAGAGATTCGGGCTGCGTGTCAGGAAATACTGCTTTTCTGAAAGAATGGTCAGGCAGTGCAATGGGCTGCCCAGGGAGGCAATGGAGTCACTGACTCTGGAGGTGTTCAAGGAACCTTTAGATGTTGTACTGAGGGACATGGTTTAGTGAGAACTACTGGTGATAGGTGGTCAGTTGAACTGGATGATCCTGGAGGCCTTTTCCAACCTTGGTGACTCTGTGATTCTGTGATGCTAAATAGAGCTCAGGCACCTTAGTTTAAAATCCAAGATCTTGGAAAAACATCTCCATCGTGTTTAGGTCACTGTCAGGGTGCAAGTTGTTGGAGTAGTGTCTATATTGACTACTGTCAGTACAAAATATAACTCATTTGTTTACGGTTTTTATCTTAAGAAGGAGGCACAAACTGTTACCAGCAAGGATCCTGCTGTGTTTTGTAATGTCAGCTGAATTCAGTTACAGATGAAGTGTATGAAAGCACAGACAATCTTACTTTTAGAGTTTTGCCAGTGAAAAGAGGATATAGGAGCACAAACCAGTTTTATTCTTTGTAGACATTCATGAAGGCAGTGTGAATTTTTCAAGTTTCATCTTACTAATGAGGGCTGAAATAGTAATAGTAACTGTATTGCATAGTACATAGCAGCCCCAGTCATGTACAAGGACTGATCCAGAAACCAGATGGAAAGAGTGTACTAATGAAAAGTGGATATAGTGTAGGGACTGTGTGATAGGAAAAATAAATATAGAAAGACTGCTAAAAAAGAAAGTGATTTACATGGTAGCCTACTGTTACATGGTACTTTTCTTTCTTTTTTTGTTGTTCCATACAACAAATGAAGAAAGAGCTTTAAGACTGTGGTGATACATGAAGTGTGTTTTACCTCAAAGGCAACTTTTTATTCATGGAAAGAATGCTTAATATGACTTCTGTCTGTCGTGTTTGCACTTGCAGTGTTGGCAGTGGCACTGGCTTTGTACAGGTCTGGGGTCCTGATACTACTGAGGCGGGCAGCGCTGTCACTGAAATCTGCCTCATGCTCCCAGGGGAAGCCTGGATCAACATGCATGGGTTCCTTCACTGTCTATCTGCCCTTCTTCAACCAGGAGCTGGCAATTCGTACTGCTTCTAAATGCTGTACCATACCCTTGCCCAGCCTTGTGCACAAGGGGATGCATGAGGATCTTGCATCTCTCCTGTATGTGTGTTAATCCCATCTATCCCCTTTTACTCAAGCCTTTAGGATATATGATCGAAGGCAACGTCTTCTAAAGGTTTTGCCATACGGTGCGCAGGGTATCCCTTTCCACCTTGTCTTCCCTCTGCCACTGGTCTCTTTAGCTGAGCAGACCCAGGCTGCTTGCCCATTGCATGTGTAAGACTTCTGTCAGCTGTTGTCAAGATTTGAAAAGTGACCCACTTTGTGCTATGTATGTTTTATGGTTTTGTCTTTATCATCATACATCCAATGTACCTAATGCTGAATCTCATTACTGGCAGTATGCAGGATAAGGTGTTTCAGGGTAAGTTGTAAGCAGTCGTCACTGAGCAATTACAGACTCTTCTACCTTTTTGAAGAAGAAATTTTCATGACCGTGCCACTTGCTTTTGTTACACACTTTGGAAAGTGACCTGTTCTTTATGGTGTGTTCTTTTTTAAGCAGAAATCCCCATTGTCTTTATAAATGAATTTTTGTTCTTATTGGTATTACCACAGAACAGCAGGGTCTGTGGCCGGATGAATTGGGGTCTCTTTGTTTTAAGTTGATTTGTATGTGAATAGAGCAGGAGACGTGCTGTTCCAGAGATGTTCTTGCTTTCAAATGGGGGGAAGTGTTAGGTCCAAGAACAAATCTAAATCAACTGAATGGATGAGGTCTACTAAACATCTCATCTTTCATAATGCTAGGGGTAATACCCACTTAGGCTGTTGTTTTTATGGCTTTTAATATTAATGCTTCTGTTTTCCTTTTGCAATTGAAGTTCATTCTGTGATGAAATCTGGCTCTGACTCAAAAATGTTGATTCTCAATGAAAATATTTACCGTGGTAGATTATAAAAATCCCAAATCAGATTTATAGTTTGCTTGATTGTCAGCCTATCTAGAGTGGGTGAACTGAAATGTTTCTGGGTTACATGTGTCTGCCTTAATATTTTTAGAAATTGCATAAATACTGTGGTCTAGAGAATGAGTGAATGCATTTGGAGCTGCTTAGGTACCATGAAAAGATGACTTATCAGATCTGTGTACGGAAGAACTGTTTTGGATCAGAGTTTGAAGTAGCTTGGCAGGCTTTTTGATCTGTGTTGAGTTCCATACTGCAATAGGGAATGGACTGTGTGTACCTGTGGCAGTGTGCCTGCAGAGAAGCACTGCTGCAGTGTTGTGCCAGGTAAATATTAAGTGTTCTCTTACTACCGGGTTATCAATGGGCATTTCCTTTCTTGCTATTCCTATTGCAAATTGCTTGAAAAAAAAATGTTTTTGTAGGGTAGTTACTAATGATGTGCTGTCATGAAAGGCAGATGTATCAAATGGGCTTCTCCAGGGATCTATCTTTGGCCCAGTATCATTATCCAAAAATTCTGTTAACCACATTGATGATGAAAATAAAGAATAAAGCTATCACAGGTGTCACCATTCTAGAATAAATTTAGACCAATTAGCTTTGAAAGAGCCTACGGCACAAATCTGTTTTGCAAAGTCAGGGTTTTTTTTTTCTTAATTAGTTTATAAAATAAATTTTCAAGAAAGAGAAAGTATAACAATGAGAAAAAATACATATGACGTTCTAACTCAAATAAGAATTGCTGCTGCAAAGAATGAACAAGTGATTAGACTTGTTCTTTTAAAGGTCACTTATGACAGAAAGATGAAGCGAGGTCTGCCTGATCTAGAAGAAAGTAGACAAGCAGGAGAACTTACAGTCTTCAAGCATTTGAAAAGTAATTTAAAAAATATTGGGGACCATCGCTGTTGGAGATGACACGTTGGGTGTTTATGTTGCCTTTAGCCACATATGTAACTAAAAATATGTCCTTCTGTCTTTCCCCAACAGTCTCCAAACGTCCACAACTACCCAGATATGGAAGCTGTGCCCTTGTTACTAAACAACATGAAGGCAGATCCCCCGGAGGATTCATTATCTGCAGATCATTTCCAAACACAGACTGAACCAGTGGACTTATCAATAAACAAAGCCAGGTCATCCCCTACAGCAGCTTCATCTTCACCAGTTTCCATGACAGCATCAGCCTCCTCCCCTTCTTCTACTTCTACTTCTTCTTCTTCAAGTCGACCAGCTTCATCACCCACAGTAATAACGTCGGTATCCTCAGCAGCATCTGTACCATCAGTATTAAGTCCAGGTCCTCTTGTGGCCTCTGCATCTGGTGTGGGAGGTCAGCAATTTTTGCACATTATCCATCCAGTTCCACCTTCAAGCCCCATGAACTTGCAGTCCAATAAAATGAGTCACGTGCACCGTATACCCGTTGTGGTACAGTCGGTACCTGTTGTCTATACAGCCGTGAGATCACCTGGGAATATGAACAACACTATAGTAGTGCCACTGTTGGAGGATGGGAGAAGCCACGTCAAAGGTAAGGTAGAACTGGTTTTGTGTGTCTGTGGCATCTGTAAAATCATTCTTGTATGAGGAAAACAGAACAGCCTTACAAAACTGTTAGTTTACAAGCTTGCTGTGTCATTTGCCAAAGTGACATAGAACTTCAGCTACTCACAGAGGACCTTTACAATTCTTATCCTCTGTGCTCTTTAAAATAAATTCCAAAAAAATAGTTGAGGTCAGCTGTGATGTTAGGTGCCTCATGTCAAGTTTTGTCCTGTGAGAAATAGATAATTCCTAGGAACTGAAGAAATAGGACAACGGAGTAATGACAGTGTATAGAATATCATTGAAGGACATGAAAAACTCACCAGGTGATACAAAGCTCAAAAAACAAGAGCAGGAAGGAGAGTCAGAGAGATTGTTTCCATCAAAGAGAAAGCACTTGTTCTCTTGGAACGTGAGAAGGGAAGGTTTTTGGAATAAAGAGCAGGTTTTATTAGGCTCAAGGAGTGGCATATTTTGAATGAAGTTGCCTCTTCCAGATTAAACAGCAGGAGGGAAGGAAACCACACAGAGTGCTGGGAATGAGTTTTGCAGACGCAGGATATAAGAGGCTCGTGGAGGTGTGAGGAGAGGAGGAAAGCACATGCCAGAAGGACAGATATGGTTGTAAAGGGGAGTCCAAAGAACACAGAAAGGGGATATGGAGAGCAAGAAAATATGAGAAAGTAACAGTTACCAATGCAGCAAAAAATTGTTAAGAGATGATGATATAATGGATAGAGGTAGAAAAGAGAAAACAGATGTGCCCAAATGCCTTGAAAAGTACAGCCTTATAAAGAAGGACATTAGTGACAGAAATGGGAACATGAGGTAGGGAATGAGGGATACCCATTTCAGGGTTCACTGTGTATGGGCGTATAAAATATGGCTAATTCTCCCCTGAAGTGAGGTATTGCTTGAAGCGGAAAGGAAGGCTACTGACAGATAACCTCACTTTAGGGCTTATGAAGTTATGGGACATTTAGTAAGGCATTATGTCTCTTGGGTACCTAATTGCATAATGAACAGATACCCACAACTGAAAGACGTTTTCTTTTAACTCTCATGTCTACCTAGTAGTGTATATACAACAGTGGTTGGTCATTCTGATGTTTAGTACTGTTCTGTTGTCCATAAGTCTGTGGTTCTCCTCCCATTCCTTCAGTGCTCAAGTATGAGGTGTGTCCTTTTTACAGGCTTAAAGCATAGAAACCAAACTCAAAGCAGATCTGTGTTTCGTTTTAAGCCTCAAAATGACAGTTTAAGAAGTTTTAGTACATTTCATACAATTACGCAGTTTTAGGACCTTGTGGCATTTTGTCAAGAAGTGATAAATGAAAGCAGAATGTTTCACCATGTTGTCTGAAATTTAAAAAAAAAATAAATCAGTTTTAGCCTGTATTTTGGTTTTGGAGCTTTGAGCAGCACCTGACCTTGAGCTCATCCGGAATTTCTGCCATGTGTTTTCTTTTCTGAGGTGCTGCTTGGCTCTGCTAGTACTCTCCTCCATGTGAAGGACCTCTTGATCTTGTAAAAGTTGGAAATTCACTACCCTGGCTTCATCAACGAAATTCCAGAATTTAATACGCTGTAGGGATTTCAGCCCACGAGCTCCAGGCCTCCTGAGCTGCCCTGACAATCTCTCTTTTGTACTGTTATTGGCAGAGACCATTAACCAGCCCTGCAGCACCTATTAAAGCTAAAGGAAAAGAAGGAATTAAGTTTTTTTTGTTTTTTTCTCGTCAATTGTACCCATTTTGCTTTCACTAATTAATTTGATAGAAATGTTCAGGTGAATTTGAATTAAATACAGTAGAAGAATAATGGGCAGCAGTCCACTCAAGGTAGTCATTTTTTGTCATCTTTTGCTGGAGTGTATTTTTCTCTTATTTCATGTAAAACAATATAAATGTAACAGTGATGTTGCATGAAATAACTGATTAAACAAATTTCGTAAATGCACGGATTAACTTGTCTTAGCTCTAAAGAAGTGAATGGACTGAGGCTAACAAGACATCTTTGACAAAATGAATTGACTACTAATCCTCTGTACCAACTGAGGGAGAAACACAGGTTCAGAAATGTCTGAAGTCACTACTTCTGTCGTTTACATGAATGTTAATCATTTTCTGAAACAAAAAACATGCACGCTGAAACAAAGTCATCTGCTGATGTTATCTGATAGCATCAGCAACACTGGTCCCATAATTTATGTATTCTTGTTGCTTCGGGTCCAACTCATGATACAAGAGTGTTTTAGGGTAGCACTTGCTGTTGGATTTTACATGAGTTTGTATTGATGTTCTTTTCATTGGAATGAAACTTAGGCATTTTCCTGAGCAGATACACTTTCAGTTGTAAAACCATCCAAAATTAAGTGCAACCTGGTTCAGAGCAGGGAAAAATGCAAGAGATGGGAAATACAGAGAAATACTTTCCATTGTTATTCCCTCTCAGATCCCAGTTTTCCTTGTGCTGAATTGTCCTGTTCCTCCCACGTTTTACTAGAAGCTTTTCATTTTTAACCTCACAAACTTCCTTTATCAGTTTAACCCTCCCTCCAGATATTTTACTCAGGTGGCTTACTGCTTCTCCTAGTGCTTTATGGGAACCTCTCTCTCCAAGAAAACTAGCCTTCCAACAGCTGCTTTGTAGACAGTTCAAGTAAAATCTACTCTTCTTCATGTTCTGTTTGAGTACTCTCATTATTTCAGGAGAAGGAATCTGTTTCTTTGTGTCCTCTATCTTCCTCTCTTTTCACCTCTTTTTTTCTACTTTACTTATTATTATCCTTCCTTATTTTTCTCTGAGTTAGCAGATCTGTTTCATCTCTTCCTCCTTATCTGTTAATATTTCTGTCCCACATTGTTGTCATCTCTGCTGCCATGCTTTCTTATCCATGGCATCACTGATCCACGCACTTTCAGTCACACCTTCCTCCTGTGGAGTCTGAAATCTACTTCTCCTCCTCCTCCATGTGTGCTGCTCATTTCTGTTCTGTCTTGCCTCCTCTATCCTATTTTTCACTTGCAAGATTCCCTGTTAAAATCCAACCTTTTCTGCAGCACTGAAAACTAGATCATTTTGCAAAGAAATAGCTCCCATATACCTGAGATGCTAGCAGCACAGATTCATAAAATCACAGAAAGGCTTGTATTGGAAGGGACCTTAAAGATAATCTAGTTCCAAACCCCTGCCATGGGCAGAGTCACCTTCTACTAGACCAGGCTGCTCAAGGGCCCATTTAACCTGGCTTTGAACATTCCTTGAACACTTCGAGGGATGGAACATCTACAGACTTTCCGGACTACATTTTCCAGTATCCAGCTACCCTTAGAAGTAAAGAATGTCTTACGTATATGTCTATTCAAAGTCTACCCTCTTTTAGTTTAAAGCCATTACCCCTTGTCCTAATACTGCATGCTCTGACAGAGAGTCTCTCCTCATCTTTCCTGTAGCCCCCTTTTAAGTATTGGAAGTCCTCAGTGAGGTCTTCCCAGAGCCTCCAGGCTGAACAAACCAAATTTCCTCAGTCTTTCTTCATAGAGAGGTTCTCCAGCTCTCTGAGCAGCTGCATGGCCTCCCTGTCTTTCTTGTCCTGGGAGCCCCAGGCACTGGCACAGTGCTCCAGATGGGGCTTCATGAGGGCGTAGTGGAGGGGGACAGTCGCCTTCCTCACCCTGGCAGCTATGCCTCTTCTGATGCAGGCTAGAGTACAGTTGGCCTTCTGGGCTGAAAGTGCGCCCTGCTGGCTCGTGTTGAGTTTTTCATCCACCAGTAGCCTGAAGGCCAGTTCTACATTTGTCACTCAGCGTATACATGCTTGGGATTACCCTGACTAGGGTGCAGAACCTTTCACTTAGCCTTGTTGAACTTCATGAGGTTCACATGGGCCCAGTTTTGAAGGCTGTTGAGGTCTCTCTGCTTGGCATCCCATCCCTACAAAGTGTCATCTGTACTGCTCAGCTTACTGTCATCTGAAAGCTTGCTGAGTATGCACTACATTTCCACTGTCCGTCTCACCAGTGAAGATACTAAACAGCAAGGGTCCCCTGCAGGACACCTCCTGACACTGTTCTTTGCCTGGACATAGAGTCACTGACTGCTGCTCTTTGGAAATAGACATCTAGCCAATTCCTTATCCACTGAACAGTCCATCCATCAAATCTGTCTCTCCAATTTAGAGGAAAGGATGTTGTGTGAGAATGTATCAAAGTCCAGGTGGATATGTCAGTTGTTCATTCTTTATCCTTAATCATTTCCCTGTCTTCCACATGCCATAACATGTTTTTGAGCAGGATCTACTCAATTAAGTGACGAGGCACAGAAATGAGCGTCCCATCAGGTCCTGTGTTACATACTATGTTTCAGGAGGAGCGACAGGAACCCTGGCTTTGCTACAAAAGCACCTTGCTGTCAGACTGTTTCAGAATAAAAACATCTCAGTTCACCTGATTTAAACCAAAATCAGAATCTGTATTTTGGGGATTCATTAAAAGTATATAGTAAGAAGGTATTGAGGGATTATACATTCAGGATATATGCTGGTAATGTAACATCAGGAATGTGTAAGTCTCCGTAAGTACTTACACATTTCTAACACCTTTATGTGATCTCAAAACACTCTAATCACATGCACATGCAGATAGACACATACTTTCCTACTGTCTTTGAGACTTCCCATCCTGATACTCTCACTGCTGCGGGTGGCCCTACATGCCGCCCCTGCACTGCCAGCTCACCCACAACCCAATCCTTAGGTTATTCCATATACACAGAGTGATGCAATATGTTAAGGCTGTCAGGACTCAGGGGGGATGGAAGCCATGCAGTTATTCCTGGGCGCCATGAGTTCCTCAGCCCCTATAATGTGATGAAGGGATGAAGATTGCTTCCTTCAGTGGTCACTATTATACTCTGTCATCAGAAATTTTGAAAGAGATTTCAAGATGTTTTTGTGTGTTATGACAGCTAGGCATTATTACATATTAAAGTATTCCAGCTTGTTAAAATCCCAGGAGAAACTCTTTTCTCACCTTCTTTTTTTCCCTGTTCAGCAATGGTGTGTGTTGCTAAAATGTGCAATTAGAGGCACAGCAGGTAGCAACACCTATGGATAAGATTGCCTGAGAGTTCCCCTTAAAGCCTTTTCTTCAGCTGCGTGAAGTTTGTCTATATGTTAACCATTTAGGCTAGCATTTTTCATGTCATATTCTTGCCTCAGGCCATTCCTTTTTTTCCTTCTTTTTATTTCTTTGATGGCAAGAAAACTAGTCTGTAGTCTGTTCTTTCTGAGACTGAGAGCAGGGAAAAAACATAGCATTTTCTATGTTGAAAAATGTATTCCTTTTGTTGTTGTTGTGCAAAACTCCAGAACCTCACCTCTGTGGTACTGAGCCACGAGCCTCAAGTTTCAAGTTTGGTTTGGACTGTTGACCATTCTTTAGTATTCATAAGCATTTGCAGAAAGCCAGCCAGATTCAGAGCTCTGGAAAAAAAAAAAAAAAATCAGAGTCTCCTTAAGGAGTAAAGCAAGAAAAAAAAATGCTTGAGGAAGGCAAGGAGAAACTTTACTGGGAAGCTGGAAAGGATGGGTAAAACACAGGATGAAAGGGAACAGGGGAGAAAAGGAGAGGTGGTGAGATGGGTATGGATGTGTGAATATGTTCAAGAGGAAAAATAGGACAAAATATGAGAGACAGAGGAAAGAGACAAAAGCATAAGGAGGGTAGCGAAGGGATCCAGGCAGAATTTGTAGTGTGAAAGGGAATAAGGAGAGACTCAGATAGAGAAGAGCAGCATGGCCTGGCCAGGTAGCAACACATTCCCCTGCAAACTATAGTCCCATTATTCTGAGTCTTTCCACTGCTTTCCTTTCAGATCATAGCCATGAGTACTACCAGCAAATCACATCCCTCTAGTGGCAGATTTTGTGAAAGATAGTATCCCTAAAAATTGTTTTCCATAGTTCAGAAGAGTTACTCCATTCACTGAAGGGCATTTCAGAAGCTCCCCCTGGTGATGGTGCACCAAGGACCCACACAACTGCACAACCTGCACAACAGTCCAGCATTCAAAATATTATAAACTTTAATTTTCCACTTCAACTTCAACCTCTTGTGCATAAGCATCCATAATGACATTGGCATGACCTGTTTTTATGTTATTACATTTGCATATGGACCTGCAGAAATAGCTGGATTGCATATCTTCACAGCTTACACATACCATATTCCTAACTTACAAGCGGGAAATGTAATACTTGTTGCTACAGATTTTGCTGTGGCTTAAAACTGGAATATGTTGTCCACTACCTACTTTTTAAAGTACCATCTACTCTATTTATATAAATGTACATGCTGTATTTCCACCTACTGTAAAGCCTATTCCGCAGAATTAAACACAACTTGTAGTACAACGTTAGGAATTTGAGAACCATCCATTTGTTTACAGATCAAATTATGTGGTCTGCTTGTATCAGTTTCGCTCTGAAAGACACTCCTGATTAAAACTGGTAACCTTGCCTTTTTTTGTTTCATGGGAAATCTTTCTGCATTTCAGTGGATTTGGGATTTGAGTGGTGGACCTAGTTGAGCTGTAATTTTTTGTTGTTGGACACAAAAATATTTTGGGTCTGTATGTATTCCAGCCTGTCTGCCTCCGCTTTCCTACCCCCCAAAATGTTTGCAGCTTGAATCTCTCCTTCTGTTCCTGCAGTTCGTCTGGAAGAAATATTAGTTGTTCTTGGAAAGGAGAAGCTAGTTGGCAGAGGCTAGGCTGGGAGAGAAACAGGCTTGGCTTCAGGGTGGAGTCTGTGTCACTGGAGATGGTGTGTATATTTAAGAACTAGAGTAAATAGTAATTCTCACCAGAACTGAGAATCAAAATACAGGTTGCAAGATATACTTTGCTGTTTAAATTGAGAAAGAAGCCTTAGACAAAGAAGCTTGAATGACAGTCTTCTACAGAAGGTCAGATCTGTTGACTCACTAGCTTCATGTATAGATGTTTTCACCACAGAAGCACACTCTTTTAACATTTATCAGCAATGGATTTAGCCTCATGTGTTTCTTGTTAGCAGCAGGTTTGGGGAAGGGAGCGAGGTAGGTATGTATTCCAGCTTTGTTTGTGAAGCCAAGCATAAGGAGGATTAGGAAGGCCATTTCAACATGTCCTGAGTCCCTACACCTATTAGAAGCTGTTAATTCTTTGCCTTCAGCACCAGGATGCCTCTGCTCCTTCCGTTTTGTGGTCTCACCAGCATTGAGCTTTGATCTAATTGCTTTTATCCCACAAATTTGGATCCAGCTGAAATACGCATAAAACTTCTCATTTATTTTATCCCTGCCTTGGGTTTTATTGTGACTTGGACCAACCTACTGGAAACTTTCTGGTGTCTAAAATATCTTTAGACTGTTGAAATGCATTAGTTGCGATCTGCTACAATTTTTGTAGGGGCTTTGTGATATTTTAGTTAATCTTCCCTGTTAACTTCTAGTGATACAGTTTTTGTGTATTTTATGCTGTGATTTAATTCTCTTAGTTTCAGTCGTTTGGTGTTTCTGTAGGTAAGAATCACAACATTCGAATAGCCTGTAATAAGAAAAGTCCTTTCTTTAAATAGAGTGGTATTGTATGTTTCTGTAGGCAACCCGATGACAGAGATTCTTAAATACGTGCATGCATTCCATTCATGCAATCACTCTCACCTTTACATTTCTACGTACAACCATTCTTTCACAGGTTTATGGCAAATTATGTGATTGGTGAAATGATTTTAACTATTGCCTTTGATGGGATCATAGCAATTAATATTCTATGGTAGATTAGTTACACTGTGTTCAGTGCCAATTCCCATTCTCCGTGAACCGTAGCTATGCTGGGTGCAGTTAACTGTTCTAGCCATATAGTCCCATAAAATCTCAATAAAATCTGAAAACTGTGGAGTATGGGTAATCTTGCTATAAATTGTAATAAAAATTACCCCTGTAGACTCTATATTCTGACCATTAAGTTCATGGATACTGCTGCTTTATACATAAAATTTTATGAAATAAATCGACCAGTTCTACAGCCCCTACCATACACCAAGCTGCTTTGACTGAAAATCTGATAGGTGTGCTCGGAGTGTTTCTCAGCGCATGAAGTACTTATAATGAACTTTAAATAGGAAGAAAAATGCTCTATATGTGCTTCATATAGTATGTACCAGATTACGAGGAGAAAATCATAAATGCCTTCATTCCCACTGTGAGTGCGTTTGCTAGGTCTCCAGAGCCAGGATTTGGTTTCCTATGGCACCTGTCTGAAAGACACTAAGTAAACCTGAGTATAACACCTAATCTCAGAAGACTTTGTTTCAAATCTCATGTGCCATCTGTATCTGAAAGTGTTGCTTCTACTGCTCGAAACAAAATGCAGCCTCTGTGATGTTCTTCTTCTGTGTTTCTCTGCGGGAGGACTTGGCACTGGGCTCCTGCTCTGCACAAGCCTGCCAGGAAGGAGGATTTTCAGAAATGGTTGGGACTTGCTGGCTGCAGAGTTGCACAGGCAGTTATTTCAGGTACTGGACTGTGCCACATGCCAAATGCAGAGAGCAAAGTTATGCTTGAGACACTACAGTATTCATAACCCTTGGCAGATGATGGGTTTTAATGACCATTACTGTGCACCCCTGTGAAATATTCTCCACGTTTGTCTGTTGGGTCCCCGTGGCCAAAAATGGTTTTCTTCAGTGTTGCTGCTGGTGACCGAGACATCATTTTGGCATCAGTGGTCGAAACAGGCGGAGAGGGGGAATAATACTCTTGCCATTGTTCCTTCTTTAGGAAGTTAGTGAGATGCCCCAGAAAGTTTTGCTCTTTTCTGAGGATACTAAGGCACGACTTGTTGAAGGCTCCTTTCCTCTTCCCATCAAGGAGTGGAGCTGTGATTGTATTACCTCTATTTTCCTTTTGGCAGCAAATGTCACCTTCTTAGAATCACAGAATCATAGAATGGTTTGGGTTGGAAGGGACCTTTAAGATCATCTAGTTCCAACCCCCTGCTATAGGCAGGGACACTCCTTCTGGACCAAGTTGCTCAAAGTCCCATCCAGCCCAGCCTTGAATGTTTGCAGGGAGGGGGGCATCCACAACCTCACTGGGCAGCTTCTTCCAGTGTCTTACCATCCTCACAGTAAAGAATCTCTTTCTGATACCTAGTCTAAATCTACCCTCTTCCTTTTTAAAATCATTTTCCCTCGTCCTGTCACTACCTGCCCTCATAAAAAGCCCCTCCCCAGCTTTCCTACAGACCCCCTTCAGGTACCATAAGGCTGCTATAAGGTCTTCTCAGAGCCTTTCCTTCTGCAGGCTGAAGAGCCCCAGCTCTCTCAGCCTGTCCTTGTAGGGGAGGTGCTTCAGCCCTCTGATAATCTTTGTGGCCCTCCTCTGGACATGCTCCAAGAACTCCATGTTCTTATGTTGGGGGCCCCAGAACTGGATGCAGTACTCCAAGTGGGGTTTTGCAAGAGCAGTATCACCTTCCTCCCCCTGCTGGTCCCACTTATCTTGATGCAACTCAGGATATAGTTGGGCTTCTGGGCTGCAGGCATACATTGCTGGCTCATACTGAGTCTTTCATCAACTCACACTCCCAAGTCCTCTTCTTCAGAGCTGCTGTAAACCCATTCTCTGCCCAGCCTGTATCTGTATTTGGGATTGCCCCAGCCGAGGTGCAGGACCTTGTACTTGTCCTTGTTGAGTTCATGAGGTTGGCATGTACCCATCTCTCAACTCTGTCCAAGTCTCTCTGGATTCTATCCCTTCCCTTTAGCGTGTCAACTGTACTGCTCAGCTTTGTGCTGTTGGCAGACTTGCTAAGGATGCACTCAATCCCACTGTCCATGCCTCTTACAAAGATGTTAAGTAACACTGGTCCCTGCACTGATCACTGAGGAACACCACTCATCACCAGTCTCCACTTGGACACTGAGCTGTTGACCACATCTCTCTTAGTACAACCATCTAGCCAATTCCTTTTCCAGAGAGTGGTTCATCAACCAAATCCTTTTATCCAATTTGGCGACCAGGATGTCATGTGGAACAGTGTCAAACAATCTGTGTAGGTCCAGGTAGATGACGTCAGTTGCTCTTCCTTTATTCACTGAAGCTGCAACCCCATCATAAAATGCCACCAAGTTCATCAGGCATGACCTGTCCTCAGTGAAGCCATATTGGATGCCATCAATCACCTCATCTTCATTTTCTGTGTGCCTTAGTAAGGCCTTCAGGAGGATCTTCTCCATGATTGGCACAGAGGTGAGAATGACTGGCCTACAGCTCCCTGGATCTTCTTTTTTTTCCCTTCTTGAAAATGTGGGTTATGTTTCCCCTTTTCCATTCAGTGGGAACTTCAGCAGACTGCCAGGAAGTTATCATCAACACGTTCCAGGAACCTCTTCAATTTCTGATGCCCTGTTGTGTTGTCCCTCCAACAGATATCAGAGTGGTTGAAGTCCCCCATGAGGACCATGTTTTGTGAATGTGAAGCTGCTCCTATCTATTTATAGAGGGCCTCATCCACTCTGTCTTCTCAATCAGGCTGTAACAGACTCCCACTACGTTTCTTTCCCTTGCACTCCCTTTAACCCTACCCGTAAGCTCTCTGTCAGCTCTTCCATCTATCCCCAAGTGGAGCTCCATTGACTCCAGCTCATAGTTGTAGGGGGCAACACCCCCTCTCCTCCTTGCCTGCCAGTCTTTCCAATAGAGTTTATACCTGTCTATTCCTACATTCCAGTTGTGAATTCCTTCTTACTCCTTCCCTCTCTGTGCCCATACAGATACACACATGTGTCTCAGTCTTACTGATGAGGTTCTTGTAAATATAAATTTTGAAGCACTGAGTAGTACATTTTTCATTCTTAGTGGAAGTCAGTGCAGGGTGACTTAAAACAAGTTATGATCTCTTAGCTACTCTGTGCCATCATGCACTGGAAACAAATGGAGAGAAAAAGTTCCTAAGAAAATAGAAAACATGACTCTTGCAGGTATATTTGAGGTTCCTCAGGACTACTTATTTCTGCAGAATTTAATTTCTGCAGATGTTGTGGTGAGATGTCAGGTCGCTTAGGAACCCCATCATGAGCGATCACTTTGATCAGAGTGTTGGATACTAGGCATTCTTCAGAGAAAGCACAGTGGCAAGTTTAATGTGTGAAGCAAAAACAAGCTAGGTCTGAATTTGGAAAAAACAGATTTTTAATTATTTTAAGAGGGAAACTAAGCATGCTGCAGTTTGTATTTTGCTGTAGTGTATCACCAGGCCTACATGTACATATGTTTACAAAGCTATTAGCAGAGAAGTTAACTTAATTCAGAAAACTGAGGTATTAAAATAAAATGAGCCAGAGGCTTCAATGTTTCTGGATGCTGAAATTTTCTCTATTTTCACACCAGCAAGCATCATCTAATAATGTGTCATCTTTTAAATCAAAGATGCTGTGTAGATGTGAACTTATCTAGTAGATCTTAGCAAGCCTACTGATGGGATTAATCTTTACATTTGCAGGAGATTTCATTTGAGGAAGTTCAGTCAAGTTGTGGTCACTGAAATCTGTCAGCAGTTGCAGATGCATATTTGTGTATGTCCTGTTTCACCCCTGAGAGGGGACAGATTCAGAGCACCTACTACAGGCATCCAGCCCTAGGATTTTTGATGGTGCATGGCCTTCCCAACTATGTCAGAGAACTTGGGCTATGTGTCTCTAAATAATGATGGGGTGGGACATGTTAGGGTGGAATAAACCTCTTTTTTCTCTCTTGAGGGAGCTCAGATCTGTTCAATGCCCCCAAAAGTTAGGGTAGCTGATGGGAAACAAAAGAGCCCCAAGAGTGGCTGGAGTGATTCAAATCAAAATTTCATGTGAAGTGTGCGTGCCAATTTGTGATGAGAACACAAAGTTTTCCTCAAAGGAAACATGAATGCTGTTTAGCCAGCAGCCTGTTAGCCTGAATATGTTTACAAGAAGTGCAAATCCCAGTACAGGGATGCTGTCCGGACTTGAAGACGTGGGATATGGAAAGCCAAGGCACAGGCAGAACTGAACTTGGCTGTGGGATGTGAAAAACAATATGGAGACATTCTATAGGTACATTGGCCAGAAGAGAATGGGCCAAAAGGAGTGTACCTCCTTTGGTAAACATAAAAGGAGATCTGGCTTCAACGGACGAAGAGAAGGCTGAGGTACTGAATGAGTTCTTTGCCTCAGTCTTCACTGGCAGCCAGGATTCTAATATTTCTCCCATTCCTGAGCCCTGCATCCCTGAACCTCTAGGTGGGGACCAGGGCAGTAAATCCCCCTCCATTGTAAATGCAGAGCAAGTCCAAGACCGCCTCATGAGACTGAATGTGTACAAGTCTGTGGGGTCAGATGGCGTGCATCCCAGGGTTCTGAAGGAGCTGGCTGAGGTGGTTGCTGAGCCGCTCTGCATCATATTTGAGAAGTTGTGGCTGTCAGGTGAGGTCCCGGATGACTGGAGGAAGGGTCACGTCACTCCCACTTATAAGAAAGAGAGCAAGGAGGATCTGGGGAACTACAGGCCAGTGAGTCTCACCTTTGTGCCTGGGAAGATCATGGAACAGATCCTCCTGGATGACATGCTTGATCACATGAAGAATGAGCATGTGATCCGAGACAGCCAGCACGGCTTCACCAAAGGAAGGTCATGCCTAACTACTCTGGTGGCCTTCTATGATGGAGTGACGGCATTGGTGGACGAAGGGAAGGCAACAGATGTCATTTACCTGGACTTAAGCAAGGCTTTTGACATGGTCCCCCAGCACACCCTTATCTCCAAATTGGAGGGATGTGGATTTGATGGGTGGACCACCTGATAGATAAGAAACTGGTTGAAAGGCTGCAGACAGAGGGTGGAGATTAATGGTTCTGTGTCCATTAATCTGGAGATTAATGGAAGCTGTTAACGAGCAGTGTGGATATCAGGGGGAAGTTCTGTACTGTGAGAGTACTGAGGTGCTGGAACGGGCTGCCCAAAGAGGTTGTGGATGCCCTGTCCCTAGAGGTGTTCAAGGCCAGGTTGGATGGGGCCCTGGGCAGCCTGGTCTAGCATTAAATGGGGAGGTTGGTTGCCCTGAATGTGGCAGGGGGGCTGGAGATTCATGATCCTTGAGGTCCTTTCCTACCTGGGCCATTCTGTGATTCTGTAATTCTGTGATTTCGTGATTCTGTGATTCTATGAAGTGGCATGCTGGGCTCTTGTCAGCCTGGAGAGTGAAATTCAAATTTTCCTCTTCCCAGGAAGTGCTCCAATGCAAACAGTGTAAGTTTAGAGAGCGGGGAAGAAGAAAAATACGACAGTTATGTGTCCTTGTAGTTACGTTATTACCTTGGGAAGGTGAAGGCTCTGTCCTCTGCCGTGGATCCAGGGGATTTGAGCTGGCAGGTTCATTCATTCACATAGATTCTGTGCCAGAAAGCACAAAATACATCAGCACCCATTAAAAACTCGTACAACTTTAAGAAGTCTGTTCTGGCATTTTAGGAAAGGTAATTTTGTCCCCAGAACCAGGATCAAGTATTGAGTATACTCTCAGTAAGTTTGCAGATAGCACCAAGTTGGGAGGTGGTGTTGATCTGCCTGAGGGTAGCGAGGCCCTTCAGAAGGATCTGGATAAGCTGGATCACTGGGCTGAGGTGAATGGGATGAGCTTCAACAAGGCCAAGTGCCCCATGCAGCACTACAGGCTTGGGGCTGAATGGCTGGATGAGTGTGAAGAGGAAAGGGACCTGGGGGTGTTGGTTGATGCTCGGCTGAACATGAGCCGACAGTGTGCCCAGGTGGCCAAGAGGGCCAACGGCATCCTGGCCTGCATTAGAAATAGTGTGGCCAGCAGGAGCAGGGAGGTGATCATCCCCCTGTACTCAGCACTGGTGAGGCTGCACCTTGAGAATTCTGTGCAGTTTTGGGCCCCTTGCTACGAGAAAGACACTGAAGACCTGGAACACGTCCAGAGAAGGGCAACAAAACTGGTGAGGGGTCTGGAGCACAAGTCTTATGGGGAGCAGTTGAGGGAGCTGGGATTGTTCAGTCTGGAGAAGAGGAGGCTCAGAGGAGACCTCATTGCACTCTACAACTTCCTGAAGGGAGGTTGGGATGAGAAAGGGATTGGCTTCTTCTTCCAGGCCACAAACAGGACATGAGTAAATGGCCGCAAGTTCTACCAGAGGAGATTTAGATTAGACATAAGGAAGAACTTTTTCTCTGAGAGAGTGGTCAGGCACTGGAATGGCTGCCCAGGGAGGTGGTGGAGTCGCTGTCCCTGGCAGTGTTCAAGAGGCGTCTAGATGAGGAGCTACAAGATATGGTTTAGTAGCTTGTGGTAGCAATGGTGGTGAGAGGTTGGTTGGACTAGATGATCTTGTAGGTTTTTTCCAATCTTGTGATTCTATGATTCTATTGCCTGGCCCCAAAAACCAACATAAATTTTACTGCCAGAAACTGTGTTAAGTTTGACAGAAATAGAAATGATGTTATATCTGATCCAGATCAGACTTTCTTCTGCTGGCAGCTAACAGTTGGCAGATTACATATTAATGGTGGTAGACTAAGTTCTATAGTGTTTACAGGTTGGCATGCATCTTTTGTCAGATCCATTTGCATATCCTACCTTAAAACAAGTACAGGATGAGTTCATTTGTATTGCCTAGAAGGAAACCCCTTTTTGGTACAGTTTGACAATGTGTATATCAAGGAGAGGCTGCATATATGTTTGTGTCAAAAGCAGTTCTCTGTATTATCTTTACAGAATCACAGAATCACCCGGGTTGGAAGGGACCTCAAGGATCATGTAGTTCCAACCCCCCTGCCTAGCAGGGCCACCAAACACACACATT